>NW_023416293.1:20701639-21901639 GCF_014176215.1 Rousettus aegyptiacus | reverse complement strand
ATTAAAATGACTCAGACCCACCTCCTGTAACATTCACCTGATTTAACATTTAAGTTTCTATTTTTGTTCTTCTGGTTATTTTCAATGGAATTCCAAAATATATTGTTTTATTTTTCCTTCTTGATTTATCAAACTTTAGACTATTTATATTTGTTTTCTTTTCTGAAATACGAGGACTTTTGTCTTAGGGCATTTTTTTTTTAACCATTACCACCCTTTTCTTATTAAGATACTTTCAGTTTTTTATATGTCTATCTTTTAATTTAGAATAACACGTAAATCTCTTTTTTTCTCTCTAAATAAAGACAGACAACTCCCCATGGAAGGTTTTAAAAAAACACCCCTATATTTACCTACTTAAAATTCTCCCAATTCTACATTCCAACTGAAGTTCGATTCATGTTTATCAAATTCAGTTTGTCCTCTATTAAAAATTAAAATATCTTTTTTTTATCACATGTTGGATCTAATATTGAAACAAAAAGAGCATTTATATTCATGTAAATATATTTGTTACAGAGCTAGACAATGCATAGAGAAGAAAAAGTATAGGGAAACATAAGCATAAGACCTAATTTTAGCACACAAACTGAAATTTTTAAAAAGAACAACAGTCTTCTAGCTTTAGGTTTAATGTATCCTATTTTCTTTTTTTTAAATCACTTCATTGAGGTATGATTGACATACAAAAAGCTGTACATATTTAATGGATAAAGCTTGGTAAGTTTGGAGGTAAGTATACCCTTGTCAAATTATCACCATAATCAATGCCATAAACTTATCCATCACCTTTAAGTTTCTTTTCATCCTCTGTATTTATTTTAAAAATAAACTTCAAATTTTCTTATACTAAAGAAGTATATGATCATATCAATAGATGCAGAAAAATCACTTGACAAAATCCAGCATCTATGTATGATTTGAAAAAAACTCAGCAAAGTGGGAATAGAGGGAACATACCTCACCATAATAAAGGCCATATATGACAAACCCATAGCTAACATCATACTCAATAAGGAAAAGCTAAAAATGTTTTCCTTAGGATCAGGAACAAGACAGAGGATTTCCAATTATGCCACTTAATTCGACATAGTATTGGAAGTCTTTACCATAGCAGTCTGACCAAAAAAAGGAAATAAAAGCCATCCAAATTAGAAAGGAAGAAGTAAAACTACCATTATTTGCAGATAACATGACTGTATATAGAAAACCCTAGAGATTCCATCACAAAACTATTAGAACTGATAAATGAATTCAGCAAAGTAGCAGGATACAAAATTAATATTCAGAATTTAGTAGTTACATTTTTATACACTATAATGAACTATCAGAAAGAGAAATTTAGAAAACAATTTCATTTACAAGTACATTTGAAAAATAAGTAAAATGCCTACATTTTTGTTTTACACTTTTGTTTTTCTAATACAGGATTTTAAAGCTCTAAATTTCTCTCTAATCCATCTAAAGATAAAGATACTGCCCCATCTGGTTCCATAATTTGAAATTTTATGTTTTCATTTTCATTCAGTTTGAAATATTTTCTAATTTTTTATTACTTTTTTGACTCATGGTTACTAATAATAGTTTTACTTAATTTTCAAATTGGAGATTTTCTAGATATGTTATTTTTATTTCATACTTTGGAGTCCCTGTGGTCGGAGAATATAGTCTAGGTAATTTCAGTCCTTTGAAATTTATTGAGACTTGTTTCGTGACTCAGCATGCAGCCAGTGTTGGTGAATGTTTTCATGTACTTTTATGTGTTCTACTGTTTTGATTACAATGCTTTGTAAATTAGGTCAATTTTTTTCTGCTTCTGTCAATTACTGAGAAAATGACATTTCGCTTTATATTTTTTTAAGCACTTTTATTATACTCACACATTTAGGATTGTTATATATTCCTAAAAATTTCATTTTTATCATTATAAAATGATTCTGATAATTTTTTTTTTAGATGAGGCAACCCTTGGTTGACCTCACATATTACAAGGACCTTGTCAACTTACAATCCCTTATTTTTTTTATTTTTTATGCCTACACCACCTAGTCTTTCTAAGGTGGTCTCCCATCCAAGTACTAACCAGACGTGACCCAGCTTAGCTTCGCTTCTGAGATCAGACAGGATAGGGCTTGTTCAGGGTAACATAGCCGTAGACTGATAATATTCTTTTTCTTGAAGCCTGGTCTGATAATAAATAAAACCACATCAACTTTGCTATGATTAGTGTTTGAATGGCATGCATTTTTCCACTGCAGTCTTTTGATCTTTCTTATTTTTTACATGAAATTAGTTTTATTGAACTTTCTTAGAAGGCAGTAATGAATGAGGATAGCTTTTTAGTTTTCCTGTTTAGGAGCTTCCTCTTTTGCTGCTTGTGCATAATGATTAAAAAATGACCTGTCTACAATTTTCTCCCCTCCAGTATATCTGCATTTTGTCCTTGCATTTATCCTGCACAATTCGAATTCTACTCCTAGCATCTTCTCTCAATATAGAACTGTGCCTTAAGAGCGAGTTTCTCTTGGTTAGTAAAAGTTCATGCATCGCAGACTGCTCTGAGCCCTTTCAGAACTTACTGTGGATCTTCTCTTCCATGAATTCAGGTGTGCAAAAACCCCTTCCAGCTACAGCAGTGGTTCTCAGATTGGCTCCTACACTTTTCAGAACTACTGTTTGTGTTTCAGGAAACTCCAGTTTGTAGGGGAGTCCCCTGCTATTTCCCTCTGCCTCTTCCTATACAAATGATTTTACCCATTACTTTTGTGCTATCAGTGGTTTGCCTCACCTGTTTGCATTTTGAGGTTTATGGGAATATTGAAAACAGTGGTTTTTTAAGGTACTTTGATTGTGAGCTTTGATTTTAACATCTTAGTTGCTCTCTCTACATGTGGGGATTCAGGGGAGTTCCAAAACAATTCTACTGCTGAAGTCATGTTTTCAGAACTCTGTGGCTACTCTTGTTTCCTGTTGATGTTTGTAGTGATAAAAATGTGATGCTTATCTTTTACAGAAAGAGCCTTTTAACAATCCAGATTAGAGGGTTCTCTGGAGTTGTGTCTTATTGTGACTATTGCATTTCTTTAGTGTTATAACTATTGTTCTTTTTTACTGCTGGCTCCTAGTGTGGCATGGTTATTTCAAGAGAGTCTCAGAATAGCCTGTGTAGTAAGGAAGGTCCCGGATAAGACATCTGTCCTCTTTAGTGATCCTGTATTGCTCTATGGTGTATGGGACTCTCCTGGTTTCTGATTTAGATAATTCAGAAGGGGTGGAACCTCTTCCTACCATCTGTCACCAAAATGGGTATCTTTCATATCATATAAGTGAATTAGCTGAATGCCAACTAATGCCGGACAGGATTATATAACTGAAAATGCTTTTGTAATACACGGCACTTTGATAAATTGTAGAAATTACTGCCCTATCATTTTCTTGATTATTTTTGAAAACTATTTATACTTTATTTTGGGAATGGGGTGGTTGAACACAGTTGGGACAGCATTCATGATCCTCAGATAATTCTTTACTCTCCTGTTACACTCTTAGGTGACACTCGTTTTTTTCTTTTTCTAACCACAGCCACTTCCAAAGAAATGCGGACATAGATATTCTTTATTAAGAATCACACTATCAGTCATTTCCACACATTGGCTTTAATAAATCAATGAGTCATTTATAGGACACTAATTTGTCTCACAAATGTATAAAGTTTTGCACAAAGAGCACCTTTAGTGAAAAATGCTTGCCTCTTATAAAGTTAATACATATATTGCTATTTTAGTTTATAATTTGCAAAGTGCTTTTCATTTACTCTTCATAACAACCTTATAAAGCAGGCATAGCCTCCACTTTACAGATGAAGAAACTTAAGCTCAAAGTTGTTACCTTCTTAAAGCTATGTGGGCAATTTATAAAAAAGCCGAGAAAATTTAATAGAGTAACTATTACTATTACCAGAGCCTCTCTGCATGCCAGTAACGCAAAAATATTTAGAGGGAAATTGTTCACATGAGTATTTATAAATAAGCCCCAATTGAATTAGTTACAATTTAGAGACTTTTTTAAGGAAATATATATTTATATCTCTTTAATGTATAATATACAATAAATGTAATGTAAAATAACATGCAATATAAAATAAATTCGTCTTGTGTTAAAACATTCAATAAACACTGTGAAAATTTATTTTTTTCCATTGAACTTCAAAACAGTTGTTTATGATGATCTAGTTTACAGATGAAAAAGCTGGGTCCCAATGATGTTAAATAATTTGCTCATATAGCTAGTCAAAGAGTCAGGACGTAGTGTCCTATGTCTTCTTATTCTAAGTCCTATATTTTTTCCTTTACACCATTCCACCTTGTGATGGAACTTTCAAAATGTTTTAAGATGGCCGAATTAATGAACCAGACATATTTAGATATGTCTGTCCAAAAGGAATAGATTGATCTGTAATAATCAGTTTTATGAAGCATAGATACCAGAGAAATGATGAAAAAGAATAAATGGATAGTCAAAGGATTTCTGACCTAATTTCAGCCATACAGATCATAAATAGTCTTCGGGCATATAAAGAGAATGACTGGTTTTTCCAGGAGGGAAGTATGAGTGTACTTTATCATTTTTAATAAAATATGACCCAGATATGTTTTAGACTATACTCTCTGCCGTCTACTCTCCCGGCAGTCTTCACATCATCAAAATATTCTGCGGACACGTTCTGATGTCATTACCATAGCTTGTGGCATGTTACCTACTTCACAGCCTAACTCTCAGGATTGACTAGAGAGTGTCATTTTTCCTACTAAGCTAAGAAGAGAGAAATATATTATTTTCTTAAGTCACACGTTTGATCAAATCAGTGCTTTTATTTCTCTCCAGAAAAAGCTGGTTTCACTGGGAATCTTGCTGCTCAGAGACAGCCATAAGGCAAGAGTTAAAACAGAGCAGATGAGCCACGTGTGGGGACACACAGTCAGGGTGCCTGGGGTTCTTTATGTTATGTGTGACGGTCAAGTCTCCTTTACCTTCTGAGCAGATTCTCCCTCTACATCTCATTTTGTAATGCTCATCTCAAAGAGATGTTTTTCATACTTTTTTCATAGTAGGAATTTGAAATCAGCTATATGACAAGCTGAATATATAGCAAAATATGAAAGTGTACATCTGTGTGTACATATATTTTTAATCAAACAGCATAATATGGAAAAATCAAGTTGCCTTAGAAATTTTTAGTTCAGAGTACAGCAAAATTGAGCAGAAATCATGCTGACTTAGGTCCTTTTCAGGGCATTCATTGTTCATGAGGATGGACGACTTTTGTTAAGTCTTAGATCTATCATTTACTACTTATACGATCTTTGTCAAATGATCATTTTTAAAACTCTTCTGAGCTTTATGTAGTCATAATATGAATCAGCCACCGAGTAGCACGTTCTGAAGACTGTCGATTTGCTGTCACACTACTGGCTGCCATATTGGTCTCCACTGAACAATATCGCCATGATCTCTGATAGGACACTGTCAGCATATTTCAGGACATTTACTTTCTTTCTCTTGGCAATATAGGAAGCTAAATAGTATAAAAGCAATAGAATAGACATCTAGAATACATATACTAGTTTGGGGACAAATGGCTGATATTTCATTTCTTTAGAGTGTAGAAAGAAAGTACAGACCCACCACTCTCAGTAGGCTCAGCATCGCTACAACTTCATTTCTGAAATATGTTGGACACATAGTGATTAATTTTGAAAATGAAATTGAACCAGGGAGAGATCTTAGTATACAGAATAGTAGCTGACACTGCTACTATCTGTATCCAAAACTCTAACATGAAACTGTAAGAGAACTACTGTGGGTGCCTGAAGAGTTTGCATCCTCTTGGTAATAATTACTGTGCACGAATGAAATCAGCATTTGGATGAAGAAGGAAATCTCATATTGGAAAGTAATCATAGCTTTTATGCTCTGTTGTGTGTGTGTGTGTGTGCTTTGACAGCTTTTTGGAGACTACAGCTTATTTCTTCATGAAACCAAAACTTGGAGAGAAGGAGGTGTCCCCAAATGTTTTTTTCAGTATCTGGCATGAATTCAGCTCTGACTTTAAAGACTTTTGGAAGAAAGAGAACAAACTTATTCTACAAGAGAGGTAGGATTTTTTCATTTGCACAATGGCATTTTAAAATTGATGTTTTATTAGGTGTGATACCACTAGGATTGCCAACTTTTATAGCCTGAATGAAAAATTAGATGGCTCACAACCTAGGGTATCATGTCTTCAAGGGAGTGCTGAAATTTGGCAAAATTTGGAGTTTGAGTAAAAAGAGTCAGCGTAGAGGCTGTGATGCTGCAGAGAGTAGCTGGGATGGTGGTTTGCCAGGACCACTGTCTGGTACCACAACTTCTGTGATGAGAGGAGCAACGCTGCTGAGATGATAAACGCACTCACCTCAAAAGACAGAGCAAAGACTGTCAAGGTAAGAAGAATCAGTTTTTGTTTTTGCTCAGTTCCTGGAATATTGTCAAAATTTCACTGTTTGTATAAAAACTCCAGATGTCACCAAGAAACAGCTAATCAATGCTTTTTTAAAAAAAATCTTTCATGGTTCTCATAGAACTCTATTACATTTCCTAAAGTGAATCTTTTCAAGAATGAAGGGAAATTTCTCCTCTTAAGTGTATGAAATAAAGTCTCTGTCACTACGATTATGCAATTCCAAAAGGGCATATTAAATATTAATTCAGGAAGAAATCTAGCCCTCCCAGGATAGCATCCCCCCAAATACCCAGGTCTGGTAGGAGAATGAAAAAAAGAAACAAAATCTACACTGTAAACCAGACACTAATACTGAAACCACTTAGTTTACTTCCCAGCATCCTTGCACTAATAATGACTTTGCTTTAGACTTTTAGAAAACTTTCATCCTAAGGACTTTGTTCATCATACTACAAAACTCCACAGTTTTCTGCTCATTATCTTCATTTCAGTCTTGCTTACATACACACCCAGGATCGTCCACCTAATTTTCATTTGTAAGTAGATGCTGATACATCCTTAAATCAGGTGCAATTAATTGCTAAGATTTATGGAGCATGTACACTATGTCTGACTTATGCTAACTCATATAATTATTTAGATTCCATACCTGTATCATAGAGGAAACTAGGAAAGTACTTTAAACATCACTCTAAAGATAACGAGCTTATTCTACTTGAAAATACATCATTAGAGGTTAACATAAAAGACGATTTTAGTCAAAAGTCCATGCAGGTGAGATAAATTAGCACATTTGAATTGTTATTCATTTACTTCAGACTTAGCCATATATTATGAACGTTTTATCAAACAAGGCTTGCTCAGTTTGGAAGACTGTAAATAGGAGGAACCTATTTTTTCACCTCAGCACATCACATACAACGTTCCTTCATCACCCTCATATGCTTCTTTTTATCCAAAATCTAAACTCGTTCCCCTAGAAAAGGACCTGAAAGTCACATAAGGTACCAAACCGGGTTAGTATTTCACCTTCCATCGTCATTTGCGTGATATCTGCAATTGGAGTCCTAAGGAGAGTGGAACTGGTGAGGTACAGGCATCACCGAGATGAAACAGGTGAAGCTGTAGTTGGAGGAACTGCTCCTATCAGGCAAGTGAGTGTTGCAGCGGAAGGCTGTCGTCCTGTGGGCGGGGGCATAGGTAGACCTCTAATTATAACTCTATTGCATATGCCAGTACACTGGCTGGTGAGATGCCATCTTGGAGGAAACGTTGAAATTGATGAATTCACATGCGTAGTTCACATCTAGCCTGTGCTCCATAAGAGGCAGTTGTGTTTCTAAGTCACAATATGGCTTAACGATGTAATATCTGTGATGTATTATATGTTTGACATGACCAGAACTTGCTTTTCTTCACTCTCTAAATATCTCATAAAATCAAATATCCTTTTTTAAAACTTTATCCTGTGTTGTCATGTCCTAGAAATATCCTGTGGGCTTTTTGAGTCACACTTGGTGACTTGACTCTCATTTTGGGAGTGTTGTGAACTGGCAGATTACAAGTTCTCTCCACTGCAGAACTCTCATTTTTCTAAATCATTTGCTTTTAATAAAGGGCTAAGGAGGCACACATGGCAGGTGAGAGAGTACTTCTTTGCCCTTTGACTTTTGAAATATGTTATTTCTCTCCACAAATAGGATACTTTTAAGAGCAAGACTATTGTCCTGAATTGTTTGTCCCTTTCCTTACTGCGGGACCAGCTACACAATTTCCAGAAAACAGTGCAAAATGAAAATGCTGGGCCCCTTGTTCAAAAATTGCTAACAAGTTCAAGATGACAGATCATTAAATCAAGTGCAAGGGCCTAAGAGCTGGCTGGCATGTGTGCCTGCACGAGCACACCTATGGAGCCAGCCTTGCCTTAGCATAAGCTTCATACCATATTTTCTATAGTTAGCTGGAAGGACAGATGTGTCTAGAACGCTCTGAGTGTCCTGGGACATGGGCGGGAAGCAGGGGTGTGGTCAGTTACAGGCATTGAACCTCTGGTACCGTTGGTGTCAGTGTGAGTTGAACCTCAGGCAGCACTTTAGATGCTAAAATGGGATGTTGTTCCCCAATGCAATTGTTCCCTCCTCTCTATTCCTTTAATATTTACTATGCATATTTTGTTTAATAGTTAATCCTGTGCTGTGTAATATGTCTGTTTCTATTTTATACCATAACTTTTTTTTTTTTATGTTTGCATTTGGTTTTTATTTGCCAATGTCTTCACTTCTGGTATAGTTCTTACCCTACTAAGCCACCAGCGCCTTTCCATTCTTAATGGCTCCATAAATATCTGCTTATTTGACTTGTTACATCGCTGTATTTGACACAGACATGAAAATAAGAATTAAGACTAGTAAAGTAATAAACACATTTTCTTACATAACTTAAGTTTATCATTGTTATTTATTTATATTCAATTATCATTAAATTATCATGGTAATAAAAACCCTTTGATGGTCATAAAACCCTACTTCAAATATCTTAAGCAAAAAGATTTTATTTGTTTAGACAGTCAAACCACATAAGGGCAGGGTAGAACTTGCTTGTGGCTTGCCTAAAAACAGAAATTCTAACAGCAGGCTCTAGGGGTAGTCAGGTATTTTTCTGCCTCTCTCTCACTGTCTTTCTCAGTACCCTCTCTCCTGCTCCTTCTCTCTCTCTCTCTCTCTCTCTCTCTCTCTCTCTCTCTCTCTCTCTCTCTCATCTCTATCTCATCTCTATCTCTATCTCTATCTCTATCTCTATCTCTATCTCTATCTCTATCTGTCTATCTCTGTCTTCCCTCTTTCTCTCTTCTCTCTACCCAAGCCAGGGTATTCCTTTAAGGGCAGACCCTTGCCACAGACATGGCTTATGTTCTCACAACTCAGAAGGAGAGAACATGCTCCATCAACTAGAAAATTCCAAGGAGTAACTCCAGATGAGTCATGCCCATCTTTGAATCAGCCACAGTGGCCTGAGGCATGGGATATGATGATGATTAGCTCACCAGTTCAGCCAGAGAGGACAGTTGTCATGATTGACAGTTCCTCTTCAGTGTAACTGGAGTTCAGGAAGAGCACTTTCCCCAAAAATGTAAACAATGATCTATTACCCTTAACTTATTGAGCTTTTAAAAATAACCTGTATAATTAGCAAAATGTCTTAGCATGGTAGAAATAACCTGAACAATGATTTAATTGTGGAGCGAAATTTCCCTTTCTGTTCAAGTTTATGTGCCCTAATTTGAAATTTATAAATTGAATATCTTTAAGCTTATAAATATTATGTAAATTTTTCTTACCCTAGTCTTTCTAATTGGTGTTCGATTATAGATTTGTACTAACATTATATTTTCTGCTTTCGTCCTAGTGACTCAGATGGGTTAGTAGATGCATTTATTGAAATAGTAAATTTCTAAACATCCATGTTGAAAAGGTCTGCTGTCTTTCTAATTGATGTGGTTTGGAAAACACAAGGATTGTTGAGTTAGGTCTTCCACTTATGAGCTCTAGTCATAAAAAGTGATAGTTTCCTAACCTGCAAAATGGAGATGGTAATACACTCTTGCAGTATTATTTTTAGAGTATATAGCAGTGCCTCTATGGTATTTCTCCATCATTTAACATAAGTGATATCTTTGTTATGACTTCATACAAGGCGATATAACATATTAATAAAACATGTTAAGCATCATAAGAACATAGTCTCTAAATTACTATATTATTATGAGTCAGTTACTTTCTTGGTTAGGTAAAATGTCTTAATTCTGATTCTGAAGGTAAATTTATTTGAAAACAATGCTGCCTATCTCTCCATATTTTTCATTATTATTATGCTATATGAAGGAACTCTTGACACTTTAGACTGTCGACCCATTGGTTTTGTCATGAATCAGAAAAAGTGTGTTTTTTCCCCCATATACTTGTACTAAGCATACGTAATTACTAACAAAAATTCTCCTCTGAAAAGAAATCTAAACTTGTCGTCGCTGAACAACACAAACATATGAAACATAAGTTTTTTAAAAAGTTCAGCTTGACTGTATCCAGAAGATGAGGGGATAAACTAACGCTTAGTCCACCAGCATGTAAGGAAATGGGTGCCCCTCATCTCTAGCGTCCGTGTCACTGAGCCAGTAACAAGGCCCTGTGGAGCTAGGACAGCAGGAGCTGTGTGACTTAGAGGAGAGGTTGAGGATGCACGTGCTTTTAGATCCTGATGAAGGGATTTTGGTCCTGGGAGAACCCAGAACAGCTTTACTTCTCACTTTTGCCCTGTTGTAAACTGAACTCAGTTTTTACGCAGTCTTCAGCACTATAACTATGTGAATTTATTTGTGACTATTTGCTCATTCCATATTGACTGTTTACTAGGCACGGGAGACATTCAAGCTTATTTTATGAAGTTTCTGTCTTCCTTGAACTAACAGGCTAGCACTAGTGTGTGGTGTAATGTGCAGTAGGAGAAACTGGCCGGGGGATAATTCCACCCGGAGGACTTTTGATGAGGAGCTTGGAAGTTGCAGAAGGATTTTCACAGGCAGTCCAGAGATCGAAGGGTGTTCTAGACAAGAAAATCTGGCTCTGGCAGCCGGTCCTCACATCTCATGGTGTGTAGTATGTCCTATCATAATTTCCCTTTTTGTTGGCTTATGACATTTTAATTTATTAGATCAATTGTGACATTAATAAAGTTAATGCTTAAAGCAACATCTAACTTAATTTACTGATTTATTTTACTTTGAGACAGGTAGTCTTCGATGAACCGGAAGAAAGGCTAGCTGCTCCTCTAATTGCACAAACATGTGGTAATCAAGTCTCATTTCAGCCCAGCTGAAATTTGTAATTAGAGGAAAGAATTTGAATGCTTGGCTTTAGAAGGTCACACCTTCAATCGGAGAGCACCTCATGCCATGTTAACATTCCCATGTCCAAAATTTATATGCACCATGAGCCAGTGTATTCAGATCTAAGTGTGGTGTTATCACAGTAGAGGAGAGCAACCACTTTCAAAGCAATTGAAAATACATCTGAAGAACAAGTGTAAGGGAAGGAGGTTTATTATTATGTATTAATGTATTTGTTGGGTACCTAAGAGAGGGATTGCCTTATGCACTGCTACTAAGCATTGTTCATTGCATCAATAAACAAATTTGGCCAGCCATTTACCCCTTTAGTTCAGTCACCAATTTCTGAAGAAACAACCCATAAAGAAACCCTTTTCCTAGTTCTAACTCCCCATAGCTTAAACTTTGGAAAGAAAATTGGCAAACAAGATAGAATAGCAGCTAATGGTACCTGAGAATGTGTAGGAAATATGATCTACACTCATTAAAAGAGTAATTAATATGTATTAAAGCATAATAGGTAATTATTTATTAACTCATTCAACAATTATTTATGCCCTGCTATGTGCCAAGCAAATTTCCTGTCCATGTGAATCTTACTCTCTAGTGAGAGAAGCAGACAACAAAAAAGTAAACAAACACATTTCTAAATCATGGGTTGAAATCAGTACTATGAGAAAAATATACAGCCATTTTTACAGAAAAAGAAACAGAAGAGGTTCACTTACAAAGTGTGGTCAGAGGAGGCCTTTCTGAAGAAGCAACATTTACATTGACACCTAAAGAATTCTAGGGTGCAGCCATGTGAAGAGGCAGGGCGGTGAGGGGGCAGTGTGGTCTGTAAGCCCACCAGGAAAAGGTGTAGGAAGTACAAGACAACATGGCAGAAAAGATGGAGCGCATTCCAAAAAAGATGGTGGTCATGAGATGAGTTCAATGAAATAAGCAGGGGCCTGATCAATCAGGCCTTTAGTGGTTACTGTAAGAAATTGATTTTTATCATATATGCAATGGAAAGTCATCAAAGGGGTTTTCAAAAAGGGAATAGCCTAGCGTGATTCAGCTAATCAAAAGATGGTTGTCTCAAGTGGGTAGTAAATTGGACAAGTTATTTTATTGAGAAACAAGTTGGGAACTTACTGTAGTGGCTCTGGACTGGGGTGAAGGCAGTATAGAGGACAGGGAGTGGGTGTGTTGGCTATAGACTTTGGAGGTATACCTACACGAACTTGCTGTTCACAGGTTCCTGGCTGGATCAGTTTTAGAAGTCAGAAAATTCAAACTCTCAGCTTAGATGCCGACAACTTTAAGTTAACAAGGATGTTAGAGACCAAGAAAGTGAACTTCCTTTTTTTCTCCTAAAACGATTTGCAAAGACCCAAGTTTAGGGAAAGATCTGAAACTTTGGATATGAGGAAATTCACTTTCTAAAACTTAGTTCTCCAAGAATGATGTAAAATCCTAAAGTGAAAATCTGATGGAAAAGATCTTTGCATTTGTGTCTTTATCTTCCCATATTCTAAGAGATGTTTTTTAAACTTAGGAAAATCCTTCCTCAAAAGCCTCATGTTCAGAAATGAAAGAAACATCCTTAGAGATTCTGGTTCAAGCTCCTCAAAAGAGAATTGGGACCAAGAGCCAAGAATATAATTTGTCCAAGATATTTTTGCTTTGAAAAGTATGTAAACATTGTTGTACCTTCTAGTGAGTTTGTAGAGGCTCGTAAAGGTTATCTGAGCAGTTATTAATTTCCCTTCAGCATTTGTTGAAAATGTTTTTCGATAACTTAACAAAGTTTATAGTAAAACCATCTTGGATCAAAATATACTTCATGAAGTAAAGATATTTAAAATTACCCAATTGAAAATAATATTATGTAGCTTATATGGACTGAGAACAAATTTCTATTCAAGCTGTTCCTTTGTAAGCAAGATGTTATTTTCAAAGGGTCAGTTTCAGTTTCTTTAGGATACTCTCAAATAATATAATGGTTATAACTGGAGGAGGACCAGATCTGTTCAACTTGTATAATACCAAATTAACAAATTCTTAGGTCTGTGGACTTTTGCTGGAGCCTGGATTTTTAAAACAGTGAAAAATGTACCAAGTCAGAGGCTCCCCACAGTTCATCCCCACCCCGGGATTCTCCATGCTGATTCTGACCCCTTCGGGCAGATGAATTCCACCAGGGTGAATCCTTCCTCCTGCTCTGCTTCAAGATTTCTCTCTCAGACCACACCCTATTCCCATGAGTGGGAGTGAAGCTTTAAAGAAATGGAAAATGTTTTTTCTATACTAAAAATTGGAGATCCAAGGGCAAACGATGAATAGTCAGAGATGAGTTATGACGGATAAGGATGGAAGAGATTGTTTCTGCAGTGTTTTAGATCTTGGTGTCCAAAACATGTTTGAAGCTAATGGCAAACATTAAACTAAGATATGTTAGTCTCTTTTATTTGGCAAAGAGCAATTAGCTTACTTGATTTTGCCTGCTGAAGTTTGGTTAAGATTTAGAAGCAACTGATAACTCACTTGAGTTTGATAATTCAGTGTTAAAAGGGATCATTTGTGAGAGTGTGTGCTGAGTGTGTATGTGTAGTGCTGGTAGGGGTGTGTGGAGGGAACCAAGAATACAGATCAGTACTGAGGCATTTTAAGAATATATATTTCAGTATAGGACATAAAAAGGGAATAAGGTTATTTTTGTGAGTATTGGGGTGGGGGCAGGGGAATAGCCTTAAGAAAGTCGAATGGCCAATAAACACCTAAAAAGATGCTCTACCTCATTAGCCACCATGGAAATGCAAATCAGAACCACAATGAGATACAGTACACACACACTAGGATGGATGGCTGTATACTCAGAACTGCTTAATGATGGGTATACATTCTGAAAAATGCATTGTTAGGTGATTTTGTCAT
The DNA here is from genome assembly GCF_014176215.1 of Rousettus aegyptiacus. Lineage (NCBI taxonomy): Eukaryota > Metazoa > Chordata > Mammalia > Chiroptera > Pteropodidae > Rousettus > Rousettus aegyptiacus. Next base: position 21,887,333 of record NW_023416293.1, on the reverse strand, counting down.
TGTGTGAATATCATAGAGGCATTTACACAGACCTGGATGGCATAGCCTCCTGCACACATAGGCTACATGGTCTCGCCTATTGCTTGTAGGCTACAAACCTGTACAGCATGTTACTGTACAAAAAAACACAGGATTAAATCAAGCACAAGAGAAAATGATGCGATCAAGAGATGCAATAAACAGTATGTGTGAGGCTCCTCCCAGCATGACACAGCATACTGTTTACAGCAATTTTTTTTATAAGAAGAAAGAGTATACTCTAAAATAATAATTAAAAGCATAGTATAGTATATCCATAAACCAGTAACATAGTTGTTTATTATCATTGTCAAGTGTTATGCACCGTACATATTGTATGTGCTACACTTCTGTACGGCTGGCAGTGCAGTAGCTTTCTTTACACCATCATTGCCACAAACATGTGAATAATGCACTGGATTACAATGCCACGAGGCTGTAGGAATTTTTCAGCTCCTTTATAATCTATGGGACCACCATTGTGGTTCATGATGGTAATAAAAAAGCCAATAACAAATGTGAAAGGAGGTGAGCAGAATGTGTGGTCCTCTCACATGGAAAATGTGTCGTCCTCTCACACACTACTTGTGGGAATGTAGAGCAGCCACTTTGGAAATCAGTTGGTCCTTTCCTCAAGGGTCAAACCTAGAGTGACTGAGGCATCCAGCAGTTCCCTTCTAGGTGTATACTGAAGAGAAGTGAAATATGTCCACACAAATGTTTGTACACATATGTTTATAACAGCATTATTTATAATATCCAAAAAATTGGAACAACTCAAATGTCCATCATATGATGATGAGTGGATAAATAAAATGCGGCATATCCATACAATGGAATAGGGTTTGGCAATTAAAAAAAAAAAAAAAAAAAAAAAAAAAAAACCTCATACTACTCAGTAACAAAAAGCAAGCAATCCAACTAAAAAAATAGGCAGAGGACCTGAACAGACCCTTCTCCTAAGAAGACATACAAATGGCCAACAGACATATGAGAAGTTGCTCAACTTTACTAGCTATTAGAGAAATACAAATCAAAACCACAATGGATAATATTCACACATGTGAGAATGGCTGTTATCAACAAGACAAGTAAGAATGAGTGTTGGAGAGGTTATGGGGGAAAAGGAACCCTCATACACTGCTGGTGAGAATGTAAACTGGTACAGCCACTATGGAAAACAGTATGGAGAGGCCTCAAAAAATTAAGAATAGAATCACCATATGTCCCAGCAAATCCCTCTTCTGTGTACCTACCCTCAAAATTTGAAGACATTTATCCATAGGGTGCCTTGCTTGTCTCTTTCAGTACTCACTCAGGACCCCAGACAATGGGCTTCTGACCAAGTCACTGCTTGGGGTTTTTGCTTCTGTTGGTCATAAACAGTTAGACTTAGAACTTGAAGTCTGGGCAGCTGCTAGGTCATGAGAGGAATTTTTAGCCCAAAGAAAGGAGACATTTTTTTGAGGCAGACAGTAATGGGAACAGACTTTTTCTATGGTGCTTCCTAGAGCTCTCAGTGAAGATTACCCACGCTGACGCTGAAGAACTGGCTGTAGAATTACAATATGGTCTTGGATACTGGCATTTTATCAAGTGTCCATCAGTTGAACAACCATTATAGCAAATTAATATCTCATAGCTTGGGTTCTTTGGTTTATGTGGAAAGCTATTGTTTACAATGTGCTTCTCCTTAAAAGGACCTTTAAATTTTCACTGTCATCATCATCATTTAGACTATATATACATAACATTTCTTATATGCATATTGTAATTTCATTTTGAATTCTAATGCTCATAGAGTTTCAGGAGCTATGAATTTGCCATTTTTAAAAGTAAAGACATTACAGAGCCAAAATATGAAAATTACATCATACCTAATATTCCTAAAATGATGTAAGACTTTTCTTTTTGCAATTTAGGTTTTCTAATTATAACTATAATATTATTAATATATAGATACACCAGAGGTTTGTCTCTTCACTCTTTTCAAATATTATCTTACGTGAAGCCTCTGAGCATTTTTATTTCATTCCATAATGATTGATTTTACTTTTGTTTCCTGAGTAAGATCTGTAAGAAAACACTGAGGATCTCTGACACCCCGAATGTCTTTCTGAGTTTGAAAACTTCATTTAGTCAACTTTATCTGTCATTTCGTCTTGCTGAGTAATGTTAGACATTCTCTAAATAATCCATCACCTGTGTCTCTGCCTTGTCCCACTTGGCCCAGGCCACGTTCCACCTCCAGCTGAGAACGAAGTTTGCCCTTCTTCCAGGAGGAGCAGTTTAGCAGGCACCCGTGCACATGCTCTGTCTCTGCATCAAGGAGGTGTTCCTGGCCCTGTCTCCACAGTTCATCGATCTCTCTCTGGAGAAAGACTGCCATGTCTCCTTGCAGATTCCATCCTGGAGTGATTTAAAACTTGAACCTGAGCTGTATAAAGTCCTGTCTGAGTTACTGTGCTTTACAGAGTGAGGGTCATGCTGAGAGGTGGCCACTTCTGCATTTACAAAAAGGACGTGCAGTCCCCTCCTGGCATAAGCCACATCCACCACTGCACTGTACAGAGTTAGTTAACCCTGGCAAATTGAAAGCGAAGGCTCAGAGCGGGAGGAAGTTCTCCTGCCAGTGCACACTCTGGAAGGAGGCTTGCCCCGGCCTTTGGAGACAGGCAGATTCAAGCTTTCTGGCTTTTTAAAGGACATAAATACTAATTTTCAGAAAGTAGTAGTGTCGATGAGGACAGAATTGCAGCTGTGTTGGTGGAGATTATAACTGCTCTGCCTTGAGCAGAATGGACCCAGGGTCATGAGGTCAGTACCATCTCTTTTCAGGCTTCGCAGTGCTGTCCCGCCCGCCATGGAATGGTTCGGAAATGAGCTGGGGTGAGGGGTGCCTCGGAAGGGAAGGCAGTGTTCAGCGTTAGTGAGGTGTGGTCCACCCACTTCCTCCTGGAGAGGTCCCTGAACTCCCGAGTGTCATTAACCCAAAGATGACCTTGCCTCCATCACGTCAGGTGTACTGGGGTCATAGGAGAAGGGAGTATGTTCAATTTAACATTCCATCCAGGAAGTGTGTAGCAGAGCTCAGTAAAGAGATGCTGTATGAGGGTGATGTTTTTGTTGATAAATAGAGAGTAATCTATAGTCATATTAATTAATATTAATACATAATTCCATGTATTTAAGCTTTATTAATTTGTCTCTATTGTTTAATATGATCACCTAAGGGAGGCTGCATTTACTATCCCTTTGAAAAATGATAAAACCTAAAATTAGGATAAAGACATTTGTTCTTTCTCTGAAGAATATATTGAATACTCATGCCACATAGGCATCATGATATTATGGCTTATAATGAGGAATGTATATTTGGTCTTTAGTCTCATTTCTGGCATAGAGCTCCTGAAACCCTTGGACTATTCTAAGTGGAGAGAGTGATAACAGTGTCTTTTCTTATCTTGACGAGATGACTTTGGAAAGCCTCTAGGTGACCTAAGGGTGGCCAGTCGGATCAGCCCGGTGGCCATGGCATTAGAACATGCAGCCTCACCCCCTGATCTCTGGAGAGGGGAGCACTGCCAATTCAGTGGCATTAGCAATGAAATGACCAATGATTTAGTCAGTCATGCCTATGTGAAGAAGCCTCTGTAAAAACCCCAAAGGCCGGAGTTTGAGGAGCTTCCAGCTGGGTGAACATAATGGAGGTTTGGGAAGGGTGGCACACGTAGAGAGCATGGAAGCTCCACACCCATTCCCACTTAGCTTGCCCTGTGCATCTCTTCCATAAGGCTTTCCTGAGTTATGTCCTTTTATAATAAGCCAGTGCTCTAGTGAGTAAAATGCTAGAGTTCTGTGAACTGTTCTAGCAAATTAATCAAACCTAAGGATGGTGTCATTGGAACTTGCTGTCTCTAACCCACTGGTCAGAGGCGCAGGTGACAACGTGGACTTGCGATTGGAATCTGAAGAGGGTGGATTGGTGGCAGTCCCGTGGTCATGAGCCCTTAGCCCATGAGATGTAATGCTGTCTCCCAGCCGATAGGGTCAGAATGGGTTACTTGCTCATTGGTGTGGGGAAAACACACACACACACATTGGTGTTGGCATCAGAATTGGAGACAGTCATTTAGAATTTAGAATAGCCGGAAGTTGAAGTCTGCATTGTGAGAATCTCAAGTCCTCTAAGCTTTAATTTGTCATAAAAGCACATGGAGCTCAGCCACTAAAATGTGTTGGGTGAGGAAAAGGGATGGAAGAAGAAATAATAACTCTTTAATCTTTAAAATGTTTTAATTATCATAAATTTACATAATATATACTTCGCAAAAATAAAGCATATTTATAGTAAATCTTAATTTTACAAGATGGAATTTTTTTTTTTTAATTAACCTCTTCAGTTCACATCCCTATGGCCTAAGGGTGAACATTTTTGGAAAGTTTTGTAAAATTCCATTTGGCCACTTTAAAGTGTTCCAAGTTTGTGGGGGAGGTAAATAAGATGAGGAATAGTTGGAAAAAGTACATTTCATCAGTTAATAGAATTTAAGATGTTCACAGATAACTCGAAAGCTTTCATTTTAAAAGTCAGTCTAGATGTGGGTATTACTGTATTCTTAAATTCATGTGTTGTTTTTAGGACAGAAGCACTCTTAATACTGCACTGAATTTGTACATGGGTTTATTTCCTACAGCCTCTGCTTAATTTTCCTAATGTTTTTATTTCACAAAGGCAGAATAAAAGAACTACAGCATAGAGTACTATAGCATGAACTTAAGGCTAGATAGTATTGATGGCAAATTAGAGAAAAGGTAGAAAAGCATTTTTTTAATATCATGATGATGGACAGACTGACAGATGGAAGTTATTTCCAATCACACATAGCCATGCAGGAAAAAAATACAAATATAAGTAAGTGAAAGTGATGTTATGATGAAGAACGCTTAAATTGGCTTCTATATTTTAAAGCCCTCTACTTTATCCATTATTATTAAGGAAAACGATTCACAACCACTTTGCCACTGGTTATGATCCGCCGCCCTGTTCCTAACACTCAGTGAGAATCAGGAACTGTGCGCAGCTTCTTAGCTTAAGCAAGGCAAGGACAGGATCATAGTGGAAAGGACAAAATGTCTTGACTTTAATAAAGTATGTATTTTACCACTCATGTAGTTATTAAAATAAGTTTTCTAATGATGCTGATCAAAGAAAAACTAAGAAGTGTTCACAGCCAAATTCTTCATTGTTAGTGGCCATTTTCTATTTTCTACCTGAGTGTTTAATGAATTTTTTAGCCTGAAGGTTTAACGTAGTTCATAAACTTTGGGGACAATTACTACAATAGATGCAATTTTATTCATAATTTTATAGTCCGGAACCATAATTCCTTGTGTACAGTTTGGTGATCCAAAAACCTCTGAAACCAAAAGTTTTTTTATAAGTTTGTGGCAACTTCAACTCACATGAGGCTATTTGTTGTAGTCTTTACCCATTTCACTTACTGTGAATGTTCATATATTTACTATAGAAATATTAATGTGTTCAATTACTTTGTGCTGTGTCAGACCATTTTGTAGTATTATATGCCATATTTCTGTGTGAAATTAGAAAAGTTCAGAATTCTCTAATCCATCTGGCCCTAGGGGTTTGGGTTAAAGGATTATGGAAGGAACAGATATCTTTCTGACTGAACCCTAAACTCACTCATTGGTCCTAATTCTACTCTCTCTAGAACCATACAAATCTAGTCTCATTTGTGTGAGGAGTCCTCACATATTTGAGGCCAGCTGCAAAGATGCTGTCACATTTTCCATTACCCTGATACAGTATTCCTAGTTCTTTTGATTGTTCTAGACTCTCTTTGGTCTTACCTGATTCACTTAGATTCTTACTCAGCCGTTATTTCGGCTGTGCCTTTACTGGAATCATGATTTACACAACAGAGTACACTTCTTAACACTCACAGTATCATCATGGCCATACCCGTCCCCTTTCATGCTCTGGGAGAGATTTTTCAAGCTGGACTATTTAAAAATCAGTCTTCCCCAGCCTAAAGTAGATCCTCTAAGAAATGTATACCCTAAGACAAATCCTGAGAAACCTTAGGGGAATGGGAAGTCAAGAATTCTTATATCTAACATTTCCTTTTCCTTTGTAATCATTCCCCATAGTGCCGTCTTCCACTTTCTTTCAGCCCCAAATACCACTTCTGCATTCTTCACTGTGAACTTATGAATTATCCATGCGCTTTACTGAGGTCATGCAACAAGTATTTATTAAGTGGCTACTATATACCGGACACAGGACTTGTGAACAAAACCAAGTCCCTGCCCTCTGGACTTACATAAGGAGGAACTGATTAGCAGTAAATGTGCACTGGGTGCTGATGTGGACCCTGACAAAAAATAAAGTGGGGCCAAGGGAAGAGAGCTTTAGGAAGTGGTGGTTGGTGTATAAGCTAGCGAGGCCTGGTATGTCTGGGAAGTGACAGATAGCAGGGACTTAATGGAAGTGAAGAGAATAAATCAACGAATATCTGAAGATAGGATATTCCAGATGGAGGTAGCAGCAAATGCAAAGCCTGAGGAAGCAGGGAAGTTTAGGGAGGAGGTTAAAGTGGCTGGAACAGAGTGAGCAAGTGGAGAAAGTTAGATAGATGTGGAGTGTAGCGATGGGATGTTGGGGCCAGACTGTGTATCCTGGTGGATAAAGTGAAGAAAAGGGTTCAAGAAGAAGAGAGAAGGAGTAGAACCATGTGAAATGCTGCTCATGCCAGCGTGAGGGAGATGAGGACTGAGTTGATCTTTTGATTTGGGACCTTGGAAGACTTCATTGATGACGTCTGCAAGAGTAGTCTCTATCAAGTGCTTAGGGACAAACCCTGGATTAGATGGGAGCAGATGAAGTAGCCAACTCTTTTTGAGAGTCTGTACGTATAAAGGGTCATAGATAAAAGGTCTAGCTGGAGGGAAAAGTGGATTAAGGATTTTTTTTAATGGTAATATAAACAATATATTTTTGGCCAGATAGGAATAATCCAACAGAAGAAAAATGGTGACCCTTGTTGTCTCTTAACATGTGTGTTTCCTTGATTCGTATCTGCCTCGTATCTCCCAAATCTTATTCCTTAATTAAGCCATTCTTACTCTTGCATAATTCTAAACCATTATGACATAAATAGCTTTTTCTGTACTGTTTGATGGTTTTACAGGAAGGACATGTGATAAACTCTCTATAAATTAATTCCTATGTCTAATAGCCCTTGAATTCTTCCCCCTCCCCAGAAAAAGTCTCTTTAAAAAAAAAAAAAAAGGACTTACCTTTTTTTTTTCCTGCAATGGATTTGCCATCAGAACACAGGTGTCATGAGAACCAACACTCCTTCTAAGCACAAATGGGAAAGGAAAAGACTAATGTCAACGTCATTGTCATTGGACTCGTAGATTCCAGCATGTCCACCACAATGGGTCATCCGATATACAGATGTAGTGGGATCAACAGAAGAACCACTGAAAAATCTGAGGAGGCTGCTGAGCTAGGGAAGCACTCCTTCAAGTATGCCAGTGTCTCGGATATATGAAATGAAAACTGAACATGACCATGGTGTCACGACTGAAACCTCCCTGTGGAAATTCGAGACCAGCAAGTATCATGTGACCGTCATCAATGCCCCAGGACACAGAGGCTTTATAACACAATTATAGGTACATCTCAGGCTGACTATGTTGTCCCAACTGTTGCTGCTGGCATTGATGAATGTGAAGCAAGTGTCTCAAATAACAGGCAGACCTATGAGCATGCCCTTCTGACTTACACAGTGGGTATGAAACAACTAATTGTTGGTGTAAACAAGATGGATTCCACCAAGCCACCTTACAGCCAGAAAAGATAAATGAGGAAATCATTAAGGAAGTCAGCACCTACATTAAGAAAATTGGCTACAACCCTGACACAGTGGTATTTGTGCCAGTTTCTGGTTGGAATGATGACAGCATGCTGGAGCCAAGTGCTAACAAACCTTGGTTCAAGGCATGGAAAGTCACTTGTAAAGATGGCACTGCAAGTGGAACCATGCCGCTTGAAGCTCAGAATTGTATCCTGCCACCAACTTGTCCAACTGACGAGCCCTTGTGTCTGCCCCTCCACGATGTCCAAAGAAATTGGCAGTATTAGCACTGTCCCTGTGGGCCAAGCAGAGGCTCATGTTCTCAAACCTGGCGCAGTGATCACCTTTGCTCTAGTCAACGTTACAACGGAACTCAAGTCTGTTGAAATACACCATGAAGCTTCAAGTGAAGTTCTTCCTGGGGACAATGTAGGCTTCCCTGTCAAGAGTGTCTGTCAAAGATGTTTGTTGTACCATTGTGGCAGGTGACAGCAAAAATGACCCACCAATGGAAGCAGCCAGCTTCACGGCTCAGGTAGTTATCCTGAAATCATCCAGGCCAAATCAGTGCCAAATACGCACCTGTGCTGGATTGTCACATGGCTCACATCGCTTGCAAATTTGCTGAGCCGATGGAGAATATTGATCATCATTCTTGGAAAAAGCTAGAAGATGGCCTGAAGTTTTTGAAATCTGATGATGCTGCCATTGATGATATAGTTCCTGGCAAGCCCACGTGTGTTGAGAGCTTCTCTGATTATCTTCCTCTGGGCCACTTTGCTATTTGTGACATGAGACAGTTGTTGTAGGTGTCATCAAAACAGTGGACAAGAAGACAGCTGGAGATAGCAAGGTGACCACCAAGTATGCCCAGAAAGCTCAGAAGGCTACATGAATATTATCCTCAACACCAACCACCCTAGTTGTAATCGGTGGTGGAAGAACAATCTCAGAGCTGTTTGTCTCAATTGGCCATTTAAAAAAGTTTAATAGTAAAAGACTGGTTAATGATCACAATGCATTGTAAAAACCTTCAGAAAGAAAAGAGAATATTCTTTAGATCATTTGGTTTTGTGTGTGTGGCAGTTTTTAAGTTATTAATTCTTAAAATTAATGCTTTTTAATGAAAACTACTTGACCAAAAATCTATCACAACATTTTGAGACCCCATTAAAACAAAGTTGAATGAGAAAAAAAGGACTTTATTCATACACATTGTCCTTGCTAGTGTCAAACAAACCGTAGCGTAAGTACCAACAGAACTGAACTTTATATCTCACTAGCTATGATTGAAAGGTTCTCTGAACCACATGCAAAAAAAAAAAAAAAAAAAATCACTGAAAATAAGAAAATATCTTAACACAGGTGGAAATAGTAGAGGTAAAGTTTAGTAAAGATAAATAGAAAAGGATGTTTGCATGAAAAATGTCAAATGTGATAAATAGCACTATTTTCCTGTAATAAAAGATGAACTTTGCTGTCAGATGTGATTTTATAATAGCTTTGGCCATCATGCATGATAGAAGTTCATTTTATTTGCCATCATAAGTGGAACCAGGGGAGCACCCATTCACCATTTTGTTGAAGAAACCAAAAACATCATCGGAACGCACAGAAAGAACATGGTCATTCCTATGGGGCTTTAAAAAAGGCAGTTCAGCTACTTTTGTAAATTCCACATAAATCCACATCTCATTGAGAGTTAAAATTGTCTCAAGCACATGATCCTTGAGAAAAACAAACCCTTCCTTTCTAAATCAGAGATTTTAAATCAGCAGTGAAAAATAAGTGATCACTTAAAATTTCTAACAGGTATGTGAATATAAGTGTTCCTGTTTTCACTGACTATTAAACATTTACCATCTAAGCATTTTAAAAAGTTCTTAAAAATTTTGTCAACTTTTTCTGATACCATCTTAAATTCCTATGGAAGATTCTGAAAGAAGGATTCTCTTGGTTTGACAGAATATAATTGACCTCTTTATTTATGAAATGGAATGTGAACCCTGCTGTTTACTCATCTAGTCCTAAAGCAAATGTACGTTCGTGCTTCAACTGGATCGAACTGTCAGCATCTCCAGCACTTGTCCGAGTCTAGCCACCCACTGACTGCTTGCTCTTCAGTTGAGACCATTGTGATTTGAGATGATCGAGGAAAATATGCTAATTGTCCTAGACGTTTTCAGAGCTGTATTCATGTATCAAGTCAGATCACCAGAGAGCAGCGGCACCAACCACAGTGTATGTTGACTTTCCTCTCCTCACTGAATTAAAGTTTAAAAATTAATCTGTTTATATTGAGGATTTGTATTTTAAAAATGGCCATTGGAGAAATTTCTCTGTCATTTGTATTTTTAGATACATACTGACTACAATTCATAGAGAACTATGTCAAAAATTCTTTCTAGAAATTAGAATCAAGAAAATGCAGTGGTAATTTTGTTCCCTCTGAACAGTCTTACACACTTTCCTTTTCAAAGATGAACACTAAAACCCATTTTGTTTCCATTACTACTTCTCCTTGAATTGAGTTCAGAGTTTGTACAATTATAATACTTCTCCCCTGTATCTGATAAAGCACATGTGACCATTTTTTCAAATAGTTTCTTTTTTTAAACATCATTTTAAACTGCCACAATTTATATCGTCAATTTTAAAGGAGTCAATCTTTTAGAATTAAATACTTCTAAAAATAAAAATATATGTAAATATGAAAAATAACTTATAAATATGTTAATATAATGGTGCAAAAATATAAATATATGATAAATATAAACATACAAATGTAAATGGATATATAAGTCAATAGAAAGAGGAAGGTGTTGATGGCTGTGTAGTTCATCTTTCCCACTCATGCGCGTTGTGAGAGGTAGCGTGATACAGTGGTTGGACCACCAGTGAGTGTGGCGGTCAGACATTTTCTAGACTGAAAGCACAAGCCTGCAACATGCTGGTGTGAGCCCAAGCACATAATTTTACCATTTTAAATTTCAGTTTCCTCATTGTAAAAGTTGGGCGACAACCATACCTTGTGAGGTTATTACAAGATTTAAAAGAGATCAAATCTGCAAACCTTCTTAGCCCAGTGCTTGGCACCTGTGTTCTCAGTGAGTGTACATGCTGTTTTGATGAGTCAGGCACTGGGCTGGCCATACATACCACGTGAAGAGGAAAGACATCCCATTCTCTGCCTTTTAGAAGCTAACACCAGCGTGTCTTCTAAGATGCTCGTTTTGTGGACGCTCTCTAAGGGGGAATAACTATTGAACTTGGGAAAGAAAAATGAAGAGTCCCCAACCTAATTTTTTTCTCATTGTAAGAATACCATGTTTACAGTACTAATTAGCTAGACATTAAGCCCAGGATTATAGATTCTTTTTCGTGGGAGGGATCCGGAAGGAGAGCGGACTCTGAAGCTGACCAGGTGTGGATTTTCTTCTTCACTTTTTATTGCGTGACCTCAAGAACCTCTTTGAGTCCCAGGCTCCTTGTCTCTAAAACAGCATAACAGCACATCTCATGTTGGTCGCCAGGTGGTTTTATAAGATGATGCACACAAAACACCCACTGTGTATGGCTTACCACTGCCTCTCTGCGAATGTTAATTTTCTTCAAATGAAAAAGCAGCTCTGTCAATTTTTGGACATTTATGATTGCTAGGGCAGTTTTTCTCTGTTCTCAGATTTAAACAAACTCTGTAATAAATTTTACTAGTTGATTGTGCTTTAACCTTTAGCATGATGCTCTTTAAAATAGAAACAAAATCATACATAAAGTTACACCGTTGTCTTCTTCAGAGCCTATCTGAAAATTCATCTAAGTATTGTCTCACCTGGCCATCATTTCTCTATCTAGTCTGTAAATATCCCATTAGACACTCTTTAACTGCTTTGTTGAAATGAAGATATATTACATCTATGTAATTTATCTTTACCACAACCTAGGAGTTAATAAAAGTTAATGAAACTAGTCTGATACAATTTCATGTTGAATCCTTATAGGCTACTAATGATTCATATAGTATATCCAAAATTAGTTTTCCTATAAGATGAAAGAAAGTGAATATGATACTTAAAACTATTTCATAACTTTAAATTTTATGTACATGTGTCCACACTGAATTGTTATTTCTGGATGGAATTATAACAGTAAATCAGTAAACTCGATGGTCAAGTCAAATAAAACCCCACAGTTTACTCAAAATTGAACATCTAGACTCATTGATGAAGAGTTCACCGGAAGGAAGGGGAAACACAAGAGATATAAAACTAAACCCTAGTTATTTGCTTAATTTTAATTTTCCTATCCGTCATCATGGAGTCAGTTATTTTTCAAATATCTAGTGAATGCTTACTTATGTGAGGTTTATTATTCTTGAGAATGTAAAAATGGGTATACATGAGCCTTAATCTCAAGGGCCTTACTATTCGACAAGGCAAAAAAGATATATATGAATAGCCATAAAATAAAAATTATGCAAAAGCATAGAGGATTGCATAAATAAGCCTGCCATGAAGGTCAGGGGTGTGCGTAGCCTTTAAGATGTTTTAATTTTTACATTTTTCAGGTTTTCAATAATAGTTGCCATGCAATATTATATTAGTTTCAGATGTACAACATAGCGATTAGGCACTTAATGTAACTTACATAATTATCACCCTGATAAGTCTAGTACCCATGTGACATGTGATCATTACAATATTATTGACTATGTTCCCTATGCTATACTTCACATCCCCATGATTTTTTTAAAATTACATTTATTGAGGTGACATTGGTTAATAAAATTATGTAGGTTTCAAGTGTAAAGTTTAATAATGCATTATCTATATATTACATTGTGTGGTAACCACCCAAAGAGGTATACTTTCTATAGAAAGCTTTGAGCTTAACTTGAAGGGCCTGTGGGAGGAAGAGAAAAAGAGACTGGGAACAGATTTAGCAAGGACCCCCCACGGGGTGGGGAGTGGTTCCAGATGGTCAGAGAAGTTAGGTTAGTTGTAAAAGGCCTTGAAACCTCATAAGGAACTTAATTTTTTTCTTGGTAAATGAAAGAGTGGCTCAGATGATTTCCATGGTTAGGACATTTGTGAAGGATGGACTAGATTTATGCAAATGCCAGTCTGAGGGGAGGGTCAGTGATCCAGGAGATATAAAGAAGAGGCTTGAGAAACAATCAGGGACAATGGAATTAGCGCGAGTGGGACAGATTTTCAAATCATTGTTAAGGAATAATTAATAACAACTTGTTAACCATTTGTATATGCTTGGGAGGGGTCATTGATGAAGAGGGAGAGAAAGGATTTAGAGGATGAATGATTATGGATAATCTTCTTAACCAAGGCTCAGGTGAGTGATAAGAGAAGAACATCCACTGGGATTTGGAGCTTTGGGAAAAGGTCAGAGCTAGAGTATGGATCTGAAAGTCTCCAGCATAAAAATGATGGTTGGGATTATAAAGTGGATATTTCCTATAGATCCAAGAGTCAGGATGGGAGCCCTGGGGGGCAAATAACATTTAAGGGGGAGTTTAATGATTATGAAGTAGCCAGAGAGATTAAGAAAGCATGTCCAGAAAGACAATTGGAAAACTCAGAAATTCTCTGGGACAGAAGGATAAGAGAATTAAGAAGCTCGTTAACCGTTTTGGTCATTAGCATGGTGAAGACGAGGAAGTACTGGTAGATATGACAACTTTTTGATTCATCAGGGAGGCAGCCATGAATGACTTATGTGTGTGACAGTTTTGTTTGCTTTGAAAGGAGAACATAGCAGCACATATCCCTACCCATCTCTTCTCATGCATGGCCATTCAAAACTATGCGGAAAGTTTTTTCTGTGGTAGTTCACCCATCAGTTATAGTGTTCTACATTTATAGAACCCTATACAGTCATTAATAAGATTCAGACTGCAGGAAATTAATTTGATTGGTTGAATTTTATGATTCATCTCTTTCCACCCAAGTATACTCTTGCCTATTGGCTTTATATTCAATATATATGTTTGGAATTTTCAGAACATAAACATAGAACACGTATATCTAACCATCATAGTATCCTAAATTTTAGACTGTGAATATTCCTCATACCCTTAACAGAAGCGGCAGGCTTACATCATGCATTATTGTGAAGTGAGTGGAATAGGAAGTTGGCCGGCCCCTCCCCTGCCCCAGTGAGCTGGGACTAGCAGCTCTGGACTGCACAGCAAATCCTGCCTTAGCTCTAAATGTCCCTTACTCAGCCACATTTCTGTCGCATCCAGTAGCTCAAAGGCTTTTTTAAACTTTGGTGTCCTTGAGTCAGGAGCTACTCTGTGCTCATTCTGCCTGCTCCCCATAAGCGTTTGAGGTGCAAATGCAATGCTCTCTCTGAAAAAGAGATTGTCAGAGATGAATTTCAGAAATTCAACTCAAATTCAGAAATATGTGCCTGAGGGAACATATGTTCTTTTTACTTGAGATAATAAGTGACATCTTGGTGGATTGTTTCTGTTATATTGGGGGGGGGGGGGGCGGGGTCGTGGTTTTATGTGTGTATGTGTGTGTTTTAAATCACTGGGGTTTATAAAGGAGGGAAGACAGAGCCAGGAGAAAACTTCCCCAAGTCATCTTTAATGCCACAAGGTGTCTAGTACCCACTCTGTCTTTGCTTGGAAAGAGACCCACGGCTTTGAATCCGGCTGCCCTATCTCTAACCAGCCTTGTCTAGAGTCACCCTCCCCTTCCACCTTTCGTGCGTATGTGCTTGCGTGCGTGCGTGCATGTGTGTATGTGTGTTCCCCCTTTCTATTTTGGGTTAAAAAAAAATTGAACATTTGTAGGCAGACACCATGGTGTTGTGTTTCAGTGAAGTGCACCGTAAACTGGTAATAGTGATAATTGTGTCTACTCTTAGCTTATGGTTAGAAGACGCATCTCCTCTGTGTAAGGACCCCACTGCTGATCTCCCAGTGCTGGGCTGCACTAACACTCTCATAGGCTGTAGACTCCAGTAACAAGTAAGGCCGCGCCCAGCAAGGCCACGATGCAGCCTCTAGGAAATGAATCCATCTGCCGCAGATACTTATTTAGACACATTTATTAATACTTCGTGGCAGAAAAGTGGCTCCCTTTCTCACTCGATTGATGAGATCATATCTGTTTTCTTGATAAGATGTGGCCAGCCTGGCTTTGGTTTAGAAAGTAGATGAAAATGATTTTTGCCCATAGGCTGCTAGACGTCTAGTTTCCTTCCTCTGTATCTGTGCCAGGGTGCATCTCCCTCACTCATCTCACAAACTTTCTTTACACTTAATCACACTGAGCTTTTTGTGTGTGTTTGCCTGTTAATAAATGCGTCTGGGACTAGGGGGGAAGAATGCAGAGAAAAATGCTTCTTTATTAGGAGAGAAATTAAAAACCATGTTCTTTGTTTAGAATAATCCTTAGTGTAAATCCACCATTATATTAAGGACAAAAATTAAGAAACTTTTCATTTGTTTTGAAAAATATAAAAATAAAAAAAGTATTATTGAAATTTAAACTAATTTCAGCAAATTCTGTGATAAAAAGTATTTTTCATTCTATCATCTACCTCTCTTCTCTATAATATAAATCTTAAAAATATTTTCATTCTCCTGGACTCAAATTTTCTGTGCTTAATAACTTAAAACCAAATGAAGTTGTTATGTCTTAGAAGATTTATATGTAAGGAATAAAATATATTGAACATATTGAAATTTATTCGGTTCCTTTAGGTTACATTTACAACTTTATTTTTAGAAGATAAGTTTAATATGAGTTTTTTAAAAGTAAATTTAAATTTAAGCTTTAATATTTAAGATATTTTGTTTTCCTCCGATCATTTCTGCCCTATAAAACAATTTCAACGTGAGAGTAATTTCATAGGCCTATTCCTCACAAAATGCTTCACTTCTTATCCCGTAGGTGGTTGGTTCTCTAGTGTCACAAAATCTGTCATTACCAATTAATGGTGTCACAGTTCTTTACCTTGGTAAACTTGAATTTCAGATCTTAGTCATTCCAGCATTATTCTCCATCTTTATGGACAGCCTGCTAAATAAAGCAGGTGGGGTGGTGCAGTGTGACTAGGTATGCAGTATCTTAGCATCTTAGACCCTTAGAAATTTACAGCTGTAAAGCCCTGCATATATCTAAGTTAGACTTCTGGCCTCCCTCATCTTCCAGAGACAGCTGTGAACCCTGAGGTATGTGGGAGGTGGGGAGTGAGGGAGAAGCCCTGTGGCAGCTGAAATTACTTCCTGCCTCCACCTCTAGGGATTCTGTTCCTTTAGCTAGGGCTGAACTCCGGGTCTTATTGCTCTAATCTGAGGCTCATTTAAATTAGCTTAGTTATCTGGTTTTCCCCTCTAAAGAGCATAGAAATTATTAAAAGAAGATCTAGGCAGGCGTGTTGGTGCTAGCGAGAAGTGATCACAACCTGCCATCCTAGAAACTAACAGAAAACCTAAAAGGCAGACACAAAGTACCCAGGCAGCAAAGTAGCCAGCATTGGGTCCACATGTGGGCAGGATATTCTGTGTATGCTAGGGAGCCTTGTGGGCGGACCTGTATCCACACATTGCAATAGTGATGTGTGGAATGATGACCATTGGCTATCAAGTTAAAGTGAAATCAGTCCATTTATTTTAAGTTTAACATGAAACTAACTAATGTATACCATCTATGCTTTAAAAAAAGAAAGTTGATTTTTTAAAAAATGACTGTATTCAAAATTGGTTATACAAAGATTGGGCCTTGAAGAGAGCAAGTTTCCTTTTTCTGGGAATCACATATGGTCTTGGTGACCACTGCCAGAATGAAACTTTGCTTATGACTAAAAGAGCGAAGGGAGAGGTAGGTAGAGTAAAAGGGGTCAAATATATGGTGACGAAGGAGATTTGACTGTGGGTGGTGAACACAATGCAGTATATAGATGATGTATTAGTGAACTGTACACTTGAAATCTATATAGTTTTGTTAGCTAATGTCACCCCAAGAAATTTAGTTAAAAAATAGATATATAGATGATAGATAGATGATAGATAGATAGATAGATAGACAGACAGACAGACAGACAGACAGAAGGAAAGGAAAAAAAGGAAAGGAAAGAAAAGGCAAGGGAAGGGGAAGGGGAAAGGGAAAGGGAAAGAGGGAGGGAGGGAAGGAAGGAAGGAAGGACGGACGGAAGGACGGAGGAAAATTAGTTTTCTAAAATTGGTTATCTACTCTGTTTGCCAAATCTATTCCATATGTTCATTTGGTTATTTTCCATAATTAAATTGTTCTTTAAAAGATAACACCTCATATTCTTTAATTACTTTCGGCTCTCCATTTACGGAGTAAGTACATACTTTTGAAATTTGTTCATCATAGTTTTGTTTCTGAAGTTTCATGGACAATAAAAGATATTAGAGCAAAATAGTAACATATACATCAAATTTCATATCCATTACATACTGTTTTGTATCTTTCTGTCTAAAAGATAATGCTACATTTTCTATTTTTTAGTCTGCTTGCTGTATTGTTTTCCCACAATCATTAAAAGTGCTGAATGAAGAGTTTTCTTTTCATTATCATATGATTTGGTTTTGTTCATTTTTTCCTTTTATGTAGATTGCTGATTAGAAGTTGCAGTTGTTAGAAGAAGCCTATCAAAGATATCATCCAAAAATTCTTTCTTCTTTTTTTAGTTCTCTAAAAGGGTAAAATCTTGATTAACAAATACCTAGCCTGTCCCCTTTGTGTGAATGCAGCCATATGAAAAAGAAAGAGCCACGTCTGTGTCTGCAGCGCCCACAGAGCTCCCCCAGACACAGTTTAAACTCAGGCACAGGCAACATTTGGAAGCCAAGGACTCTCTTCCTGAAGCCAGCCACGTTTTTCTCTCTGCATCGTGACTGCTTTCTTTCTTTATGAACAAAGTATTATTCTTCTTTTTACTCCTTTTCAAACAGGGTAATTGCTCTCTTCTATATATTACTTGAAATGTTATCACCGCCGTGCCTTTTTACTTGGTCTTTTCTGCCTAGTTGTGAGATGAGCATATTTTTCCTGCTTGGTTTAAGAAATGTTAGTTGTCGTTGAATGAGGGATGAGACAGGAGAGACAGAGGATGGGACATGTGCAAGTCATCACTCATAAAGGTGGTAGCTGACAACTTCGCCACAGTCACCCAAGGAGAAAATACACACAACTGGCTTGGTCCCTCCACCCAGCTTCTCCCTCATTATCTTTCTCATTTCTCCCAACTCCAGCGTATCTTGCCTCCAGGGGCACATTTTTTTTCCTCCCTAAAGTGTGGGGAAAAAGTTTCTAGTTGTCAGAGTTTTATTGAAATGAGATTGGCATTTGGAAGAAGCAGCATTCTTTCAGGAGAAGTGGGACTCACTCAGTGCCAAAGTGAGCAGGTTTTCGTGGCTTGGGATTGTGACCCCAGTGCTGACACTGGAAAGAAGAGAGGGGTGAGGAAGTGTGGTTTCCTGAGGGCACAGTGTGGCCACCCAGTCCAGGCCTCGGAGGGAAGACCTGGGTTCCAGAGTGCTGTCTCTCAAAGTGTTGCCCACGGACCACCCACATCCAGTTCTCTGGGGTGTTGCTTATAAATGCGTCCCAGGTGGACTAAACCAGAATATAGAAGAATAAGCCTGGAGAACTGAATTTTAATAAATTCTCAGTGATTCTTCTCCTAAATTTGAAGAGTGAGTGCCCAAGATTCCGATGCTCAGTTTTCCAGCTCCCCACATCATCCGGTTGTGCATAGCAAGAGGTGCTCAGGAGGCCGTGACTGACCCACTTCAGCCACATGCATAAGAAACTGAAGCATAAACCAGAAAGGCAGTTTGAACTTCAGCCGTTTACTGGTGTGGGGTGGGCTCCTATGGCAGCAGAAGGGAGAAGTGTTTATAGTTCTTTAAGCTTTGGCTTTTGCATGTTATTCTGGATACAGTACTCTCCTGTCACCCTCAGTACTGTTTCCTCTTCCAAGAAGAGTATGAAAAATTGAAGTTACCTTTAAAGCAAGGCTCGGCCATCAACATGCTCCAGAAGGGTTTGCTTCACCCCTGCCCGCCCACCGCAGACACCTCTTCCTCACAACTGCACCTCTACCACCCCAGGTGTTATGCTTAGTGCACTGTCATAAATCACTTGCTCCTGTGCGTATCTCTCCTATGAGATGCTGAACTTAATTGTCCATATAAAATTAAGCCAATCCCAGTGCCCAACCTAGAGTTACTGCTCTGTAAATGATTGTCAGATTAATGGGTGAGCATAAGATCTTTTAGACCTTGTGAGAATTTGTTGATGCACATTCTCTTAGTTTTCACTGTCTCTACTGTAAGGAATGGCCAAATTTGCCTTTGTATAATGTTAAATATATATGACTTAAACTCAGCTTCCTACGATCCTTGCAAAAATGTGTTTTAAGAACAAAATAAATGAGATAGTGAGAAAATTAAGATGCTTTGGTGATCTTAATACTTGTGAAGTACATTTTTTAAAATATCACAAACTGCTTTAAAAGCACTCTAAGTAAATTGAAGAGATCTACTGGATTTTGGCGAAGTGCTTGCAAGAAAGTTTTTTCAATTCTCTGTCCAAATACTTCAAATTAAATTTACTCATAGCTATTTCACAGGAAGATGGGGACTCTGCAATCTTTGGTTTGTTATAAAGAAAATACTTTTTGTCTTCAGATGTTTGGAGGACAGATTAAAGGCAATTTATGACTCGGGTAGAAAGTAATAAAAGTGGTAATACTAGAATGTCTTCTAAATTGTCATCATTTTCTGGAATTACTAACAATATTTCATGTTCAAAGAGAATTACATTCATTTGTCATACTTTAAGATAAACTATAACATCAATCTTATAGCTTCTATACTGGATTATTTGTTTCATTTCGTTGTTTAAAAAAAGGGATTCATTTAGTTGAATAGGAGGTGAATTCTCTTGTTAGATCTTTTGCCACAGGGCACAAGAAAATATATTTATAATTTATTTCTTTAAGGAAATAGGCTTTAAGATCTACGTACAAAAATTCTTTTATTTATTAAGATCTGTCATGGCCTTTTTAGTTTCTTCAGAAATACTCCATTTTTAAGGTGAATCATAACAAAAAATATATTAACCTAATAGTTTATTTTCCTTCTTATGGTATACTTTTTTATTGATAGAAGTCCAGTTTACAGATTTCTTATGATACGTTTAAAGTAATCATGCATAACTTTTTATAGTATTTTACAACTTATAAAGAACTATTTAAATAATTTTTTTCAATCTTCGCCATAACTGTGTGTAGTAATAATAGTAATACTATTATACATTATTGAGCTCTTGTACTATTAAGGGACTACAAGGGCCAGTGGTATCAGGACATTGCCCAGTGTCAAATAGCAAAGCCAGAACTTAATGCAGAACTTATCTCCACATAACACCCTCTTTTAACTCCACCCCTGGTAAAAGCAACACTGTTTTCCTTGGAGTTTGTGTTTAAAAAGAAACCCTAGTGGTACTACAATGTTATTGTTGCTCATTCTCTGTCTTCTGTTTTCAATTAATTGATGGGTTCTCACACTTGATAAAGTTCAATTTTTTAAAAACTACTCAAGTATTCATTGCAAATGACTTTCTTGCATGAGTAAGTGTGATGTAGAAAGTGAATCTGAAATCATTTTAAATATGCATTTGAGTTTTTATATAATGCGACTAATTTAATTATTTTAATGCTCCTGGTTGTTTTAATAGTGCCGATCCTATTTATGTAATAGAGCCAATCTCAGTATGCTCACCTGAAAGTGAGGATATTTCTTTACTTTCTTGTATATGAATCATTTAACGTAAGATGAAATGTATACATAAAAATATTTATCTGTTTATATACTATTCCATTCTACATCCTGCGATTCCAAATTAAGAACCCCTGGATGACTTTGCTTCCAACTCTAACAGTCTCTATTTTTTAAATCAAATGTCAGATAACGTTCCTGTGTATGTGGTATGATTTTCTTCAGTAAGTCACATGCTTCATGAATTGATGTTCACTGACTAGAAGGTAGATCACAGTGATGAAATGCATGTGTCTTCTCTCACTCAGGGTAAAAGAAGCTGAAGAGGTGTGTAGGCAGAAAAAGGGGAAATCACTTTATAAGATAAAACCAAGACATGATTCTGGAATTGTAAGTATTTAACTTTTCTGTTCTTTAACCTATGATTTACTTTGGCTGTTAAACACTGTTTTCACTATATATACACAAACATATAATAGGTAATATTTTCCTCTTAAGTTTGAATAAATAATGAGCTTCTGACTTAAAGAATTTCCAATTCCTGATGTTTTTAATTAGGCCCAAAAGGCTAAGAGAATCTCAGTACTCAGCATTCAAAGCTTAAGAATTAAGATAGATCTCCTCAGGGAGAGCTTATTCACGGGTATCTATATGTGGGCGGAAGTTGGGGGGCCATCTTTCACTTTCTTTATTACCCATGATCACAGGGCTGCATTTGAACCTAGAGTGGCTGTTATAATTGGATTAGTGCCATTGAGACCTAAAACATAACGGGAAATGCCAAGTGCAAGTGTTGTCCTTTGCTAAGACACAGTACTCAGACCTGGTTTGTACCCATAAATGGCAACATCTGTCAGTCAGTAAACTGAGTTTAACAAGCTGTTTAAGTTTTCTCCTTGCCCACTTCTTCCTTGAAAATGAAATGCTAAGTTTTGCACCCGGAGAGGGAAGGGCTTGGTGAAGATGATAAGTTTTCCCTTGTCAATGTTTTGTTGAACATTTTGAGGGATTATCACTTGGTGTGACAGAGTAAGCTGTTTTAAATGAAAAGTTGAGTTAGGCCTTAAAATAAGAGCATCTTGAATTGTATTAGTCTAACATAGCCTAAATGAAAAAGCCTAAATCAAAATAACCCAAACTGGTATATAATTAAATAACTCTCTTAAGAAAAAGTTATAAATTATGTCTTTATGTAATAGCTGTTATCCCTTCAGTTTCTCTATATCAAAACTAACCTTAATGAATGCCAAGTATTATTTTATGGTTTACTATATTTTCTGTCTTACTGATTAAAGTACACATTTAAAGTGTATTGAATGAGGAGGAGTAATTATTTATTAGTCAACTCCAATCATGCTCTTATAAGGATGGAAATGAAACAGCCAATGATTCAGTTTTCATGTAAATGTATTTGCACAGAAAACAAAACAAGGAAGCTGAGTTGGCGCTCTTTCACGTCAATAAGAAACTAAATTTTAAAACCTTTTTTTTCCTCAAAACATTTAGTAGTTTGTCTTGGTAAAAATTTCTAAAAGATAAAAACATATTTTACTTATAAATATTATTTTTCCTTTATGGGTTGGTTGATCTTTAACCTTTCCCAGAGAATTTGATCCAAATGAAAAGGTCTTATTTGGGCTACTCTAAACTTCATACATTTTTTAAACTTCTTGTTTCTAACTATAACTCTTATCTGGTGCATTTATTTTTAGAAAGCAAAGATAAGCATGAAAACCTGAACACAGGAAAGCAGAATGAATACGAGTCACTCTAACCACTTCCAGAAAATTTAGTTGGCCTGAACGCGGGAAGGAAACTACATCATTTTCATCACTTTTCTTCTTGACCTCTTGCATAATCTTTGTGTTTCCTAGACAATTCACTGTTGAATTTTACTGTACACTCATATAAAAATGTTAAAGCAGTAGACCAGTGGAGATTTTGACATCTTTCCTTTTTGTAAAAGTTTATGGTATTATACCGATAGGCTGAAACAGCATGTATTAGAGGCAGTATCTGCGTTAATTCTGAACATGCTAAACTTTAACCTAAAATTTTCTTTTGTAAGAATATTTCTTTTCTTTCTACTGACAACCAGTACTTCACATCAGTGCATTTAGATTTATGGTTAAAATGTTATTTCTAGCTAATTGTATCAGTTTCACACCTACGTATACATTTTTATTCTAAAATTTAAGTACTGTTTATATATTATAATTAAGGCTTTCACAACTCTTTGGGTTGCTCTCCATAACTATATATTTGTGAAAGGAGGTTACACTTTTTCTCACTTGTTAGATAATGAATAGAAAAAAATACAGCAAAAGGAAACCCTTTTCTGATAAATCATTTAATATAGGCAGGAATCAGAGTTTAAGTTTAATGACGGCTTTTATCAGACTGTGTCCTCTGAGACCCCAGGTAAAGCTAATCTGTGGCAGAAGTAAATAAAACTGAAGGTGTACCTCCCTGTAACTTTTGCCATTGCCTTTCACAAAGAAAATATGACTCAATATTTCGAAGGGATTTAAATAAATGGTACTCATAAAATTGTCAACATGACTAATTGTTGATAAGAAAAAAAGTAAGTTTTTGCATGGATTGTCATCTACCTAGAACCTGTTAATTAAACATACCTGCCTAAGTATTTTGACATAATTGGGGTTTTCTTTCTGTGTTATGGCAGGTGATTAAAAGCTGAAAAAATGAGTATGTAATGATTCATTATCTAAAGGAGTTTAGGAAAGGATTTTGTATTACAATGAGGGGGAAAACATCAATCTCCTCTTCTGAGAGAACTTTAAAGTTGACTTATGATGCATTGTGATGGTTTTGTCTAACAGTAATAGGTGCAGTTTTTTAAAATAATTTTAATAACATTTGTTGAAGGTTTTGGTGTGGATAAAGGAGAGAGTTTATTGCTATTACAAACCAATTATGGAAAGCAACTTAAAAAGAAAGTTCTGAATCATAACTATGTTTGTATTTATATAAAATATGGTCTCTTACCTTTTAATTTGTAGTTTAAGTGCAAAGAAACAGTAGTGGTTTTTTGGTTGTAGTTCCGTAGTCTTCCCGTCCCCTTCACTCCTTCTAATGTGTATATTAACATTCTTCAATGAAATAATAGGGCATTTAACGAAGATCGCTATGTGCAATACTGTATTTAGTGTTTCTATTCCAATTTTTTAGGATGTTAATTTATATGAAAATAAAAGTGAATAATAAAAGAGTTCTGTGTCTATTGCCTAAGGATACTTGCAAAATGAAACCATCATTTTTAAAACTGGAAGGAAAATAAGTTAGACAGTCTGTGTTTAAAGGTTTTTAAAAGTTCTAATTTTAGGCTTAACAGTTGTTTGTAGCTAAATGTTTAATGAGTGCTTGTTTTTAGAGATAAAATATTTATTATGCTACTTCAAAACATATTTGGAAAAAGGTTGAAATTTTCCTAATGTAATTTTAAGGAAGAAGTATTTTCTAATTATGAGCAACAATATATTAATATTTGAGAAATCTTTTAAAATTTAGAAATTGGATGAAAAAATTCATTTGATACAGATTAAGTGGTGAAGGACTATTGAGAGATGATAAGTCAGAAGAAAAATTATGGTGCAGAAAAGATGTATATAGAAGAGGCAATGTAAGAAATGAAAACTAAGCATGATGCTAATGGAGAACCATTAGATAAGATCTAAATGCTTATATATATAAGCATTGCATTTAGATCTTATCTAATTTTTTAATGTAATGATCAATTTTTCTTTCATCACTTGAGTATTGGCTTATTACCTACTCTGTGCCAAGGCTTGGTGCTAATAACTGCACAGTTAATAAACAGGAAAAGAGCTGAATGTTCTCAAAGAACTGAATACCAAGTTGTGGGAAAGAGTGTAAAGCAACAATTGCAATTCATTGTAATATCCAATTCAGAACAAACAAAAAGCTAAATCGCAAGGTATTGAGTGGGAGTTAGGCAAGTGAAGGGGGAGAGGAGAAATCACAAATGCAAATACAATGCTCAAATGCACATAGAAATATCATCTCTTTTAGAAGTTGCAACTCCTTCAGATTATATGGAGGGAGCAGAGTGTAAAGGAGAAAGAATGGGGGAAATACTGCGAGAGACATAGAAAGGGATTCTGTGGTAAAAACTAATGTAATTTTATTATAGTTTGGGGTCAGGAGTATCTCAGCGTCATCTGCGCCCTTGGGCCTCATAGTGGGGTGGCGGACTAGCAGCAATGATGTCATCTAAGAGCTTGTTTGGAACACAAGCTTAAAAGTTTTTCAAATGGTTAGTGGGAAGGGAGTCAGCAAGGTAAGAAAAAGCATGGAGAACAGAGATGTGAAATAGCCTCCATGTCTGCAGAAGAATTAATTCTCCACAGATAATAAGGAGGTAGAGTGTAAGGCAGAGTAAGGGACGAAGACAAACGTGTAGGATCAGGGGTTAGATTGTTAGACTTTAATAATAAGAAATGTTATACAGTAGATTATGAAGCTAATAAGTCATTTTAGGTTGTAACATGACCTGTTTTTTATTTACTAAAGCCCACTTTGGTACTGTTGTGAAGGATGGAATGGAGGAGTATAAGCCTTGAGGCGGGAAGGCCTTTAAAGAGATTATTATAATTAAAAGAAAGATATGGAAATTATGTAAGATATTGCCAGTAGAGATGGAAACTTGGAGCTGAAAAAAAAGATGTATTAAGGAGACAAAATATAAAAGAGAACTTCTCGAACATTTAGATGTGAGAAAAAAGAAAGCAGATTGAATTTTAAGATGGCAGACAGTATGGTTTCTGGAATAGGTTATTTGAAGAAAAGTGCCTCTATGCCTTAACAAAGGTGATACAGAGGAAGTGCTTCAGTCACATTTCTTATAAATAGTGCCTCAGAGAAGCCTTCTCTGATAAGCCTACCAAGAAAGGCAACTCCCAAGTATTTATACCCTTAATCAGGTTTATTCTCTTCATAGGACTTATCAGTATCTGCTATTATATAGTTATATGGTTATGAGTATATAGTCTATCATCCACTCAAATTTAAATCCGGAAGGACACTGAATATTTATTAATTTAATAAATAAGTAGATGAGAAGAGAAGGGAAAAAAAAATCATGAGTTACAGGGAATGAAGGATCCACAGTGTGTGCTGGACATCCAGTTGAATATTTCTAGTAGATGGAGGGCATTAGTCAGGAACTTGAAAGAGGTTCGGTTCTGGAAATTTTGATGTAAGAGCCATCTGCTTTCAAGTGGTAGTGGAAATCAAGGAGGTTGTTGAAACTGCCAGGAAAACAGGAATAGATTTTTTAAAAGCAAAAATGCTACATTAAACTAAAAAGTTTTGCACATCGGACCAAACCATCAAAAAAGGAGAAGACAACCTACCAAATGGGAGAAGATATTTGCCAAATGATACATCCAATATGGTGTTAATATCCAAAATTTATAAAGGACTCATGCAACTCAAACCAAAAACAACAGACGATCCAATTTGAAAATGGACAGTGGTAAGTTTTCATTTCATATGGATGAGTTATATTGTATGTATATAATATATATTTATATATTTAATACTTTATCCAGTCATCTATTGATGGGCACTTAGGTTGCTTCCATATCTTGGCTATTATAAATAGTGCTGCAGTGAACAAAGATGTTCACATATCTTTTCAAATTAGTGTTTTGATTTTCTTTGGATAAATACCCAGAGTGCAATTGCTGAGTCATAAGGTAATTGTATTTTTAATTTTTTGAGGAACCTCCATACTATTTTCCATAGTGGCTATACCAATTTGCATTCTCATCAACAGCACATGAGTGTCCTTTTTTCTTCATATCCTCACCAACACTTGGGATTAAAAGTACAAATTGGTAGTTAGAAAATAGTCACGGGGATGTAAAGTACAGCATAGGGAATATAGGGAATAATATTGTAATAGCCGTGTGTATTGCCAGGTGGGTACTATAGTAATCAGGGAGATCACTTCATAAATTATATAAATGTGTAATCACTATGCTGTACACCCAAAACTAATATAAAATTAAAAAAAAAATTAAAAGTAAAAGCAGAAGAAAAAAAAAAAAGGAATGGACAGAGGACCCATGTCGACATTTCTCCAAAGAGAACATACAGATAGCCAATAGAAATATGAAAAGATACTCAACATTATTAATCATCAGAAAAATGTAAATTAAAACCACAATGAACTATCACCTCACACCTGTCAGATGGGTATCATCAATAAGTCAACAAACAAGCGTTGGCAAGGATGTGAAGGAAAGGAAACTCTTGCTTAGTTAGTGTTGGTGGCGTTGCAAATTGGTTCAGCCACTATGGGAAATAGAATGGAAGTTCTTCAAAAAAAATAAAATAAAACTACCTTATGACCCAGCAATTCCATTTCTGGGTATTTATCTGAAGAAATTGAAAACACTAATTTGAAAAAGATATTCATCTCTGTGTCATTGCAGCACTATTTACAATAGCCAAGACATGCGAGCAACCTGTCCATCAAAGGATGATTGGATAAAGAGATGTGGTACATATATACAATGAAATATTACACAGCCAATAAAAAGAATGAAATCTTACCATTTGTGGCAACATGGAAGGACCTAGATGTTATTACATTTAGTGAAATTAGATAAAAAAACATAAGATTTCACTCGTAAGTGGAATCTAAAGAGGAAAAACAAGCAAACGAAACAGAAACAGACTCAGAAACCGAGAACAAACTAATGTTTGCCAGATGGGAGAAGGGTTAGGGGACTGGGTGAAAAAGGTGAAGAGATTAGAAGTGCAAAATAGTCGAGGGCATGTAAATTACAGCATTGGGCATATATTCGATAATATTGTAATAGCCGTATATAGTGTCACGTGAGTACTAGACTAATCTCGGGAATCACTTTATAAATTTTATAAATGTCTAATCACTGTGTTGTTCACCTGAAACTAATATAAAATAATATTGACTATCAACTGTAATTGAAAAATAAGAAACATGAGAAGTGACCATGATGGAAGATAGGATGACTTGTGGAAGAAAAGGAACCATTACTAATAATCTCTAGAAACCCTGAGTGACCATTCTTCATTTCACTCCAGATTGTCATTGGCATTTCCACTTCCCAGCCAACTACTGATCTCGGACCTCTTTAGGCTGTAGTTTTTGGGTTTTGTTTCCATTAAATATATCTTCAATTATACAATCAAAAACAATGAGAAAAGTTTTAATGTTTTAAAATGATGTGATAAAGGAACATTTAGCCCTTCTCCTCTCAGAAATTATTCTAAACAACAAGGAGCAAAGACGTGAACTTAATCTTTCATGAAAATTAGAAGTATCAATAACTCAATAACGAAATATATGGAAGATCTTCCAAATGTGTGGGTATGGCAGGAGGCAGAGAGAGAATGCTCAAAGTGGCAGATCTCAGAAAAAGCCAGTGAGGTCAGATTCTCCAAGGTGAGGTCACACCTTCAGATCCTATCACAAAATCCTTTGTTTGCTGTAGGGGACCTTGGTGCACCAATTGATATCAGGAGCTTCCCTGTATGTTTTGTTCTTTGTTTTTTCAAAGCAGGAAAGAGGCCTAAATGAAAAATCAGACAGACAAATCAGATTTGCAGGAATACATGTATCAATAAAACAAGCCTCAGGAAAAAGACCCTGAATTGGAGTAGTAAATTGTAGAACAAGTCATGTTCTTCCCTCTACTTCATAGTGGAATATTTGCTAGCCTGAAACACAGCCTTGTCCTCTCCTTAGCATAGCCTACCTGCAAGTAGTTGGTGAGCATAACAGGTCTACCAAGGCAACAAAGATTATTCAAAAACTTGTTTATGCATAACACTGCAGAAATACCAAGCAAAATATTAGCAAATACCAGAAGGACCATAAAAAAGTGTATTCCTGGAATGCTAGGATGATCATAAGGTTTTGGCCTTGCATATTATAATATGTTTACTTAAAAATATTCCTATGTGGAGAAAAATTATATGATTTCTTCTGGCTGCTGAAAAATCATTTAAGCAATTTGATGTCATTTTTGAGGGATAAAGTCTGAACAATATGAATGTATCCTTAAATGATCAAACACCTCAAGGCAAAGTCAACCTGGAGTATAATAGGAGCATTTTAAGTGTCCCCATTAAAATTAGGAACAACGCTTGCTATTTTTATCATTCTTCTGACCATGAAAAAAAAAACAATGGTATAAAATTAAAGGGGAGAAGGTAAAATAATTTCTATTTGCTGTTTATTACATTACATACTCAGGAAACAGAAAATAAGCAACCAAAAGTTATTTGTAACAATAACAATATGGTAAATTATTAAGCAAAAGATTAATATACGGAAATTAAGAACTTCCCATTTAAACTAGCAACTAAAAATGATAAATAGCATGGAATAAATTTAATAAGAAATGTGTAAGATCTATATGAAAACAATTGGGAGAAATAAAAAATAGAAAGGCCCATCACCCACAATGTCAGTACACCCTAAATGAATCTATAAAATTAATGCAACCCAGATGAAAATAGTAACAGAATAGAGGTGCTTTATTTTTTTTGCTGTTGTTATTGCTTTTTTTTTTTTCTTTAGGGGGTGTGGAGGAGGAAGTGTACATAAAAATAAATAAGAACAGTCATGAAGGTTTGGGGAGAAAAAGAACAGTGGAAAGAAGAACTGGCCCAACTGTTAAACACATCAGAAAGTGACAGTATTTGTAATAGCAAAATATTGGATACTTCTAAATAATGAGGTAATATGCAAGATTTTAAAAAGAGAGAATAAGGGGCACTTTATGTACTCTTATAGAAGATGTATAACATTGTGTTAAGGGGTAAAAATCCATGAAAAGTTTGTGCCTGTCATGTTTGTATAGAAAAAAAATCAAAACTGTGTAGTACGTGCCCCTTTGTGTAAGAATGAGGGCAACGTGATTACTGAATCCAGAAGTTTACGCATGTAGAATATCTCTGGAGGTGGTCACGGGAAACTGCTAACTCTAGGTGCTCTGGAGAAGGGAAACTGGCAGCTGTGGGATAGGTGAGAGAAAGATCTCCTCACTGTCATCTCCTCTGGTTCTTTTGGGGTTTGTGCAGTTTGAAGAACAAGTCAATAGAGATTTCACAATTCACTTTTGAGAATGTATCTCGCTTCAAATATCAAATGATATAATCTGGTCAATTATGTTGAATCAAGGAGACAATGTGCTTTGGGCAGTTTATGATGCTTGCACGTTATTACAGAATCTCTGTCAGATATCCTCCCCAAGGAAGAGCAGGGAAGTTATGCTAGACTGCTATGCAGATTTGTAGGAGCAGGAAGCCAGCCCTGCTTGTCTGTTGCAGGAATAAAAAAAAAAAGTCAGGGTGGTCTGTGGGCCACTTGACACATTTTCTCCTATGGTGGTCTGATTGTTACCGTAACACTAGGCCTTTATTTCACAATGGCCTATGTTGGTAATTCTTAAGCAAAATCTCTTTCACCTCAATTTTGGAGTTATTTCATACTGCCCTCACTAACTTTATGTAAATGTTTCTAATTTATGGCTATAATTCTATAATATACTGTTAAGTTTTCCAGAGATTAACAACAATTTCTATTCCATGAAGTGGATCACGGAATCAACCCATACCTTACAGGCTAATCAACAATGAGATTTTTCTGTTGGTTTTAAGCTTTTGGAGTCATAAACTAGCAATATGCTTTAACCAGGTTATAGTAAGCAATATTAACCCAAAATTGGCCCCACAATACATATTTCATATCTGTTTATTTTACTTTGTAAATGCTGTCTGTAACTTGTTAGCATATCCTTAAGGAGATCATTTTTTCAAACAAAAAGTGAAAATAATTTTAATATTTCGCTTACAGAATTCCAAAAGACATCCAGAAATAGACCCCATCAACACAGTGCTTCTAGGAAAAACAGACATGTGGTGCCTATGATAACACGAGTTGTATATTCCTTTAGCTCCTCAAATGATATATCACCATAAAATTATATATTTATAATTAATATAATATATAATATAAATATATATAATTTATATATATATATATAATTTTATGGTGATATATCACCATGAAAACAGAAACAGAAAACAAATACAGATGTAAATATTTGGATAATTCTCAAACCTTTTTGCTGAAATTTCAAACACAAAATCTTAAGTTTCAGTCTTGATTAGATGCCCACTTTATAATTCAGTATCCATCACCTCCTTCTGCACATCAGCAATTGCATCCCTTTACAAAGTTGCAGTATTGTTAGATGAAGAATGTCCTGTCAGCAGATTTTTACTGGTGGCAGTGCTGGTCAGGAAGACCTTGCATGCACCCAGATTGTTAAACATCTTTGTCCCTTCAGGAATTGGAGTTGGGGTGGAGCTTAGGCCATTAGTACTTCATAAGGAAGAAATGATACTGCTCAAAGAGCAGAAAGATTCATGGAAGAAGGGAAAGATTAGAGGCACTATGTCAGACAAGAAGGGATCCGTGAAATAAAGGGTAACAAGGCCCCACTTTTTCTACCAGGCAGTGGGCAAATATTGCCTAAGGAATGCCACTCATTTCTTCTTCCTGTTACTTTTAAGGAGTAGTGTTTCAGGTTAGTTTGTCTTCTGGTCCCTCATTCTCTCCCTCTTTTAAGTCTCATCTATGTTATTGAATTTAGTCACGATCTCTGTTTCTTTGTCAGTTTCTCCAGATCCAGCTTCTCAATCAAATTCCAGTCTCATTTCTTCAAATGGGACCAATTTATTTAGATTATTTCACTATCACTTTGTGAGGTAGTTAGGCAAGCATGAGTGACAGGAGCGAAGGCCCAGCTCTGTAACCATAGAAACTTCCCTTGAAGACCTTCCTTGAGGAACTCCCGGAAACGCCGCCCCCCCTTTATGGTTATAAATTGCCCCAAATCCTAAGGTGCAAAGACCATAAAAACTGCTGGCTTAAGCCACAAACACATGCGCAGAAAGTTCTACCCCTACCTTCCCATAACCTCGGCCTCTTTATACCATCATTATAATGTCATGCGTATGCCTGGAAGTTCGTGAATCTAATTATAACAGACTGAATTCTGGGTAAGCACATGCTCAGTAGGCAAAGTGTTATAGAGCAGCCAACTGTCAGTCCAGGTGACCTCCCTACTGATCATCTAGTACCACTCTTGTGCCCTCCCATCACAGCCCAAACATAAACAGACCTTCTACTTCTGCACTGTTATAGCCCTCTTTGCTGAAAACCCGCTCCTGCATTGGAGCATACTCTGTCTTTTATCTTTTATCTTTTCATCCCAAATCCCACAGGGCTGCAGCCTTCCTTAGAATGGCCCGTCTCCTTCTAAAATAAATTTTAATAAATCTTACTTTTTCTAAGTCTCTCTGACCTGTAATTCTTTTCTGCGTCGGCGGGAAGAACTGAGCACTGCCTCCACACTGCTGGAGTGACACTGGATTGCAGACACAACAGCTATAAAAACCCATGTCGTCACCTAACACCAGATCCTCACTGGGATTGGCCTCTCCATCTCTTTCACTAACACATTTCTCTTTAGTCACCAAATTCTGAAAATATTTTGCATATTTGTCTCTTTCTTTCAGATGAAATTCTATTACCTTGCCTGACCCTAATCTTCAATCTAAATTCTTGCAAGAGCCACTGAGCTGGCCTGTCTGGATATGGATTCTTTTCTTTCCAATCATCTTGCTTACTATGACTAGAACAACCCTCAATCAAATTTATAAGCAATTTTGTATTTCCTGTAAAATCAAATGGAACTTCCTTTGCCTCTCTTTCAATGTCACCCATATTCTTTACTTTCTCTTTTCATCCCCTCAAATCCATTTCCCCCATCCCCAAAACACATGCTAAGGTGAATAATATGGTGTTCCACCCACATACTCTCTTCAGAGTTGATGTGCCCATCCCATCTCATCCCACTCACTGGCCCCACTAAAAAAATTAGCTGCTGATGGCTCAAGGCTGGATCTCTAAGAGTTTTCCTTAGGGAGGAAAATGCGTGCCCCCTCCTGAAAATAGCCCGAAGCCAATGGCTAGCTGATGTGGGGTATAAAAGTCTCTCCTCCTTGCTTCAATTTAGGATGACTCTAACATGCCATTCCAGATTCAAAACTGACTACGGAATCAGATGATGCCTCAATTGCAATCGGTTTGCTTTTTCTACCACGCACTCCTCTTCTCCTCACTTCCTCACAGTTCTATGTTCTCAGGTTATTCCCCAATAAACCTTCTGCACACAGTCTTTGTCTCAGAGTTTGAGAAACCAATCTAAGGTAGTTCCAGGAATGGTTCAAGGAAGTGTACTTTAAAACAGAATTTGAAGATAGATCTCTCACTGGCTAGTTGCCATGATGGCCCCTGACCTGCTGTAGCAGTGCACCATTAATATCTTTCCCAGGGATAAACTGAGGTGGGATGCTGGTGGGGGTACTCCTGGCTGGTGCAGTACTGTTGGTGCTTAAGAGTTGTGAGTAGCAACTTCCAAGTGGCATTGATTTTTTAAGAGATTAAAAAAAGACTCAGTGATTGATGACCAACTTAGTCAGAACGTGAAAGCCATAGGGTCTCTGGCATCATTTAATTAAGCCCTAGTCTCCTGCAGTCAGGCAGACTCAACTGTAGAAGTAGTGCTATGTCAAAGAAGCTTCAGCAGGTCTTCTGTGCCAAAGTTAGGGTCCTAATATGGAAGGAGTAAAACCTCTAAAATTGGGATGAGAATATCTAGGTAGATGCAGTTGAGAATTGCAAACTCCCTAATTCTCCTGAACCTGATAGGCCTGTTATTAGCTCCCAGCCTTACTGGATCAGCTAAGCGATAAGAGTAAAGTTTCTGTAGGAGCCAGGAAAATGAGCACAACATTGTATTCTAAAGGTGCCGAATCAAGGAAGGAGGGCAGACCACCAAGCTGGACATCACCATGAGAACATTCCTGTGTTTCGGGATCTGACATTGTGGCAAATCCCCTAGGGATGGCAATCCTGAGGTGCTAGCATAATTCTTGGAGGATCACAGAAACTATGATCCATACTTAATGAAATTCAAGTGCAGACATTTCCATGGTGGGTGGTGGAGGCAAGGACGCACAGGCTCAGAGAAGCAGGCCTGCTAGAGTGAATGTTCTACATAAAGCTAAAACCCCACCAGCCAACCATGATCACAGGAAGTCCTCTGTTTACCAAAGCACTGATGTCTGTGCTTGTGACAGGGGCAGCAGCAGTACTGAGAAGCTCAGCCTGGCCCATCACCCTCTGATGGACCCGAGAAATGTAAGATCTCAAAATAATGTCAGCCAGGTACTAGTCCTTAGTTTTCAGGAGGAACATAGGTATAATTGTTGCAAAGAGTGTTGGGACTGGAATGACATCCACAAGGTATCAACAAGAGATCTATACTGGGACATGGTATTCATATAGGCAAGACAGATGGGCTGCCAACAAAGGCATTGTTTAATTTATACAGTCAAAAAAATCAATGGTGGGTAATCAAAGGCAGAGGACAGTATCTCAACAAAAATCACAATTTCTCACCCAGTTTCCAGATCAGATTTAGGATCCACTGGCTGAAGGAGAGGCTAATTCTTTATGAGTAAAGACTATAATACCAGGGCAGATACATTCATCCGTTACTCCCCTAGTACTTAACCATGGAACTTAGGACTCTCATTCAGGTAAATGAGATGCAGAAGAAATAAGAATACTCACAACTTTTGAGGATTATTTCCTAGTGGGTCCAAATTGACACCAACACCTGCAAACCCAATGGACCACCATGACTCCCTATTAAAACAGAAGCATATAAGGGCTGCAAGAGTCCTAGCCAAGGTCTGGCTCTCAGAGGGCCCACTGGCCCATGGACAAAACTGGTGCTCCTTTCCTCCATCTCCAAATGCATAATCGAAAGGAATACCCTTAGTCATGTGAAGAATTCTCACATTGATTTTTTTTTTCGACTTCTTGAGTAAGAACTATCGTAGTTGAAAGGGCAAGTGGAGGCTTCTGAAGAGTCCAACACCAAGATAAAGAGCAAATCAAAAACAAGGCTAAATTCCAGAGGGAATAGGGAAGATTAGTGAAATTTTCAAAGACTTTAAAACTGCAGCAGCCACCGTCATGTTCCCGTGTATTTCACCAAGCCGGCACCTGCAAAAATCGAATAGAACATGACAGGTAAATAGAACATGAGGGCAGCAGCTCAGTGTTGTTTCTTTGCTACGGAAGATTAAAATAGCCTTAGCACTTCACCTAGCAAATGCGTTTCCCGCCGTACCTATGAGGAAGGAGAAGCAAATGCCACTTGTCAGGTTATAATCTGAAGTGACCTGGATTTTATGGATATTCTGTAAAATATCATATAATTGACACATTGACATCAAATAAGAGAGATGGAGTCTTGGCTTATTTTTCATATATACACCAAATTCTAGGGCATAAACCTTAGAGAATACGTGATAAAATTTATAAAGATTCAGAAGACTTCTGATTCCGTACAAGGTAGAGTAGACTCATTCTCCCTATTCATCACACTAAAGACTTTGGAGATTTTATATATACATTCTAAAAGGTGGAAAAAAGAAGGCAGACCAGGTGGGAATCTCAGGACTCAAGAAATAATATGGCAGTGGCTTTGTCTTTTCCCTAATGTATCCCGGACTGAGTACTAGAGAAGCCAGCAACCAAAAAAATACCAATGGATATAAACAATAACAGCAACGAACTGCATGGGTTCATATATTTCACTTTGGGGGAAAGGGCACCGGCTGCCCGCTGTGCTCCAGAAGCAGTGGCAGTGGGACTGAGTGATGAGGGGGGCAGGGCGGGGTTAAAAACAATTTGGAAGATTAACTGATTACCAACAAATTTTAATTGTTATCATTTATGATTTGGTCTTATTATTTATCTCTCATGCAAACATTAATAATCAGTCAATCATAGAATAAGCTTTCTAGGAATACATACATTCTAAGTTGTTCACTCAATGGCAAAAATTCATTTTCATTGACTTCATAACTTAAAAACCAATCAGACAACTTCAGAAACAAGTGAATTGGAATATCTTAGTCTCATTTAAGTGGACTATTGGGTCCCATTTAATAAACTGAAATGATTTATTCATTAAAGTTAAATTAAATTTCTATTAAATCAACACAGCGAATAGACCATATGCAATTTTATTAAAATTTTATTTTTTATTGGTAATTGTTTCTTGAATGGCAGATATGTCAATCTGTAGAAAAATTAAGACACTGTGGAACTAAGAAATATTTAACTTAAATGTTAAAACTAGTGAACAGTGGATGTGAAAATGGACAAGTTCCGGCTTGTGGAAGAGACGAATGTGGTGCCCTGGCTGCTGAGGGGAAGGCGAGGTTCACAGCGACTTCTCTTTGCAGCAGTTTCTCATGGCCTCCTCATTCAGTATTTCTTATTCAGGGAACACAGTGAGACTGGGTTTAGAACCCTGGCTTCAGCTGTCTGGGATCTGTAAGAGACTCGGGAACTTCCCAAGACCTGGATCGAAAGCCGTCCCCATCACCTCTGCTCCATGGATGCCTGATTTTGATTCTCTTTTAAAATGCCAGACCCCAAAGCTGATTGCGCGACATAAGCTAGGTGTCATAAACTCGCCAAAGCTAGACAAAAGTATTCGTAATGTACGGTGCTTCTATGTTGCCCACTGAATCATGTTCACGATCCCACTTTTATGGCACATCACACCAGGATCACATATAATCCTAGAGTATCTTTATTTGTTCTATAATTTAATAGTACACCTATAAAATAATTATACTTATAGCTTTTCTTCATTTATAAACACCAAAACAATTAAATACAATTTGAGCCATTATAAAGTAAACTTTGCACATAGAAGAACCCCCCGAAGGAACTTCACACTGCAGCATGTCATATTGCTTCCCTTGCTATACCCTCGATTGGGTTCAAAGAGTGAGCTCACGTTTGCATTCTGTGTGTTCAGAGCTTAATCCTTCCCGTATCTGCTTGGGTTCTGGATTAATAAAATGCCAGGAGTTAGCTTTGCAGTTTGGGAAGAGACTGCCTTCCGCTCCCTCGCCAATTCCACTCCACTGGCCTCTGTCACAATCACGTGGACCTCCTTCCCTCACAGCTTTTCTGCTGTGTGTTCTGCCTGAGTCTGACTTGAGGTTTTCCACTAAGTAAAAACTTCCTGACTTAGGGCACTTATGCCCATTTTTGAAGCCAAGACCCCTTTTAGAACTGTACATTCTGCTCAGGTCACATGGTGTTAACAGAAGTGACCAAAATGAAGCCTGCAGCACAGAGGCAGGAAGTGCATTTGCCTACACAGCATGCCTGCCCTACCCTTCCTCTCCAGGTGGGTGTCTCTAGATACTCTGCCACTCTCTTGTGTCAGGAAGCCTCAGTTCCTAGAGTAGCCCGTCAGGAAATTCTCACATCCTGAAATCAGGCCTTCCTGAGTCCGCATGGCAGAGCACTTGAGACTGAGTGCTTGGGAATGACCCGTGAGGAGTCTTCCAAGTCCGCTCATCCCACCAGATTGGAATCTCATTCGCATCTATTAGATTCCACAAACATTACTCAAGGGGAAGCTTTCGGTGGGGCAATTTAACAAAGGGACTCAAAGTATAATTTTGAAGGAAAATAAATTATGTCGACTTCCTTATATCAAGAGACCGCAACATGAAAACCTCGAGTTTATTATAAAAATGAAAGCTGACTTAATGTTTGCCCATCTTTTTTTTAAAATCCATTTTTTGAAAAGGAAGCTCATTGCTTTCTGTAGGACATTTCGACTAGATTTTTATTCAGTACATTTCAACTTTTATTTTCTCCTACGCCACGAAGTGACTCGACTCCTTATATTTTTAAATATTTCTCTCTTAACAGGAAATAGTTTTTGCTTAGTGTCATGGCAGCGAAATAGTATGCCTTCTCACTCCATATGTGCATATTAAATATTATAGAGGCTTTTGAGTTTCAGGTTAACAACTTTTTGGTGAATCCCTCTCCCTACGCCCATCCATCGCAACCGGCTCCTACAACGATCTGCAATGCCTTACTACCTTCAGCGAAATACTATTCA
Organism: Rousettus aegyptiacus; assembly: GCF_014176215.1. Taxonomy (NCBI): domain Eukaryota; kingdom Metazoa; phylum Chordata; class Mammalia; order Chiroptera; family Pteropodidae; genus Rousettus; species Rousettus aegyptiacus. Next base: position 21,849,513 of record NW_023416293.1, on the reverse strand, counting down.
CCTATGCAACTCCGCCCATCTCCGTTCCTAGGCTAAGAATAGGTACAGAACAGCGAGCTGCTGCCAGGCATTCATTCTGAGTAACGCACTTTTGGGGCCATCCTCACTTGCTCTGGTCCTTATTCAGAATGCTGCTGCAAAGCCAGAGTCAAAACAAGTGAAACAATACATGGATAGGTCTATAGTACTTTTAAACAGCTCTTTAAACATAGGTCAATTACACAGTCAGCGTTAATATGGAGACCTTTGTGTGTAATAATATTCTAATTGCAGCAATAACAGCATGCACACCAGAGTTCATCTTCAGTCCATAAACGGGGTTGGAGGAAGTGAGGGCGAAGGGGTGGTGGTGGCTGAGGGTGATAACGTGGCTTGCTGTGAGCAAGTAAGTCCCCAGGGAAGCCCACTTCGTGACCCAAGTGGCCCAAGTCGTCTTCCTGGGATCAGATTAGGAGAACCGGACAGCTTCATCATAGACCTTGTCCGCATCCGCAGCACAGCAGCGAGAGGTCGGCCCCGGCACCCCCGCAGGGAACGCTGCCGGCCAGAGGTGCGGGGCCAGCAGCAGAGGGTTGGCGGGTGCTCGGGAGACTGACGCGTCCTTCATTTTGCGGAGGCGGGGGCGGGGGGGGGGCTAGCTGGAGTGTGGGACGAGGCCAGGAGATGCCTTTCCACATGGTGGAAACATCAGTGCCGGCTCTACAGTGTGTCACCTGAGGGTCCTCTCCGACGGCCGGGTGGTGTGCGGTGCTTTTCCGGCATCTTCCTTCCGGCCTGAAACAGCCTAGTTTGGGAGGCACAGGTGAAGCCCGGGGTCGGTCGAGAACACATCAGCAAAGTTCCACTTGCGGTCTGCGCGTGTGACAAGGACACCATTAGCTCCAAGAAACGTGCTTGCTGCCGGGGGCGGAGGGGGCGCAGCAGGCAGCGTGCGGGTGCCCGGAGGACGCGGACAGGGGCGGCGCGCGGAGCGGGGCTGCGCCCTGCCCGGGCGCTCACTGCTTGTCCGAGTCGCTCAGGTTCACGGACATGCACCGGCACTGCTTCACCTTCTGGATTTTTTTAAGTCGGAAGGGAGGGTCCAGCCCGGGGCATTCGAGCTCCACGAGGACCGAGGTGACGCGCTGGGGCTTGCAGAAGGCGCAGGACTGGAAGGACTCCTGCTCCTTCTTCACGTGCCGCGGGATGTAGAAGGAGTTGCACTGGCCGTAGCAGAAGCGGTTGAGCACCGTGCGGCTGCGGCAGCCCTCCTCGCCCACCGTCTGCCGCAGCGGCTGCGTCTTGCACCAGTCACTCTTGAGGTACTTGCGCTCGGTGACCACCAGGGCCTCCTGGCTGGAGGCCAGCACCTCCTTGATTTGGTGCTGCCATCTCTCCGAGGTGTTGCTGCTGCCATCCTTGTAAGGCGATGGGATGGCGCCCGCGGGCCGGTTCTTCCGCGCATCCACCACCTTCACCAGCACGGCCACCAGCAGCAAGGACAGGGAAAGCTTCCAGAACATCCTGCAATGAGAAAAGAATTAGAGGGTTTGGTTGAGCCGGGTGATTGCGTGTGACATCGTTTCCCTTTTAATGTTTTATAGTTTTCTTAGGAGGAGCTGCGGTCAGGTGGGGTGAGGCTGACTGCTGGATGCCCAGGGGCAGCTGGAGATGAGAAATGATTACACAGCAAACTTACAGACAGCAAGGACGCTGTCCGGAATACTGCCCAAAGGCAAGGGGGCGGACAGAACAGTGGTACAGTCAGAAAACATCCACATGTTGAATAACTAGAATAGAATCACAAAGCAAAGGATGTCAAAATTAGCTCAGGCCAGTTTGCCCAAATATCGGAGATTGTTAACACCCAACATTTACTGTGTTCCCGTGCATGCCAATTGCTGTTCTAAGCGCTTTACATTTGATCCTCAAAATAACCTTCAGATGACATTATTTATTAGCCCCACTTTATGGTGAAGGAAACAGATCCACAGATGCTGAGGAATTTGCCGGAGGCTGCACAGTTACTAAGTAAAGTCCCAGGATTTAGAGCCAGGCATCTGCCACCAGAGCCATCAAAATTAAGCATTAGACATGGATATGATCAGAGAAATTAATAAAAAGCAAAGGAAAGGTGAGCATGGTTCACAAGTTTCTTAAAAATGAGTGTAGAAGTTAGAAATGGACATAGATTAGGAAAATTAATATTTGTACTTTGTGCCTCTGTTAATTATTAACAAATAATAAATAACATTTAACATCTGCACAAAGATATTCAAATAACTCAAATGAGTCATGAACTAGATTCTTGCAGGGGAAACTACTACCCAGGTGTGAATTAAGACATGTCCACAGCTGTATGAAAACTGTCTTAGGCCAACACGATGGTGACCCACATGGATGAATGACTTGGTCCATGATTGAGTCCACTTGATAGTGGGACTAAAGAGAAACTATTCTTACTCTGAACCATGTCTTGTAGAAAGCAAACCAATGTCTGACTGACATGGATGTCTTCCAAGTTTAAGTCATAGTTTTTGTTGTTGTACTTTCATTAATGGCATTGAGGAACAGCAGTACTCCTCAATAGGTGATGGATGTTTGCTGTTGTGTTCTATGAAACAGGTTTTACTTCCTTTTACAAGTCGAACTCTCATTTCCATTCTTGTTACCATCACCATCACCATAATACTCACATTTACACACCCCATCTCTGTGTATTTACCACTCGTGGAAGTACATGAGACGCTCATTCCTTTAGCATGTGCACCCCAAAATGGCAGGTAGATATATGTAAAACATTATATAGTTATAAGATGTATATTAATTATAATATATAGCTGCCATAAACATGTATGACTAAATTTTAATATTAAATATATTAAACTTCTTAAATTATTAGATTTAAACATAGTCATGCTAATGATAATAGTTAATATTTATTGGTGCTCGAAACACATCAGACACTCAAACAGTTTCCTTTCATGTATAAACAATTATCAATGTTCTACGAAATAAGTATCATTTCCCCCATTTTATGAATGAGGAAATTGAGGCATTGAGAGGCTGCATAAATTTCCAATATCACACCACTGGTATATTTGAGTCTATGCATCTTGGCTCCAGGGGAATATAGTTGCCTCTTTGTTAAAAAAGAAAAATATTTGTGTTGAAATATCTAAGCTAACCAGATAGCTTGATAGGTGATCAAAAGGTACAAGCTTTCCATTATAAGATAAATAAATACTGGAGATGTAATGTGCAGCATGAAAACATCTAAGGCAAGATATTTCCCTGTGTCACTGTTATTAGTCTAAGTTTAAGCCAAAAGAGGCTTTTGCATGTCACCAGCAGGTGATTCCTTTAGTGATCAAGTATTTGTTGAGTATTTAATCTATAGCAAGCACTATGATAAGCCTTGTGAATTCCAGTAACTCCTCAGAGACAGAGTTCTAACGGTGTCACGTGAGCCCTTGCAAGATCTGCCCTCCACACCCTCTTCCCGTGGAGCCTTCTTCTCAGCGACTCTCGCCTCCTTGCCAGCTTTCTGTTTCTAGAGTGCACTCAGCATTCTTTTGCTCTAGAGCCTTACATTGCCTTTCCCCCAGAATAGCATGGCCCCCAGTGCATGGCCTGCTCCTACACAGTCTTCAAGTCTTTGCTCAATTATCACCTTCCAGTTAGGCCTTAGTGGGCAACTTCCCACAGCCCTGGCATTCACAGTCTCCTTCTCTGCTTCGTTTTACTCCATGACACTTCACACATTATAAGACAGTATTTAATGATCTTTTTTCTTCTTTCTGACTCCCCCACTGGCATGTAAGGTCCAAGAGAGAAGACTACCTGTTTTGTTCATTGCTGTAGCACCTGCATTCGGAACAGTGTCTGGTACACGAGAGGAACTCAGATATGTGTTGAGTGAAATAGGATCACCATTTGTTTCAGTGCCTTCAACAAGCTTGTAATTGAGAAGATAAAGGTGTGCAAATGACAATGAGACAGTTACATGGAAGCAATGGCACAGGGCCCTCCTGGTAGCGATTCTGGAACCAATAATGTCGAATCACCTGGGATGTTTTAGAATGTACATTCCTGAGTTCTACCCCAAAACATCTGAATCGGCAGAGTTGGGGCGGAGTTTGAGATCCATATCTTAAAGAAGTGCTCCAGGCGATTTCACGACACCCCCAGAGGGTAGTGAAGGTGCAAGGAAAGAGCTCTTCCTGGAGAGGGAGCAGGAGATGCTTAGAAAGCATGCCCCTTTTTACAATATTTTTGGGGTGACACGGATTGCTAAAACTATAAAACTAAAACGCTGCATAGAATTCATCTCTTAAGATTGGAAAGGGCTTCCTCCAGATGATGACACTGCCCAAAGTGCAGGGGCTAGGTCCACATAAATGACACAGACAAGGAAGTAAAACCATTAAGATCTTTTGTAGAAACATTTTGTCCAACGCAATTATTGCAATTTTAAGACCGATATTTTAAAGAATCGTTCTCATGCCTCCTTAGTTCCACACATGCAGTGTCGTATAGAAATGGCCACACTTCCAGCAGGCTCGTGGCAAGCATCGAGTATGAGACTTGCTCAGCTCACACAACTTATTTTATATGTGCAGAATGATTTGTGATCTCAGTGGTCTCTTAAAAATAAAATATGTCAGTTCCATTTTAATAATTTCTGAAATTATTAATGTTTTGAGCAAACACAACCCAAAATTTTCAAGTCCCAGTCAGGAAAGATTTTTAGACTCAGCCTGGTCCTCAGTTCTTCGTTCTAGTAACAGCGTCATTGGCATCTTAGATAGGCTCAAAAATGTGTGCTTTTACTCACAGGTCCTAGTTGTCTTCAGGGAGAACAGAGCTAAAACATGTTCAGATCGATTTGGGGCAAAATCTCTTAAGAGTCGACAGTATTAGATATGGTGATTAACAGCATGCATTCTCTGAATGCTTTAAAACATTTTCAAAACATATGGCAATCACGCTCAGAAGTTATGCCTCACAAGAACCTAAAAAAAAAAAGCAAACTTCCCATTTTCGGGACCTGGAGAGGAGGCTGATTAAAGCTAGGTGACTGCCAGGCTCCTCTTTCTTTCCTTCCCTATATCTTGTTTCTTTTCTCTTTCACACGCAGCAACAGTAAGATTGCCAACATTCTGGCATCTCAGTGTCAGGACACGAAAGTAGGCAACAGGTATTTTGCAGTGGTGACCGTTAGGCTAAATCCTCTTTGCTTCAAGGATGCTAAAGCAATTGAGCCAGCTGTTGCTTACAGCACATAGTCAATTGCCCCTTTGTTGGGTGGGGCTCATCTGGGGAGAGAAGGTGCATGCCACGTTCTTTGGTTCTCCAAACACCCGTGCGGACACATGTCAGTGGCCCCACCAGGACCTGAATTTAGCACTGCAGAGTCCTGCTATGTCCTGAACCACTTTGCTACTCAGAGAAATGATTGGCATACAATTAACCTCTCAGGAATTCTGCCACAACTGCCAGTAAGGACGGCACAGAGATTCTTCTTATCCTCATATCTGGTATTTGGCTTGTATCAGAAAAAAACTTGTAAATAAATCCTGTTGGTTTTATGAATGATCTTTGCAGCCTAACAATGTTGTGAACTTGTGAAGGTTGCCAGGACTGTAGATGCTGATGGGCTAAGCAGACTGGGTTGTTCAAAGAGAGAGCTCGTGTTGGCGCCTTCTTCTTAACTGAATGCCCTGGCCTTTGTAGATAGATACCAGAACAAGGGTAGAACTAATCCAAAAAAGGCTAGTATTTAGGTAACTGTAGAATAACTGGCACCTCCTATCAGCCTTTCTGAGAAGTGTCACGGGGTTCTACAAAAGGAGCTAATTTCTAGGAAACTGCTGAGCCATCCCAGCCATAAGATCCGTGTACGTGAGCAAAGGTCTAGGGTACAGCTAAGCTGATGAACTCACTCCAAAGTGACCTTGCTGAGTTGTAGAGCTCAGGCCGAGCGGTGCTGGGCTGTGCATGAGTGGTGAATGGGATGGGGCTCAGACATTTTCTGTGACCTAAGAATTCTAGGGCATTCTTGGAAGGTTGAAGGGACACACCCAGGGCTGAATATTGGCAGACAAACCTAGGATAGACTTGTTCCCACAGCCCAAGTAAAAACAGAATCAAATTAAATTAAAAAAAAAAAAAACAAAACTCTGACCCCCGCCTCCCCAACAATGTTAGAATTCAGAGATTATTTTTATGAATTTTACTACTAGAACCTCGACAACCGAGGTATTTCGTTCGTGACTTGGATTCTTAGGCTGGGAAAGTAGAGTTTAACTCCCCAGCTAGATACAAATGTTCCTTTGCCCTGGATCATTCTTTTAGCCTAAGATAGCTTGTCTGCTGAAGCCACTTACCTTGAACAACTGTAATCTGTGGCAAGCTGTGGCCTACAGGCTAAAAGCAAACTGAAGTTGTTTTTGTTCTTAAAGACTATTGAATGCAGTCACACCCACTCGCCTGCTTCCTGTCTGTGGCTGCTTCTGTGCTGCATGGACTAGCGAGTAGTGGAGACAGACCATACTGCCCATCAAGTCAAAAATATTTACTATCTGGCCTTTCACAGAAAAATTTTGTCAAATTCTGCTGCAAACTTTTCCTATCCTATCCAGTCATTGTCTTCCCTTTAGCTTTGGGCTCTTTTGCTAGAAAAGTAGCTTTGAAATTTAAAATTTCTAACTGTGAAACATTTCAAACATAGAGCAAGAGAGAACATATAACAGACCCTATGTACCCACCACCAAGATTAAAACAATACTAATATTTCTCGTTTGTTTTAAGAGAAATTTATTTTCATCTGAAAAAAATTATGTTAAAAAAATGTTTTCAACCAAAAAAGGTGATTCTATCCTTACTTACTTCGTCTTCTGGTTAGCAAGAGTATCATTTAGGAATTTGTTGTAATCAGAGTTTAATCTTTGAAAAAGATTGTTAGGATAAACTTAGTCTGGGAAATGTAACACTGAGGCAAGATGGCAGCAAAGCATTAAGTTGAATAAAAAAATGGATGGGAAAGCTCTGTCAAATCTGAAAGATTATATATACGTGGTAACTTTTCTCCAGGGCCACTCAGGAAATGGGGGTGAGAACACACATGTTTTTTGAGACCAGAGCTGCCCATTTCTCAGCCCAGTATGACTCACTTCTCAGGTTCTCTGGGTTCCCCTCTGTAAAATGGTGTTAATGCAACTTGACGCCCCCTGTTCCATGCTGCTGTTGTAAAGAATGTAGCTCTGAAATCAAGTCATAGGCTAAAGTCTCTCAGAAAAAGGACCAAGAGTTTTATTTGAAAGGAAGAAATTATGAGTGATCCATTAAGGATTTTATAGCCAGTAATGTTGTCTGCAGCCATTTGGCTACACTTTTTGTTTTGTTTTGTTTTCAAATTAAGATTTTAGGCTGTTGCTCAAAGGCCCCATCATGCTGCAGTGGCTCCGCCCTCTGCAACCCCTTTCATCATCCTCTCCCAGGGCAGCCTTGTGAGTTCAGGAAGAGCTTTGAGAATGGCAGCCTCCCATCTCCCTGGGAGCAGGGTATAGATTTTCTGTATATGTGTACATGAAAATTAAAGAGGCTTGTCTAGAATGCCTTGAGCAACAAAACAAAACAAAACAAAAACAAACAAAACAAAATTCTGCCTATAAACTCCATCAGCTCTTGCTGTTCATTCTCTACTTCAAGCTACTTGTACAATAGTGCATAGGATAGGTGGCAGAACACACAGTAAAGCTTGACAAAACTGTGTGCCCCCTTTTTACTTCCTCTGGAATTCATGACCAAATAATTTTTTCCTTTTTTCTCTTCACTCTTTCTGTCTCTTTTCCTAATTTTTCTTTTTCTGGCTTTCTCTAAAAGATTGGTGTTCCCCAAGGTTATTTTTCATAACTTTGTTTTTTCATTCCTCACATTCCTACTAAGAATTTTATTTGTGCCTATGACTTCAACCACTAGCTATCTGCTCATGACTCCCAGGACCCTAAGCCTAACTGCCTACTAAGCATTCCCTAAATGTCCCGCAGGCATCCCATATTCTATATGTTCCAAATCTCATCCTGTTTTCTCACTCACCTCCTCTCCTGACAGTTCATATCCCAATAAACGGCACAACATTTATCCTTTCACCCAAACCAGAAAGCTAAGAGGCAGGCAGAACCTGTTAAACTTAAGAGCCAATGTCCCCATTACTTCTTGCTAAAAGAAGCATGATTTTGTTCAGGTATTGGAATCCAAATCTTCACAGGCCCTTCTACATACCACAGAGTAGACAGCTGATTGGTCCAGGACAATGGGCTATTCCACTCTCCTTGGGAGCAATTGATTTAGGTATGGACAAGGATATACCGTAACTACTAAGATGTGAGGGACAGCCTCGGGGGAAGGAGAGTGTCAGGAGATGTTATTGTTCTGATTTTGCTTGTGGTTATGCAAGGGTTTGATGACTGAAGGTATGGCAACCACCATCAGGGCGCAAGTATGAGATGAAAGTAAAATCTTTGCAATATAGAAAAATGAAAAGCTATCAAATGCTTGATTATGTTAAGACATTAAATTAACCATATACTAAGGAAATATGTTCACATAAACAGATTATAATAGAAATATGTTTTTAATAGTAATGAATGTCTCGATTTCTTAAAACTTTTTTAACTTACTAATGTGAAAAATCATACAGTGATCAAAAATTTATTTTTGGAGATACATCATCTGACAATTTAATTAGATCCTTGTTCAATTTTGATTTGAAGCAAATTATTGGAAATAACCTACCTTGTACAAAGATTATTTATTAGTCATTTACTTTTTGTGAGAACACCAATATTTAGAATTCTCCTTTTGGTTGGTGCCCTGGAGCCTTTGTTACGCCTCGAGCAATACCCACAGTAAAAGTAGATAGGATGGGAGCTATACGAAGGAACAAATGGAGGCTGAGGATTTGAATATCAATTCCTCCAAAATAACCCTTAACCGCACAACTTTTGAAAAGTCTTCTGTAACTCCCAAGACCTATGTCCGTTTGAAGATCATTTACCAAGAAGAGTTGCTGGAGTAGTTAAGATGAAAGATGACAAAAAACATATTTTCTTACTATATATTATATACATAATATAGTCATAGACACACACGCATGTACACACACACACACATACACATGCACGCTCACATACTTACACAGAAGAAAATCTCTGCTGAATCTTGTCTCATCCTGGTAGCAAGTAGTATCCATTTATAAACAACAAATGTATAGGCCATCTTTTTAACATAGGTAAGTAATTGACATTTACATTTTGTGTGTAATAACTGCTAACTAAATTTGTAACATGTTTATAGTTTTTTGACCAAATACTGTTCTTTAATGAGTAATTGGTCCAGAGGAAAAATTTAAATACTTAAAGTTTTATGGCAACAGAGTTAAAAATGAAAACACATGCATACTCTTTGTCACAGAAATGAAAGAGTAGAAAATAAGGGAGGGCTGGGAAAGCTCTGTGGGCAGGACTATAGCAAATATGAATTCAAGAGAAAATGTCAATTTTTCTTTAAGGAATTATATCTACATGTATTTTTAAAACTGTATAATAGTGGACATAAAATATCCATGGTATTTAGCACTATGATATTTAGATTCCCCTGGAGACATTAAAAAGAACATTGAAACTTTTTTATTTTAGAACATCAATTTGCAATATTCTTTACTATTTTTTTGTCATAGCCACAGCAAATTTTAGATGTGAATTAAAAAGTCTGTGAGAGGTTATATAGATTGAGAACTAAAAATGTTGAGGGAATAGCACACTAAAATATTGAAGTTTACTATGCTATCATATTATTATTTCTAAGCATGAGAATTGGGTTAATGATAGTGGACAAAAAGAATAATCCATCCTTGAATTATTTTATACACAAAAATGTTATGGCTGCAAGTTAACATTATGAAGGAAGACCTCAGGCTTTGTTCCTCTCCTATTTGTATACTTGTGTCTCTCATATTCTGCAACCTTTCTTTCTTGACAGTTTTTCAAATCACTCTGTTGGCTAATGGGTCCATAGAGAGCTAGAAAGTCCTATATTAAGTAATTTAATTGAAATAAGAAGTCTGGTTCATTTGGTGTTAAGTCCTATGCACTTTGGCTTTTTTACTCCAGATACTATTGACAACCAATGCTGAATTCAGACAAATTGGAGGGCAAATTCAGGGCTCTTGACCAAAGAAAACAAATATAACTAGAGACAACCAAGAGACTTAAAACATACCAATGGACATGGAGTCATGGAAAAAGTTTTTAAAAAAGTGTTGAAAACCTATTAAAAATGAATAGCAAAACCAAATACAGTCTCCATATTTGAGCCTATAATAAGCAGCACTTTTACTAATGATGTAAGCATTAATTGATTTAATCCTTCATTCTATATATTCCATGAACGTTCCTAGGGTTTGGGATACAAAGATGAATAAGAGGTTGACTTCATGCCAGGAATGAGATAAATAAACAAAAAGTGACATTAACCCTGGGTGTAGGAGACTAGTTAATTGGTTATTTAAGTAATTCATGAACGAAAGGATGTGGGCCTAAACTAAGGGGTAATAAGGACATAAACATTTTAGATATTTGGACTTTAACATGTTGAAGTGATTGAATGGACATTAGGATGAAGAAAAGGGGGATGAAGCTGGGGCTGGCATTTACCACAACAGAGAATAAACGAGGAAGAGCTGTTTGGCAGCAGGCGAGGCTCTTGAGCACAAGTAAAGGAAGATGCGTGGTAGACGATGGGCTTCAGAGGGTGATTCTGAAGTGATTTCTATTATATAGGGACAGTAAGATCACTCTGGGGTAGAGTTAAGAGGAAAAGTTAAGGGACCAAGGGTGGAACTCTGGGCACACAAGCTTTTCAAGGGGGTGAGGAACAGAAATCTACAAAGATGGCCACAGACAGGCAGAATAGCCAAGGTTGTAATAAGTCAGGTGAGGTAAAGGCTGAAACATGTTCACGGGATCGATGGAGGTAATCTTGGCTGGAGGATTTTCAGAGACGTGCTGGGGTGGGAACGAAATTGCAGAGGGGAAGAAGTAAAGATAATGTGTAATGAGTCATGTTTATTATGCTTTGAAATGTGCTGATAAACCATAATTCATCAAGCTTTCCAAATATTTGATTCACTCTGAGTGAGGTAAATGGAATAAATAACTGGAGAGCATAGAAATTACTTTCTGAACTACAACATGAGTAACCCAATAATATCACCCAGAAAAGCCAAACATGAGGCAAGTGCTGAGTGGATGTCTGGGCTTGATGTTTCTATACTTTTTCTGAGATTTCCCTTGGTTTGAAAATCATTCATCTGCCAAAATACCTTACTAGTCCTCTACAAAGGAAAATGCCATCAGAGTAGAGACCACATCTGTTTTAATCACCACCATATATCTCTGCAGCTTTGCACAGGTCCTGGCACAACACAGATGACTAATAAATACTTATTGAATAAATGAATAAATATCTAATATTTTAAAGAAATTACAAATGTTGTATTTGCTAGTATTCCAAGAGCCAGAGTACAACTGATATTTGAGAAGGGAAAAGCCTGGGAGGTAGGGATCATTCCTTTGCCTTTTATTTGGAAAAATAAAGCAAATTTAAGTGTACCATTCATGCAGCAAATATTTACTGAGTGCACATGTGTCCATGATATGTTTGGTGTCCATTCTGCTTTTTATAACTCTCTGTTTACATCTTTCCTTGGATCAGCCTAATTATAAATAATGTAAATACAAAAGACTTCTACGAAACTTTTGAAGTATTTGTAGGGAATGTTTCTTGTTAACATCAAACAAAACCAGTTATACCTTAAGCCAAGCTTATCAAAATTTTCTAGCATACTGTTTTCAAATATAAGCATGGTAGATTTTTCCATAGAGCAAGTTCTATGAATCATATCTATTATTTATATTTAAAAAATCAATACAGGACTCTTTTTCTGTAATAAGTGATCTTTAAACTTCATTATAAATTAGACATACCTGGACATGTGTTAAAAATGCAGATCCCAGGACTATAAATGCAGAAAATCTGATTTTAAGGTTTGGGCTAGAACCTGAGATATAGCATTTTTAATAAGCACTTTCTAAACACAACCTAAATTATTTGTTTAAAATATAATGATCTGGACTTTGGTCCGCTGACAAGGGCAAACTTCATTAATTATATCCTCATTAATAAGGACCAGAGGCTAATCTTTTTTTTTTTTTTTTTTGAGCAAGTCCCTATGTTTAGAGTAGAGGACTTTAATGGTTTGTGACAGGAAGATGTGAGAGAGATGATTTGCAGGTAATCGTGATGTGTGTTTCCACTTAGGATGCCTTCCTTCACAAGCCCGTGTGCTGTGGCTTCTGCAGCTCCATGGAGAGCAATGCTGAGAGAAGACATCCCTGTACAGGGCCCAAGGAGAGAGTCTGAACCAGGCACTGGGCCCACAGTGACCCGGAGGTAGCGCAGGTTGGCATTCACCTACATGCAGAAGCCTGCCCAGGAACCAGATCATCTGATTCTCATTAGCTGCCTGCCCCTCTTTCCTTCCAGGTCATGGAGTTTGGGTCTCTTTCAGGCAACACAGATTGAGAGTTTACAAGGTTAAGAGGATCTGTAGTAGGTATCTATTATGAAGAAAGGGGCCATATAAGGAATTAAAGATATTTAACACAAAGAAAATCATAGGCATTTGGCAAAGGCACTTGAAATGGTAGTGGTAAAGTGTTGAGGGAGCATAGTTACTGAGACCTGCAGTCAAATATTTGAAAGGCTGTCATGTGGAAGCTACAATGAAGCCTTTTCTGGGCTACTCCAGAGCAGGCTGGGGCCAGTGAGCAGGGATGCCAGGGGAACGTATTCCTACCCAATACATTTTTTTTTTTTTTAATAACAGCTGTAGTTCTTTAAAAGTGAATATTTAGAACGTGTAAATCCACAGAGACCCAGCACAGATTGGTGGCAGTCAGAGCCTGGAAGTCAGGGGAGGGACAGAGACCCACTCATTAATGGAGACAAGACTTCCTTTGGGTGCAATTAAGATGTTTTGGAACTACATTGAGCTGGTGGTTTCACAACTTTGTGAATGTACTAAATGCTATTGAATCGTACCCTTTAAAATGGATAGTTTTATGTTATGTGATTTTTTTCTCAATAAAAAAGCAGCAGAGGAATTAATATAAAACTTATTTATGACGAAATTGTTTAACCATAAATCAATAAAAAATCAAATATTGTTCTCAAAACTAAAAAAAAGTGTGATTGATTCATAGCACATTAAACCCTTTTCAGAGAAGAAAATATATAAATGAAGGTTTTGTGATTATTCTTCAAGCATGTAAAAGAGACATCTGCCTTGGGTGGAAAGCGGCACTTTGTATGATCTGAGTTAACTTGCTTTTCTTTTTTAAAAATAACCCTTATGTCTTTAAAATAATAATTTAGTTTTGATTACAAAAATTTTGCTTGCTATTTGTAGAAAATTCTGAGAATTCAGAAAACATTAAAGAGAAGTAGAAATAATTTACAGTGACCATATAATCTTCTAACACATATGTGTGTTCAATGTACTTAAATATTCTATTTACGTCGTGTCCGTTTTTCAACTTTGTAAGTAATACTGATGTGAATATTATATGTAAAATATTTAGTAATAAGAAAAATTTTGACATCAAGTGGGCAAACAGACATACATTAATATAAAATATTTTAAAAAGTGATTTTTCTAGATAACTTACTAACAGGCAAATAGAATAATTCTGGAAGTTGTGACTGAAATTTACTTCTATTTTCCTATGATTAAGGCCCTTTCCCTATCACAGTTAATTGCTGATTAATATTGATAAGATTCTTGAAATGTGGTTCCTTGAAAAGCAGCATCAGCATCACCTGGAAATTCATTAGAAATGCAAATTTTTCCTCCTACTTCTACTCTCAGATCTACTGAATCAGAAACTTTAGGGAGGAGATGAGGGGTTTTAGGGTCCAGCAATCTGTACTTTAGTAAGCCTTCCAGATGATTCTGGATTTTTTCATACATGAGCTTTCTTGTTAAATAACTTATGGACAGTGTGTTAATGATAAGTATTTCTAATAATTGAATGCAATTACTTTGCTCCTTGCTAATTGCAATGCATTTCTCACTTCTTTGACACATTGATATAAAAAGCGATACATCTAAGATACTACTTGTTTTAAGCAGTGTATGCAAAGAAATGTCTTAAGAATCATTTCATATAAAGTTTTCATGTAAAATATATTCATAGTTCATCTTATTGATAGAATTTATTTTAAATTTTTAAGTTACTTTTCAAAAAACTAAGGCTCTGATATTAGTAGAAATTTAATATTCTTTATAATCGCAGTTACTCTCCCTGAGCTCTCCATTAAGGTGCTCCACTGCAGCATTTTCACCTGGACATAAATTCACTCATTCTCAACAAATACTAGTTGTGAACTTCCCGTGTGCCCGGTACTGTTATAGGCCTCAAGAACCAGAGGTATAGTAGATGTGGTCCTGCCCCTTAAGGAAGTTATATTCTAGTGAGGGTGCATAAATAATAAACTAACAAGTGGTACAAAACAAAGATATTTTTAGATAGCAAGACATGCTATGAAGAACATAAAACAGGATGACAGGAGAGAGAGTGACTTAGGCTAGGATGTCATTAGATCGAATGGGTAAGGCAGGCCTCTCTGAGGAAGGTATATGACCTGAGACCTGAATAGCAAGGACTTATACTCTTAAAGTACAAATTAGTACTTGATAGATGGTCACGGGGATGGTGAGCACACCACAGGGAATGCAGTCAGCATTAATGTAATGGCCAGGTGGAGAGCCAGAGGAGAGAAAGAACAATTACTTAGGATTGTTTCATAAACTATATAAATGTCTAACCAATGTACTGCATACTTGAAATTACTACTAATAATAATAAACTTAGAATTCTTACTGCTCTGTGATGAAAGGAGGGTATATTGGTGAGAAAGCAAGTGGAAGATAATATAGGAGGCTGTTGGAATAATCTAGATGAGAAATTTGGTGATTTGGGCTAGAGTGGTAGTAGCGAAGAAGGGAAGAAAATGGTTTTAAGACATGTTTTGGGGATAAAAATAATATGATATATATTCCATTAGATGAGGAAATGAAGCAAAGTTTTTGAAATAGACTAGGGAACGAGCAGGTTTGGGGCAGGAATCAAAGATTTGATTTTGGCCATGTTAAGTGGATGTCTATTAGATATCCAAGTGGAAAAGATAAGTTGTTACTATGAGTCTAAAAGTGAGAGGTGAGAATGAAATGCACACATTGGGGGAGAGATGAAGTTTAAAGCCAGGGGCATGGATGAGTGGATTTAGACAGACGCTAGAGATGAACAAGAACTAAGAAACAGCTCTGGGGCCCTCCAGCCTCACAAGGTCATGCAGTGAAGGAGGAACCAGCAAAGAAGATTAAAAAGGAACAGCCAAAGGTGATTAAGGTGAATGAAGGACTGGTGTCACGTAAATCAAGGGAAGCAGGTGTTTCAAGGAAGGAATGATCAATGCTTTTGAATGCCACTGAGATCAAGTAGGTGATAAGAAAAAGGGGCCATGGATTTGGTGATATTTAGGTTGCTGCCAACTTAACAAGAGCAATTTCAATGGAGATGTTTGACGGTTGTGAGGAGGAGAGAATAGGAGGTGAGGAAGCAGAAACAGTACTACAGGCAACAGCTTTAGGAGATTGCTGTGCATAAGCACATAGAAAGGAGACGGTAGCTGGAATAGGGAGGGGTGCAGGTTGTGAGGTTATGAAAGGGTCGTGGATAACTTCAATGCGAGGAATGTGTGTGCCAATAAGCTTGTGCTTCAATGAAACAACAATAAATGATTCCATTGAATTCTATAAATCCTCGACACAATCAGATTCTCACAAGTCTGATTGACTGAATTTTAACATTTTCTATATTCGGTTTTAATAATTGATTAAATGCTCTTTCCTAAAGAGATCCATTAGTTCAACTTCTTTTTGTCTCTCCCTCTCTATAACTTAAAATATTAATCTTTGTTACTTCCCCCCTTTTAATGAGATCAAAATACATTAGAATTAGATAATATCTCAGAAGTGCTTTAAGTTTCTTGGAGGTACCCTATATCAGCAAGGCTTTTATTATTTTTCCTCATTTACTCATTTCCTTTCTCTCTCTGGGAGGGCACTTCTGAGATTATATGAGGTTGGAATTTATGAGTTAAACAACACAAATACTTAACAACACTAGTACTAGCACTTAAAGAAAAAAGGATAGGGGTCATTGCAAAATATTGTAAATTTTGGGACTAACAATTTTGTTTTGTGGGTTTTCTTCCTGAGGCTGTGTTCCAGAGAGGGAAATAAAGGGTAAAACTCATTAGTGCATCATTATCTTTTGTCTGAAGGAAACAATATGTGGTTTCTGGGCAGCCCACTTGGTGTTTGCATTGGTCCTGGATGTATTTCAAACCAACTATATTGTTTGAACAATTCCTCCTCTTAAACATGAAAAGAACCACCACTAAACCACAGAGTTGATGCTAAATTACTAGGTGATGACTCTTCTGGCTCCTAAAGGTTTCTAGATCTCAGCCACTGAAATCATGGATCTTTCTTCTAACAAGAAAGATCTAAGCCTCAATGGCAGACCTCCCATGCAGTGCCCCCTGCTCTGGCCCCAGTATGTTCCGTGGGCTTCTGAGAAGTTTGGTTTAGAAGCAAGGTCATTGAGTTCGCTCCAACTCTGACTCTTCGGAGAAAGACTTTAGAAACTGCAGAGTATTCCCAGGTCAAATCTGCAAATTCACAATTATCAGCAACTGCATAATTAATTAATGTATTTGATAATGAAAATCTAGTCTGTTTTCTCTTTATCAAAATAAAGCATCAAATGGATATTGGTGATTTTATTTTTATGTTATTCCTTAAGCTGATTTCCCTTCCTTGGAGACTTCATTAGACTTTTTTTTTTTTTCTTTTGGAATGGTAATATCAGAAGAGCATCTATGAAGAAACCTTAAAAATACATTTGGGGTAATCTGGGAAGAAAATACTTCGTAGGGATTTCTACTAAGTATAGTACCATGTACTCTGCCCCTACTACCTAATCCCATAACTTTCAAAAACTCAAATCCTATGTGACATCAATCAAAGGCATTTCAGAGAAGCCAGAATAGTAAAGGTAATAGCTTACAAAGCAGCAGTTTTTGTCATCATTGTTATTTCTGTTTACTTTCACAGTACAAACAAAATTTCATAATTTCTGCAAATCATGCTCATTAAACTCCTTTCATGTAAGCCAAAGAGTTGGTTTTCACATATTTAAAGATGTCAAACTTTCTCAATTAATACAGGCTGTAATTGACCTGCTCATGCTTTGCAAAGGAATATATATTCTTGGAAGAGCAAGGGAACACAGAGATGCTGGTGCAGAAGCAAAACCTTTTTTGAAATATTAACATCTATTAAATTCTGTCATCAGTTGGAGAGAGAGGGATAATTAAGTCATTTGTAAAAGGCAAAAATTAATAATTTCTTTGCTAAATGTACTTGCTTTTTTGGACAAACATTCTGAACAGGAAGTATACCCTTAGTTTACACTATATGGAGAAAAATATGTTCTCCCTATTTTTCACTTTTTAATTATTTATTCTTCCTGTGTCTGAAGAGCAGTGTTGACAATTGAAGCCTACAAATTTCTAGATTTGTCATCTAGATGACTTTATAAGAATAGCAAACTCCATTTAAAAATTTGTTTGATCAAAGAATTATATCTCATTCAGAAACATCCACCTTAGAAAAAGAAATATCCTTCTCTGTGGCAACAGATTTCACAGTGATCCTGCCCCTAAATTTGTGCTTTTGGTCAAAAGAAGTTTTGGGTAAAAAGTTCCATGCATGGCTTGGCACTACTGAGCACCACTACTTGGAACACAAAAACTCTGAGTACAGATTGTCTTTCTGAATGGCAGCACATTTTTATTTCTTGAATTTATTTCTTGACAGAATGCCAGTTAATTCTAAAGACCAGTGTTCTTGTGAGTTTTCAGAGTGCAATAACTTGTTGTTGTTGATGGTGTGTTGCTTTCTAAGTTTCCTAATTTTTGGAGAGGAACAAAGCTGATTGCCATCTTCAAGAGATAATAGTCTTTGTGGAAGCCAAATGTTAGGACCTGATTCATTTTAATCATACTAGGCTAAAAGCTCATAACTATATGAAGGAATCTTGCAATGGTTCCTTTTAAAAAGCAGATATTTTTGGAAGTTGAAAAATCATCTCTTAATTTTTCCAAATGTATGTTTCACATATTAGTTTAAGGAAAACCAATGGTTAGTGAAACATATAGAGCTATTTGCTCATGCACTAAATACTCTTGGATTGGGGTATAATTGTAATTGGTATTTTTTCACTCCTTGCCCATAATAATGGTTCTTTGCTAGTGTCACTGTTTAGACTGATTCTTCTATAACAACTTCCTTCTAGCTCCTTCATTTTTTTTCTTTCATTTTCTCTCTTATTAACTATCTTTATTTTCTCATGCTTATTACTTTTGGTGAGAGGAATTAGCTTTTATGACCATCGTTTACCAAAAATAAAATTGCTTTATTCTAATTGGTAAACCAACTAAAGTTAATCATACTAAGTTTCTATATCTATTTTTGAACTCTAGATCAAGGTAAACTGGATATTAGCATATATGGTATTCACTTAACACTTATATTTTAAAAATTTGAAGCCATATTTGGATTGATAAGAGATTAAGATTCTTCCTCAATCTTTTTCTCATAGCCTCCTGAAATTAATCCTAGGGATTTTCTAGTATATTCTGGGAAATCTTTTTCTCTATCTTGCTCTCTCTGGGAGAAGGGGTGCAATTCATCACTATTTTTACATTTTCCTTAGATTTAATTTCCCTAATTTGCTCTTAAGTCTTTGAGTGCGGGAATTATGTATCAGACTTGGGTTGGGCCCTAGTGGTCCTCTTGTCTGTTCTCCTTCAAATACAGGTATCCAAGCTCCAGAATATAGTAGGTCAAATATCTACCTGTGACAGCTGAATGACTCGGGCAGTGTGTATGTAGACTCTGCTTACAGATAAGCTGCTTTAAGGAACTGCTATCCAGCAGATGATTCATGAGAGTGCTTTTGTTCCATCTAGATTATAAATTCATAGAGGGCAGGAATTACATTTTTTTCACATATATTTATCTTAAAAAATTGTCTAATATTTTGTATTAGTAGACAAAAAAGTCATTTTTGGGGCCAAGTTTAGCTCAGAACTATCGATCTGGTTCAGTATGCTATCCGTCATATTTTTTGGAAAGCAGAAATGGTAAAGTATCAAAACGAACTCAATATATTTTGTGTAAAATTTGTTTCGATTCCATTAAATCTCATCCTTGAGTCCCTTATTCTATTCTAATTCTTCTGCTCTAAGTTACGAAGGCTTCATATTTTCCTGTTTTGCCTTGTGAGTGATGGAAAAAGCTTATAAGTGTTTATACATAAAGACATTTGTATGCTCTTACCTGTAGTTTCTTATTTTTTATGTATTTTAAACACAAAACAGGAAAAAGCAGTAAGTATCCTAAAGCAAACATAAATGGTGGGATATGAGGTGTTAATGACATCTGTTAGATTATTATCTATACATATTGGAGAACTTTCCTCAGCTCCCTCATAGTGTGCTTAAAATGGATAATTCTTTCTATGTGTGAGGCCTTCAATATTTAATGTATGTTAGTGTTTACGTATGTGATGTATCTTTTACAATATGTATTTCTGAGTATAAGTTTAAATCTAAAACAATCATTGAAATGTTTCAGAAAATTTTGAAAGAGGAAGAAAAAGATTGAGAAAGCAGTGAAATGAAAATTAAAGAGTAAATAGAAAGCACAGACTCTTAGAAGGCCTTTGCCAGGGAAAGCCATGGATAAGATGGGCCAGAGTCCTGCTTCGATCATACCGAATTAGGTTTCTGGCACTCAAGGCTCTGTTGAACACTTTGCCTTGGTAAAGTGGCTTTGGAACAGTGATAATCAAGGTGGTGTTTAGAGATTTAATAGTAAATACAATTTTACCACCTTTCAGTTAAGATCTAGTGTCAATATGGAGCAGAAGCCACAAATAAAAAAAATTTACAGATTTATGAAATGATTCTAGAGCAATCTTTAGAGATCCTAAGACCTCTAAAGTCACCGTTGTCAGGAGTTCTAATTGAAAGGCACCCCTACACTATCAGTTGTCTTTCATAGGAATGTTTGCCCTTGCTCCTGAGAAAACATTGACTTATACATTTGTAACTTCTAGTAATTCATATTTTAATTTTCTCTAGTGTTTGCTAAGACCAAAGCCTGTTTGGTCAGATACAGTATATTGCAACTTCTTTCTTTTACTTTACTCTGTTGTTTGGAGTACTTTTCCAGGAGGAAACACTCCATCTACACAGAAACAATTAAGATATATGTCCTTGAGCTTTTCAAAAGATCAAGGAGCCATGAGGAAAGAAATATTGTGACCAGGTAAAATCAAAGATTTTTCTTTGCCCCTCCTAAAGACGAGTCATCAATGACTCTTTAAAAAAGGAAACATCCTATCTGTTTATTTTTGAATAGACACAGGTACATGATTCAACAATTACAAAATAAAATGCCTCTTCCTGAAAAGTGTCTACCTATCCCTGTCCCTCAGCCCAATAGGCACGTAATGTCATCAGTTTCTAGTTATCCTAGAGCAGTTTTTCAACTTGGCACTGTAAACATTTTAGACTTGCATAATTCTATATATACTGTAGGGGCATTGTCATACGTATTGTAGGATATTTAGTAGCATCTCTGGCTTCTACTCATTAGATACCAGTAGCTTACTTTCTCCTCCTATGCCCCTTCCCAACTGGGACACCAAAAATGTTACCCAGACATTCCCAAATGTTCTTTGGGGAAAGATTTAACCATAAATCTAGAAAAACTCCCAAACAGTACATAAAAAGAGTTCCCACTATTTTGGGGAGCTGCATCACAGCTCATTAATTAAATGTATTGTAAGAATTTATTTAACCAGTAACTTATTAATGATCCTCTAGATTTTTTTTTCTGTATTATTTACCATTACATACAGGGTGGTGATGAAAAATCTTACACATGGGTCATTTCAATAAACATAATTTCACCTTTATTATAAATTCTTAATATAAATTTTTAGGTCAAGGTTATGTATATTTGTAATTTTATAGGTATTTCTGAATAGCTCTCTTTAGAAGCCGTATCAATCTATATTCTCAGTAACTGTATATTCTAGCAACATAGTGTGTTGTATTAACATTTGGATTTTTGCCAATCTCATAGGTTAAAAATGGTGTTTCAGTGTTCTTTTAATTTTCATCATCACATTAAGAGAGACATTAAGAAGCATTTAATTTGTTTAAACCTATATTCCCATTTGTGAAATGTCCGTTTATATCTATTATTCATTTTATTTGATTTGATTTTTAGGAGCTCTTTGTGATATGTGCTGCAATTATTTTTTATCTAGTTCATTGTCTTTTGATTTGTTTTTGAGACAGAAATGAAAGTTTGGAAAAAAGACTCAGGTACATATGGATATTTAGGAAATATTATGGTGGCATTTTACATAAGTGAGGAATGATAGGTTATACAATAAATGGTGCTGGGACAATGAAGAGTCGTCTATAAAATATGGAGTTGAGTCCACAGCTCCTATGACACCAGTATAAAGTCCCCATGGAGCTAAGATTTAACTGAAAGGCAAACATATCAGAAAAAGTGCAGAAGTATTTTTTTAATAATCTAGGTGAGACAAAAGCCTTCTCAAATATGACACAAAACAAAAAAGCTATACTAGGTTAAAATATGTTTACTTTTTGATGACCTTTCTTTTCTACTCTTTTTTCTCATCATGGTTTTCTGAACTGGTTTCAAGATCAGAATAGACATATCAGCAGGGCCTCAGCCCCTTTGGCACAAGCTTAAAGTCACCTTATGATAATGAAATTGAAGCAGTGGGAGTTGAAAGCCATAACAGGAGTAGCTCAGAGTCCAGGAGACCCCATGGGTTTGTGGATTAGGCAGGCCTGGTTCTTACCTAGTGTCATAGCTACTAAGAGACTCTATGACCTTGTGCAAATCACATAACTGCTCTGAGTCTTAGTTTTCTCCACTTTCTCATGAACCTCTGCTAAATTAGATATGATAAGGCACATGAAACCCCTAATGGGTGGAGGCTCTAAATCAGCAGTCCCCAACCTTTTTGGCACCAGGAACCAGTTTTGTGGAAGACAATTTTCTATGGATTGGGTGGGGTGGGAATGATTTTGGGATGACTCAAGTGAATTACATTTATTATGCACTTTATTTCTATTATTATTACGTTGTAATATATAATGAAATAATTATACAACTCACCATAATGCAGAATCAGTGGGAGCCCTGAGCTTGTTTTTCTGCAACTAGACAATCCTATCTGGGGGTGATGGGAGACAGTGACACCCGTAATATGTTGCTTATGTTCAGTCTTTTCCATAATCTCATTTTGGTTGCTGTCACAGCAGAAAACCCTGCTTCACGAAGATAGGATGTTGGAAATGAAAGCAGACTTTTAAGTGCTTTTGTGGCAATCTCAATATTCCACTTTGACTTTAATCCAGAATTTATGGAGATTTGAAGTTGTCTCAAACATACCTTTAAGGCCATCATCATTTGCAATCTCAAACAGTTGATCTTCTTCCAGCATAGACAAAGTTGATTCACCTGGCTTTTTCACAAATGAGTCACGGATCCATTCCTTCCCAGTTCAGGGTCTTTTGTGGTTGGGAGGTAATACTCAACTGTTTTCAAAGCTGAGATAGGTGATCGTGCCCCAGCTGGGAGAAAGAAGGCCCTGGCTCAGTCTCCTTCAAAACCTCTGCTAATGTTTGAAATATGTCAAAAATCCCAATGGTCTCTTGTCACTCTCATAATTCCAGTTTGGCTTTGAATGCAGCCACTTTATCTGCCAACTTGAACACAGTTGTCACTCTCCCTTGAAGTGGCAGATTGAATTGGTTAAGCAAGTTGTAAGCAAGTTTTGTGACCCATTCTGTGTCACTGAAATATGCTACCAGTGGTGACTGTTTTCCTAAAAGAAATCTCTGGAGCGGCTCTCGTAACTCAAAAACTCTGGCCAGTGATTTACCTTTAGAAAGCCATGTCACTTCCATGTATAAGAGAACACATGTGTGCTCTGTTTCCATCTCACAGAGTAGTGTGAACAGACGTGAGTTAAGGGCATGTACTTTAATGTGGTTGATAATTTTAATCACATCCTGGAAAATGTTGTTAAATTTAGGTGACTTTTTTCAGCTAGCCAGTGTTTGTTCCTCTATGGACAGTGTGTAGACCCACATTCAGGAGTGACCTTTTTGACCTGAAGAGTGAAATCAGAAAGTTGTCCAGTCATGGCATCCACTCCATCTGTGCATATACCAACACGAAATGACCGGTTCAGTTTCCCTGAATAGTTCTTCAGCTGTGGTGCTGATTGGCAAGAAAAATGCAAGTAACATATCCTCATGCACATCCCTTTGAAAAATATATCACACAAAAATAAACGTCGTTGCTTTGCTGTCAACCACGGACTCATTAATCCTCTCCAACAATTGTGTCTCAATATCCTCTGGGAGCTCATCAGTCCTAGTTATGGTGCTGGCTGAGAGAGGAACACATGCCACGCAGCCTCTCCCAAAAGCTCACGACAAGTGTCAGCAGCAGGCAGGATCGACTCTTCACCCACTATAAAGGGCGTCTCTGCTTTAGCAATGTGGTTTAGTCACTAAGAATGATGCTCTCAGTGCAGATATATTTGATGAAGTGGTGTGGCGGCCTTTGATAATTGCTTCTGGTCTTCATGTTCATATTTTCTTTTTTTTTCTTCTGAAAAACTCCAGTCTTGTCTTTTAAGGTGCTTGGTCTCCATGTGTTGAAGCAGTTTCGAAGCTTTCATGGCTTCATTGGATAGCTGGGTGCCACACACTATACAAAGCGGGCTTTGAGAATGTGAATCACCTGTCGCAATGAACCCGTAATTTAAGGACTCGGTGTTTTCTGTTAAACATAGCTTTCCTTTTGTCAGCAGTCTTAGAGTCTTCTGCTGTCTCATCACTGAGTCTTTCTCCTTTGGTAAGCTTCTGGGCTTACCAAAACTGTGACTGAGACAGGCACACAGTGCGAGAAAGAGGCACGAACAGAAGTGGTAAAAATAAAATAAAAATAAAAATGAAATAAAATATAAAATAAATAAAATAAAATAATAAAATAAAATATAAAATAAATAAAATAAAATTTAAAATAATAAAATAAAATAAAATAAAATGGGCAGGCCCTGCATAGACTAAAATAAGCGTCTGATTCTGACTATACAACTGAAGTACATCAACTCACTTGTCACTATAAAGCCTGCAACCAGATGCAGCTTATCTGTCTTTCGCCACTCACGGATAGGGTTTTGATATGTGTCTGCAAGCAATTGATTTATTATGGTCTCTGTGCAGTCAGACCTCTCTGCTAATGTTAACTGAAGTTTGCAGCTGCTCCCCAGCGCTAGCATCACCACCTCAGCTGCACATTGGATTGCCAGCCATTAGATTCTCATAAGCAGCATACCACCTAGATCCCGCACTCGCGCAGTTTACAATGGGCTTTGTCCTCCTCTGAGAATCTAATGGCTGATGATCTCAGGTGGAACTGAGGCAGGGTGCTAGCCTGGGGAGCGGCTGCAAATACAGATAAAGCTGCGCTCACTCACCCACCATTCACCTCCTGCTGTGCTACCTGGTTCCTAACAGGCCACAGCTGGTATCAGTCCGCATCTGGGGGTTGGGGGGTGGTTGGAGACCCCTGCTTTAAATGACTGGTACACACTTCCCTACTCTCTCTTCTCCCTGTAACGCTGGATTTTGTAGACTTCTTCTTATTTCCCACATCATCTCCAATTACATACTTATTGGGTGGGAAATATGATTTCTTACTTTAAGATTGCTTAGCCGTACCTTTGTGCTGAGGTTAGGGAGGGTGTTGCAGGTAGGACTACGGTTCCTTCCCTCTGGAGTCCTTCCTTTGCAGAGATGAACAGAAAGCCCCAAGTATGTTTCTTAATGCTCTCCTGGCCCTCAGCCTGGGGCCATGAGGAACTTTTCTAGAATCAGGGGTCAGGGCGTGGGTTCTGCCTGAAGCCTTTAATCCTCTAGTACTCGTTTTCTATTGCTGTCATAGTAAATTACCACAAATTAAGTAGCTTAAGTCAACACAAACTTATTACCTTACAGTTCTGTAGAAGTCTGACATGGGCCTCAGTGGGCTGAAATCAAGGCGTCCTCAGGGCTGTGTTCCTTTCTGGAGGCTCTAGGACAGAATCCACTTCCAAATAGAACCTTTCTGGCTTCTAGAGACATCTCTCTGACCATTGTTTTGTACTCATATCTCCCTCCGATCACAGCCAAGAAAGGTTCTCCTTTAAGGACTCGTGTGCTTATATTGGGCCCACCTGAATTATTCAGGATAATCTCCCCATTTCAAGATCCTTAATCACCTCTGCAAAACCCCTTTTGCCATAAGATGAGCATATTCACAAGTTCGGGGATTGGGATGCAGACATCCTCGGCAGGACATCATTCTGCCTACCACACTCTAACAACAATTCCAGGATCCAGGTGGTAGGCAGAGCAAATCATCCCTGCGACTTTAGAAGTCACATTTTATAATAGTATCATCACAATAAAAACATTGGATGGGTGGTTTGAGATGATTGTTTTGTCAAAATTAAGGCCCTTCTTCTAACCAGCACATGAGTTTAATAAAGACCATGATTGGTCTTTCTAGAAATCAAAGCAACTCAGTCTCCTCTCTCTCCCTTTATCACTAATCCAGCAAGCATTTAAACCTGTGGTCTCCCTGGCTTGCTCAGCCAGCCAGGCGAGCAGTCCAAAGCGCCTGGACACAGCTGCTCAAGCAGTCACTGGCGCCATGGCTTGGACCTGGTTACTCAGGTTCTCCTCTAACTTGGCTCCCCTAAGATGCACTTTGATTTAGATACTCTATTACTGATATACCAGGCACCTTCTGGCCCCATCTGTTTTTGAGGCAATTCCAAATATCTGCATTTACATGGAAGCACTTTTAAGAGCATCTGATGGACAGATGCACATTATTCTTTCACTGCTTCACAAAAACTTCTGAGCTCCAGTGAAAGTCTATCAACACTGACACGTAGCATAAAAAGGGATGCATATGTTGGCCGGTTAAAAATTGCATTTCTAAATTGATTTTCTGGGCATATGAAGAGATGGCCTAAATGTGCCAGCTGGAGAGAAACTTGAGCCCCTAGGATGGGGTCAGTTATCTTGTTACCTTTAACCCTATTGGCAAATGTTCCACTAGCTAAGCAATACTCACTAATAGCAATACTCAGAGCCCAGGCCAGTGAGATAGAGAGATGGTTGAGAAGTCAAGGAAGGGAATCAGAAAGAGAGCTGGTGAACAGGAAACAGGTATTAAGTCCACTTTGGGGAGAGTGCACATCTTCAGTGTTACCCATTTGTATCCATGTCATGCTTGCTTAATCTCATTACAAGTCCATTGGCATTAATTTTTATTAAAGAAAGGGAATGCCATTAATTTTTATTAATGAAAGGGAAATTTACTCTTGATAGGTTTGACAAGACGCACAATCACTCTCCATTTGAAACCATTTATAGGTCTCACTGAGAGTCTTTAAGATGACACTGCATAAAGATAATTACAGCAATTGTATATCATTAAAAAAGATTTAGTGTCTTTGCTTTTGGACCAAATTCTTAGGGTGCACTCAGATTTTATAGAAAATGCATTCTTTAGGACAACCAAAGAGAACAAGGGAGAAAATAAAATTATTTCATAATGTTGTATTTCCTGTTGACAGTAGTAAGTGTTTTAAATGTGGGTCTGGTGGGTTTGTAAGAGCTGTTTAAAAGCAGAGAGAAAAGGGAGGAAAGTGTAGTAGAGGAAGAAGAGAGAAAATCGTCGTTAAATTCCCATTATACAACTGGAGTAAAATTTTCATAATCTCTCATAATAAGTCACACAAATATTATCCCTTCCTCACAGGTAAGCAAACTTATGTTTTAATTACTTGTCCAAGATCACAAGATCACACAGCCACTAAGATGAGGAGAAAAAAGTCAAATCCCAAAGTGTCTGAATTCTAAGTCTTTGTATATTCCACTACGCAATATGTAAAATTACCAAAATTACCCGTGAACTTTTTTTGGTTTATTAGCACCAAAGGAATATGAAATTATAGAAAGAAAAAAAGTTAATGTACAATTGCCCCAAAATAGTTTCAGAGAGATACAGAAAATTAAGGTACTAATAGCACTTATAATAGTTAATTTGCAATGCTATATGTCTGGTATCATGCTAATATCTTTACACAACATCCACTCATTTTGTCCCTACAAGGACCTTCAAAAGTACAGTAAGCTTCTTATTCCTTTGTTATATTTGAGGAAACAGAGCCTCACAGAAGTTCAAACTCTATTTGAATATCTAAATTTCAAATTTTACTCAGAGGGATACAATTGCCTTTTAAATAATGAGATTTCTATTGCTCACTGATAGAACAGTAATTGACACTATAGAATTGTAAAAAGAAAGGAACTGAGTTTTGTTGACTTTATATCTGTATAACATTTTAATTCTTCAATGAAGTGTCTACATTTTTGTCTCTATAAATTATATTTCTTGTTCATTTGTTGCTTTCAGAGACTCATTGACACAGACAACAGTTCAGTAGTCACCAGAGGGAAGGGAGGGAAGGCAGCAGATAGGTAAGGATAAAGGGGGTCAAATATATGATGATGGAAGAAGATTTAACTTTGGGTGGTGAACACACAAGGCAATATACATATAATGTATTATTGAATCGTACGCTTGAAATCTATATAATTTTATTAACTAATGTCACCCCAATAAAAAATAAATAATGAGATTTCTTATGGAATTTTGAAATTTCTGGGATCGAATTTTACTGTGTGACTTTAGTGAAGTAAGCCTTCAATAATATTTCTTAAATTAGTATATTCTAAACCTTAAATGACCATGATTCTCACTCTTTTCTTTATTCACCTGTCTCCAGTCACTGATATTTCACAAACATTACTGGCCACGAGGAGAAAGTTGTATCTGGACTGAAAAGTAAATATTTTAGGAATGGTATACAATGTTTTCTCAGGATAAATCTAAGAGCTACAAAATGACTACATCGAGTTAATTAAATAAATTTATTAAGTAATTAGTACTAAGCCCATTCTCAGTTTGTTCAGTAAATTGCTGAGTCAAGTCTGGGTTTAAAAAGTGTCTCAGTGACCCCCTGTATGCCTGTCCTCTGAGTTCTGGTCCCTCAGTTCCAACACCAACCAGGCCCTCAGCAAGGAAATGATAAATAGCCTGTCTGCTTGGGTTTTATGCCTTTTTAGCCTTTATATCCAAGTCGAGCTTTGGCTTTAGCATCAGGCTTTGTCAAAACTGCCTGAAGGAGAATCATTTAATCTGAATTATTTCCCATCTCTGTCTTCCATATCCCAGTGAAAGAGCTCTTGGGGTTTTCTCCAAGGGAGCAACTTTGTTTGATGAATACTTATGTTTAGCAGCCAAAGTTACGCTAAGGTGAAACAGGATCAAAATTGTTTGGATTCAGTTTCCTTTATTACTTGACCACTTCTGATGACGACATGAAACTTTAAGCTTTAGTTCAGTAGGTGTGCAAGTGTGTTTGTGAGAAATTTTTTCTGTAGGACTTTCTGGTGAGGTGGGGGTAAGTTGACAGATGGGTCCTTACAAAGTTGTGTTCCAGTAATGTCGTAGTAATCTACCTTGTGCTTTCTTGGTTGACTCATTTGAACCTCTGGATAGACTTCTCTTTTTAAAAATTGCTTATGACTATGTTTTTTTCTTACAAAGTTTGTTAAGCTGATAATTGAATATTTACATCAAAGAATTTAGAAAATGACAAGTCATGGAAATTCAGACCAGAATCAACATAGAAAAGTGACAGCTCATTTAACAAAATAGCAGATTTTTCCCATAATACTGTTCTCATGGCCCTGGCTAAAGAACCATCTCATCATGAAATCACTTTCCAGCAGACTAACATATGTGGGCTTCTACTCTACAGAAAGCTAGTGTAAATATCTACTTGACTTATCTATTCTACAAAAATGATTAGTAAATGAATATATCAGATGAATAGAAAATCAAACAGAAAAACATAAATAAATCTGCACAAAACTCCGCTTATTGCTAAATTCCAGGATCATCAGAAAGTCCTACAAATATGTATTTAATAAATAGAAAAATGGTAGTAGAATGAGTTCTATGTTAGTTCTACAAATTCCCCTAAGTTCTCAGAGTAGGTGCTTTGGTGATGCATTTCCTAAGTGATGTCAATGTGTTATTAATCCCTCCTTGGCTTGTCTTTCCCCAGTTTATTTGCACACCCTCTAAGACACTGACACTATTGGAATGGCAAAAACAATTGTTAAAAGTAAATACAGAACCAGCCCTTACATTTGCTACCCATGGACTTTGACAAGGTGGTCTTAGGGCACAGATTATCCCTACATGCTCATTTATGTTTCAGTTCCAAGGTTCTCATTTTAGATAATAATTGGCTACTGGACAACCTCATTGAACTCCAAGTTACTCAAGAAAAAGAGAGAAGCTCAATGTTTCCTAAAACACGAATTTCTGAATTGTAGTTCCATGGAATAATAGAGTTCTATGACCAAGTCAATTACAACAAGCAGGGTTAACATAATTGTAGAGCCTCCTTTTCTGGAAGACTTAAATATGACTAATGTGATATGTGAGTTTCTAAAAGGCAGTTATAGTATGCAAGATTTCCTAACTTCTCAGATAATGAACTTTGGAGAAGAGTATCTCACTGAACTGATGTTACAAACAAGGGATATACTTTGGGACTTTCTAGACAAGATGATTTCTAAGGCTCTTTCTTGCTCTAAATTTTCTGATAATCTTATGTTAACATGAAAACCATGGTATTCTCCAGATACTTCCTACATACCTAGCTCTCAACATTCCTTTCTAAAATATATGCTTCCTTTATGAATGTAAGGATCAAAAGAATCACATGTGGCCTCCATGAAAAAAAGGTATCTTGAAATTGTAATGCATAAAAAAAAAATACAATTCAAGGGGAATGTTACACATAGTTTTAAACAATATCACCACTAATGACTCTGATGTGGAGTAATACCAAATGAGATCACTCTTTTAAAAAATGAAAAGATCAATGCTACATAAGGCAGTGCAGTAATAAGCTCTATAAAGAGCAGCTACTACCAAAAAGCCCAGAGATTCTTTCTACAGTAGTTATGTATAAAAGACTTCAAGTCAAATGCTGTTCTTTCTGTTGTATTTATTTTCAAATATAGACAACAAAAATGGAGCTTCACAGTTTGAGAGAATCATTCATTTTGTCTAGCAATTAGATGCCTGTGAACAAATGAACAAAATGGAAAAACACAATGCATTCTAGAGCTAACTTTTTGCTGTTTTAAAGAAATACCAGAGCAAAAACAGACAATGTCATAAACTTTGAAATGAAGACAGACATCTAGGAGCCTGTGTTATTAAGGGCTTTATTTTATTCTATTAAGCCTTCAATCAGATTTGGTGACAAATAACTGGGATAATTGAACTTATTACCAAGAGACTCATGAAATTGGGAAACTCCCTTAACCAAGAAAGACTCACTTAGAAGCTTCTTTTTGGATTCCCGTTTGAGGAAGAAATATTCTCACAGACATAGCAATTTTTTCCCTTTCTGGCATAAACTGATATTTTTCTTTCATGTTCTCTCAGCTGTCTTCACCTCTATTTATGGAGAGTATCTTTCTTTACCTTACCCTGCTGGAGTACCTCAAACAAATTGGTAATATAATTAAAAATTTGATTTTTCTGGAAGATAACTTAATAGGGAAAAGGCAATATAGCTTAAGCTAGGCAAAATGGTGAAATTAAACATGATCAGAGCTGCATGCCAGTGTTTACAGTTGTAATTTTAATCAGATTTATATGTAATAGTATTTCATAATTTTCCACAGCATTCTTTTTCCTTTCTTGGGAAAAGAAAAACCTCCCAAACAAAAGAAATAAAGACACAAAATAGTATAGTTAGTGTCTGGTTATGTGACAAGGCCACTTCACCAATTTGGCATTTTCTTTCTCCTTACAGGGACTCAAGTGTCTCTAAGTGCTCTCAGTCTTCTTAAAATCTAAATAGTTATGTGGATTTCATCAATGCATGCAACTGGAAATAATAAGCATCAAAAGAGACTTTGGTTTTAGTCCTGGATCTTCAATATCTAACTTCTAAAAAACTCTATGACCTAAATCTTAATCTTTTTAGATCACTATTTCCCAATATATAAAAAGTGAGGGTTTTGAACTAAATGATCTTTATCATCTCTTCCATCCCTATACATTTATTAGGCTTGAACTTAATGGCAACTTTCCAAAAATAACCAGTTATACAATTGATATTTATTCTTAAAATAATTTTTAATTAAAAGACTAATCAATTAAAAAGTACAATTTAAAGCAGTCTGCCAGCCACAAGGTAGTGAAAATAATAAGTGGTATTTACTGAGGGCCAATCTTATGTCAAGTACTGTTAAAACCATATTATATAAGTTACATTAATTGATCCTTGCACGAACCACTGCAGGTAATCATTATCATCACATCATCATTCACACCCTTACCATTTTACAGATAATTAAGAAATACTTAGAGAAGTTAAGTACTTATCTAAATATAGATAATGAGTGTATAGCCAGATAACTAGTAGAATTCGATTCAGGTTCTTTATCCTCCAAAGTCATGCTCAGAACCAATGCAGTTTACTGCCTCTAGCATTCTTCTTTGAAGTGTACACTGGTTCCCCCATACTTTTCAAGTTGTTTAACTTTTCTGAATTTTATTTGTATTCCTTCATTTATACACTTATTCAACCAGCAATAATTAAGTGCAATGATTGGTAGGCACAATGATTGATATTACAATACAAAGATGACTATGACATAGAGCCTACCAGAAAGAACCCACCGTTTTATTAAGGACTTGGGCAAGAAATACAATACAATACAATAAAGTAAGCATTAAAAGATATATGAGACATGATACATGGAGAAAGGAAACCTGGGAGTAGAGATCAGAAAAATAAAAGTCAGTTCCTCAGAGAACAATAAGAAATATCTGATTTGCTACTTTGAGAACTAGTGGAAATGAGCTAGTTGAAAAGGCTGGGAAAGGGAAAGACATTCCAAAAAGAATAGTTGAGATCGGGGGTTTGTGAAGGTATTGCATTTTGTGAGAACATAATAGGTTTCCATAAATGAAGGACAAGGTGCATGATAAATACTTGGAGATGAATCTGGAAAACTCTGTAATTGGGAAGACCTTGGCATATCATACTAAAGGTATGGAATTCTATCCTAAAAGCATGAGATAGTCCCTTTAGAATTTTAAACACAACATACTTATGTAATAGGAAAGTCCCTTTAGAAGCGATGAGGAGGTGCAACTAAGACAGGGAGTGTAGGTGGCCCTCTTCTAGGCATAAGAGATTAGAACCTATCGTAATGTATGCAGCCCCATGTTTGACCCTCTAGTTGACTACTGAGAGATAGAGAAGCAAGTGGATCTGAGAGATATTTGGGGGGTAGATGGGCAGACAGAAGAAATTTTGGTGGTTGATATTGGAGATGAGAGAGAAGAAGATAGCATTAGCTCTGCCTTCAGAGTTTCTGTCTTGGATGACAAGGCAGATGGTAACTGCCTCTGTTCTTAAGAACCTCTATAGGGAAAGATATTTGAAAATCCTCAGTTCAGTCTAGAGCATGTCATTCTTGAGTTGACTCAGAAGTTTCATTCAGATAGATAAATGCTACTACTTTATGCCAAATAAGACATGGTGCTACCCTTCAGTGGCATATATTTGTTGGGAAGACAGATTTATAAACAGATAAATGGAATTAGGTGGAAAATGCACCAAAATAGTTATACATGGGTTAGTTCAAAAACTACGAGAAGCTGCAGTTAGCTCAACTTTGAGCTACTGAGTGCGGGAAGCGGGGGCAATGTGAGCAGGATGTTTGAGAATGTAGAGATGTGGGAAACTCGGGAAGAGTAGAGTGAGGCATCTCAAGCAAGGGGACAGCATGAGTAAAGAGGTGGTGTGTGAGGAGAATAAAGTAATCAGTCCTCACGGAAATGAAAACGAGAAGGCAGGGACTGGGTCATGGAGAAAGCCACATATGCTTTGTTCAAGAGCTTGGGTTGTATGTAAATTATGAGGAGCTATGGACTGGTTTTTCTTTGAGAACTGAGAAAAGCACTTTTTCAGTTCAGGGAGCAGCAGCAGTTTGAAAGATGAACTGGAATGGGGAAAATTAAAATTAAGGAGAACAGTTAGAAACCCATGACAATCACCCAAGTGAGAGAAAATGTAAGCCTGAACAGGGCATTGGCATATGGGTGGAAAGAAAATGTGTAGAAAGGCAGAACCTTTGGGTATGGGAAACTTGGTGAAACCAGATATGCAGCTATCAACTGAGAAAGAGATGAAGAGAACAATGATGCATCTACTTCTCTAGTTACGTTTTTGAGGTATATCAGAGTAGAGACTTCCTGTAGCTACGATATGAATCTGAACTCTAGAGGAGAGGGCCAGGCTGAAGATAACAGATTTTAGAGTCCATGACTATAGGCATTAGTTAAAAATAATTACAACAGCAATACTATTAATTAAACTATAGTTTTAAGCACTTATGATGTTCAAGCATTAAGTAATGTATATTTATATTAATGGATACATTTTCTCCATTAATACCCTATAACCATCTAGATATGAACATTTTCCTTTATCTAGGTAATAACTAATAGATTATGTGATTTTTCCTGGGTTATGTTGTTAGTAAAAGTAAGTTTAAGAGCTGAGATTCAAATTCAAGTTTGTCTAAGTCTTTAAAACCAGTTTTCTGTTTGTTTGCTTTTGTTTTTTAACCACAACACTTCTCCGAGTTTATCAAGAAGATTATAAAAAAGAGAGATTACATAAAAAAAATTTAAAAACAAAGGGCCACGAATGACATCCTTGGGACATCAATGTTTAAAGGACAAATATGGGGGAAAAAAGCATTTGTACAGGAAACTTAGGATAAAAAGAAAGCAAAGCTCAGCCAAGGCTTTCATGGAAATCAAGAGAAAGAAAATATCAAGAAGTAAGGAGTGATCTACAGTGTCAGCTGTGGCCAGGAGGAGTAAGATAAGTACTCAAATGAGTTCTCTGAGTTTGGATATGAATGATCTTTGTCAAAGCAATTTCTCCACGGCAGGTGTCATAGCTGCCCAAATTGCAAGAGGCTGAAGGTTAAAAAACATGTGAGAAACTGGCAACATAGTACAGGTTATTCTTACAGGAAAATCGATTAAGAAGGGAAAACAAAAAGTCAGACCTCAATTAGGGTGATTAAAATGAAAACAGCTCCAACGGAGATAACTTATTACTTATCCATTTATTTACTTTAATGATATATATGTACTTACATTTTTTTTTTTTAAGTCGAGGAGGGAACATTAACAGAAAGCATGAGGTTTAAATCATATGAGTAAGAGAATATAATGAATCCTGGAGCAAAGTTTATAATGAAATTGGAAGGAAGGGGCATGTGGTCAAGTACACAGGTGGATGAGCTGACCTCGAATTGGCTAATAGTTAATTTGCCTTTGACCCTAGAAAAAATGTGTAAGGATGTACATTGGTATGAAGAGGGGTGAGAAATTGATGCTTGTGTTTGTGTGATTCAACATTCTCAATACAGTAGGGGTTGTGGTAGTTTTTTCTAGGATAAAAGAGTATTATATGTTGAAAATATGGATTCGGAATTTAAAAGAAAGTTCCAGCTGGGCCTAGATCTGGAAGCCATCTGTAGTTATTATGTGCATGAGAAAAAGATCTCCCAGGAGTAATGGGTTTAAAAGAGGGAAACATTGAACCTTGGAGAAAACTGATTTGGGGATGAGCAGAGGATAAAATTTCTTCAAAGGAGACAGAGAAATTTAGAAGGAAGAGCATCTAGAATCCAAGAAAGGCAGAAGTACCAAGAATTTGAGTGTTGAACAAAATATAATGCTACATGTTAGAGAAGATAAGATTGAAATGACTAATCAATTCCTAACAAATTAGATACCTTAGTTAAAGCAGTTTGAATTATGCTGTCAGGGAAAAAACAAATACAGATTTTTTTTCCCCAGGAGTTACAATAGGCTTTAGAAATTATAACCAGCCTCCTACGCTCCCTCCTTCATTTCTTCCTCCTTTATTTTGTTGACCTTTTTTAAACATTAAATTTAAAATAGAAGCTATTTGTCTATGGCCTTACACCCTGAACAAGCCCGATCCCGTCTGATCTCAGAAGCTAAGCAGAGTCGAGCCTGGTTAGTACTTGGATGGGAGACCACCTAGGAAGACCAGGTACTGTAGGCATAAAAAATAAAAAATAAGGGATTGTAAGCTGATAAGGTCCTTGCAATCTATGAGGTCAACCAATGGTTGCCTCGCCTAAAAGTAAGTAAGTAAGTAAGTAAGTAAGTAAGTAAAATGGAAGCTATTTGAATATATTTGAAATTGAGAACAAAAATATGGGGTGTGTGAAAATTGAGGAGAGAAAGAGAATGCTGGACAAGATTAGATATTTCATTCTCTGAGATAGAAAATAAGGAGAAAAGAATTATGAGTTGCAAAGGGAGATAAAGTTAAGGATGAGGCAATTTATGCCTAGTCACTTTCCTGTTCTCTGAAGCTGTCTGCTGAGACAACACAGATATGATAAAAGGATAAGAGCTTAAGAAGCATGGTGAAAGCAGGAAACAGCACTGTAGGAAAGGGAAAAGGGAGCTAATGGCCGAAGAAAGTACAGAGTTCAGTAACCTCTATAAAAAGTGAGGATGTACTACTCTATTATAAACATGGAAAACAATAATATAAATCTTGTAGAAAACTCATGATTTACGCAATAACTTCCATAATGTCCTATATAAAACTTTGCTTCAGATATTGAACACCAAAATGATTGACAGACTCTGCCATCCCAATAAAAAGACTGAGTTCTGTTTTATTAAACTAAAGAAACATTAAACCTCAATAGATATCATATGTTTGAAACAACAGAATTCAAAATTAATTCAATAAGTAGAGAGAGGGATATGTTGAAGTAGAATTGTCTAGAAAGTAAAATTCTTGGCCACACTGACCTTAAATTTAGTTACTCTTATTACATATAAAATAATCTAAAGTTCAAGAGTTCAGGTTGAGTGTGCCCCAGTTGCTACGGTCTGTAGCTCTGTCTTGACTCAGACATTTTATCTTCTCGAGAATGCTTCTTCTTAGCTCTTTTTTGATTGATTACCCCCCTAACGATGTTAACCTGTTTAAGTAGAACTAAGATTTGGTAGCTTCTTTAGCTTTAGTAACCTGGGAAAGGTTTACAGAAATCATTGAATCTGCCACTCCCACTCCCAAGCCCTGCCACATTTATATTAAGGACAGTAAAAATATTTTAGAATAAAGTTTGATAGATAGCATGTATTCAGTATTACTTATTTAAAAAATGTTAAATTGAGAGAAATACTATGTATATGAAGCTCTCCCAAAATCAATCTGAAACTTGGCACACTGGCTAAAAATGCTTTGAAACATCTCTCAAATGAACAATTTTTAGATATTGCATTTTAGAAATGAAATAACAGCATCAGATAATTGGCAGCAAAGTCATTTTCCCAAGTACCAATGCCAAGCGCATGGCAGACATCCATTATGAGTTGATGTAGATCAAAAGGGGGCTGAGACACCATCTCATGCTTATAGAATTTCAGAATTAGAGACATTTGGACGGGGAAAGTTAGCATCATTTGCCACGTTAAAGCCAAGCCATGTGCAGAGCTGCTTTTCCCCACTAGCCAGGCCCCAGTCATTCTATCCTTATTTACCACCCTTTCTGG
The DNA here is from genome assembly GCF_014176215.1 of Rousettus aegyptiacus. Taxonomy (NCBI): domain Eukaryota; kingdom Metazoa; phylum Chordata; class Mammalia; order Chiroptera; family Pteropodidae; genus Rousettus; species Rousettus aegyptiacus. Next base: position 21,812,354 of record NW_023416293.1, on the reverse strand, counting down.
ATTTCTTATAACAGCCTGCTTGATGCCAAATTGGTCAAGTCTAAGTGCCTCATTCCAGTTACATAAGCTGACTTCGGATCTTCCTATCTGTGACAAGCCTCTTTAATATGTGCCTGACCAGCCAGGATATTTTTCCTCCTTCTCCAGATCCATTCTCTGAGCTTGCATGAGTAAACCATATAAAATTACTTAGAAAAAAAGAGAAACATATCTATCTACTACTTCTAGAGGAGAGAGAAAGTAAACATCTCTCTTCTTTCCTGGACCCCCACCCAAGACCCTAATTTTCTCTATTTTTAGATCTTACCACATTCTCTGATAATTCAGAACAGAGGTTTTTGTTTTTGTTTAACAAAATGAATTTATGAACTAGTACATGGTTTAAAAAGATGCGTGAGCACTTCTAGGACTTTGGAAGAGCCTCTTGATGAATTCAGACTCCCTGGAACTCATAACTCATATGCATGTGGCGAAGAAATGATTTGGAGCTGATAGGGGGCTTTAGAGGGTGGAAGGAGGAAAAGGGCAATTGACTTGTCATGTTAAACTCTGTGTAACATGAATGAAGTGGAGTTTTTAAACTGCAGTGTTATTTTACATTTTCCAGTAATCTAGATCTCTGAATTGCAGATCCTGGAAACTGATTCTGGCTTCCTGCTTCACACTGACAGGGACACTTTGCTTACCCACATCTGAGATCTTGTGGTTTTTGATTCATTCTGTTGTTGATTCCTCCTGTTTTATTTTCTTAAAATGTAAATATTTGTTCTGTCTGCATTCTAATTGCAGTCTTGGGTGTCTTATTGAGTATGAGGGCTGTGGCAACTCAAATGCCTCAGGATCCCTTCTATGTGCTGAGATTTCATGTCTTATGACATTAGCTTGGCATAGTTGTCAGCTATCCTGTTCTACACCCCTGACTAAATTGCTGTTATGTCTCTAATTGAAACTCAGCATTATTTTATTCCTCTCTACAGAGAGGAAACCCAGAACTATCATTCTGTACACACACCAAACCACAGGAGCCTGGGCAAGGGTCTATAATGACAGGGCCTCCTACACAGTACATTTGCAAGCTTTCTACAAATTACATTAATTTTCTTTGTCTAGACTAACTTATTGCACTGAAGAGCTCCTTTTCTAAAGAGGGGGTGGACAGAGGGGCATCGTTAGTCCTTCAATTCCTGCCAAGTGAAGAGGAGAGAAAAACACGAATAGAACCAAGAAAACAAACAAACAGAACCAGAAGATTTTCCCTTCAATGGGCTGTTTCCTCAAGCACATGCTGGTATAAAATTAATTTGAGCGTCTGTGTTTTCGTAGGAGTTACATCGCTACCACTCACAGCAGAGAACACACTAAACAATATACAAATCCAAAGAGGAAAAGTCCTTCTTAAGATTGTTAATAAAGAAGCAAATGGCACTAGTCAGTTTATTTCCTACATTACCAGCAAGAGTGAGAATTCTTTGGTTTTGTCCTTCTGCTTTTATGGTATCTTCATAGTTTATCTTTTCAGATTGAAATAAAATAGGCTTGTGTGGAGTTCCTTAACTGCTCTTTGGCTCATGCTTATAGTGAACACCAAGAGAATTTGAATATCTTGGCCATAAGTTGTTTTGAAAACGTTCCTTGGACACAAATATGAATATCAGCAGGTCGTATTTTCACCATACTTAAAAGCTTAGGATGAAAATGAATGTGGATTTTTCCAGATGTATGTCCTTGAGGATAGGGAAAGGAAACTCGAAGGGGTGCAGAAATTGCCCCAGTAAGTTGAGAGACCACAAGGCAAGGCTGCCCCTCCTGGGCTGAAACTGCACTTTGATTGCCAAGGAGCCAAGGCCTCAGGAACATCAGTCCTGGCCAGGAGCCCTAGAAGCTCTATTCTTGTGGGACATTCTCTTCAGCCAAATTCTCAAGGCCCTGCTGGTTAACTCACTTTCTACTTCTCTGTTCAGTCTCATTTCATTTTTTCTCCTACTTGCCAAGTTCAAAGACCTAATAGTTTCCTAGCATATGATGATGGGTTTTACTTTACTGTTGTCTTTTGTCTCCACTATGATTTCCTTAACGGACTTACTTTTGAGTTTGGTCAGACTAATTCTCAATAGGCCAAAAATTTGAAGCCTTTCTCCACCCACCTCCCCACCTCTTTACAAATTGTGCACGATAAGGATATTTTTCTAGAATAAACATACTGACAAATCCTCAAACTGGAGGTGAATTGAAGAACTGATGCTGTATTCTTTCCAGCAGGAGAAGAAAATGACTTGAGTTTATGTTTCTAAATCTGAGAGAGTCATTGAGAGAGATGTCACAAAGGGTCCAGAGTGTGTTTTGTGTCGCTGGTCCTAGATTGAGTGCAAATAATCTGGCCTGAGATGTACCCATGGAAGCAAGCAGTGCTGCCACTGTCTTCATCATTTATTTCTCCAAGTTGCTACTTTGGGCCCCCTTTCTGGGAGAGGAAATTGTGCATTAATTAGATCAGTGGTTTTTAGCCAGGCATGACTTTTTCTCCCACAGGACATTTGTCAATATTTGGAGTCATTTTTGGTTGTCACTACTGGAGGGTGGAGTGCTACCAAAGGGTAGAATTCAGGGATATCTCTCTCCACTCTATAGCAATTCAGCATTTTAATTTCTCAGGAGCTAATGCATTTTTTTCATATAATGATGAATAACTTTGGATTTTTTCACTCTAGTTTGTCAGAATTGGAGTCCTCTGACGCTTCGGCATAAGAAGATCATAAACAAGTTAACCTGCCATAAAACTTTGCTTATGCTCCTGATATGGGACAAGACATCATAATTTTTATGCTTCATAAATTTTTATCTCTATCTAACATCTATCTATCTATCTATCATCTATCTATATTTATCTATTAATCATCTATCTAAGCAGTCTAATAAATTGAAGATTCTTGCCAAATTATTTATATCTTTGAGGAAGAAAGAGCTCCCTCCACTCTTACAAATTCTACAAGATTCCACCCCAAATTCACTTTCTTTGTGAAGTCTCTTCTTTTCCTTCTTACATATTCTCAAGATCCCAATAAAACATCAATTTCTCTGTGAAGCCTAAAATGTCTTAGCCTGCTTTTCTTCCTGAGGTTCAAAAACATTTTATGGACAATTATATTATGATTACTTGTCTATAATTTTACCTACACCATCAGACTGTGAATATCTATGGCTGGGCCGGGCTTACTTCACCTTCAGATGGCTCTACAGATCAGGAGAGTAAGCAGAGAAAGCATGTTGTGAAACATGATGGAAAATTCATCTAGCAATTATCACAAATAATCATGTCAGTTTTAGGGACAAAGTGTACCTTTTAGAAAAAAAATATTAGACATAAACACAAAATAAGTTATCAAAGGTAGTTTCTAACAATATTAACCTACCTTGGCAGTGATCTTTCATAGGAATAACCATGTAACTGTATTTTAAGAGGGATTGATATATAAGCCTAGCACTATTTCTGAAATGTTATCTTAAGAGAAATATCACATATAATTAAGATTATTATAATCACATATAATTAAGATTATTATAATTTTAAAAAACATTAAATGCTTTTCTACGGGAACACAAACAGAACTAAAAGGGGTTTATATATTCAAAATGCTCCAGTGATGACTTGAAAACTCTTCAATCAGTGTTCTGCGGTTTCTATTATTATAAGAAAAATGATTTCATTCTTGCATTGTTAACCATTTCCAAATCTGTCTAAACCACATTGACACATCTCTTTCACTTTATTTTGTGATTTTTGGTGTTTAAAAATGTGTTTTTAGCATCCCGAATGTTACTACTCTATTCCTTTTTCCTGTCTATATCACCAATGTTATGTTAGGTATGATTCATGTATGTGTTGTAAAGAGCTAAATTATCAGCAATCTCTGGCTCTTCCTATTCCTTCAGCCTATAAAAAATTATATAATTCCCAAAGTTCAAAACTAACATCACCTATACCAACTCATTTCATAGGTAAAATAAGATGGAATATTATAATTACCAAAATTTAGTGAATTCAGAACATGACTGTTTTGCATAAAACAAAACAAAACATTGACAAAGTTGTTTAATGAACCAAGGAAAATTATCAATTAATTACTATTTAAGACTCAATAAATGTTTAAAAGAGAACTAATTCATTAACAACTGTTAATTTTCTCCTTGATCTCTCTGCAGAGGCCGTCAATTTCTCTAAGTAGAATTTATCACTTAATCATTTGCATTGCCCATTGTGTGTATGTCTCACGAGACCACTCATTGCCAGCTCTAGAGGGTAGCAGCATGTGTACATGTCTTCACAAGATTATAGCTCATCTAGGAGAAGACTATCATATTTATCTCACCAGTCCTACAGTACACACCATAGAGTTTTACACATAATTCACTAAATTCAGTAGAGATAGAGACTACAGAGAAGTTTGAAAATGCTGCTACTTGTATCTGTGTTTCAAAGGTGTATATCCTTACCATAGATATTTTAAAAACATAATGTAATATATTGGCACTGTCCATTGTATTTTGGGAAATGAAAGAGTAAATAAAATTTTGATTTGATAAAAAGAAGTAGTTGTTAACACCTGCCTTGTCTACCTAATGTTTTTAAGTACCATCTTAAATGTTGCTAACACAAAGAAGTATCTTGTCTTTCACGGGCTTATAATATGGTTAGGAAGAGAAAATACGTGTGTGAAAATATATAACAATATAGGATATCTTGTGGAAATTGCTGGTGGAAAGCACAAAATAAATGTTTAGTGCCACAAAAATTCAGACAGGAGAAAATACACTGAAGACTGCAGTCCCTGTAATCTGCTTAATGAGAGATATGGAAATTGGCCTGGCCTTAAAAGGAAAAAAAGGATTTAAAGGGGTGCAAGGATGAAAGATCTTGGGAGAAGTGTGAAGGAATGCTTTGGAAGGTGAAATACACAAAGCCTGGTTACAAAACAAGGGGTAGATGGAAGAGGATAGGATTATTTTTATGTAAAAGAGTGAAAGAAGGTTAGAAAGGTGCATGGAGGAGATGATAAGGGTGGAAGTGGGCCATTCAGTCTTTTAAGAACCTCAAGTGTCACACAAAGGAATTTAGATTCTATCTTGATAAACAAAAAGCTTTTTAGCAGAGCAGTGATGTGTATGAAGAGGTGTTTATGAAGGATTAATATGGCACTTAAAGGAAATTTCGGGGGACAGAAAGATCTTTGGGAGAAAATTCTAATTGTCTACTTATTATATAAAAAAACCACCAAGAAGAAGTCAGGCGCCAGCATAGTAAATGCTGATTAACCAGTTATTAAGTGAGTAAATGGATGAGAAAATAATAAAAGTTATTTGACAGCAGAAGGAGAAAGGAAGGTAAGCATGCCAAATCATTGTAAAGAAAGGCTCGACATGATTCATTAGTACTAATTTTTTTTAAGGGAAGAGATTATATATGTATTTTTGTTTATGCTTCTGTATAAGGCATAGAAGTAGAATTTTGGCCCCTCATTCTTATAAGATATCTAAGATTTTCTTCTGAAACTTCCAAATCTTATATAATTGCTCAAATTTAATTTCTTATTCATATTTTTTAGAACACTGCATGTAGCTCTCTTAAAGCTCCTACACTCTGGTCTATATTGTATTATTTTTGTACAAGATTCAAAATGTTTAGGCTTCAGTTGATGGAAACATAGTGTTTCCGATAACATATATATAAAGAATAAACTGGTTTTGGCAAAACATACATGACTCTGGTTTAAAATATTGAGCATTTGAAGTAATTGTAGTATTTTAGTAAGAAGTATCTAATTGACAAAGATAAAGAGTGAATTCAAGAATGAAAATTTGGGAAAGTTGCCTTTTTAAGCCATGAGAAATAGAAAAAGCAAAAGGGTTGTAAAAAATGAATGTTCAAAGAAGAATAAGGAGGAACAGTGATGCTAAAGACTTTCATTTTAATGAAAACTTGAAAGGTAAACCAAGAACTAGATTCAAATGGGATCATATAAACTAAACAAGGAAAGGAATTTTAGAAGACATAGAGTAATCTAAGAAAATAATGACTGAAAGAAAAACTTTTGGATTTGGTATTTAAGGAGCCATTGGTATTCACTAGGAAAAAAGATCCAGTCAAGGAAGCAACCAAAGTCAGAACAAACTGTTAAGAAGTAGAACAGGGAGTGTACAGAGAGAAATATATGCAGACTGAAGATAACTTGTTAATTACTCAATCAAAATAAAAAGAGATATATCACAATAAGGTAAGAAGATGTATGTGTGTGTGTGGGGGGGGGGTCGGTTAGTAGGAGATCTAAGTAGATTTACAAGGTAAAGAACCAGTTGAGAGTGAAAGGTTAAAGATACAGCAAAAATCGTGTGCATCAGAGCATAAGAAAGTATAGATTTCACAGCCTATGGAGATTTATAGGACTGGGATGACCAGGAAGGGGACTAGCTGTATGAGAGAGAAGATGAAGCTCCCTTTCTCTCATACAAATAAAATGAAAGAATGAGAGGTTCAGGAAGCTATGGGTATCTGCTTTTAGACCATAAGAGGTGTGGCTCTGAGTCATACAGAGAACACAAGGAGTAAAGATGGTAGAGAGTTGAATGTATGAAAAGAAGTGAGGCCAATAGAGGGTTAGACTCTACAGGCAAATTAAAGCATGATTAAGAGAGAAATTAAAGGCATGAGGACCCAAGTGAGCTAACAAATTAATCAGTAGTAGAGAAAAATGGCATAATTTGCTGCCTTCGTCCAGCAATGTTCAAAAGACTGAGTAATGGCAGGTCCAAGATGGTGCATAGGAGGATGTGGAGCTTGCTAACTTGGAACCACCTCAAATATACACCTGTATTTAGAGTAATTCCTTCTGAAAGACAACTGAGAGCCAACTGAACAGCTTTTGCATAACAAATAAGAGAGAGACCACATAGAGAAGGCTGCAGAACCAGGAAAGCTCTCCAGGGGCTGAGGTAACTCTCCAGGACTAGATAAACCAGTGTGTGCCATTATTTATATCTCCCCTGCCCTTGAATAGCAGTCAAGAGCTCTATCCAGGTGCTCTGGCTGACCTACAGAACTGTTATCGCACATCTCCAGTCTCTTTTCCTGGAGGTAGCTCTACCAGGAACAGTAAGACACTATAGCATGTGCACACAGGGCCCTTCCACCTGAAAAAATGATCCAGCAGGTACAACAAGGTATTGTTGTGCACACCCACTGGAAAAATAGTTACCTGGATAGCAAAAACTAAAGGAGTTCACCACTATTAAACTGGCTTAACAAGAATTGTTAAAGGGTTTACTTTATGCAGAAAAGGCCATAATTAGAAATAAGAAAATACAGAAAAGAAAAAAATTTCACTGGTAAGGGAAATCTATAATGAACACAGTGAATCAACTTCTTAAAAAGTTATTATGAAGGTTGAAAGACAAAAGTAGCAAAATTAACTATAATCAAAAATAAGAAAATACAGGGAAGAAAAAATGTCACTGGTAAAGGCAATGTATAATAAACACAGTAAAACCGCTTTTTTTTTTTTTGCAGTAAAGCAGAAGGTTTATCATAGCAAAAGTATACACTTAAGCAAGAAGTGTGGGTGAATTCAGAGAAAAAGTCATGCTGAGGCTGTTCGAATTATGAGCCTTTGTTTAAATCTACCTCTTACAAAGCTAATTTGAAGGTTGAAAGGCAGAAGTAGTGAGATTAACTTTACAATAAACAGTCAGTGATACACACAAAAAGATACAAAGTATGATGTCAATCACAAAGTGTGGAGGGGGTCATAGAAATGTGTTGCTTTTAGAATATTTTTGAATTTAAATATCTATCAGTTTAAAATAGACTGCTTTAGATTACAGATGAATAGATTTGAACCTCATGGTAACCACGAACCAAAAAACCTACAAAAATACACAAAAATTAAGAGAAAGGAATCCAAACAAAACACTAAGGAAAACTGGCAAACCAACATGAAAGAGATTATGAGAAGATCAGAGAAGAACTGTAAAAACAATAAAAAATATTAACAAAATGGCATAAGCACATACCTGTTAATAATTACTTTAAATAAAAATGGCTTAGTGTTCCAATCAAAAGATAGGGTAGGTGGCTGAATGGATAGAAAAACAAGTCACATCTATATGCTGCCTAAAAGAGGCTCAGTTTAGATTGTATGCCAGAAGCATACAGGAAAAATCTGAGGTGTGTGGATGCAGGGCAAGAACTGGAGGGACAGTCACCATTGTCCCTTTGTGGAGCCTTCCTCTTACTCAGCCGGCAAGTGGGTTTTCTGTTGAGTCCTCTACCCACATTACCAAATCTGAATTTGCGTTAGTCTGGTAAACACCACTTGCCCCAACCTGATGACTCCCTGGGACCCTGATCCATACAACCTGCATACCGCCAAAGGCCCTTTAAGAAGCAGAGAGCCGGCCTGGCCCCACTAAAGTCTACCTTAAAAACTCTGACAGATTCTTTTGCTGAGCTTCCCCAGGCTGGGTACTGGTGACAGCTGATCTCGGTTCAGCTTAGAAAGTGACCAAAACACAGATAGTTTTGTAGCTCCTATCAGGTAGCCCTGAGAAGATCACAGGCAGCAGCCGATATTGACCTGCACAGGAGTCCCTCCCAAGGGGCTCCAGAACCAACACACCTGGAAGCTAGAGTTAGATCTTAACAGAGCACCACCTGATTAGCCTCACAAGCGGCACACCCAAGGAGTGATATTAACAGGCACATGAACCTGTTGGGGGAACCCTACTCTGGAGGGTCAGCCCCCACACCACAGCTCATACGCTGTGGGTGTGACCAACCCTCACATCCAGTCGGCTGGAGAGTCAATGCCACTCACCAATGTGCCCAAAACAATCAAGGTTCAATTACAGCAGGAAGGCACACATAATCCACATAGGGATTGCTTCTGGAGCACTCAGTTTAGGTGATCAAAGAGACTACATCACTGGGCCACAAAAGACACCTATTACATAAAACCACGTAGCCAAGACTGGGACACGTAGCAGACCTACCTAATATATAAATAGGAACACAGAGAAGCAGCCAAAATGAGAAAATAAAGAAATATGTTCCAAATGAAAGAACAAGAGAAAACTCCAGGAAAAAAAAAAAAACTAAATGAAATGGAGGCAAGTGACATACCAGAGAGATTTCAAAACACTGGTTATAAGGATGCTTAATGAACTTAGGGGAGGAATAGTTTAGCTCAGTGAAAACTTCAACGAAGAAATAGTAAGCATAAAAAAGGACACAGAAATCATGAAAAAGAATCAGTCAGAAATGAAGACTACAAAAACTAAAACCAAGAACACACGAGAAGAAATTGACAGTAGATAGGATGAAGCAGAGGATCGAATCAGTGATTTAGATGATAAAGTAGCAGAAAACACCCAATCTAAACAGCAATATACATATATATGTGTGCGTGTATATATATATATATATATATATATACACGCACACATACTTAATGAGAATAGTTTAAGAGACCTCTCGAATAACATCAAGTGTAACAACATTCGCATAATAGTAGCACCAGGAAAAGATGAGAGAAAGCAAGAAAGTAAAAACCTATCTGAGGAAATAATGACTGAAAACTTCACTAACCTGGCAAAAGAAATAGACATACAAGCCCAGGAAGTGCAGAGCAATACAAACAAGGTAAAACCAAACAGACTCACAAAGAGACATATCATAATTAAAGTGGAAAAGGTTAAAGACAAAGGGAGAATCCTAAAAGGAGCAAGAGAAAGGCAGTTAGTTACTTATAAGAGTACACCCATAAAAATGTCAGCTGATTCTCAACAGAAACTTTGCAGACCAAAAGAGATTGGTACGAAATATTCAAAGTGATGAAAAGCAAGGACATACAACCAAGACTACTCTACCCAACAAGGCTATCAATTAAAATTGAAGGTGAAAAAAAGTGCTTCTCAGGCCAAAAAAAAAAAAAAAAAAAAAGCTAAAGGAATTCACGACCACCAAACTAGTATTACACAAAACATTGATGGAACCTCTTTAAGAGAAGGGGAAGGAAAAAAAACCCATAAATATGAATAATGAAATAGCAAAAATTATGTACCTATCAATAATCACTTTAAGTGTAAATGTAAATAGAGGAAATGCTCCAATCAAAAGACATAGGGTAGCCACATGCATAAGAAAACAAGACCTATGAATATCTATCCATAAGAGACAACTTCAGATCAAATAACACACAGGCTGAAAGTAAAAGGATGGAAAAAGATATTTCATATAAATGGAAATGAGGGGGAAAAGGTAGAGTAGCAATACTTATATCAAACAAAATGGACTTTAAAACAAAGGATATAATAAGAGACAAAGACATTACATAATGATAAAGAAATCGATCCAGCAAGAGGATATAACTTTAGTAAACATTTATGCACCTAACATAGTAGCAAATATAAAGCAAATATTGACAAACATAAAAGGAGAATTTGACAGTAATACAGTCATGGTAGGAGATTTTAACACTCCATTGACACCAACAGACAGATCTTCCAGATAGAAAATCAACAAGGAAACAGTGGCTTTAAATGATACACTAGACCAGATTGATGTAATTGATATTTTTAGAGCAATTCACCCAAAAGTGCAGAATATACATTCTTCTCAAGTACACATGAGACATTTTCCAAGATAGACCATGTTAGGTCACAAGACAAGTTTTGGTAAATTTAAGAAGACTGAAATCAGATCAAGGATCTTCACTGATCACAACTATATGAAACCAGATATGAGATACAGTTTTTTCCTGTAACTAGATTCAGTTACAAGAAAAAAAGTTAAAAATACACAAACATGTGGAAGCCAATTAGCATGCTACTAGACAATGAATGGGCTACAATGAGATCATGGAAAAATCAAAAGATACCTTGACAAATGAAAGTAAAAATATAATGACCCCAAATTTATGAGACAAAGCAAAAGCAGTCCTAAGAGAGAAATGCATAGCAATATAGGCCTTTCTCAAGAAACAAGAGAAATCTCAAATAAACAATCTACCTTTACACCTAAAGGAACTAGAAAATAAGCAAACAAAGCCCAAAGGGAGTAAAAGGAAGGAAAAAAATCAAAGTCAGAGTGAAATTTTTAAAAAATAGAGTGTAAGGAAATAACACAAAGATCGATGAATCCAAGAGTTGGTTCTTTGAATAAACAAAAATAATAAACCTTTAACCAGACTTATCAAGAATAAAAGAGAGAGAATGCAAATAATGAAATGAAAAAGTAACAAGTGACTCCATAGAAATACAAAGGATTATAAAGAAAAATACTATAAGCAATTATACGCCAACAAATAAGACAATCTGAAATAAATGGATACACACCTAGAAACATACTATCTTCCCAGACTGAATTAAAGAGAAACAAAATATCTGAACTGACAGATTACTACTAATAAATCAAATCATTAATCAAAAAACTCCCAACAAACAAATATCCTGGACTAGATGGCTTCACAGGTGAACATCTATTGTTCTCAAACTATTCCAAAAATTTCAAAAAGAGGAAAGGCTCCCCAGCTCATTCTATGAGACGAACATTACCTTGATTACAAAAACCAACTAAGACATCACATACACAAAAAAATTTATAGGGCAATATCCATGATGAACATAAATACAAAATCCTCAACAAAATATTAGCAAACCAAATTCAGCAATACATTAAAAATCAGACATCATGAATACATCATGATCAAGCAGGATATATTTCTGGGATGGAAGGTTGGTTCAATATCTGCAAATCAATAAACATGAGACACCACATTAACATAATGAAAGATAAAAATCATATGATCGTATCAATAGATGCAGAAAAAGTGTTTGGCAATATTTAGCATCTATTTATGATAAAAACTCTTAGCAAACTGGGATTAGAAGGAACATACCTCAACATAATAAGGTCATATATGACAAACCTACAGCTAACGTCATACTCAAGGAAGAAAAATCTGAAAGCATTTTCCTTAAGATCTGGAAATAAACTGTCATTATTTGCCAATGACATGATACCATATAAAGAGAACCCTAAAGACTCCACCAAAAACACTTTTAGAACTGATAAATGAATTCAGTAAAGAAGTAGGATATAAATTTAATATTCAGATTGCATATTTATACAACAATAGTGAAATAACAGAAAGAGAAATTAACTATCTCGTGAAAGACTGAGAAAGATGGCATAGAAGATAGAGGCACTCACTGTTCATCCCTCTGGTGACCAGCTCGAAGTTGTGACAGAAACGAGGAGCAAACAGCAAGGAAAATTGCCTGGGATCTAGACGAACAAGTCATACAAAGAGGGAGAAAACCAAGAAAGCACCCTGCAATGGCAGAATGTAGGATGGGGCGAGGACACGGGGCTGCCCGGTCCTCAGCAGCTGAGTGAGACTGAGGCTGCAACAGTGGCAGAAGCTGCTTAAAGGGGCTGCGACTGTGAGCGGATTTTCGTGGTAATGGACCTGCTCACTCTGAACACCAGTGTCGATTTGGCACCAGGGACTTATAGAGAGACATTGTTGGAGTGAGGACCTAGATGAGACTCGCTCTGTACAGAAGGGCTGGAGCTCTCCATTGTTCCCTGTTGAGCCCTCTCCCTCCCAGGGTGCTGAACACAGCACTGCCATAGCCGTGAGGTCATCAAAGTGGATAACAGCAGTCACTTCGCCCAGAGGATTCCCTGAAACTCCGCCTCCCTCAACTCACGGCTCCACCAAAGTCACATTCAGTTGTGTTCTCAGGGAGTCCTGTGTCCTTTGCTGAGAACCGCCAAGATTCACACTGGTGGCAGCCGACCACAGTTTCTGGTGCGGCCTCTTGAGGCAACTATAAGCACAGCATCTGTGAATTGCTTTCTGAATCTTAACAGAAGGCCCTGGAGGGGCACAAGCTGGGGCAAAACTTGGCCTGCGGCTAATCCCTTCTCAGGGCTGTGCCTCTGGACACCTACTACACAAAGCCACACTAATAAGACCGGAAGACTTAGGAGTTTTGCTTAGTACATAGAAACAAACATGAAAAGGTAGCCAAAATGAGAAGACAAAGAAGCAGAAATCATATGAGAGAACAGAACAGCGAACCAGAACAATGGAGTCAGCAATCTCACAGATACAGAGTTTAAAATACTGGTTATAAAGATGTTCAATGAACTTCGGGGAAGTGAGAACTTTAACAGAGATAAACCAATTATAAAAGAAATTATAAAAGAGAACCAGTTAAAAATGAAGAATACATTATCTGAGATGAAGAGTATATTAGAGGAAATCAACAAAGTGGATAAAGAAGAGGATCGAACTACTGATATGGAGAATGGGGAAGCCAAGGACACCCAATCAGAATAGCAAGATAAAAGTAGCCAAGAATATAATAATATAAGGAGTCTATGGGACAAAATTAAGGGTAATAATATTTCTGTTATAGGGTTACCTGAAGAAGGAGAACAAGAAGTTGAATATATATTTGAAGAAATAATGATGGAAAACTTCCCTCACATGGTGAAGGAAATAGACATATAACCCCAGAAAGATCAGAGAGTTGCAAAAAAATTGAACCCAAAGAGGCCCACACCAAGACACATCATACTTAAAATGCCAAAGGTTAAATACAAAGAGAGACTCTTAAAAGCAGCAAGAGAATAGCAATTAGCTACCTACAAGGGAGCTCCCATGAGACTGGCATTCGATTTCTTAAAAGAAACTTTGCAGGACAGGAGGGCTTGGCATAAATTTTTCCAAGTGTTGAAAACCCAGCATCTACAACAAAGAATACTTTATTCAGCAAAGTTATCATATAGAGTCAAAGGACAGATAACGAGCTTCCCAGACAAAAATAAGCTAAAGGAATTCATCAACACCAAGCCAGTATTATAGCAATAGTAATTGTTGGAGGGATTTCTTTAAGAAGAAAAAGCATGTATCAAAAATATGAGAGTTGCAAAAAATAAAAAATGTTAAAAACTAACTACATTCCTATCAACCACTATCTCAAATGCAACAGAATTAAATGCTCCAAACAAAAGATAGGGGAACTGAATGGATAAGAAAACAAGACTCCTACATATGCTATCTATAAAAGACTCACTTCAGATTATAAGGCACATACAGACTAAAAGGAAGAGGATGTTGCCTTGATGGACCTAGCGGTATGGCATGATTTCACAAACATGTGGACTCTAAAGAACAAAGTAAGTAACAAGAAAAATGTAAACAAACTCATAGATACAGAGGATATTTTGAGGGCTACTAGATGGGAGGGGATTTTTGAGGATGGTGAAAAAGGGCAAGAGGATTAAGAAGTAGAAATGCATAGATACAAATAGTCATGGAGATATAAAGTGCAGCATAAGGAAAATAGTCAACAATATAAAAAATACGTAAGGGGGAAGAAGGATACTTCGTTTAGAAGGGTGACTACTTCATGAGTTATATAGATCTCTAATCACTACACTGTACAGCTGAAACTAACATATGCCAACATTAATTGAAAAAGAACTCATTGAATTGTACAATGTGAATACAAGCAACTAATTATTATACTTAAATAAAGCTGGGGGGAGTGGGAAACGATCTCATTTGCAATTGCATTTAAATTAATAAAATACCTAGGAATAAATTTAACCAAGGAAGTAAAAGACCTGAATTCAGAAAACTATAAGACACTGAAGAAAGAAATTGAAGATACAAATAAATGGAAGCATATACTATGCTCATGGATATGAAGAAAAAACATTGTTAAATGTTTATTATACTACCAAAGCAATCTATAGCAATCTATAGATTCAATACAATCCTTATCAAAATACCAATGGCATTTTTCAGGTAACTAGAACAACTAATCCTAATACACACACACACACACACACACACACACACACATATACATATACACATACGCATATATAGTCAGAAAAAAAAAACACTAAATAGCAATAGCAATCTCGAGGAAGAATAACAAAGTTGAAGGTTTCATGGTAAGTGATATCAAATGGCACTACAAGGTATAATAATCAAAACAGTATGGTACAGGCATAAAAACAGACACATAGATCAATGGAACTGAATAGAGAGCCAAAAAACCAACCAAGGCCTATATAGTCAACTAATTTATGACAAAGGAAGGAAGATTATACAGTGAAGTAAATACAGTCTCTTAAATAAATGGTTTTAGAAAAACTGGACAGACACATCTGACAAGTGGGAGAAGAGAAGATATTCCTCAATGATAGGGTTAAAAAACTAAATTCATAACAACAACCACAGCAACAACAAACAACTCATACAATTTAACACCAGAAAAACAAACAATCCAAATAAAAAATGGATAGAGGATCTCAATATAAATTTATCCAAAGAGGCCATAAAGATAGCCAAAAAACATATAAAAAAATACTCAACATCATGAATTAAAGAAATGTAAATTAAAACCATAATGAGATATCAGACCATACCTGTCAGAATGGCTATCATCAATAAATAAACAAACAACAAATGTTGGTGAGAATGTGAGAAAAGGGAACCTTGATGTACCATTAATGGGATTGCAAATTGGTACAGACATTAAAAAACAGTATGGAGAGTTAAAAATAGAACTACCTTATGACTCAACAATTCCACTTTTGAATGTTTATCTAAAGAAATCCAAAACATTAATTTGGAAAATTGTTTGCACCTCAATGTTTACTGCACCACTATTTACAATAGCCAAGATATGGAAGCAACTCACATGTCCATTGATAGGTAAATGAATGAAGAAGAAATGGCACACATATACAATGAAATATTACTCGGCCATAAAAAAGAATGAAAGAATGAAATTTTACCATTTGCAACAACATGGGTAAAGCTATAGGGTATTATGCTAAGTGAAATAAGTCAGACAAAGACGAATACCATATAATTTCACTTATTTGTGAAATCTAAAAACTAAAATAAATTAACAAACAAAACAGACTCATAGATACAGGGAACTAACTGATGGTTGTCAGGTGAAAGAGGGGTTAGAGGGATGGGTGAAAAAGGTGAAGGGATTGAGAAGTACAAGTTAGAAGTTACTAAATATTCAAAAGAATGTAAAGTACAGCATAGGGAATACAGTCTATTGACTGTAATAACTGTCAATATATTGTAATAACTGTATGGTTACAGGTACTAGACTTATTGGTGAGATCACTACTTACATCATATAAATGTCTAACCACTATGCTATACACTGAAATGAAGACAATGTTGAATGTCAGTGTACTCGAAGAAATTAAAATTTAAAAAATGAAGCAAGATTACATAACGTAGAAGTGACGATCTCCTCAACAAGTTCTGTTGTGAGAACTGGTCAGATACATGAAAAAAAAAAGGTACTGAAGCACTCTCTTATACCATATACAAAAATAAACTCCAAATGAATTAATGACTTAAATGTAAGATCTGAAAACATAAAACTCCTGGAAGAAACTATTCAAAGTAGGCTATTTAACAACAGTCTTAGTAATTTATTTTTGGTTATGTCTCATTGAAGCAAAGGAAACAAAAGCAAAAATAAATGAATGAGACTTTATCAGACTAAAAGATTTCTGTGCAGTGAAAGAAACATCAACAAAACAAAAAGCAATCTACTGAATAGGAAAATATACTCTTAAATGATATATCCAATAAGGGGTTGATTTCCAAAATAAGGAACACATATGACTCGATAACAACAAAAAATAAACAATGTGATAGAAAAATGGACAGAGACCATGAGGAGATTTCTCCAAAGAAGACATACAGATGACCAACGGACACATGAAAAGATGGTTAATGTCACTAATCATCAAGGATATGTAAATCAAAACCATAATGAGATACCATCTCACCCTTTTATTATCAAAAATAGAACAAATAACAAGTTATAGAGGATGTGAAGAAAGCAAACCCTTGTTCTCTGTTGGTGGGATTGTAAATTGGTGAAGCCGCTATGGAAAACAATATGGAAATTCTTCAAAAAAATAAAAATGGAATTACCATATGACCCAGTAATTTCACTTCTGGGTATTTATCCAAAGGGGGGAGAAAAACACTAATTGGAAAAGATATGTGAACCACTATGTTTATAAAAGCATTACAATAGTCAAGGTATGAAAGCAACTCGCATGTCCATTGGTAGATGAATGGATAAAGAAGATGTGGTACATATATACAATGGAAAATTACTCAGCCACAAAAAGAAAGAAATCGTGTCATTTGCAACAGCATGGATGGACCTAGAAGGTATTACACTAAGTGAAATCAGTCAGATAAAGACAAATACCATATGGTTAAACTTACACGTGGAACTTAAAAAACAAAACAAATGAACAATCAAAACAAAACTAAGATAGACTCATAGAAACAGAGATTACATGGATGGTTTCCAGAGGGGAAGGAGATGAGGGTTGGTGGTAAAGGTGAAGGGGAATATAGTCAGTAACAGTATGATAAGCTTGCACAGGTGATTGACAGGTGATTACCAGAGGTCGTGTTGTGATTATATTGTAAAGTATATAGATGTCAAATCACTATTTTGTATATCTGACATTAATATTGTATATTAAGTATACTTAAAGAAAAATAAAATTAATTAAAAATATATACATACATATTCCTGCAATTTGGGGCAATATTGATTGTCTAAGAGTATATTATGCTAAGTGAAATTAGTCAGACAGAAAACAAGTATTTCATGTCTTCATTTATATGTGGAACTAGAAAAAAATACAAATGAACAAAGAAAACAAAACAAGAACAGACTCATAGGAACAAAGAACTGATGGATGGATGAAGGAGACTATTGTCAATAATGGTGTGATAACTTTGCATGGTGACAGATGGTTGCTAGATTTAGCGTTACTAGACTTACGATATCATAAGATATATAAATGTTGAATCAGGTTGTTGTACATGATAGCTATTATAAAGAAATAAAAAATAGTTTAAAAAATTAATATTGCATAAATGTGAGTGTGATTCGGGATTAGGAAAAACATAACCAAAGGCACAAGGATGAGATTTGGTGTGGGGGGTTTGGAAGTAATGAGAAAATAGAATAAAACAAAAACAGTTGCAAATCAAAAGCGAGAAAAGACTGTTCTTTGTTAAAACAGAAAGATGGAAGTAGAACTCTATTAAATATCTTTGATACCCAGCTTATACTTTCTGATGTTTTGCTTTATAATAACATTTCCTTTTCCATTCTTACATTGTACATTGACCTGTTTAGTCAGACTGAAAAGAGTATAGTGATATTTTTGTTATGTACTGACTAATTCAAAATGGCTTTTATTGCAGGCTACAATGTTTTGAATGATCAAAAGCAGGTATTGCACAGACATATGCAATAAATGGAATTTTCAAACATTCAGAACCTATATTATTTATATTACGTCCTTCTATCTCCTCCCTCCCTGCCCCCACCTCCGGTAACCACTAGTCCAATTTCTGTGTTTGTGAGTATCCGTTTGTCATGTTTGTTTGTTATCTTTAGTTTTATATCCCACATCTGTATGAAATCGTATGGTTTAAATTTTTTCTGTCTGACTTATTTCACTGAGCATGATAATCTCAAGATCTATGGGGTCAAATATTTGGTGGTAGAAGGAAATTTAACTTATCCATTGAGTGGTGCACACACAATGCAATATACATATGATATATTATTGACTTGTATACTTGGAGCTTATTTGATCTTATTAACCAATATCACCCCAATAATTTTAATAAAAATAAATAAATAAATAATGTCCTTCATACATTTGGATATATTTCAATCATTATAGCAAGACCAAGAATTTAAAAAGAATACTAATTTTGAAAAAAATTCTTCCACGGTTAAAAGAACCTATTAAAAATGTTCTATATGGGTTAAAAATTTTGAGATGTTCTTCAATTTGATTTATTCTGTTCTATTCTGAAATTTGGTTTTTTTTTCATCTTCTTCATGTGTTCAGTGGTGCTCATTCAAGCATAGTCTTCTTTAACAGTGGAGGAAACTTTGTAGTTGGCTCTCCTCAACAAGGGTTCAAAGTTAAATGAAACATTGGTTCTTGGGAATAAAATGACTGTCGATGTTAAATTCTCAACATATAAAAAATATTTGGTTGATTTGTGTTGAAATCTGAGCTAAGTAAAGAATGTATATATATTTTTAAAAATAGCAACTGGGTGGCTAAGGTATACAGGATGATTCACTTGTCAATGTTTATTCTCTGTTCCTCTTAAATTTTGTACAATTAGATAGAACATTTATTGTCTATTTAAAAAAATAAACCTTAAAACTTAAAAAAGGAATGTATATTTTGAGTATTGATGTTTAATTATCTAAACTTACTTTTTAAATGAGCATTTGAAAGAGGTACTTTTAAAGTATAAGCACAAATCAAAATGGAAAAAGAAACCCAGACAATATGTGCTTTTCTTTTTCTCTACTTAAATGTTAAGTCTGGCATTAAGTAAAACTATTGAAGGCAACATTTGTTGAATTAATGGAGACAGGAGGAAGAATCACTCTAGAAAATTGTACCTTATTAGAGTCAGAAGGGACCTGAAAGATTATGCCACCCTTCCTTATACATTTTATAGATTAGGAAAACTATGATTTCAAGAATAATATGATGTAGCTGAGCTTACATACCTACTTAATGAATAATTAGGCCAGAACTTTTGATTTAGTCAATGCTTTCCATTGCACCATGGTGTTTCACAAATTTTTCTTAATCTGCATAATTAACTGAATGACTTTCTATGTAAAGCAGATTTTTTTTTTCTTGTTGCAATAGCATTAGAATCCTAAGGTATAAGTAACTGTGTGATATTTAATTTAGTTCTCTGCCTTCAGCAAACAGCTGCATTTAAAGATTAAGAAGTACGAATTTGTAGCAAAAAAAAATAGTCAAGTAAAGTACAGCACAGGAAATATAGTCGATGATATTATAATAACTATAGTGCATAGTACCAGGTAAGTACTAGACTAATAGAGAAGATCACTTTATAAATTATATAAATGTTTAACCACCATGCTGTCCATCTGAAACTAGTATAAAATAATATTGACTGTCAACTGTAATTGAAAATAAATAAATAAATAAATAAATAAATAAATAATAAAAAATAAAGTGCTTCACTAAAGGAATTTCTAGTACCTATCTTTGAAAGTGATTCCAGTTTTTAATCTTCCCTTTTCTAAAGACTTATTTTTTTTTCAGAGAAGTTTTCAGTTTACAGCAAAATTGAGAGGAAACTATAGAGATTTCCCATATATTCCCTGCACCCATACATGCATAACCTCTCCCATTATCAACATCCCTCTCCAGAACGGTCCTTTTTTAAAACCAAGACTGAACCTACATTAACACATCATAATTACCCAAAGTTTACTTTAGAGTTCATTCTTGGTGTTGTACATTCTGTGGGCTTGGATAAATTGTAAAATGACCTGTATCTGTCATTATAATACAACTTAAGAACAAAGGAACAAACAATTCAATTAAAAAATGGACAGAGGACCTGAACTGAAACATCTCCTAAGAAGACACACAAATGACCAACAGACATATGGAAAGATGCTCAACCTCACAAGCTATGAGGCAAATGCAAATCAAAACCACAATGGGTATTATCAACAATACAAGTAATAACAAGTATTGGAGAGATTCTGGGGAAAAAGAAACCTCATACACTGCTAGAGGGAATTGTACCAATGCAAATTGGTATAGACACTATGGAAAACAGTTTGGAGGTGCCTCAAAAATTTAACAATAGAATTACCATATGACTCAGCAATCCCTTTAATGTGTATCGCTCCAAAAAAATTGAAAACATTTATCTGTAAAGTTATATGCACCCTGATGTTCATTGTGGCATTATTCACAGTGGCCAAGACAAGGAAACAACTGAAGTGCCCTTCGATAGATGATTAGACAAAGAGGATGTGGTACATATGTACAGTGGAATATTACTCATTCGTAAGAAAAGCTGAAATACCTCCATTTACAACAATGTGGGTGGACTTTTGATAGTTCATTGCTATTATGTAGAAATGTGACTGAATTTTTTATATTAATTTGCATCCTGCAACTTTACTAAATTTGTTTATTAGTTCTGACAGGTTTTTTTTTTTGGTGGATTCTTTGGTGTTTTCTACATATAAAATCATGTCATCTGCAAATAGTGATGGTTTTACTTCTTCCCTTCTGATTTAGATGCCTTTTATTTTGTTTTCTTTCCTAATTGCTCTTGATAGGACTTCTAATACTATGTTGAATAAGAGTGGTAAAGGTGGGAATTTTTGTCTTGTTCTTGATCTGAGAGAAAAGGGTTTTAACGTTTGAGTATGATGTTAGCTGTGGGCTTGTCATATATGACCTTTATTATGTTGGGGTACATTCCATCTATGCTTAATTTATTGAGTTTCTTTTTTATCATAAAAAAAACCATTGTATTTTGTGAAATACTTTTTCTGCATCTGTTGAGATGATCATATATAATTTTGATCTTCATTTTGTTAATGTGGTGTATCACATTTATTGATTTGTATATGGTAAACCATCATTGTATCTCAGGAATAAATTTCACTTCATAATGGTGTATAGGCCTTTTAATGTGCTGTTGAATTTGTTTTGCTAATATTTTGTTGTGGAGTTTCCATCTAAGTTCTTTGAAAATATAGGCCTATAATTTCTAGAAAACTCATATACTTAATTTGGAAGCTTTCAGCAGCTAAATTCAAATTTAAGATTTTAAAAATCCCCAGTTAATTTAAAAAAACACATAAAATTGTAGGTGATCACTGAATAAGCTTTAAAAATAAGTTTTCATGTTCTATAATTTTGAGATGTTATGTAGTTCCTGAATTCTACTTATTTCATTTTGAGAGTTTCTTTAGTATAATCTTAAGAATTTTCAGACTTCAACCCAGGAATTCTGGGTAGAAAAGCTGGTCAACACAAATATTAGATTTGTTCAGAGTACTGAAATTTATTTCAAAATGATACCTCCAGAAACATGGGTACAGTGTGATAATTTTTTTCCCATAGAGTCTATACTATTTGATTGTAATAGTGGTAACCCCCAACTCCAGCTGAACTCATCCAAGTAAGCAATAATTTTTATGAGTAAATGTTGACATGGACAAACACATTTTCATAGGTAATGTGTTATTAAATTTTTATAAAAATTGAAATTTTTACATTGTCACATATACACACAAAAACAGAACTGAGATTTAAGTTTCAAAATTTACATAGTGTATTTCATATATTCTTAACAGTTATATCTCATTTCAATAATTGCAGTATGTTTTCTATTTTGGAATTTGAGTTAGCATATATTGTCCCCTTCCTCCCACATCCCCCCATTAGTTACACTAATGTTAAGAATCAATCACAGTTTAGGAATTATGACAATAAACTGGGGGTTCATATTTTGTAGTGTTGAAGAATGATGAGTTGGGGGGTCAAAACAGGACTGGGTTCAAGTCCTGGCTTCCTTGTGCTTTGGTTTCACATCTCTAATAATGGGTTGCTATAAAGGACTGAATATAGATAATATATGCAAAACACTTTGCATAGGCCCTGGCATAAAACTCAAAGCTAAAGAGTATTAGAATTACCTATGGTTACTGAGAAAATTTGTAAGGGCCGGTTTATAAAGTGGGGTAAATAATTTAAGTATTT
Organism: Rousettus aegyptiacus; assembly: GCF_014176215.1. Taxonomy (NCBI): domain Eukaryota; kingdom Metazoa; phylum Chordata; class Mammalia; order Chiroptera; family Pteropodidae; genus Rousettus; species Rousettus aegyptiacus. The sequence continues at coordinate 21,789,619 of NW_023416293.1, read as the reverse complement.
GTAAAAAATAAATAAAAATGTTTAGGACTAAGATAAAGCAGAGTTGAATCATGTAGATGAAACTGTAGCAGTGTTTGGTGTGCCCTCCTACCGGAAGGTTATGAAATTGTATGAACTAGAATTGAGTGCATACTCCTGGAATGTTCATGGCACCCATATTTTGAAGTAGATGACACATTTACAGGACATTTATCAACAGATCAGAAGATAAGTGTAAAATGGGTCTTCAATAATTTGAGAGTTTAAAAACTTGTACTGGGAAGAAATTTAAAGCATTTTATTCATTAACTACTCATCCCTACTATCCTTGCAGAATAGCATGATTTTAAATAAATGCAGTAAATGCGATTACTTCATAATTACCACAGGGCAGATAGATTTCAATCACCAGGATATTTTAGTCACTTTCAATTTAATAGCCATGGCTCTTATTTACTCTGTCAAATTTTTCAAAGATATGACAAAAATTAGCTTTGTGACATCTCCTTTCCATTTACAAAAGTTTCTAGTAGAGTATATCCTAATAGTATATATTCAATAAATGTTGTTATAAATAATGAGATTAACTTTAGCCATCATTTTTTAATTAACTCCATTTTTCTCTGCCATTAGATTCTAATATCCATAAGTGGTTTCATATAATATACTCATTTATGTTTGAGGCTTAAAAACTAAATAAATATTCAGCTAATGTTATAAATCAGATTTAATTTTAATAAAATCTTAAAATTTTTTCTTATTCTTTGCTAATGCTGGAATACAAAATCTCTGAAAATTTCTGGCAATTTTGCCAAACAAGGAGTAATAAAAATCAAAGTAGACCTTTATTTAAAGACAGCAAATTGAACATGCACAAAAATTGCCACTGCTTCCCCCAAAAATCACTGAAATGACAATTAAGATATTAAGAAAAGGAGGAGAGTATTAGATTAAAGAGAGATATAAACCAAAATTGATATAAATCGAAATAGGATAACATGATAGCAACAAAATTTTGTAGGCTGCCAGTATCGGTGTTGGTAATTTTCTGAAGAACATAAGCCAGCATGGAAAAATCAAAAAGCAAGTGAATGTATAAAGAATCTTGCACAAAGGGATCAATTTGGTGCTCAAAAATAAGAAAGTTGATTGAAGGCCTGTTTAAGAAGGAATTAGAATTCAAGTACCCCTACATCTCTATATAGAAATTGTCCTACACCAGAGTGTGATACATATTTATTTTTCTGAACATGCACACACACATACACATACATATATATGTTCAGTCTTTGCAGATGGTCAAAGCAGAGAGTCTCTGAATGATAGAACACTACTTAAGAGTGAGGACATCAGCTCCCAGAAACTATGTCGGCCAGGCTTATACCTCCCAGCCAGGATGGAAAGAGCCTTTCCTGGGGAATCTGCTAACTCACTGGAAAGTTTTAAAAAAGGCCTAAAGATACCGGTTTTGGGGTTTCCTCCCCCCCCCCAAAAAAAACTAAATTAGATAACTTCGCAGCACATTATACATTTAGCAAGTCTACCCATGGTATTGTGCTGCAAATCAGTTTTTTGTGCTATGATTTTAAATACATAACACTATCCACCAAGCATCATTCAGCAGACCTCTAAGAAAAGCAGCTAACATTAAACAGAAAATCTCAAATAAGCCAACCAATGGGCACAAACAATTAAAGGAAAGAGAGAACCATTCAGGGAGAAGAAACTTCAAAATCCTCAGGTAATATAAGTGTTGCATTATGGGGAAAAAAAGAAGACACAACCAAGAAAGGACTTTTTAAAGAACAAATGAGAAGTCTTGGAAATTAAAAATACTACTGCAAAAAAATTAAAAAGACGGAAGGAAGGAAGGAAGGAAGGAAGGAAGGAAGGAAGGAAGGAAGGAAGGAAGGAAATGGGAAGAGAAAGTTAAGGTACACTCCACCAATTAAAAATAAAGTGACAAAGATGGAAAATAAAAGAAAAATGATTAAAAAAAATAAAGGGCCAGTCCACAGGGTCCAATATCTAAATAAGAATTACAGAAAGAGCAGAAGGGAGAAAATTATCAACAAAATAACTGAAAAAATGCTTAGGCACATCAGAATCCACCAATATCTAGCACAGTGGATGAAGAATACATCCCCAAAACACATTGTTAAGAATTTTAAAAAGTAGGATAAGGTGAAGATTCCAAATTCTTTCTAAAAAGGAAGACAAACAAACAAAAGTCAGGAATAGTTTTTATACAAAGAACCAAAGGTAAAAATAGTATTAAACTTCTCAACAACTATACTTAAAGCAGAAGATAATGGAACAAACGCTTCAATATTCTGAGGCAAAATGATTTTCAAACTGAAATTCTTTTTAAAACTAATAAATCTATTTCAATTCATTAACTTATAATTTATTAATATATATTTTTTCAGACAATTTAATCTTCTATATTCTTTCTTTAGAGAAGCTTCCAGAGTGTGCTGCCAAAACCTAAGAAAGAAAATAGGAAAGAGAAAGACACGGGATCAGAAATAGAGGCAGTGTGTGGTGAACCATGCTTGTTAGAGAGATTCCCAAAGATGGTTGCTATGCAGCTGACCTGAGGAATAGTCACCCAGGTCAGAGCAGGTCAGAGGGTGCTCAGACATACTACCTCAGGAAGATGAAAACCTGAGAAGATCTAATGTAATTATATCAACAGAGATTATGCAACTAATGAAAAATCTGGGGCTGGAAAGGCACTTAGTAGAAAGAAAATGAAAATAAAAATAACTTAATTCAGGGAAAACAAAAACTTATGCAAGAAAGACAAACAAATAATAGTGTACTATGTAGCTTAGTTATGAAGCATGCACACATACTTATAATGTTATAAGCAGTTAAAATTTTATCTAATCGAAATTTCGTATTAGGAGAATGAAGGCATGAGGAATATGTGTGTGTAGGGAGGTGGTAGTCATTGGTTTTGGGTGGCACGAGATGACAGAGAGCTCAATATTCATCTTCCACAGTGGGGAGTCAGTAGATATTGCTGACAACTGAAAAAATAAGAATTTGTAATATAAGCGTGTTTTATAGAGAGTCAGAAGTAGGTATCAAAAGTATCAGCTAGAAATATTGGGAATAATTGCCTTTGGGGAGCTGACACTTTGGGACTAGGTTGGCAGCTGAAGGACTTTGGATTTATTTATCAGGCTTCAGAGAAAAATTTGCCTCTATAATATGAAAGTTCAACCTCAATAAATAAAAAATAAACTTAAAAAGAAAAATGCCCAAGAAGCATATACAGCATTCAAATTACATACATATAAAACCAGACTGAGAAACTTTAGCAAGTTCTGAGTTATAATTCATTTTGATAATTAGTGAACTACGTCGATTTCTTTCTTTCTTTTTGCTATAGTTATTTCTATTAATAGAGTGGGCAAAGAAGAAACTGAAGAGTGGGAAGGGCCTTCCTTGGACACTCCACAATTGGCTTAACCAGCAGTTCTCGAACTTGACCTTAGAACTTATTTTACTCTTAAGCAGTTTTTGAACTTGGTCTTATAACTTATTTTACTCTTAAAAAATTATTAAAAGCTCATGAAGAGCTTTCATTTCTGTGGTTTATATTTATCCTATTTAACATATTAAAAATTACAACTGGGGAAAATTTAAATATTAATTTATAATTCACTTACAAATAATAAATTCATTGTGTTTTTATGAAAAATAACTATATTGTTGAAAAAAGAAGAATGGCAATTTTTACACAATTTACAAAACTCTTTAATATCTGGCTTCACAGAAAAAAGCTAGATTTTATATCTGCTTCTGCATTCAAGCTGTTGTATTGTTTTGATTGAAGCTTAGGAAGAAAATTTTGTCTTACAAAAATATGTAATTATGCAGCTTTTCTAGATAATTATCATGGATATATTTGGTAGCAAACCAAAACTTGGCATGAAATAGTTTTGTAAGCATAGCTGAAATATGAAATTCAAAATTATATTAATAAACTTCTTGAACTCTGTTACATTCAAATTCTTTGAGAATTCTGGTCAAGATGGCTTCATCACCACTAAATCTGTTTATAAGAAATGTTAACAGACTTTTTTAAGAAGAAGAAAAAAAATTAAAAATGTGAAAAATAGAATTGCAATCATTATATATTTATCAATAATTACTTTAAAAATAAATGGATTAAATGCTTCAATCAAAAGGCATTGGGTGGCTGAATGCTTAAGAAAATAAGACCCCTACATTTGCTGTGTACAGAAGACTTGCTTCAGATTGAAAGACACACAGAAAGAAAGTGAAGGGATGAAAATAGATATTTCATGGAATTGGAAACAAACAAAAAAAGTTGGAGTGCTTATATCAGACAAAATAGACTTTAAAACAAAGGCAATAACAAGAGACAAAGAAGGACCCAGTAATCCCACTTGCTGGATATTTAAATGAAGAAATCCAAAACACTACTTTGAAGAGACATATGCATCCATGTGTTCATTGCAATATTACCTAACGATAGTCAAGATATGGAAGCAATCTGGGTGTCCATTAGTGGAGGAAGGGATAAAGAAGATGTGGTACATATATACAATGGACTATTTCTCAGCCATAAAAAAGAATGAAATCTTGCCATCTGCAACAACATGGATGGACTTAGAGGGTATTGTGCTGAGTGGAGCAAGTCAGATAGAGGAAGGCAAATGCCATATGATTTCACTTACATGGGGAATCTAAAGGACAAAATAAACAAAACAGAAACCAACTCATAGGTACAGAGAACATTCTGAGGCTTGCAGATGGGAGAAGAATTGGGGGGTTGTAGGTTAAAAGGGGATATGAGATTAAGAAAGACAAATTAATAGTTGCAAAATAGTCATGGATATGTAAGGTACGGTATGGGGAATGTAGTCAATAATAATGTAATAACTGTTCATGGTGTCTGATAGGTACTAGATTTATCAGGGTGATCACTTGGTAAATTATATAAATGTCTAATCACTATATTGTGCACCTGAAACTAATGTAATGTCGTATGTCAACTATAATTGGAAAATTTTTTTTAATTGAAAAAAGAAAATTAAAAAAGACTTTTTTAGGAAAAAAAGCTACAATTCGAGAACATGGCACACCCTGATTTGTACATTTCACATGAAACTGATGACTTTGGTTATGAAAACATGAAAGAACCTATGTGGCAGTATAGTTTCAGAATTTCCAGAAAGATTAACTTTCTTGTGATTAAAAGGAGAGAAGTTTGACCTTAAGAAGTTATTTCGGTTTGCCTGTATGTCCTCAAATAATTTTGAATAAAGATAGTGTGGAAAGTGCTCTGGCATAGTCACAGTCGGGGACATACGAAATTATCTTTCATGACCCCGAAATTTGGCCGTGCAACCAGTTAGTCAACAGTGACTGCTCCTCTGAGGTCTGGCAGTTGGCATTTAACATCCTCCTTCCTTTTGAAGCTCAGAAAACAATGGAGATGATGTCTTTCATTTTCGGACCTGTCACAACTCTCACCAAAAGATCCCTGTGAAGAGGTTTTTATATAATGTACTGATTGAAGTGTGTCCAAGTATTATTGATATTGTACTTCTCCTCAGATTGGCTTATTAAATGACATATCTATAGGAATCATTAAACAACTACTATTTGGAGTTCATCAATCTATGCTAGGTAAAATTTGGCTTCCAAGAGCAGACACTTTCCATAGAAACAGATATGTTTAAATAAACAAACAAGCCACCGAACTCATAGAAAAGGGGATCAGGTTTGTGTTTACAACAAGCAAGGGGCATAGGGAGGGGGAACGGGAGGAAGGGATGTACCATACCAAACAGTGCCTACAGTTAATGTTGTATGTTATACAGGAAAGTTGTTAAGAGAGTGGATCCAAAGAGCTCTCACCACAAGAAATTTTTTTCTTTTCTCTTTATTGTACCTATATGAGATGATGGATTTTAACTAAACCTATTTTGGTAATCAAGCCATCACGCTGTATGCCTTAAATTTATACAGTGATATAGATCAACAGTTCCTCAATAAGACTGAAAAAAAAAAGAAAAAAAACATGAATTGTCACCCTACTAAATGTCTTAGTATTATTATGACCTCTTGGACCGACAGAAACTCAGGGATTCCTTCTGGGCTCAGTGGTTTCATTGCAGCATTATTTACAATAGCCAAGATATGGAAGCACCAAAATATCAGCTGATAGACAACTGGATAAAGAAGATATGGTACATTTAGACAAGCAAATATTACTCAGCCTTAAAATAATGAAATCTTGCCATTTTCAATGGCATGTATAGACCTAGAGAGTATTATGTTAAGTGAAAAAGTCAGACAGATAAAGACAAATACTATGTGATTTCACTTATATGTGGAACATAAAATATAAAATAAATGAACCAACGCAGCAGAAACAGACTTATAGACACAGAGAACAAACGAATGGTCACCAAATGAAACAAGCTTGGGGGAATGAGTGAAAAAGGTGAATGGGGTTAAGCAATACAAGTTGCCAGTTATAAAAATAATCATAAGAATGTAAAGTACAGCATAGGAAATACAGTTAATAATATTATAATAACTATATTACTGGGTGCTAGACTTATAGGGAGGGATCCCTTCATAAGTTATATAAATGTCTAACCACTATTCTGTATACCTGTAACTAAGATAATATTGTTTGTCAACTGCAATTGAGAATTACAATAAAATAATTTAAAAATATTCATTGGTCTAGTATTCACTTTGAATAAATCCTTTATCCATGCATGATTTTATCAATACCATGCATTTGCACATTGAATTGCTCAGATTTTCAAAATGTTGACACATTTTTTTATACAACACAAAAAAAAAAATCGACCTTTATATCATCACCAACCTCATCAGGAAATTCTTGAGCAAGCTCTCAAGGTACTGGTGGTAGATAAAATTTGCCAAAATTTTGATATTTGTGTGAAAGCTCACATTATTTTCCATTGGCAATAAATGCTGTCGGTTGTTTTCTTTGAAGTCATTTTGCTAATATTTGAGAAATTTTCTTCTAAACATTTATGTTGGACTAACCCTAGTTTGTTCTGAGGTCTTTCTTTTTTTTTTTTAAGTATAAACGTGTTCCGTGACACATAGTGTTTAATGGGGGCTCAATGGTGTTCGGCTCAGTTGCACACATGCTTTACTTCAAAGCAGTCATGATGTTTCATTGTGCAGCAGGAGTACATTCTGTGTACTTCTCATTTGCCACATAGAATATTAAAAAAAAAATCTACTCAAGGATTTATATTTAATAAAATTAAGAACTTTTACCACTGTAACAAGAATGTTTTTATGTGAATCTGACTGTTTTTATTCTGTAAGTGCATGGCAGAAGACGATGACCAGCACAATTGGGAGCCACTGCTCCCACTGGTGCTGAGACACCAGGAGTTTTATCCACCACTCTTTGTACCATCAGTGACATGTCAACATAGCGAGAAAAACAAATGAAGTCTTAGTATGATTATGACCTTTCAGACTGACAGCGACTCTCTTGGGGACTCCTTCTGGGCTCAGTCATAAGCTGCTTGAGAGTGGGGACTGATTCTTACTCATCTCGGTTTCTCTAGAATGGTGTTTAGCGCATAGTAAGTGGTCAAAAGTGTAATGGACTGAACTAAACTAAATAAGGAAGATAGTTAAATAACATATTTTCACATAAAAACAATGGGTAAATTAATAGGAGAACATTATAAGAGGTGGATCTTTGAAAAATCAAGTAAAATTTCCATGTGATATTGTGTTTACTATTCCCTTTAAAACGGAAGCATCTGCTTCATCACCCTCCTCCCACTGCTCACCCAACTGGCACTACATTGTCTTACGGAATAAAATAACCTAAAGCCAAGCCTTACATTCAAGCTTTCCCCATCTAGCTAAAACCAATGTCTCCATCTGTAACTTTTTCTATCTGATCCCCAGTTAATCATCTTGCTCCTTTCAAATAACATGATCCAGTCTCCCCATTAGTAATATCCTTTCACTATTCTCTAGACTCTATTTTTTCCCCTTGCTTTTAACATCCAGCTAAAATCCAAACATTTATATCATGTATTTCCTGGTGACCTAACCCTAGAGATATAGCTTGTCCCTGACCAACTATTTAGAAGAATTTAGGTCACATGACTTAATATTTTATTAGTAGGTAATCATCAATTGCTTGCTAATTGATTCACGTGTATTAATATCTTATCTCCCTCGATATCAAGTTCTTAAGGTATAGACATCATCTCTTTTAAGGTGGGACCAAAAATGAAAGAGTCAAGTTCAATGTGTGGCTTGAGAATCAATAATTACTATATAATTTGCCATCACTTATTTTTCTTGTAGACCCCATACTGTTTAATATGGTATAGGCTCACCATACATCTTCAGCAAACACTTGTGGACTAATTGAATACAGAAAGCAAGGGCTGCTATTTGGGAGAAAAAATTACCCATAAGGGAGTTTTGGTGAGTTTGAACGAAGCAACGCCAAGTAAAATTTTCAGAATTCCAATTTTCCAATTGATTTCCATGACATTTTATTGGTCACCATAATAGGCCCAGACAAGAGTGGAAATGGAGAATATAGTTATAAAAAGAATAAAATCTTTTCGGTTTTATAAATAGCTCTTTTAATAATAATAAAATGAAAATTTCTCAATCATTTAAAAGTCCTGATAGAAGATTTTCAAAAAAGAATTCAGTAAGACACCAGCTGAAAACAGATTTTCTCATCAATCACAAAAAATAATGCTGCATTTAAAAAAAAACTGCTATAGGAACTGTGAAATGGAAATATATATTACTTATTTTTCATCAGATACATGGATTATATAACTTATTTAGTCCTCCAAGCAAGTTTTCAAAATAGGTATTTTCCTCTTTTAGAGAAATAGTAACTAATATTTAAAAAGAATAAGAAACTTGTCCAGAATCACAGAATGTCTAAGTTGTGGGTCCCACAACTGGGAACTATTATTGTCTGAACCCTAAAGTTACGTTCTTTCCTCTCAACCTTGTAAAGTGATTGCTTGTTTTAATAAAATATCAAATGGATGAAAAGTAGACTAATTAAATATTTGACAAGCTACTCTGTGAATATTAAACACAATACTATACTTCTTTTTGTTAAATCAACAATTTTTTACAAGAGAAAAAAATAAAACTTCTTTGGATGAGGTGCGTGTTTGGGGTCAGTGGTTACTTAGAGGGAGGTGATGCAATCATCTGCTTCCTGCTGACTCAGAAATATAGAACGATGGTAAATATAAACAAAATGGTCCCAAAGTCCCATTGTCCCATTGTGTGTGTGTGTGTGTGTGTGTGTGTGTGTGTGTGTGAACTATGTGTCCCTAGTTTAAAAAAAATTCTATAGATGTGGCATTGGATGCCTTTTTACTATCGTCCTTTTACCTTGTCAGCCTAATAAAATGACTGAAATTGAAAAATGACAGGGCCACTTGTACACTTTAGAAGCAGCCCCGCCTCTGAGACACAGCCATTTTGTGCTCTAGGGATCAGGATTTCTGCTCTAACAGGTGGTGTCAGAAAGACAAACCTAATCCTCCAGGGGCTGCCTTGGTGTTCAGTTTCGCCTTTCACAGTAGGTGTAATCCATGCCGTCAGTTTAATATTTCTCTGTGGGAAAGACACCAAGAGACAGGATACTGGAGAATGTCCTGGGATTTCCAATATCTCTAGAGGAAGCTATTTATATCTGATGTAGGGTTTTCTCTTTAGGATTTACTATATAGACATTTGAATAACCTTAGGGTTGTAATATACATATATGTGTGCATGTGCAGACACATATTTCTTTTTATTTTAACATCTCTTTACACACCCATTGAAATGTGCTAAAAAATGCAAAGACATGACTGGAGAACACACTGCTTCTTGGGCTAAATTCATGGTAGATGGACTTCTGTCTTTTTGTTACTGCATAGTAAGGAGTAAGAAATAAGTTAGCGAAACTTGCTGTATGAATATATTCTGCAACATAATGGCATAACAAATTGATTTAGACAAGAACAGAATAGCTGAAGATGGAAAAAATATTCTGTACCCACCTATTAATCCAAGTATGGTATAGAATTGCTACCTTTTGTCTAAGTTTCCTAGGACATTAGTTAAGGGGATCCAAGAGAACATTGAGCAGTCCCCATAGCAACTGCTGAGGAGCTTGGTGCCTGAGAATTAGTGGATGCAATTAGAAAGACCAGGTAGACCTAGAACCCAGGTCATTTTGTAAACCTCTCTGCTGCGGGACCATGTACCTAGAGGACCTTGTCTAGCCCACCTCTCCATCTCTCACCCCTGTGTTTCCTTTAACCTCTTTCCTTTTTATGTTCCTGGTTAAATAAAAGATATAGGTAGACTTGTTCCCAATGGCCTTTGTATCTTCACTGTTTAGGGATATATATTAAAGGCAAGATCCTTATGAGTACCCAATGCTGAAGTTTCTAAAATAACTTGTTTGGGGAGAGGTGGAGGTATGACAATTTTAAGTCATATTAGTCTGTACTTCCAGTCTTTCTTTCCTCAGAGGTGGATTCAGAAGAAAGTTAATTAAGTTTAACCCCAGGGCCCTTTAGGGGCTAGCAATATATTCACATGGTCATATGGTGTAACATTTGCAAAGATAAGATATACCAGCTGCAATTGATTAATACTGAATATCTTTCTATTTCGACTTGCCCCACTGCATGCTTTCCCTGTGTCAAGTTACTGACATGGCCAAGGGCATCTTTTGTACTTTTCATTTCTAGGGGAAATAGAGTTGGAGACACATTCATTCTGAATTTAGTAGGCCGCATTTATGTGGTTCACACTCACTCTTGTACACGAGTGAATGAGTCTTGAGTAACGGAATATCTTTCAGAAATACTAGGTTGACTTCCTTTTTGTCAGCATTATATATTCATAAATTTGGATTTTGTTCCTTAAAGAAGTTCCCCAAATTAAGTTTCAAGACATGAATCAATCCCTGAGTTTCTTTTATATGTCTCTTGGTGTTTATCTTATGTTAATGTTTTATTCTTGGATAGAGTATAACCTGTTGTTGAATGTATGGCTGTCTGATCCTTATTACACTTTTTTCAGGTCAGAACAAAGTTCTGTTCTTGAGATATGCATAGCCTATGCATACTATAATGTCAAACTGTCATTTGCTATGAAATGATAATGTTAAATCAGCAATATGAATCATTAAAATTAAATGCATCTTCAATTTGCTCAAATTTAACTATACTGTTTTTTCATTGTACTTTATAAATTCGTGTAAGAAAAATGTGAGATATGAATAACACTTTGTCGATGGTTTTGTAGGCTCTGTTTTTGCCAACTGTACTTGTTAGGTACAATCACTTCAAATACATATATTCCTCTTTATGATTCCCCCCTTAAACTTAATATCACTGAATTTTTCCTAAGTTTAAGGGATAGTCATCTTTAACTGATATAAGAGACTTCTGAATGCTCACATAAGATTTTTGTTTTTTGCAGTAGTTTGCATCAAAGACACTGATAGACACTAAATCATTCACCCTCTTCAAGTTTTCGTGGTTTTCTTTAAAGCCAGGGAATATTTTTTCTTGACATTTCAGCATTAAGCTTTAAATTATTGGTTAAATATGCTAAGAAATACAAATACACAGCACTTTTCAACAGACAATGTAGACTAGTTTAATAATAGGTTACAAATTAAATTGAGGACTTCTGCTTCTGGCCAAGATGAAAAAATAAAAAGTACTGAATTAATGTTCTTGTCTGAAACAACCAAAACCAAAACCAAACTAAAACAAAACAGTATTTGAAACAATGGTTTTCAAGACACAGAACACAAGTAAACAAAAGACAGCGATCCTTCAGAAATGGAAATTAACAACATGAACCTTATTGATTGCCCCAAGATTACTGATTTGAGGGAAGGGAACACAGGTAGAGCCCAGGGGACTTTCTGAGTTGAGAAAATAAAGCTGAGAGTCTGGGAAAATCAAAGCAGTTAGATTTCTCAAAAAAGAGTCTATAAGAGGATAGAGCAGCACTTCTAGAAATGAAAATTACAATATATGAGATTAAGAATACACTGAATAGGGATTCATTGAAGATTATACATTGCAAAGGAAAAGATTAATGAACTTGAAAACATAGCAATAAAAACTACATAAAATAAACAAAATATTTTAAAAATAAAAAACATTAGTGAGATGTGGGAGGACTTCTCAGGTATAATATATGTATAATTGAAATCCCCAAGGGAAGGAGTGTGGCAAAAAATAATTTAATAAACAATATCCTAATTTTCCAAATTGAAAAAATATATAACCAACAGATCTGAGAATTTCAATAAACCTCAAGCACAGAAATATGAAGAAAATTACATTGAGAAACATCATAATCAAATTGCTTAAAAGTAGTGAAAAAGAAAAAAATTACAAAGCAACAAGATTTAAAAATACATTATGCACAGAGAAATAAAGATAAAAATAAGAGTAGATTTCTCTTTGGAAAGAATTCAAGTGAGAAGGCAATGGAGCAATATCTTTAAAGTAAAATTATCTTTCAGAAATAAAATTCTTTCTTAGATATATAAATATACAGCTGAAAGAATTCATCACTAGTTGACCTACACTATCAAAAATGTTAAAGAAAATTCATGACACTAGAAGAAAATATGAATTTACACAAAAATGTAGAGCACCACAAATGGTAATAAAAAGAGAAATTATATGACTTTTTTTTATTGTTTTGGTTACTTTAAGATATAAGTTATTGTTTAAACAAAAATAATGTGTTGTTGTGTTTACAACATATGTATAAGTTCAATATTTAACAATCATAGCATACAGACTAGAAAGGAAGAAATGAGAGTATACTATTTTGTCATCATGAATTGTATACTATCACTTGAAGGTAGAATGTGATAAGTTAAAAATGTGTACAACAACAAAGACTTATAAATAACTAACTATAAGCCAACAAATAAGATAAAATGGATTCATAAAAAAGTTCTCAGTCCAAAAGGAGGCAGGAAAAAAGTAAAGGAGAGAATAGAAGGATGGTATACAAATGCAAAATAAATTGGCAGATGATAGACTTAAACCTAATTATATATCAATAACTGCATTAAGTGTAAATTATTTAAACAACAGATTAAAAGAAATATGTTTCCAGATTGAATGAAAAAGCAGCTCTACACTGGCCATAGGACAGGGGTCCCCAGTCCCTGGGCTGCAAACTGGTATCAGTCTGTGGCCTGTCAGGAACCAGGCCGCATAACAGGAGGTGAGCATCAGGGCAGCATCAAAGTTTCTTCTATATTTGCAGCCTCTTCCCAGCACTAGCATCACCACCTCAGCTCCACCTCAGATTATCAGGCATTAGATTCTCAGAGGAGCACCGGTCCCTGATGCCACAAAGGTTGGGACTGCTGCACAAGGACACTTTAAATATAAAGAAATAAATAGGTTAAAAGTAAATGGATGAAAAATGATATGCCATGCCAACACTAATCAAAAGGTAGCCACAGAGACATCCAGATTGAAAGGAAGAAGTAGCATTATCTTTATTCTCAAAAGACATAATTGTCTATGCAAAAAGTCTGATGAAATCTATAAAAAGGTACTAGAACTAAAATGTGATTTAGCAAGGTCGTAGGATATAAGATTAGTATATCCTACTATTATATACTAGGTACAAATATTGAAAATTAAAATCTGAAAAGTAGCATTATTTATGATAGCAACAAAAATATGAAATACTTAGGAATGAAACTGACAAAATGTATGCAAATGTGTAAACTGAAAACTACAGAACATTGCTGAGATAAATTAAAGAAGACAAGTAAATGGAGAGACATATCTTGTTCATGAGTTGAAATAATATTAAGATGCCAACTCTCCTTAAGTGGATCTACTAATTCAATTCAATTTCAATAAAAATCCCATCAAGTTATTGTGAAGCTGAGGCTAAAATTCATATGGTAATGAACAGAACCTAGAATAGCCAAAACAATTTCGAAAAAGAACAAAGTTAGTATGTGAACACTATCTAATTTCAAAACTTCTTATGAAGCTACTATCATCAAGATAGTGGAATATTGGCATCAATCCAGACAAATTAACCCAAATTAAAGAACAGATTGTATAGAAATAGACCCACACATGTATAAAAATCTGGTTTTAAAATTTTTATTTTTTAATTAAAGTTGGCATTCAATATCATATTAGTTTCAGGTGCACAGCATAGTGGTCGGACATTTATATAATTTATGAAGTGATCCCCCCCAATAAGTTTAGTGCCTATCTGGCAACATACATAGTTATTACTATTATTGACTATATTCCTATTCTGTACTTTACATTTCCATGACTATTTTGTAACTACCAATTTGTACTTTTTAATCTTTTCACCACTCCTCTAACTCCTCCACTCCCCTAGTCTATGAGTCTGTTTCTATTTTGTTTGTTCATTTATTTTGTTGGACCTAGAGAGTATTATGCAAAGTAAAATAAACAACTGATTTTGTCAAGGTTGTAAAGACAATTTAGTGGACTTTTCAACAAATGGTACCAAAATAATTGGATATTTGTATATGAAAAAATGAACCTTAATCTGTATCTCACACCATATGCAAGAATTTACTTGTGACAGAAATAAATGTAAAACATAAAACTATAAAACTATAAGAAAACACAGAAGAAAATCTTTGTGAACTGGGATTAGTCAAAGATTTCTTAGATATGATACACAAAGTACAACTTATAAAAGAAAAAAAAATAAATTGTACTTCATCAAATTCTAAAATGTCTGTTCTTCAAAAGAAACTGTGAAAGATGTATTAAGAGAATGAAAAGACAAGCCATAGACTAGGAGGAAATATTTGCAGAACATATCAGATAAGGGACTCATATCCAGATTTTATCCTGAAGTCTCAAAACTCAATAAGAAAACAACCCAACACATGGGCAAAAGATTTGAATCACCACTTTACTAAAGAAAATATATAAATGGCAAAGAAGCACATAAAAAGATTCTCGACATCATTAGTCATCAGGGAAACATAAATTAAGGTCACAAAGATACAACTCTATATCTATTGGAAAGGCTAAAATTTAAATTGCAGCATTATTCACAGTGGCCAAGACATGGAAACAATTGAAGTATCCTTAAATAGATTGGATAAAGAAGATCTGGTACATATATACAATAGAATGTTATTCAGCTATAAGAAAAGAGGAAATACTGCCATTTGTGACAAATCAGAAGAAAAAGCTGAGAACTATATGATTTCACTCATATGTAGGATATAAAACTGAAAGCAACAACAAATAGGACAAACAAACAAAAATTCATAGACACAGACACTAGGTTGGTGGTTACCAGAAGGAAAGGGGGTTGTGGGGAGATAGACAAGGATAAAGGGGTCAAATATGTAGAGGTTTGGCTTTGGGTGGTGAACACATAATGCAATATGCAGATGATGTACTATTGAATTGTACACTTAAAACCTATATAATTTTATTAACTAATGTCACCCCAATAAATTTAATAATAATAAAAAAAGAATGACTAAAATTTAAAAGGCTGACCATATCAAGTGTTGACAAGTGTATGGAGAAACTGGAATTGTTATTCACTGCTGCTGCAAATGTAAAATGGTGCAGCCATTTTGGAAAACAGTTTGGCAATTAAAAATAAATTTACTTTTGTATCTACCATATGATCCAGTCACTTCACTTCTCCTGCTGGTTTCCTGGCTGTTATGTTAACTTCTGATCCACAACGTTCTTACAATTTGGTTGGAAATCTCTTGTATTCCTTGAATGTTGCAAGTTGCAGATGTACAAATGGAGATGCTTATTTGAGTTTCATAGGCATTGGAATACTTTTTATTGAAAAGCTTGGTGTTGTTAGGTCCATTATATTGACTTTTAAAAACTAAATTAATTAGAATATGAAGATTTTGTGAATATGATTCAGAAAGTTAAGGAAACTCTCAAGAAAGGACAAATATACCTCACTTTAATAAAATGTCTGAGACATTTGTTGTCCGCAGGCAACAATACTCTGTTGATGGAATTGTTTTCTATACAGGGAGTCTTCAGAGTGTCTTCTTGGAGAACATGATTTGAAACTGACAATTCTGTTTTGTAGTTTCACTTCTTAATTAACCCCAATAAAGTCATTCCAAAAATGAGGGTGTTAGCAATCATATATTTACAAATCATGTCATACATCCTTTTGAATGAGTACATTAATCATCTCCATACGATATATTAGATTTCTCACTATCTTTTGATATTAATCATTACTGCACTGAACTTAGTGTTCCACACTCTGTGGGCACAAAGTTAACCAAGGCTGACTCTGTGATTTAGGCAGGAAACAGTGTGTACAGGAGTCAACTGGCATATCCATGTTAAACAATTACCAATTTCAGTCATGTAATATTTCAACATTTGGAATCTTTTAAAACCTGTAAGAATGATTTTTGATATAAAACCAATATATCTATAACAGAAATATGCACTCTTTTTCATTTAAAATTTATGCAAATATTTTTCTACTTTGTGTAAAAAAAAATTTCAGTTATATTCCATGATAGTGTAACCATATTTAACTTAACAAATAACATTCCCTATAAGTAGGTAGAATTAAGTAGTATAAAAAAACACTGGAAAAAGAAGTCTTTTATATCTGGGTTTTATTTTAAAAGGCTGAGTAACCTCAAATAAATTTCATCATCTGTAAAATGAGAGCTGTTTGAACTAGCTGATTTCTAAGATTCCTCCCAATATTAAAATGTCTGATTTGAACCAATCTGTAGAGAAAGACTTAAGTCAGTTTCTTATCTGGCATGTACAGTAATTCCCATCCTGCAATAAACTTCTCAGGGATGCTAAATGAGCCCTTGAATGGTGCTACCAATCATTTCTGTTTCCAAATTGAAGAATTTGAATTATTGATTTTGTGTGAGCACCAAAAAAATAATAAAGCCAAATGCAAGTGTCAGATCCACCATCCATTCTCTGGGGCCAAGATGTTCTGACTGCTGTACTAGGCATTTATGTTAGCACTGCAATTCAGAACTGGCTTAATCCAGAATGGAATCTGAGTACCTCCTCAAAATCCCTCATGAGGACTTTGGCACCTTTCGATCCAAGATGTAATTGACTCTGAACTAATAAAAAGTTCATTTATTCTCTCCTTTCTCTTGCTGTCTTCTCTAGATTTAATTATAGCTAGAATATGTCAATATATTTATTAGGATCAAAGAAAACCTAGTAGCTTTACATTGAAAAAAAACGTGTTTGAGTTCTGGTATATTCAGACAAACCCTTTACATTGCTTATAGTCGTAGGAGAATTTCAATCAGTAGCTAATGAAGGAATTGAGTCTACCTCGCCGGTGTGATCCTCTCATTTTAGTTGTCTATAAAGTGACACTGAATCTGTAGCACTAAACCAATAATGAAAGTTAGTTACTTTCATTATTATTGACATTACTCGACAGAAGAGACATAGAATGACTTTTCTAAACCTTATTTTTTTGCATTCTATGTAATTAGACACACCACTGGTAACTCAAATTACCATAAAGAGTACAAAGTACTCCCCATCAGCTGACAAATTAAGTCTCTATGTCAACAAAGGTGAGACACTGCCAATATTTAGTCCATTTTCTTTTCTCCTGGACTTGATATTTGAACTAATGATTATAGGGATTTAAAGATCAAACTATTTTTTCTCAGTTGTGAGGTATTCATCTCTTATAATTCTTGTTCTTTGTAGATAAGGCCCTGTTTTTCTTAGAGGATTGTTGTATGAAAAGCCATCAGTTCAAAAATGTTGACAGAATAGCCTAAATATTTCAGTTAAGCAGTTGACTGAAGTGGTTCGTTGGATAGTCATTGAATTAAGCATTTGTTCTAGTCACGTGTCCAGACTGGCATTTAGACTGGCACCCATAATGAGGTACATGCAAAAATACCACTCTAAAAAGGGATTCTCACTGTGATAACATGATTGAAACTAATTATAAACTTGTTTTACTGGTAAAATAAAATAATGTTTCTCTTACCTGAATCAGAGACTCTTTATTCTTATATTAGAATTAGTCATTAGGCTTTGGATGTAAATCTATCAAAATAGCGCTAAGGTGAGGGCAGAGCTGGGACTAGGGTGAGGCAAGTGAGGTGCTTTCCTCAACTTCAAAATGAAAGTGGGAGCAAAAAAATTCAGTAATTAAGATAAACAATACTTCAGTAAAATGCTAAAAGACAATCCAAACCAAATAAAATACCACATAATGTGAAAGACTTCATGATGAATAAAAGCATCAGAGTTTTAAATAAAGATAGATTCATTATTACTTAACTGATTCTTCCTTTTGACTTGAGATTAGTGTATAGCTCCACACAGCATCATTGCTGACACCATCTTTATTCAATTTTTTTACGTTTTGTTCATCATGGATATTTTTGCATTAATCTTGATTCTTTAAAATATAGCATCAAAATAATATTTATCTTGATTGCTTAGATTTTTGACACTTCTTAAATATTGCACCAGAGGCATTTTCATCTTGACCTCATCCTAGCCCTGGCTTTTTTCAATCTCGATACCTAAAGTGTGGTATTAAAAGTCCGAAGTCCCAACAAATATATGAAATATGCTCAACATCACTAACTATTAGGGAAACGCAAATCAAAACCACAATGAGATACCATCTCGCACCTGTTAGAATAGCTATAGTCAACTGGATAATTAATAACAAATGCTGAAGAGGATGCAGAGAAAAAGGAACACTCATACACTGCTTGTGGGACTGAAAATTGGTATAGCCACTATGGAAACCAATATGGAGCTTCCTCAAAAAACTAAGAATTGACCTACCATATGATCCACTACTAGGTATCTACCCCAAAGACTTGGAAACTCATATGCCAAAAGATATTTGCACACCGATGTTCATAGCGGCATTATTCATGGTGGCCAGAACATATAAGGAAGCGAAGTGTCTTATGATAGATGACTGGCTAAAGAAGCTGTGGCACATATATACAATGGAATATTATTCAGCCATAAGAAGAGATGAAATACTGCCATTTGCGACAACATGGTGGACTTCGAGGTAATCATGCTAAGTGAAATAAGCCAGACAGAGAAAGTTGAAAATCACATGATATCACTTACATGTGGGATATAAACCCAAAACAACAAACAGGACAAACAAACAGAGACTCACGGACATGGACAATAGGCTAGTGATTGCCAGAGGGTAGAGGAGAAGGGGGAAGGGCAAGGTAGATGGAGTAAAAGGGGTCATATATGTGGTGACAGAAAGAAATTTAACTATGAGAGGTGAACATGCAACATAAATACATATGTGCCTTACTGTTAAAATGTACAGCTGAAACTTATCAAATATCGTTAACCAATGTCACCATAAAAATTAATTAATTAAAAATAGATAGATGATAGATAGATAGAAAGATAATGGATAGATGATAGATAGATAGATAGATAGATAGATAGATAGATAGATAGATAGATAGATAGATAGATAAAAGTCCCAGGTCACACATTCAATAAGCAATAAAGTGTGAATTCAACACCAGACCTCACTAGACCTTCTTTTGAGGACTGTGCTTTTATGATTCCTAAGGTGGCTGTGGAGTCATATAGAAACTAGCTTTTTTCTTTCTAGCCTGGGGCCTTCCACAGTGTGAGCTGGGGGTGGAAGATGGTAAATCATGTGCTAATGATCTCAGAACTGAGATTAAACTTTGATAGGGATCCAGGAATGAGTCAAGGACCACAAATAAGAGGAATGTTAAAATATTTTTTGTTAGATAGGATTCAGTACTAAAGGGACAGAAAAAAGAAACTGGTAATGCAAGATATTATCATCTAAGGAGTAAGTTCTCAGAGAAGAACCCATTCTTATTTAACCTAATGATAGAACAATAACTTCTCTTACATAGTCCTCGTGCTTTTCTTACATTACCTCACCTATTTATCTATGTGATGCAATCAGGAGTTCTGGGACACAGATGTAACACTTGGAAGAGGAAGAAGTGCTTTTTCTTTGAGGCAGGATAGAATGAGGAGTCAATGGATAAAAATAAGGAGAAATGTCTGTTTGTAGAAGAAAAGAGGAATATCAGGTATATGCAGGTAGGACTTGTAATGTTAAAGGAGCTCATGCCAGTTAGCTTAGAACCCAGTGAAGCAGGACCTTGGAACTACCGGTGAGGAAGTGGGGTTGGTGAGGATGTGGAAAGAGAAGGTAACAGTGAGTGGACAGTTCTGGAAGTCTTTGTGGTAAGTGTGTCATATAGTCAACAAGATACAACACAGACAGGAGTTCTCTAAAATACAACAAGATCTATTGATATATGAGTCCGAAATTAAAGTTACATTTTGATCATCATACTACCATCCAACTCCATAATCTGTTCTTTGATCTGTCTTCTTTGTTTTATTTAACTATTACAGTATTCACCCCTTTGCCTTAGCTAGTGGTTTCAGGGTAAATGTTGGTTCTATCTTCCATTTTTATTTTTTACAGCTAAAGTTAGTCACAAGTTTTGTTCCTTTGGTTTCTAAAATGGGGGCTGCAAAGCCAAATAGTTTACAACAATCAAGTAGGTAAAGTTAGGCTGGGGGTGTCATTCTGATGAACTGGAACTTTACTGGCCTAATTAAAGCTGTCTATCACCAATGACTTCCAGAAAATGGGGAAAAGTGGATCTAATTTTTCAGATCTGCTTCTGGGCAAGAAATCTTTATGTTGGCCAAAGTATAATCCTGAGAACCTCTTGTGTTTATTCTGTGTCTCAATCTCTCTCTGTATCTCTGTATCTCTGTATCTCTCTCTCTCTCTTTCTTTCTCCCCACAAAAACTAAGTCCACAAAGTCGTACTCTAATGGAACAAATCTGAGAATGCATAGTAGAAGTGAATACGAACCTAAAGTTTATTTAATAAAACTTAGTTTTCAATTACTTTTGTTGGAAATTTTTTTAAAGAGTAATTATTTTCTTACATATAGTTTGTGGTTATACTTATGTAACTAGGTTGTTTGTTTCAAATGCCACAATAGCAAGATTGTTTTTATTTAAAAAAAAAAGCTTACATAGAGAAGAAATGATAACATTAGAACTCGGTTGATAGATACTATGCTGAGAAAAAAAGAGGAGAAAACTAAACAAGTTCTGTAAAATCACAGAACATTATCAGTGGTAAAATCCAAGAAAGAGAGGATATCTGTCCAAAGGAGAAGAATGAATCAAGTTACTAAGTGTCCAATGGAAGTAATTTTTTTAAACATTTCTTTCAACTTCTCTCCATGGCAAACAACCACATATCTTGTAGAAATGAATTCTCTGGAGAATACAAGCCATAAAGAAAACTTATGAGCTAAATGATGTACACCAGCAAAATCGTCAAGGTAGCATGAAAGTTTAACTGAAAATTCAAATTCATAGGTAACTCGGTTTGATTAACTCAGGACAACAAGAGAATTGGCTAAGTTCTCTATGCGCCTTGGTTTACATGTCTAACTTTTTCCCAAGTATAGTCTTTTACTAGTGTTGTAAATGGATCTGTCTTCCCTTTCTTGACTGAGCTTCCTGGTTTCATTTGGGAAATGTAATGAAGCCATGTGACAGCTGGTCATGTTACTAACATCACTAGTACACATTTCCTGTTCAGATTTCAGGCAAGCCACAGACCCTGGAGAATCATAGCTTTGGTTTGATTTAGTTTCGTTTGGTCACAAAACTTTCTTTTAAGAAACCATGAAACCGCACAATGAATCCATAGTCGCAAAGGCCGCCAACCATCCCTGCTTGACCTAGTTAGTACTGTAGTGGAAAATGGGGGAGGGGGAAAGACAAATACAACTCTAATTAAAATATTCAGAGAACTTAAAAAAATTTTAAACTTAACTCTTTGGAGTAAAAACAACTGAATATTTGGACCCAATATATAATATATCAAAAATTATAATAATTTCTTCTTTAAATTTTAGGTAACAGTTCTTAATTTGAACTAAATTAGATTCAATGAGTTTATACTCTGAATTTAAATTAAGCTCTATAAATTGAGGTTGATTAAGCTTTGCCAGTTCCTTTTACATTAGTTTATAATATTCTTTTTAATTTTTAAAACATGTAATCAATATTACAGAAAGCAATACACAATAAGAATTTTCTTAGAAAGATTTTTTTAAATTTTGCTTCTGCTGTATACTTCTTATTACAGAGCTGCCTGGTATTCATTGCTCAGTTTCAGTACTTATCTAAGAAGCAGATCAATGAGATTCATATTTGGGAAATTTGCACACATTTCCAAGTGAATTATTCTCTGAATTATTCTCTATTTTAAACCAAAATAAGTCTTTGGTTTAGAGTGGATCTTTCTTATTTTCCTTTACAAAGTTATGCAAAGCCAGGATCTCTTTTTTAACTGCACTTTAAAAACATTCCTGGCAGGGTCAATATCAAAATAAATACAAGTTCTATTCCTGAAAACTAACATAGAATTGAGTCGGCTGTAAAAGAAATGTTGTCCCAACTTATTTCAACAAAGAAAAGTTCTAAAATTAAAAACATGTTTCTTCTGTAATGTACCATACAAGAAAAAAATGGGAAGAAAAGGAAATCTTCGTGTGTTCCTAATTTAGATTCCTCTTCTTTACTATAAACATAACTTTCTCCAACAACTACACACAACAAATATGTCGTGCTACCCTTGAGTATTCAAGTCATTTTTTTTTCAGTTTTGGTTCCCGCCATTGGATATAGCATTAAAAAAAAATAGTTTATATATGCATATATACAAATATAATGGGAGATGGGTCTTCTATTTACATGAATGGTTCTTGAATAGAGTTTTGGTCCTAACTTAAAAACCAAAGCATCATGAAACATATTTCTTTAAGAAATTAGTTTGGGATACTAGTCTTAATGTCAAGTTTTAGATGTTTATCAATTCACAAACTATTAAGTTGCCTAGTTAACAATATCAGCAATTTTTAAATCATAAACTTATGGTCACCTTTGTGTATATTCTGCATAAAATATTTTGTAACTTTAGCCAGTAGATTTATGAAAATTCACAATGAACATGGATCAAGCAGAGACTAATACATGTGAGGAAATACACATTTTTAGAATGATCCAACTAATAAGTTATCTTTATAAAGATAAAATGTTCAAGAATTCGAGGTCAACATTTTTTTATTAAAAATTATTGGGATGACATTGATTAATAAAATTGAATAATTTTCAAATGTATAATTCAATAATTTGTCATATATATATATATATATATATATATATATATATATAGTACTATGTGTTCAACACCCAAAGTTAGATTTCCTTCTGTCACCAAATATTTGACCCCTGTACCCCTGTCTACCTACACCCTCCCCTACTTCCCTCTGGTAACCACTAATCAACTGTCTATGTCCATAGGTCTCTTTGTTTTGCCATGTTTGTTTGTTGCTTTCAGTTTTATATCTCACATATGAGTGAAATCATGTGGTTTTCAGCTTTTTCTGTCTGACTTATTTCACTTCAAGGTCAATATTTCTTGAGAGCAATTCATAAATCTTTGTAGATATGTGGCGTTAAATTCAAAAAGCAGAAAGCTGAAGGTATTGTCTAAGGACTGTTGGGTGTGGGGGAGATGAGCTTACTCTTTTCTTTATGGCTTCTTTACTCCATGCTCTTTGGGAAGGAAATTCTTTCTCTTAGTTTGCTCATCTAAATTATGGGTATAAAAGCACCTGCTACTCTACTGTTTCACCTCATAGAGGCTTTCTGAACAATGCTTCTAATTAGTATATAATATTTCCCAATATTTTGTTTCGATTTGTTTCTAATCTGCTTCCACCCAGGCTCTGAGACCTCAATTTCACTCATGGTAAAATAAATGAAACTGGAATTCTTAATAGATGCTATGCCATAAATCCTTATGGGCTCCAGCAAATGCAGGGCAAACTTTAAGGCTGCTTATGGGAATTGATAAGATAATCATCTATAAAAGGATCTTGGGAGGAAACAGTAAGGTTGGAGCAATCGCACAAATAGTTCACATGCCAGATTCACAGAAGCACATTTTATCTCATTGTCTCTCAAATTGTGATCTACTATTTGTTTTTATTAGAATCACCTGTGAGTTTATTTAAAATGCAGATTTCAAGACTCTTCAGGAACTCTAAGGAATCAGAAGCCCTAGGCAGAGATTGAGCGTCTGCATTTTTAAACAAGATCAAGATGGGGGTGGGGTGGGGTAGGGTGGTGTATATATTTAAAAATTTTATATATCAGACTTCTTATATACAGTAGGGCATGGAGAACAGGCTTGAGCCAAGAGTTTCAGAGCAGAAAGGGTTGGCTGCTCATACATTCCTACTATCCGGCTCCTCCCTATCTTAGTTAGTCAGCAAGTTTACAATTCTCAGTTGAGATACCCAATTAAAATTATTTTAATGGGATGGTAGGCAGTTGATTATCAGGATGATGATGTCCAGAATAAAAAAATATATATATATTCAATCTCACGAAAGGGATTTGGACTGGGAACGGAAATTTTTTGCACTCAGGTAGGGATTCACCCACTATTTATCACTTTCTAGACTAGATGACTCTTTTCTTTTCCCTTCAGACACTTATTGTCAGGTTCCTCTTAAAATTTCAGGGAAGGGGAAATGAGTTGCCTAGGCTACAGCTACAGATTTCACATGGTATTTGCAATCTCATACACGTTTTCCCTGTCACACTGTTTGTGGAGAAGCTTAAAGATCTGTACAGATGTCGATAAGGTTGTGGAGAAGCAATGAAAGGCTGTAACCTCAGCTTTGCATTAGGGCCCCTGATCATCTCTGGATTGATTCATTTGATTTTTTAATTGGTCAATTAATCTGACAAATATTTGAAGACAAATGTGCATTGGAAGGAACACAGATGTGAAGTCAGAAGACCCAGAGTGACATTAAGCAGAACACTTTCTCAATCTTATTCTAAAATTCTTTGTATATAACAAGGGAATAATATACCTACTTTGCAGGGTAGATGTGAGGATAAAATGAGACTCGTAGTGAAAGCCCACTGTAAACTGTAACGGCTGAGCAAACATTTTAATTTTCATGAGCAAGACACTGTGACAGAAGTTATAGGAAAGCAAAAACGTTTAAGACATGATTTCTTCCTTCAGAGAAATTGAACTATTGTAAGGGTGTTGATATCTACATGAGTAACTATAATATGAACATCATGTGAGTGGATGAAATGCTATGGGAGTTTCAAATAATTTTGTTTTGGTCATCAGGAAAGGTTTGGTGCAGGGCATGATAGAATATGCTTTGGGCTTTATAGTGTTGTTAGGATCTTAACCGACAAATAAAGCCAGAGAAAAAGGGCATTTCCGGAAAGAGGGCAGACATGAGGAATAACATAGAGCTTAAAGGATGGAAGATGTGCTTGGGAAATGACACATATGTCACTTTGTCCCCAAGTCCATCTCTACCTTCAAACCATACCTTTACATGTGACAGTATGAAGGAGCGGCTATAAAAGAAGTGTCAACCAAACATGATTTTTTGCCTTTTATGATACTCAAAGAAATGCAGGAGGCTCTTTCAGCAGCCAACAGCCAGCCTCAACCCCCAGGCCAACAGAGGCACTTTGGTGGCCAGCAGTCAGCCCTACCCTTGCTGCGGTCTTTCTTGGACGACTTTTGGGGATGTGCGGGCCCCAGGTGGGCAGTAGCTAGCCTTTTACTGAGTGGACTCAGACTCAGCACTGAGAACAAACTGAATCTGCATTAACTTGGTGCATACACCTCGCCTGACCCTGGTGATTCCCTGAGACCCTGCCTCACCCAATTCGAGTACCTTAGCGGGCTCTTTCAGTGGCAGCCAGCAGGCAGCAGAAAGTCTTGACTTACCCTGGGCCTTTTGCAGAGCTGCCCCAGGCAGCCTACCTCAGACCTCTCTTATGTGCCCTCCAGGTCCAGCACAAGCAGAGACCAACTTTGAATAGCTTTTCAGCTCCTGCCTGAGAGCCCCAGGCCAGTCACAGGCAGCAGCTCAACTAAGCGTGAACGGGAACTCCTCCCAAGAGGCCTCAGAACCCACACATTTAGAAGCAGGCTTCAATCACAGCAGAGCACCACCTGATTAGCCTCACAGGTGGCACAACCAAAAGGAGGTCTTAGTGAGCACCAAAGCCACCTGGGGTGAGTCATGGTGTTTGGGATCAGCCCTCACATTGCAGCTTGTACGCTGTGGGTGTGGCCAGTCCTCACAGCCAGTCAGCCTGAGGGTCAATCCCATCCACTAAAATGCCAATGAGGCAGGATAATTGGCCTGCAGAAGTGCCCACTTCCCCAGGATACAGTTCTAGAGTTTTTCATTAGTTCCTTACTCAACCCTCTCCCCGAGGCTCTGAAATTTCTCCCTGGTCCCTTACTCAGTCCTCCCCCTGTTTTGATTCCAAGCATGACTCCAGCATGAGAAACAAGTCAAGGCCAGGAAGACCAGATAGGTGGCCTTGGGATGCCCTTTCCCTCTCCAGTAAGACTCCTGAATCTTTCCCTTGTCCTTTATTTAGCTTTGGCTAATCGATATCAGTATTGTCTCCATCCCCACCCCCAAAAGAACAAAAGCCACAATTCAGACAACTCAGGGCACACTCTCTCTCTGTTTTCCCACACTTTTGCCTTAAGTGTGTACTTTCACTTTAATAAACATGTACTTTCTCATTTGCTGTTCATCGTGTCCCTGAATTCTTTCTCGTGGCATAAGGCAAGAACCCAGTCACAGGAGCTCCAGTGTCCCTCTTTGCACTCCCATCCTGTCAAGCTCTCAGGCCACCTTCATGATGAGCCAGCCAGAAACGGTCGACATTGTCGGCACTCAGCACCTCCATGCTTCCATCTGGGGTGAGTTATGTCCAGAGTCATTGTGCCCCTTCCTTTCCTCGATTCCTAAGATCATGTTTGGGGGACTCCAGTCATACTGCGGGCGCAGGTCAAGCACTTAAAAGCCATTAGGATCCTTGCTGCTGAAAGACTCTCATGACATAATAATTCGGTCATGGACCAGGGTAGCTCTGCATTAGGCAGCCTGCCAAGCTCAAGGCCATGCCTGTACACCCAGGGTCACAGTGAAAGTACACTCATTCACTCCCTTATCCTTCATCTGTCATGATCACTCCTGGTAGGTCATTTTTTGATTCTCCTATACTGGTTTTTCTTCACTTTATCATGGCTTCCTCCCCCTCTTCACACCTTCTTGGGATTGTTTCTTTTTTGCTGCCTTCTCCCACTTCGCTGGTCCTGATACCCCTTTGTTCTCCTGTTCCTTGATCAGATCATCTAGCCTCGAACGGTCTCTATACCAGTCATATCCTGACCTTCTTGATTCTGCCTTTCCCATTGATAATATTTCATTCTTCATTTGCCATTTCCTTCTGTCTCACAGATCACCATACTCAAGCCTCTAGGGGAACCTGGGAATGGAACTGGTCAAAGAGGGCTTCCGAGTAAAAGTCTACTCCATAAGAATAATGTCTTGTTTTGTTTTGTCTTATGGGGGTCCTTCAGAGAAATCTATATAGCCTCTAGACTCTGGCCTTCCTATTGCTATTCCAAGACATTACCCAAGAACCTGAAAGCTCTCTTCAGAGGAGGGCCAGCCTCCTCATTGCTCAGTCTCACACCATCCATCTCACTACTCAGCCTTCCCTTGCCTGGAACCCTTCATTTTCTGTGAAACCCCAGAGCTTCCAGGTGTCAAGGCCTGAGTTAACTTGGCCTTCTAGTCTAGTCTATCAACTGGAGGGCAGGGAGACCTACTAATAAGAGACCATATGGTACTTTGCTTAATGGAAGGGATAAAAAGTACATAGTGAAGCCAGTCAACAATGATAAGATCAAGGGGGTGACCCTAGACTGGGGAGAAAACCCAGCCTTATTCCAGGGTTGACCAGTTGAGACTTTCTGGAGGTTTACAAACTCCAACCCCTCCTCCTCCGAGAGACAGTCTCTGCTCCGCCAACACTTTATTAGCCAACTTTGCTCCTGACATCAGGAGAAAACTCCAAAAGCTTCAGTATGGCCCTCAGACCCTGACTGCTCAGTTATTAGACAGGGGCTTAGGAGTCTTGAATGACAAGAATCAGGCTGAGGAGGATAAAACAACCCAGTGTGAGACCAGATGGGCCAAGTGGCAGACTCAAATGATGGCAGTGCCATCGGTGCTGCCTTGCAGCCTGAGGCCCACCTGGGAAACAAGGGACACTCAGGGTGAGTCACTGGAGCAACCACCCCAGAAAAGAGCCCCCCAGGCCCTGTCCTCAATGCAAAATGTCAGGCCACTGGAAGAGGGAATGTCCCTAGCTCCGAAGGGAAGGGGACACTCCCAGATCTCTGATGGTCCTGTCTGAGGGGCCCAGGGTTCCAGGTGTCTCCTCACGAAGGACATCCATGACTACAGAAGAACCCCAGGTAACCCTTGCCATAGCAGGTAAATAGATCGACTTTTTCATTGATATGGGAGCTACCTACTCAGTCCTGACATTTCACGCTGTGCTCTTAACCTCTAAGGTTTGTTCCAGTACGAGAGTAGACAGTCAACCAATACAGAGGCACTTCACCCCATCCCTCTGCAGCCGCCTCCAGGACTACCTAATTTTCCAGGAGATTCTAGTTATGCCAGAATGCCCTACCCTCTTAATGGGAGAGATCTAATGATGGCTCTGGGAGCAAGTCTCCAGTTCCTTAAACCTTCCTTAAAGCCCAGCCTTTAATGTCCCTCTTAGCCTCAGACCTTGGCTCAAATGTGGCTCCTGCAGATCCCATCTCTGCTCACATACAATCAGCTGTTAACCCTATAGTGTGGGATGAGGGAATGCCTAGAAAAGCTACTCAATGTCTGCTTACAAAACTCAGGCTAAAAGAGACGGCAGAATGTCTATCCAAATGCCAGTATCTATTAAGGCTAAAAGCTCAGAGGGGGCTAGAACCCCTACTTGACAAATTTATCCATCATGGACTAATAGTCCCCTGCTTGTTTCCTTGTAATACTCCTATTCTACCTGTAAAACAAACAGAAAAACAAACAAAACATCTGGAGAATATCGTTCGGTCTAGTATCCAAGGGCCATTAATGAAACTGTAATTCCTTTCCACCCTATTGTCCCAAATCTTTACACTGTCTTAACTCATGTTCCTTCAAATGCAAAATGGTTTGTGGTGTTAGACCTTAAGGATGCATTTTCTACATCCTGCTTCGCCCTGACAGCCAACCATTGTTTGCCTTTGAATGCACAGATCCTGACACTCAAGAAACTGCCCAGTAGACTGGAGCATCCTTCCACAGGGTTTTGGGATAGCCCCCACCTCTTTGGACAGGCTCTAGGATGAAACGTGGGAACTTCAACAATCCAGAGGAACAATACTCTAATATGTTGATGACATTTTAATTTGTAGCCCATTAAACAAGATTCTGATACTAATACTATCTTAGTCCTCATCTTTCTGGGGGAGGAAAGGGCTATTGGGTATCCCTATCTAAGGTCCAAATCTCTTCCCCAACTGTTAGTATGTAGGCTATCATTTCACTCATGGATCTCCATCCTTAATCTGGCTATTCCCCAGACTAAGAGACAACTAAGAGCCTCCTTGGGAATGGCAGGTGTTTGCAGGATTTGGATCATCAGGTCTGAGCTAATAGCAAAGGCCCTCTATGAGGCAATGAAGGCACCTGATTCAGAGTCATTTCATTGGAACCAAGGGCTATGGAGAGCCTTCTGGACTCTTAAGCAGGTCTTGACTGGAACACTGCCTTCAGACTCCTTAGTCTAGAAAAGCCTTTTATTATATGTGGCAGAGAGGGAATTGCTTTAGGGCTCTTTACCCCAAAGCTAAGAGATATCCTCAGACCCGTAGCCTATTTTCCTAAACAATTAGATCCAGTTGCTAATGGGTAGCTTAGCTGGCTGTGGTGGCCACAGCCCTGCTACCAGAAGAAACCTCCAAGCTAAAGCTGGGGCAACCCCATGAGGCCCAGACCCCATATCAAATCTAAACTGTCCTCAAAGCGAAAGGACACCATTGGCTATCAGGGAACACTCACTAAACTTCAGGTCCTCCTCCTCAATCTCCCTGACCTTACCCTAAAGTATGCCAAACCCTAAATCCTGCTTCTCTGAGCCCCAAGGGAACTCATGAAGACCAGGAGGTCATTTACTCCTGCATCAAGACAACTAGTCAGGGTTTTCCTAGACAGTCTGACCTGAAAGAGCAGGCCTTAGTCACCCCAGATGAGGAGCAGTGCACCCATGGGAGCAGTTATGTTGCAGGGGGTGGGGGAGGGGGAGGATGGCGTATTAAAAGGGCCAGGTGTGCTACAGCCATCCTTCAGTAGACTGGAAGCCAGTCCTCTCCCACATGGCACTGCTGCTCAGAAAGCTGAACTTACAGCTCTAATCCATGCACTCGAGTTAGGCAAGAACCTGAGGGTTAACACATACACTAATTCTAAGTATGGTTTCCTTGTTCTACACATCCATGCTGCTATACGGAAAGAAGGGGGACTTTTAACTGCATGAAATTCCCCATTAATAATGGTCCTGAAATCCTCAGGCTGCTAGAAGCTGTAAACCCCCCTCGAGGGGGAGTAGTACTCCACTGCAAAGGACACCGAAAGGATGCCACGGATATCTCCTGGGGGAATTCTCTTGCTGATAGATCAGCGAAGAAGGCGGCCACTGAGTGAAGTGTCCCCATTATGGCTGTAATCCCACAGGCCATCTCTTTGCCCGATAGGCCCAGATACATCCTTGTGAAAATTCCTAGGCAGGAGAACGAGGCTTCACTTTAAACAGTGGAAATTGGTGGACAAAAGATCACAAGTTGTTGCTTCCTGCTAGGTATCAATGGAAAGTTTTAAAAGCCTCCCATGATTCCCTCTGCCTAGGACACAATGCCACTCAAACCCTTTAACTAAACTATTTCACGGTAAGAACCTATCTAAGACCACTAAAGAGATCACCAGGCTTGCACCCTGTGCTCTGTCAACAAACCAGTGGAAAGACAAAGCCCCTTCCGCTCTTACACCCAGTACAGAGCAGGCCACCTTCCCAGGAGAAGACTGGCAATTAGATTTCACTCAAATTCCCCCTTCCCACGGTTACCAATACTTGTTAGTATTTATTGACACCTTTGCTAGGTGGATAGAAGCCTTCCCTACCTGGACTGAAAGAGCAAGTGAAGTGGCCGAGGTCCTCCTTAAGGAAACTACCCCAAGGTCTAGACTGCCTCAGAGCGTCCAGGGTGATAATGGTCCTTCCATTACAGTCAAAGTCACCCAAGGGCTATCTCAGGCCTTAGGCATCAACTGTCACCTGCATGCCTTCTGGAGATCTCAACCTTCTGGCAGAAAGGACCAACTAAACTTTAAAGAAAATTCTGGCCAAATTATGCCAAGAAACCTCTGAGACCTGGCTCAATGCTTTTGTAAACTTTTTAAATGTAATAACAAAGGGAAAAGTTCTCTCTAAATTCTGTACGTGTTATAAACAACCTCACTATCTTCATGCCCTACCCCAGTTTCAGCCTGTTGACCCCAACCTCATCCTTAACCTCACCTTTACTACTGGTTCCTTAATGAATCTCCCTCAGCCCCCAAAGGTTTCCCTCTATCCTCTGCCTCCCTCAGTTCTATTAACCATACCACTTTTTTCAACCATTCCTCTAAATAGGGTGGTCTCATTCTTAAATGTTCCTCTCTTAATCATCCCTGCTTGAACTATCAGCTCCACTCAATACTCCAACATTAAATATGACATATTAGCCAAGTTTGCCAAAGTCTTCCCATTTTTTTTTTGGCACTTCTAGCTCCACATGCAGACCCAATACTATCCATTGGTGCCATATAAGGGAAGATGCTTATCCTGATCCAAAGGGGAAAAAAATCAAACAACAACAACAACAACAACAAAACCATACAACCTCTCTCAAAGGTTATTGTTCCAATTGGCAAGGACAGATGACTATAACTTGGCATATCACCCATCCTTCTCCCAAAGGGCCAATCAAGGGATTTTAAGACTCATTACTCAAGGGGCCTCTTTCTCTCAATGGCTCCCCTTCCTCTTCATGGAGAGCCTCCTTATCATCCTGCTTAACTCCACCAGCCCCCATCAAGCCTGCATCCCTCTGGATATTTATTTATCTGTGGAGATTACAACATTCTCTCCATGAGGGAAATCTGGGCAGAACCTTCCAGGGGCCACTTCTTGCCTATAAGTACATTGTTCATCCTCTTGCAACCAAATGAAGATTATGAAAGAAACATGGAGCAAACAGCAAGCAAAGTTGCTAGGGATCTAGATGAGCAGAAGCCCTACAACTAGGAAGAGAAATAATTAATCAACCTATAACCATAGAAGGTAGGAGGGGGCAAAAACACAAGGCTGCCCTGTCCCAGGGGCTGAGTGGGATGGAGGCTGCAGCAGTGGCGGATGCCTCTTAGAGGGGCCCTGTCTGTGACTGGACTTTCGCGGTGATGGACTTGCTCGCTCTGAACACCAGCACCAGGTCAGCTGCACAGGGGGCACCAGGGACTAACAGGGGGACAATGAGTTGTCAGAGTGAGGGCCAGAGGTGAGGCTTTCTCCAGGGTAGAAGTGCTGACAGTATCCATTGTTCCTCTGTTGAACCCTCCCCACTCCTAATGTGTAGACTCAGCATCACCATAGTCCATACCCATAGTCATCAACTGGGTAACAGAGGTCACTCTGCCCAGAGGATTCTCTGAAACTCTGCCTCCCACAACTCATGGCCCTACCCAAGTCATATCTAGATGTGTCCTCTGCTAGTCCAGTGCTCTTTGCTGAGCAGCACCAAGATTCACACTGGTGGCTGCTCACCACAGTTTCTGGCGTGGCCTCTTGAGGCAACTGTAAGCACAGCATCTGTGGATTGCTTGCTGAATATTAACAGGTGGCCCTGGAGGAGCACAGGCTGGGGCTAAACGGGCTAAACTTGGCCTGCAGCTGAAACTCTCAGGACTGTGCCACTGGACACCTACTTCACAAATCCACACTAATAAGACCAGGAGACTTAAGAGCTTTTCTTAGTACATAGAAATAGACATGGAAAGGCAGCCAAAATGGGAAGACAAAGAAGCAGAAACCATACCAGAGAACAGAACAGAGAACCAGGAATAATGAAGTCAAGCAATCTAACAGATGCAGAGTTCAAAACACTGGTTATAAAGATGCTCAATGAACTTAGGAGAAGAGGAGATAAATTCAGTGATAACTTTAACAAAGAGGTAAAAAATATAAAAATGAAAGTGGAAATGATAAAAAGAAAACAGTCAGAAATGAAGAACACATTATCTGAGATGAAGAGTATATTAAAGGGAATAAACACAGTGGATAAAGAAGAGGATTGAACTACCAATATAGAGGATAAGAAAGCCAAGGATATTCAATCAGAATGGCAAGAAAAAAGAAGCCAAGACTATAATAATAATTTAAGGAGCCTATGGGACACAATTAAGTGTAAAATCATCCATGTAATAGCTGTTTCTGAAGGAAAACAAGATGTTGAAGAGCTATTTGAAGAAATAACTATGGAAAACTTTCCTCACCCGGTGAAGGAAATAAACATACAATCCCAGGAAACTTAGAGAGTCTCAAAAAATGATGAACCCAAAGAAGCCCGCATCAAGACACATTATAATTAAAATGCTAAAGGTTAAATACAATGAGAGAATCTTGAAAGCAGCAAGAGAAAAACAGTAATCTATAAGACCGCACCCATAGACTAGCAGCTGATTTCTCAAAATAAACTGTTCAGAACAGAAGGGCTTGACACAAAATATTAAGCATGATGAAAACTCAGGACCTATAACCAAGAATACTTTATTCAGAAAAGCTATCATTTAGAGTCGAAGGACAGATAAAGCACTCCCCAGACAAAAATAAACTAAAGGAATTCATTAATGCCAAGTCAGTATTACAGAAATTGCTGGAGGGACTTCTTTAAGAAGAAAAAACATGTACCAAAAACATGAATAAAGAATGGTAATAAGTACATTCCTATCAACAAGTACTTCAAATGAAAAAGAATTAAGTGCTCCAACCAAAAGATAGAATGGCTGAATGGATAAGAAAACAAGACTCCTACATATGCTGCCTATAAGAGACTCACTTCTGATTAAAAGGCACACACAGACTAAAAGGAAGGGGATGGAAAAAGCTATTGTTTTGATGGCTCTAGAGGGTATTGCACTGACTGAAATGTTACAGAAAGACAAATATTCATAATTTCATGTACATGTGGAAACTAAGGAACAAGATAAACAACAACAACAAAAATGGAGACAAACCCATAGATACAGAGAATATTTTGAGGGCTACTAGATGAGAGTGGGATTGGGGGAAATAGCAAAAAATGGCAATGGGAATAAAAAGCACAAATGGATAGTTACAAAATAGACATGGAGACATAAAGTGTAGTATAAGGAAAATCGTTAATAATGTTGTAATAAACATGTAAGGGAAAGTGGGGTACTAAATTTAGTGGGGTGAACACTTTGTGAGTTATATAGTGATCTCTAATCACTATGTTGTACAACTCAAACTGTTATATTATTGTATACCAACTATAATTTTAAAAAAACCTCATTGAATTGTGTAATGTAAATATGAGCAACTAATTGTCTATTATATTTCAATATAACTGAGGAAAAAAAGTCCTTACTCAAAGTCTGCCCATCCTAGCACAAAGTACTAGAAACACTTTCCAAAACCTACAACATTCACTTGATTCAATGGCAAATGCAGTCCTTGATAATCTATTGGCTTGTGACTATTAGCAGAACAGGGAGGAATATGTGCAGCTATCAACAGACTAGCTTCACTTATTTTCATACCACTGTCCAGCTAGACAAAAACATTAAAGAAATCTATAACCAAGCCTATTAGCTACACGAATTCACCAAAGGAAGCTCAAGAGACGATATTCTGGGGCTGCAAAATAGACTTCGCCACTCATCACATGGTTCCTCTCTTCATTAGAGCCTTTAATGACATTCATGCTACTTCTAATCTTTGGTCCATGCCTCTTTAATCTTCTTGTTGTTCGTCTCCTCCAGATTACAAACGTTTCACATAAAGACGTTCCTGCTGTAGAGATCCAAGCCCATTCCTTCAACAAAGGCCATCCTGGAGGGAAATCTGGACCCCTTGGATCAGGCAGGTAGAGGTTATTGATTCCAGGTTAGGTAGGAACAGCACTCTATTTCAGCCTGACCTCCAGTCCATCAATGGTCCATATGATAATAGGTCCAAAAATCTCTCAGGGGTGATTTACGAGGCAGGGATAGTTAGCCTAAGGAAGTCTCCCCTACTCCAGGATACAGCTCTGGAATTTTTCTTTACTCCCTTACTCAGCTCTCTCCATGCAGCTCTGGAATTTCTCTCTGGTCCCTTATTTAGTCCTCTCCCAGTTTTGATTCCAAGCATGAGACTCCAGTGTGAGAAACAAGCCAAGGCCAGGAAGACAAGATAGATGGCTTTGGTGTGCCTTCCCCTCTTCGATAAGGCTCCTAAGTCTTCCCTTGTCCTTTGTTCAACTTTGGCTAATCATAATATCATTATCATCTCCGCCCCCTAGCCCAAAAGAATAAAAATCCATAATTCAGACAGCTCGAGGAAGACTCTCTCTCTCTTTCTCTATTTGCCCTTGCTTTTCCCTTAAGTGTGTACTATCACTTTAATAAACATGTGCTTTCCAATTTGCTATTTGTCATGTCCTTGAATTTTTTCTCGTGGCATAAGACAAGAATCTGGTCAATGGAGCTCTGGGTCAGGGGTCCCTCTTTGAGCTCTCTAGCATCATCAATAGCAATTGAGACACAACTACAACAAGAAGGCACACACAACTCACACAAGGAACACTCCTGGCACAGGTGAATATAGAAACTGTACCACCAGGCGTTACAAGGCACCTATTATGTATAAGGGAACTCAGCCAAGACTGGAAGATACAGTGGATCTACTTAATACATAGGGACAAACACAGAGAGCCAGTCAAAATGAGAAAAAATAAAATCATGTCTCAAATGAAAGAAAAGGAGATCATTCAAGAAAAAGAACTAAATGAAATGAATACGAGCAACCTACCAGATACAGAGTTCAAAACATAAAAATGTGCAAGGAAGTTAATGAAAACTTCAACAAAGAGATAGTAAACATTAAAAGAAACATAGAAACCATAAATAAAAACCACTCAGAAATGAAAAATACAATAACAGAAATGAAGACTGTATTAGAAGGAATCGATAGCAGATTAGTAGAAGCAGAAGATCAAACCAGTGATATGGAAGACAAGACAGCAGCACACATCCAATTAGAACTATAAGGAAGGAAACAATAAAAAGATAAAAAGAAAAAAAATGTTTTTAAATGAGAATAGTTTAAGTGACCTCTAGGATATCAAGTGTAACAACATTTTTATCATATGGGTATCAGAAGGGGAAGAGAGAGTGCAAGGAAAAGAATAGCTATTTGAAGAAATGATGATGACAAACTTCTCTAACCTGCTGAAGTCCAGAATGCACAAGAGTCTCCAAAAAGATGAACACAAAAAAGCATATATCAAGATACGTCATATTTAAAATGTTAAAGGTTAAAGACAAAGAGACGATCCTAAGAGCAGCAAGAAAAAGGCAGTTAGTTACTTACAAGGGAGCTCCCAAAAGACTGTCAGCAGATTTCTTAATAAAAATGTTGTGGGCCAGAAGGGATTGCCACAAAATAGTCAAAGTGATAAAAAGCAAGGATCTACAACAAGTCTACTTTACCCAGCAATGCTAGAAATTAAAATTGAAGGTGAGATACAGTTTCTCAGACAGAAAAAGAAAATCTAAAGGAGTTCATCACCACCAAACCAGTATTACAAAAAATGTTAAAGGGACTTCTCCAAGAAGAAGAAGGTGGGTGAGGAGAAGAGGACATACATATGAATAATAAAATGGCAATAACTATGTACCTATCAATAATCAATTTAAATGTAAATGCATTAAATACTCTAACAAAAAGACATAAGGTAGCTGAATAGATAAGAAAACAAGATCCATATATATGATGTCTACAAGAGACCCACTTAAGATTGAAAGAAACACACAGACTGAAATAAAAAGCTGGGGTAGCAATACTGATAGAAGAGAAAATGGACTTAAAACAAAGGCTATAATAAGAGACAAAGGATATTACAAAATGATAAAAGGATCGAGCACACAAGAGGATTTAAGGATATAATCGTAAAAATTTATGTATCTAATATAGGACCAGCTAAATACATAAAGCAAATATTGACCAACATAAAGGGAGAAATCGACAGTAATAAAGTCATAGTAGGAGACTTTAAAACTCTATTGACATCAATGGATAAATCTTCCAGACAGAAAATTAGCAAGAAATATCTTAAATATTTAATATATATGATATATTAAACCAGATGCATTTAATTAATATTTTTAGAGAATTTCATCCAAAAACAGCAGAATATACAATCTTTTCAAGTGACTATGAAATATTTTCAAAGGTAGACCATATGTTAGGCCACAAAACAAGTCTTAATAAATTTGAGAGCATTGAAATCTTATCAACCATTTTTTTCTGACTATACCAGTATAAGATTAGAAATCAATTTTTAAAAAAAACCTGAAAAACACAAATACATGAAGGCTAAATAACATGCTACTAAACAATGACTGAGTTAACAATGAGATCAAAGCAGAAATCAGAAGACACCCTGAACAAATGAAAATGAAAACAAAAATCAAAATCTATGGGACACAGCAAAATTAGTCCTAAGAGGAAAAAATTATAGCACTGCAGGCCTATCTTAAGTAACAAGAAAAATCTCAAATAAACACTTTAATTTTAAACCTAAAGGAACTAGAAAAATAACAACAAAGCCCAAAGGGAGTAAAAGAAAGGATATAATAAAAATCAGAGCAAAAATAAACAAAATAGAGTCTAAAAAAATTCAAAAGATCAAGACAAGCAAAAGCTCATTCTTTGAAAAGAAACAAAATTGATAAACCTCTAACCAGACTCATCAAGAAAAAAACAAAAAGAACCCCAAATAATTAAAATCAAAAATAAAATAGAAGTGACAAATAACACCACAGAAACACAAAGGATTATAAGAAAATGCTATGAACAATTGTATACCAACAAACTGAACAATTTGGAAGACATGGATAAGTTCCTAGAAATATATAATCTTCCAAGACAAATTCAGGAAAAAAACCCAGAAAATCTAAACAGACTGATAACTACTAATGAAATCAAATCAGTAATGAAAAAATTCACCAATAAACGAAAGTGCTAGATTGGATAGCTTTATAGGTAAATTTTACCAAACATTTAAAGAAGAATTAGCACCTATCCTTCTCAAACTATGTCAAAAAGAAAATTTTAAGAAGGGGAAAGCTCCCAAGCCTAGTTTATAATGTCAGCATTACCCCGATTCCAAAACAAGACAGAGACATTAATAATAATAATAAAAAAATTAGAGGCCAATAACCCTATTGAACATAGATGCAAAATTCCTCAGCAAAATATAAACCACATTCAGCAATACATTGAAAAGGTTATAGAGCATGATCAAGTGGGATTTATTCCCTGGATGCAAGGTTGGTTCAATATCTGCAAATCAATTAACGTAATAT
This sequence comes from Rousettus aegyptiacus, assembly GCF_014176215.1. Classification (NCBI taxonomy): domain Eukaryota; kingdom Metazoa; phylum Chordata; class Mammalia; order Chiroptera; family Pteropodidae; genus Rousettus; species Rousettus aegyptiacus. Next base: position 21,750,836 of record NW_023416293.1, on the reverse strand, counting down.
ACCACATAAACAAAATGAAGTACAAAAATTATATGATCATATCAATAGATGTAGAAAAAGCATTTGATGAAATTGCTCATCCATTTAGGATAAAAACTCTCAGCAGTGTGAGAATAAAGGGAACATACCTCAATATAATAAAGTCCGTATATGATAAACTCATAGTTAACGTCACACTCAATGGTGAAGAGCTAAAAGCTTTTTATTAAGATCAAGAACAAGTCAAAGATGTTCACTTTCACCACTTTCATTCAACTTAGTATCAGAAGTCCTAGCCACAGCAATCTGACGAGAAAAAAAAAAACATCCAAATTGGAAAAAAAGAAGTATGTACAAGTGTCACCATTTGCCAATGACATGATAATATACGGATAGAACTCTAAAGATTCCACAAAAACACTATTAGAACTGATAAATGAATTCAGTAAAGTAGCAGGATGCAAACTTAATATTCAAAACTCAATTGCATATTTATACACCAAAAACAAACTATCAGAGAGAAATTACAAAAACAATCCCATTTACAATTTCATCAAATAAAAAATAGAAATAAACTTAACCAAGGAGGTAAAAGACCTGTATGTAGAAAATTGTAAGATATTGAAGAGACTGAAGAAGATACAAATAAATTGAAGCATATACTGTGCTCATAAGTAAGAAGAGTTAGCATTGTTAAAACATCCATACTACCCAAAGCAATCTATAGATTCAATTCAATCTCTATCAAAATATCAATGGCATTTTTCACAGAACTAGAAGAAATAATTGTAAAATATATATGGAACCAGAAAATATCAAAGTAGCCAGAGCAATCTTGAGAAAGGAAAACAAAGTTGGAGGTATCATGCTACCTGATATCAAACTATACTATAAGACTACAGTCATCAAAACAGCATGGTACTGGCATAAAAACAGATACAAAGATAAGTGGATTAGAATAGAGAGCCCAGAAAAAAAATCCATGCCTATGGGATCATTTAATCTATGACAAAGGAGGCAAGAATTTATGATGGGGTAAAGACAGTCTCTTCAATAAATGGCACTAGGAAAGTTGGAGAGATACATGCAAAAAAAAAAAAAACTGGACCATCTTCTTACACTGTATATAAGAATAGATTCCAAATGGATTAAAAACTTAAATGTAATACCCAAATACATAAAAATTCTAGACGAAAATAAGCAGTAAACTCTCTGATATTGCTAACAGTAATTTCTTTAATGATATATCTTCTTAGGCAAGGGAAGAAAAAGAAAAAAATGAACAAATGGGACTACATCAAGCTAAAAAGTTTTTGCACAGCAAAGAAAACCAGCAACTAAATGAAAAGACAACCTACTGAATAGAAGATATTCATCTATGATATATCTGATAAGGGGTTAATATCCAAAATTTATAAAGAATTCACAGAAAAAAAAATCCAATTAAAAAATGGGCAGAAGACCTGAACAGATATTTCTCCAAAGAGGAAAGACAGATGCTCAAGAGAAATATGAAAAGATACTCAATGTCATTAATCTTTAGAGAAATGTAAATTAAAACCATAATGAGTTATCATCTCACACCTGTTAGAATGGCTATCATCCATAAGTCAAAAAACAAATGTTAGTGAGGATGTGAAGAAAAGAGAGCCCTTGTACATTGTTGGTGTGATTGTAAAATGGCATAGCCACTATGGAAAACAGTCTGGAAGTTCTTCAACAATTAAAAATAGAACTACCTTTTGACCTAGTAATTGTACTTCTGGGTACTTATCCAAAGAAATCAAAAACAATAATTCATAAAGATCTATGCATCCTATATTCATTGCAGCACTATTTACAATAGCCAAGATATGGAAGCAGTCTAAGTGTCCATCAATAGACGATTAAATAGAGAAGTTATGGTTCATATATACAATGGAATATTATTCAGCCATAAAAAACGAAATCCTACTATTTGCAATGACATGGATGGATCCAGAGGTTATTATGCAGAGTGAAATAAGTCAGGCAAATATAAATATCATGTGATTTCACTTATATTCAGAATCTGAGGAACAAAATAAATGAAAACAAACTCAAAGATAAAGAGGACAATCCGGTGACTGCCAGAGGGAAGTGAGGCTGGAAAGACTGGGAGAAAAAGGTGAAGGGATGAAGAAGTACAAATTAGTAGTTACAAAATAGTCACAGGGACATAGAATACAGCACAGGGAATAGTCAATAGTGTTGTAATGTGCAGAACCGGATGGGTGAGAATCAGTGGGATCACTTTATAAACTATATAAATGTCTAATCAATGTACTGTATACCTGAAACTAATAAAGAGATTTGGCAAAGAAGTTGTGGTACATACATACAATTTAACATTACTTGGTTATAAAAAATAAAATTTTACGGTTGGAGACAACATAAATGGATCTAGAGGATATTATGCTAAGTGAAATAAGTCAGATAGAGGAAGACAAATACCATATGGTCTTACTTATATAGAATCTAAAGAACAAAATAAACCCAACAAACAAAGATATTGTCTTTCTTAGATAAACCATTATATTTAAAAAAAAAAAAAATTGGAATAATGGAAGGGATAGCCTGTTAGTTAAGAGCATGAACTCTGTAGCCGGACAGCTTGGGTTTACAACCCAGCTCTGTCACTCAGTTCCTGTGTGATCTTGAGTCAGTTACATAACTACTCTGTATCTCATTTCCCATCTGCAAAGTACAGGCAATAGTACTCATATGTTTGCTATGAAGATTAGCAGGATCTGATATGTAGTAAACTAAATAGATTATACTTTTTATTAAGGCCAAACATTTTAAATCAAATTGACATTTATCTAAAGGTTTCAAGAGGTTTTTATAGCTTCATAACAGTATTATTAAAAATATATTAAAACCAGAAAGTTTTTAGTGTAATAAAATTAAGAAATAATTATTTATCATAGATATATAAAATTTATTAAATTAATAGAAAATTATAATATTTATTAATAAATACTTCTATTTACATAATAAAACAATCAATTTTTATAATAATGTTATAATAAACAATATGTGACACATAATTATATAATAAAATAATGTAAATATAATAATGTAATCAATATATAATTTGGTAAGTATAATAGAAATAAGCAATGAATAAATATAAGTATAATATGTTGTATTTTTATAGTTACATTAATATTATGTAACATACAATACATTATATTCATGTGTTAAATAACAACTATTATTAAATTCTATTTTATTAAAAATAAAATATTTTCTGAATTTAACTGCTTTAGAAGACTAATATAAAAGTCTTTTATCTAAGAGAAACTTTCTCTACTGTTGGAATTTAGCTTTTGTATGACTATCAATTTAGATAAATGTATAGCTGTTATCTGATATGGATTCTGAAACCAAATTTTCAAGACAGAGGTTTCTCCTTTTGATGTTTAAAGAGATATTAATTACAGAATACACAGAATATTAAATACATTAATAGGAACAGATAATTTGATTTTGGTGGCTCTCCAAAATAAAGTGTTTATAATAATTTAGTACTCTTCAACAGCTTTCTAGTTGGAGCTTACAAAGAGATTCTGTAATGCAATGGTTCTCAAACTTCGGAATCATCTGAAGGTTCACTAAAGCAGATTGCTAGGCTCTACCCTCAAGATCTCTGTTTCAGGAGGTCTGGGCTAAGAGTTGAGAATGCCTTTCTGACAAGTTTTCAGGTGATGTTGATGCTGGTCAGGGAACCACACTTTGAAAAACACTGGCATAATTCATTACAAGAAGTAAAAATAGTAAAATTTTATTGTCTAAGTTGCATAAAACTTTATTAAGAAATCTATTATCCTTTTTTTCTTTTTTTGATCAGAAGACCAAATATATATATACTCTTGAATTCCAAAGAACAAATAAAATCTAGGAAAATCTAATTCTTAGGAAACTATTTCTAGATTCCAGTGCAGATATTTTATCCACACTAGATTTGCTCTTGTATTTTATTTTTTCTCCTCACCATACCTTTTTATTTTGATGGGAATGACAATCTTCCTTTACGGGATTTTAGAATTTTGTTTTGCCTGGGTGAGACCTACAAATAATTATTTTCCTGTATTAACTTGCACAGTTCCTTCTAATCTATAATTACATTGAATTAGCATTTGAAAGCACAATTTCGGGAATGTGATGCCTTGGAAATCCTTATTGAAGAAATCATTGCTTATATGGCATAGTGTGTGTTAATCTCATGCAGGAGACGAGGCAAAAGAGAATGAGACTATGTTCAGCCTAAGTATCCAACCACATAAAAATGCAGACCTTATTTAGGAAAAATAAAGAGATGTAGCAAATAGCTAATTGTCACTTTTCCTATTTAATCAAACTTTGTTACTAGAAGCATTCCATGCAAGGCTAGCACCAAACATACCTAAAATCAGTGCCTTTGTCAAGGCAAATGCTTCATTTGTACCACAGGGCTGGAATCACCTTCTACATTTTTTGCTCTGACGGCCAAACATACTCTATATTAATTCAAGATCCTAAATCATCTCTTTCCATTCCCTTCCTTTCTCTTTCTCTCTTCACCTTGTTTGTCTTCATTTGATTCTGCATCATATCTATTCCGGAAGCTGCCCTCTACCAGTTGAATTCTTTAGAGACAAGGCTATCCCCTTTCACACATGGGACTGGAAAAAGAGTGAGCGTAACTACTATACAGTTTGTCATTACTGCCATTCTCCTGACTTTCCAGCTTCCCCCTTTTTTTGCAGTTTCCCTTACATTTGGGGTTGGGGCGGGGGGCGGCGCGGGAAAGGGCATGACATGAAAAAGAAGCTCTAGGGTCTAGTCTATCTGTCACCTGCAAGACTTTCATATGAAAATTTAGGATCCTTACCAATTTGGGGGAGGTCATCATATTTGCTTGATTTCATAAGATTATGGTGAAAGTTCTTTGCATGCTACAGAGGCAGAATCTACACATTAGGGCCAGGACTAGGGTGAAGCAAGTGTGTGGCCTGGGTGCCAAGTTATAGGAGGTGCTAACTCTCAGGGCCATAACAGAGCAGGGTGTGACAGCAGCCTTCAGGTGTTTGCCTTTAATCATTGTCATCTTCAATGCAGCTGTGACCAAAGGGTTAAAATCTTAGTGTGCATGACTGGCATTCGATAGATTAATATTCTTCTTTCGTCCTGGAGAAATGTACTTAACAGAGACTGCAGTTTTGGGATTAAAGAAAGAGAAGTAAAGTTCCTAGCTGATGGAGGACACTTCAAAAATTTGCAGTGGATACACGGTAACATGCTCTACCCAGGAATAAGGCCAGTCCTTGGTTTGAATAACAATGGCCTAAGAGTACTGCGGGGGAGGAAGCTTGCACACTGAGAAAAACTGGCATCTAATGAGCTCCTTCTCAGAACAATTTTCCCACTTAGGCCCTAAAAATAACTTTTAAAGTGTTTTACTATATTTAATTCAGAACCCAATTAAAAAGAAAGAAAAAGAAAGAAAGAAAGAAAGAGAGAGAGAGAGAAGAGAGAGAGAGAGAGAGAGAGAGAGAAAGAAAAAGAAAGAAAGAAAGAAAGAAAGAAAGAAAGAAAGAAAGAAAGAAAGAAAGAAAGAAAGAAAGAAAGAAAGAAAGAAAGAGAAATACAAAAAACGCACACAGAGGAGGAAAGCCTTCTCTATGACTTAACCTAGAAATTGTTATGTTTTACAAACAGATTTAAGGAAAATTTCTGTCCACCTCAACAGTACATTAAAGACAAAGATTAGTACATAATGACAAAGCTAAATCATTGCAGGATATAATTCTTTGCTACCTAATGATTATAATCTGCCAAGAACTGGATGCTATTAATACTCATAAAGGTCTCCGGACTAGAAATTCATTACTAGCAAAAGTACAAGTGTATTTTTATTTTAGGTAATTAATAGGGTTTGTCTTTCTCTTGATCCTTGCTTAGCAGAAATGGAACCTGACTCCCTCTGTGAAGAACATGTAGATCTTCAGAGACTTCTCACTGAGTGACCTTAGGCACAATTGTCTCTCTTAACCATGCTCTTTCTGCACTTGGTGAATTCTCCAAGTGCAGCAGCTTGTCCAGGACTCTACTTATTAGCAGAGTAGATGCCCCACGCCTGATCGCTGGTGTGTGAGGAACAGGGTGGGCTTGGGGAGAAGGGCGAGGAGAAACACATGAACCCCATTCCTTACCCAAAAGAAAACAACAAGTAACCAAATTTTGCTCATGGTGATTTTCCAGAGATTGGAGAGCTGGGGTCAGCCAGCTTTCGCTCTCATACCTTTGTTGTTTCCTTCGAAGAGAGCTGAAAGAACAAGTACCTCTCTTTAAATAAGATGGCTCTTAAAGAATGAAGTTCAAAAGTGCTTTTCAGTACTTTACTCATTCTCCATGTAAGAAGCTTCTGGTGAAGACACCGCATCTCACCCTAGGATGCTAGTCAGTGCTATTCTTCTACTGAAAGTGAATTAAACTGGAAAAATCAGTGAGTAAAGTGAGGAAAGGATTTAATATACATTAATCGCCAAAGCAATCAGTGGAGAATTCTAGAAACATATATGACATATATTATAGATATTTCTGGATTAAATTGACTTTATTCTCTAATATGATTATTTGACTAATCTGACTCTCGGGTCTGATTGTTTTTCCCTATTCTGAAGTTAAGTCTTTCTAAGTAATACAGATAAGAGAAAAAGGAGGAAATATAGATAAGCAGAAAATTAAAATCAATAAGAAATCCACCACCTGAAGAAAACTTCTGTTAAAATTTATATTGTATATATAAATATTTCCTAACATGCACTTTTATACATACTTATATACACATACTTTTTTCAAAAATTTTATAAGTTTTTTCACTTTCATAAGCATCTTTCCATGTAAATAAGCTTTAATACATTATTCTTAATAGTTTCATTATGTTGAATTGTATAGATGTAATATAATTTGTAGATACTAAGTTTAGATTAGATTGAAATGCAATGAGTGGCATTTTTTATTAGTCCATATAGACTTCATAATGATTAATTTTTTCTTTATTGTGGAAAAAATATCCTATGTATGCTGGATATAACCTTATTTTCAAACTACTTTGGTAGTACAATCTCTAATCCTCGACCTGACATGGAGGCCCGTTGGAGTAACATTCGTGATGGCCCCACCGTGTTGCCTCAGTGTCCTTACCATTTCTATACCCTTCAACCTGGCTCTCCAGGGCTAGCACCTTCCTCTTTGGTGGAAGACTGCTGTCAACCTGCCACCTGAGCCCCACTTTGCCCATGTACACAGGGAGCTGGAAGTGCCTGGCAGCTCACGCCCTCCCAGCAGTAATCCTTAACCAGCGATTGACAGGCATGGGGGTATTAATATTGCACTCTTTCAACCGTAGGCAGAGATGATTCTGAGGTGTGTGTTTTACACTGTTTTTCAATGTTGTCTCATTGGATTAAGAACCTTAGCGTACTGTAGTTTCTAGCTTGGAATGCACCTTTTATTGATTGCCTTCTCTTTCCTGATCACTTCTGTCACACCTTTGTTCCTTGCACTTCCCAATATACTGCTTTCACTGGAATCCTTGGCTCAGGTCTGCTTCTGGGGATACCCAAACTAAAGCACCTGTTACAGTCACTTCAACAGCAGAGATTCCAAAGGCATGTACTATGTGTTGTTGCAGAGGTAATGTGAGGAACTCATCTAGTTATCAAGTGGAAACACTCTTCTTACTTTATGTCACTATAAGGTTTAATGCATTCACAGAGAAGCAAGGCATTTAAGGCCATCTTTATTTTTTATACAGAAAAATTGTAGATTCTTTGAGGTTAAATAAATTTTGTACAAGGTCATACAGCTAATTAGAAGAGTCAGTACCAGACCTGTGTTCTCGTATTAGACAATTGTACCTCTACATAATTAACACTTATGTGTCAAAAGTGAGGTTAATTTGGAATGGAAATGTTACCTGAATTAATTTTAGGAAGCCTAAACCTAAAAATATATTCAAAGTATTTTAAAAGAATAGTTGCTTGTTTAATAACTATGTTTCATTCTTCATCCTAGTTTCCACCTTGCATCTTCTTTATTACTTTCCCGGTATTTCTTTCGCTTCCTCTGTCACCTAAGGGTGAACTGTCTCTACTAGGCACCACAAAGGGAAATAAACTTATAATTGCCCTTTAGCTGAACTTCAGTAGGTTGGACTCATCGGGGAGAAGGATGTACGTAAATAGTTATCGTTCAAGGCAACATGTAGCACGCACTCTAAAAGAGGTAGAAAGTCTTTTGGGAGGGAGAACAGAGGAAGGAAAGATAAATTCTGACAGAGAGTGAAAAAAAAAAGGCTTGATGGAACAGGTGGCCTTTAAGCTGGATCTGGAAGGATGGGTAGGATTTCAATAGCCGGATGTCAGGGTGGGGATGGGGTGACTCGCAGAGTACATGGTGGGATATGGAAGAGACGTGTTTAAAGTTACATGGTGAAGGACTTTCAATGCCTGTGAGTTTCCATTTTATTTGGTGAACAGTGGATTTGTGAGTTGGAATGCGTCCTAATGACATTGATATTTTAAGAACACTTATTTGAAGATGCTTTTCTTTATTATTAGATGTCCTTTATTGTGTTGTATTCTGTCATTCTCTTAATATAGAATAAAATTCACATAGAATAACATTAGAGTTCTTTACCATGGCTATGGCACTGTGTAGCATCCGGTCCTTGCCTGTTTTCACACCTTAAATAGTGCTACTGTCATTTGCACGCTAACTTCTGAGCACAATGGTCTCTGACAGTTCCTGTTCCTCCTAGGCCCAGGGATTCGGCTCTTGTTCTTCTTCCAACTTCTTCTTAACTCACACTTCCTCAAAGGAAGCTTTTCTGCCCACCCAATCCAAAGCAATACTCATGTTACTTTCTACAAAGAAAATAATGAAATCACTTATTTATTTATTTATTTATTTATTTATTTATTTATTATTTATTTGTTTAGCTTTCACTCTCTGCTGCTGTAAACGAGGTTACAGATCATACAGTCATGGTCCTTCAGGGTCTACCTGGAGCTTGGCAGAGTGACTAACACATATCAGAAACTCAAATATACTTGTTGAATAAATAAATTGAATAAAGCAGAATTAATGTTGTTAGAAAACTGGAAAGATGTTACATTGCTTAGAGATACACTTAAATAAGTTATGCAGCATTTGATTATGGTGTTTGTATTGGGAACTCTGGAACATACTGGTTCAAGTGTGTCGAGCATTTACAACTCTGGTGTTTCTTACTTGTGTTACTCAATGCATTATTTCTAAGTGGAATTTCCTCTCAGGAACTTTGTTCCTTCTTCTCCACATCTCCCACCTCCAACATTTTCTGGCCATTATTTCAACTAAGTGCTAGGCTTGGTAATTTTCCTAATGATCTGGAAATGGATTGCTCTTCTGCAGATGGCCATGTATTGAGTTGCCCAATACCTGGTCATAAGTCATGACTTGCTGAAAAAAGAGGGAGTCTTTTTGAAGTGGAAGGGGCCTTTGGAGGTCATCCAGCAGCTTTTGAAACAGCTCCAGCAGCCAGATTAGTAAGCCCAGTACCTTCCTTGGCAATCTGGTTTCCTGATTTACTATGAGATATGGAGCTGTTTATGATGCTTTTGATAGAAAATAAATGACTCTTAATTCTACCACATGATGAAGTTCATATTTGAAATGTTTGAATAAGTTTTTCAGACCATAGTTCTGCAATTGGCTATAAAATTTTACAGTCTTGTTACAAGGATATAAAAGTCTGTGATTGGAGTCTCTACTCCAGGCTAAAACTATAAGAATTGTAAAGGCTGAGGCTATAGCTGAGAGATACCCTTTTCTGGCTTTGGAACAAAAACACAGTGAATATGTATAAAGATAGGTAGGTTTGATTTGAGACTACTTTTGAAATAAAGTTTCACTTGGAACACATCCCATGACTTCTGGAGTGAAATGCAATTAAATTGTAAGACATAATTCATTCCTAAGCTGAGTCCATGTGGAGATCATTTGTCTTGTAACTTTTTATTGAGCCAGTAGACACATGAGATAACCAGAGTGGCCTTTTGGATATTTTGGGGGAAATTCTACTTTTCCTTATCATGTTGAACTTCATCCTAAAACATTATTTCTAACCATAGATCTATAACATAATAACATTTATTCATCCCACATCAAAGTTAGAATAACCTAAAGAACACGTTTAAATGAATAGTCCAGAGTTATGCAGAATGCCAGCACTCGTGGCTCTGAATGAATGTTAAAAGTTTGTATTTCCTGTACTATTAAAGTAGAGCCTCATAAACCTAATTATCACTTGCCTGATATCTTTGAACACTGTCAAGAACTGGAAACCAAGCCAAAATGATCTCTGAATAACTAAAACAGGTGGTGCAAAGTCCATGCACAAAAACTCACATGTTTTTCCAGATGACCTCCTCCACATTTACTATACTCCCCACAAGCTTGTATACTTTTATTTCATACTTAATTTCAATAAGCTTAGTTATTTGGTGTTCTGTTGCAAATAAAGCAAATCCATCATGGTAAGAATGAGGTGTCGGAAACAACAGCATTGCAGGGAAGAAAAGGCAGAGTGTTCTCACATGGTTTAGCACAGAGCACACAGATGAGATATGTCTCAGCCTCATAAGGATGACATGTTTAAATGTGAAGCATTTGTTAACAGCAGCTGGTACAGAGAAAACATTCTATAGATGCTTATTAAATATATGTAAATAAGTTTATATCTCAGTAAAAAATGAGGGCTTAGAGGAGGATAACTGATATTCCCTAATAGGGAAGGAAAATAAAATACTAGTTTTAAAATACTTTCCCTGGAACAAATATTTAAACTTAAAAAAATTAGCAGTTAAACAGTACATTTTAATTATTTTCAAAATTCAGTTAGGTATAACTTCAACATATGATGTCATCTGACAAACAGGATTTGCTGAAGTCTTTCTGCTCTTATTTCTTGATTTAATGCTTAACATGGAAAACATATAAAAATTCTGAAATGTGGTGGAAACTACTTCCTAGAGACAACACTATACTTGGAGTCAATTTGTCACTTGAAAAAAAGAGCTCAGGACACTGTGTGGGCTGAAGTTCCATACCCAACTCTGGCTTTACCAGTGACCATGAACTTAAAACATAACTCTGCATACAATCATATACTCAGGTACCTCCTGAATGTTGTTGACCTTGGATCCTCTCCTGCTCTTCATCGCTGAGACAAACTCTTTCAAGACACAGGTTTCATTGCTGCCCTTTACCCACTGTTGTTTTGGGAAAATATTTGCTCCCCCCGCCCATGCACTGCTGTGAGGCTTGGCACGTTGCCCGGAATGTTTCCATCCCTTCCCTCTGCTCCTTGATGAAATTCTAGGTATTCTTGAAGGCCCAGCTCAAATGTCACCTCTTTTGTGAAGTTTTTCCTCCTCTTGTGTTCCCCATGTACCACTGGAAAGGGGAAGAGAGAAGTTTGTGGTCTACCATCACTTGGCTCAAATTTCTACTACAACACATATCTTAGTGTCCTCTATAGGCAAGCAGCAAAGTGTGGTGGCTATGAGCTCAGGCTTGGAACCTAAACACATTGAGACTTGAACCCTGTTCTCACCAGTTATATGTTGAGAAGCGTTTGACATGTTCACCTTGCTGAGCCGCAGTATCCTGATTTGAAAACATAGTGTTTTCATAGGATTAGGTGAGGATTAAATGACATAATGAACAAAAGTCAATCAGCAGCGTGTGTGCCATGTGGAAAGTTCTCAGTAAAGATTGGTTAGCACTGTAATGTAAGTTATGTGTCTTTTTTTCACTAAACTGTTAATTTCATCAGTGAATCCTTGATAATGCTTAGCCTAGTCTTGGCACACAATGCTTACAAATAAATATATGTGATTGTCCTTAATTTCAGTTAGATGATTTACATGATTTTCAAAGGACTATTATCATAAAGGGCCTATGCTAACTTAGAGACCAGGCCACTCTTTCTTCATACCCTTGTTTGCCCTGCAATGGCCCAGCCTCTGCCTGTTGTCCAAGCATAATTATAAACTACACCTCTTTCCACTCTGAAAAGTGTTCTGGTTTGGACAATAATCTTTATGGTCATCCCAGTTTTGAGAGGAGCCTTAACAGTTTTTTTTGTTTTGTTTTGTTTTTACCTCAGAAATCAAGTTCCTCACTCTGCGAGGCATATATCAAATTTGACATTATGGGAGCAGTCAATTAGTTGCTGTGAAATGCTCAAGAAATCATTGAAAAAAAATAAATGGGTGAAAATTTGGTCATTCTTTATTCTCTCATTTTCTTAAGGAATATTGGGTACAAATCTAAGAGGATAGAAAAATTAAACTGAGAAACTTTCTGCTACTTAGAATGATAGATGGGATATCTCTACATGGGTAGAATATTGGAGAATATAGCAATAAATTTAAAATATGATAAAAGGGCAAGACTGAACAATAAAACAAGTTAAGGTTATATATTCTCATTGGCATCATCTGCTTATAAATAATATTTCCAAAAAATCTTACAGTGAAATTTTGAAAACTTAAAGTTTTTCTTCTTTTTCTTCTTCTTTGTCGTTCCTTTCTCTTTCTTCCTCTTTCTCTTCTTCCTCTTCTTCTTCCCCTTCTCCCTTCTTTCTTCTTCCTTCTTTTTCTTTTTCTTTTAGGCAATGTGGTACACTGATCTAGCCCTTAGCAAAATGATAAAGTAGATGTTTTCTTCATTAATGCTCAAGAAGTTTTCCTTAACCTTTCTGGCTCTCCAGGTATTGTACCCCCATCCTTTACCCATGCACCTTTTTTTCTTGTGCCCTCCCAATCCCCTGTGCACTGTGCACCAGCCTGGGTAATCTAGGACTCTTTGGGTCAATCATCAAATATCCTAGCAGTATTTTTCTTTCTGAATTATATTCTAAATGATGGAATGGAAAGTGGTATTCCCTATTAGGGGAACTTTGGGAGGAAAGTCTGGGGATGAGCATAGCGTCCTAGAATACGTCTGGACAAAATACAATGAGTGGATGACAAACTTGGGCTTTGGAGTCAGGCTGGGCTAGTCTGAATTTTGGCTCCTTGCTATTGTCAGTGTGGCATTGGGTCTTCATATGTATGAAAGGGTTAATAAGACCTGACTCTCAGTTGCTTTAAAAATTAAATATATGGCTGCATTTGTAAAACACTTAATAATGTGCCTAAGTCACAGTCTAGCAGGAGTTAGAGCTTTGGAGGTAAATAGACAGAGGGCCTAACTTTGCTCAAGGGGAAATAACTTGACTCTCAGGCTTCTGGAGAACAGAAATCGCAATGCTCTTCTCAGGACTGTTATTAAGGCTTAAGTGCATGTAAAAGACTTACTCTAGTGCTGGGCATATAATAAGTCCTAACCAAGTTGTGGCTACTGTAACACAGTAGTCTCTCTTTATCCGTGGTTTTGCTTTCTGCGGTTTTAGTTATCTATGGTCAACCACAGTCTGAAAATATTAAACAGAAAATTCCAGAAATACACTATTCGTTAGTTTTAAATTGCATGCCCTTCTGAGTCGTGTAAAGAAACCTTGTGCCATCCTACTCCGTCCTGCCTGGATGTGAATCATCCCTTTGTCCAGTGTTCAATGTTGCACAGTACAGTACAATAAGATATTTTGTTATATTGTTATAATTATCCTATCATTCTATTATTGGTTATTGCTGTTAATCTCTTATTATGCTTAATTTATAAATTAAATTTCATCATAAGTATGTATGTGTAGAAAAAGACATAGTATATACAGAGGTTTTGAAATTATCTGCAGTTTCAGACATCCACTGGGGGTCTTGGAACACATTCCCCAGGGATAAGGGGGAATGACTTTAACTATTATAATTAGGTTGTGCTACTATGGTATGAGCTCAATAGCTAATAGACATTATATTTGTTGTCATTATTTTTATTGGGTCATTTGCATTCCTGAATTCATTTGGGAGATGGAAATCCTCCATGTTTAAATATAAGGTAGAATCCTGAATCTGATTGATCATTTTATATAATAATATTTGATATGTAGAGAAAACTTAGTCAATGTTTGAATGAGCTATTATATTTTCCCAGAGGGAAGCTAAGCAAATGCAAAACTGTAGAGAAATCACTTTGGCTTTCCTGTCCCCAATTACTACTTACCAAAGGTCACTTGTGTGCACCCACCCGATATAACATGGTGACTGAATCTATTTTTAATGCTGTCTCTGGCTGTGGAGAACAGCTTAGATTGCTCCAGGTGAGCTCCTGTTATGAAACAGGATCCCAGTTCAGCTGCCTTTAGTCACGTAGATGTACCCAAACTTATGCTCTGATTGAAAAACAAACATTTGGTTATCTCCTTGTGTGTACTTGGGGGAGAAGAGAAAAAAAGAAAAAAAAGAAAAGTATCTGACCTTTTGGTATTCACTTTCTTCATCCTGTGTTCTGGCCAGTGCACAAGTAAATAAAGGAAACTACAAGCTTGCTCAGCCATTTTGCCTCATGAACTAAAATTCAGCCAACGGCTGATATGAAACCAGAAACAAAGAGTGTTAATACTCTACTGAGGCTCATTGCCCTTTTCAGATCATGTATTTCCTAAGAACTACACCTGAATGCGACTTGCTTGGTTTCCAGTAAAATTTTTTTTATGATTAAGGTTACGATTTTTTTGAAAAAGCCAGGAATGAGCCCACTGTCTCTGGTGTGCAGCAAAACCCATGAGTCAGAGCGTTCAGGGGGCAGTGTTCCGAAGGAGAGTCTTGAGCCACAAGTGGGCAACCCAGCTGGTTATTCTAGATGCCACAAACTGTATGCATTTACTCATACTTCAAGGAACTAGAAAAACGTTGCACAGCTGATCTGTTGTACTGTTGCAATGACCAAAAAAAAAAAAAAAAAACCGCTCAACAGATGATGTGTGAAAGTTGTAAAATGCTGAGCATAACAAGCACACCATCTCCTCCAGGACAGTGTGTGCCTGAGATCCCTCCCTCGTTACCACTGTTGTCCTGTCCCCTCTTGGCTTTGTTCAGAGGTGGCCCTTGCGATAGAACGTTGCCGTTATTTGTTTAATGCATGTTTCTTCTAGTGGGCTATGAGGAGCTGCTGAAGGGCAGGATCATATCTTAGTCTTGCAATGCCTGGAACATTGCAAACACTCAGTAAATATCTGTTGAATATATATATATATATATATATATATATATATATATATATATATATATATAAATTCTGACAAAATAAGGCTAAAGTTCTAAGCTGATGGCCAATTCGTTAGCATTATCTTATAATATAAGTGGTCTCATTCCTGTTATAAGATAATGTCGTTATATTAAAACAGTTACAGATCCTTACCTTCAAATCCACATGCTCTAAGTTATTCATCTTTTACACACCCCAAAGACATTTTCAGTACAGATCCATACTGAGGGGGTTTATACAGATGGAAAAGATATTTTCTCCTCCTTTTGTGAGATTATTGAGTTTGTGTAATGAACCGTAGTCTATATATTCAGAAGCCACCCTAATAAATGCTTTTGAGTTTATTTGATACTTCTGGCTGTCATTTAACACAGAAAAATCAGTTAAAAACCAGAGCAGTTAATATTGACTAAACGGCTCCAAATCTCAATTGGGCAATGTTTTAATCATATGGAGACAATCTGCATTTTACTGCCATCAGGAAACAACAGGAATATCTAATGCACGAATTAGGAATGCATATCAATTTTCACAGTACAGTTGGTAATTACGAAAGTATACTTTCTCGTTGTTGTTAAAGGAGTTTTCTGGTAGCCAAACTATTGTTCTGGTGTGTGGGGAATCTAAAGACTCCATTGGCCTTTTTGCCTTTGATCTTTTGAGTTTCTGAAGTTGTGCAATTTTGCATGCTGCACTGATAATCTGGGAAAATGTACAACCACTATAAAAGGAAATTTTTCTATTAGTCCAAGAATAATCGTTTATAGCAAAACCACCTGACAGAAACATGTGGGTGCATATCACCCATATGAAAACCAAAGGCATTTTTACAACTGAGGATTATTTTCTTCTCTTCGTACAGATCCATATGGTCCCTATTCAGACATTGGCCATCAGCAATGCTGCCTCATTTAATCCCAAAAATAGAGTTCACTATTTTTGCTCCAAATTTGGATGAGAAGAACTTTTTATTAAGAGTTCATTGTTTTATCTTCCACAGAGCAATTACTCAAAGTCAATGAATGGCATTTAAATTTGACTGGGATGGCAAACGTAAATGAAATAGCCATGGAGCGTGGCTTTTATGCCTTGGCCATGCACTGCTCGATTTCACCCCGCCCCTTCTGCTTCTCTCCTGGAGTCAAACATCCACTTGATCCTGCAAGGGACAATGCTTTCCCCACAACAACTGACCCACAGTGTTGTCTGGGAGCTTCATTCATTCATTCATTCATTCATTCAATAGAGAGTAAATGAAGAATGTGCTTACTACTTATTGGGGAGTCTGTCCCAGGTGGATGTCTGGTTGTATGTATGTCTGCTTCCAGAAATAAAAAGCAGAGGCACACTGGACCAACATGATTACTAAGGAACAGGAGGCTGGTTTTTCAAAGAAAGTGGCCTTCTTATGATAAACAGAAGAGGGAAAGTTCTGAATAGACTCTGACGCGAACGCCCTTCTTTCCATGACTCCTGTCCAGGATACATTTGCTGGTTAAAGTAATTCTAAGCATGACCAAATAAACCACTCCAACTGGGCAGCTGGACTAGTGAAGACGCTAGTTTTGGAGATAAGGAAAACCCTGATTGCAAATGTCACAAAGAAGACATATCCTTGGTCCAAATAGAGGGAAGAAGAAGTCATTGCTAGTATTTCAGTAACACAAAATGCACCATAGCATTTGGGACCCCGGGAAGGAGAATGGAAGGCTACTTTACTTCCTATTGTGTTCCATTTTCCATTTATTCACCAGTTGAACTGAAGCCATTGCTGGACTTATAATATTTGGGACTATTTCAATGGGCTTCAACCTTGAGAGCAGGAGAAAAATTCACCCAAATTAAACAACAATAACAACAACAAACTCAACGGCATTTATACAAGATCTTACTACTGTCCCTAAAGCAAAATGACTTCTCCTCCACTTTGGCACAGATCCTGTAGGCTGCACCTTGGACCTTTGTGAAATCTGTCTTACAACACTTCATGTACTGTTGACTCAGCCTAATGGTGGAAGTTCATTGGGGAGCATGGTGTAGTAGGAAGAGGAATAGACAGAGAACTAGGAAACCTGGGTCCTAGTTCTGGTTCCACAACAAACTAGCTTGCAGTCTAAAAATGCACACAACTTTCTGGGTTATTGGTTCCTTATGCGTAAAATGAAAAGATCAAATAAGTTGTTTCTTTATAGCCCTAAAACTCTGTGAGTTAGAAGGTATTAAATACATAATGAGTGTCACAGGGTGAAAAGTGGCACACTGTGTGATTTGGCCAGACCTTGCTGGAGCATCAAGAGTTCCTTATTGGAAATAATAGCTCACTCCTGCAACACCAATGGCACCTTATTTTTCCACATCTTTACCAGCTATGCCCAGTTTTTACCTTGTGTTTTTATTGTTGACATGCATGTCTTGCCTTTTCCAATAGCTATAAGCTCCTTGAAATATCATTTGATATTCTGCCATTTTCTAGCTCCATAAATATTTGCCAAATGTTTAACTCTTCTTCCAATTAATTATTATTTTCATGTAAAAATAAAGTTAAGATTCACTTTAATTTATTCATCTCGGTTCACAAAATTATATTTGAACTCTCAATTCCAACGTATGCTCAGGAATGAGCTATTCTTTTACCAAACTTTCACAGATACTCTTTCTGAAGACTTTAATATGAAAAGCCTGCAAAATATTAGTAATAGTTGTATTTTTGTGCCTGAGTGAAAAGCATTGTGTCATGTAATTCTTAAAATAACACTATACAATTTTAGATAAAGATTATTGATACTAAGTAACAGTCCCACACAGATAGGAATAGAGCCAGGTTTATCTGACTTCAAAGTTCATGCTTAAAACCAAGCGCACACAGGCTCTTTCTGTGTTTGATTATACACCCAACACAATCCACCTATACTCATGTCTTCATGAGTCTCTGGTATGAAACCTAAATCAATATGAGGCAATAGAGCCAAAATTATTGAAGGATAAGGCAGTGTTTCAGAACTTTGTTGTAATGAAAAGGAAGTGACTTTTATTTGGAGTTCTTAAGCCCTTGGTTTCATGCTTACTTAGCAACTTAGCAGCTGCATGAAATTAGGAAATTTACTGAAGCTCCATGGGCCTCAGTAGTCCTTTGTTGGTAAAACTAGACAACAGCTCTTACCTCAAGAAGTTGTTATAAAATGTATAACAATGAGATATTGGATGTTGAAATACCTGGAATGCATAGTCAACGCACAATAAACTCTTCCTTGCCCTCCTCCCAATTCTCCTTTCCAGCATAAGTGATGCCTTCCAGAACAGGTTCCATGACCATAGGAGAATAAAGAACACACTTGAAAGAACACTTGGCATACTCTAATAAGGAGAACTTTTCTCCTCCTCAGCTTGTCTCCGATAAAATACTTTACCTCCCTAGAAATTACCAGAGCCCGCCAAGTTCTCAGCAATGCCGAAAGGTATTTGCTGTCAGCACTTCCACTGAGTTGACTAGGAGAGAGGTTGCTCATTTTACCATTAACAAGATTCTTCCTGAAGTTTTAATTCGGGTACTCGGTGGCCAAGAATTTAAAGATATGACATAGGATTAATGTTCTCTCTGAGTTCATCCTGCAAAGATACTTACATAGAGTAAAATCAGAAGTATTCTTTCTCAGATTTTCTTCTTTATTTAAAAAAAAATGGGGACACTGGTTCTGCAACAGGAAAGACCTCTACAGGGGCATTTATTTATTTATTTATTTATTTATTCATTCATTCATTCATTCATTCATTCACCCAAACATTAAGCATCTTGTACCAGAAACATAAAGATGAATATTATCATGATTCCTTAATTATCTCACAGTACAACTGAGGAAAGACAACCATGAAAAGAGAATTCCAATGCATCATGGAACTATGAGTAGGAACCCATGAAGATAGGCTCTGACTCTTTAGGGCACCAGACAGACCTGATCATCAACTCTGGCCCTCAGCTATCCAATTCACTCATCTAACAAGTAATTGCTGCAATGTGATAATAGCTCTGATTTCTACTGGTGACAAAGCCACAGTTTTGCTAATACTATGATGGTTTGTTGCTCACATTCAGAACTAAAAGGAATGTGAAATTTCAGTTACAGAGTCATCAAAATAAAAACACAACTTTGTGTTCCTATCCTAATTGACAGAATCCCCTGAATTCTCATAGACTCTCCCAAGATAAAAAAAAAAAGAAGAAGAAAGAAAAAAAACTCCCATTCTAGAGATTTCTGAAAATCTGCCTTCTGCGACCACATAGGGCAAGTTAATCTTCTTGAGCTCTCCTGCTTCTCCTAAATTGCCTTCTAATCCAAAAAATGACATTGAATCTTCAGTAACCTTATCATTTTTCTCTGCATGAGCTAGAGTTTGTTAATTTCCAAACTAAAACATTAAGCCCAGAAAGCAAGCATCCCAGTATCTTATGACTAGACCATGTAACCTCAGCGGAATGAAGAATAAACTTGAAGGAACACCTTGACATTCTGTAATAAAAATTTCCTTCACTTAGAAAAAGAAATCTGTCAAAATGGTTGATTTAGAATTTCAAATACATAACTCTTTTTTTAAAAAGATAATTTATTGATTTTTTAAGTTTGGTTTTCTTATTGAAATGATTGTTTTAAACAAGAATGTGTAACACAAGAGATCAGTAACACAAGGTAAAAACAAAAATATTTTTCCAGGACAAATCACTCAGGATCTCATTTTTTTTTAACTTATGCAACATATGTTCCTTTCAGCAGATAAGATTTTGAAGACTGTGTCTTTCAGCAGATAAGCAGAAGTCTCTGATGCTAGCTCTGAATTAGATGCATCTGAATCTCAATAGAGGTACAATTAATTAAACACCAATATTGTGCTGGGAAATAAAAAAAAAAGTGGACTCTCTCCTAAAGGAAACTGAAAATTTGGTGAAAAATATAAACATATTACAAAAATAAGTATACAAGGAAGACTACACTGGAGGGGGAGATATACCTGAAATGACGTAAAGAAAAGATTTGGGCTATTCAATAACTTACATTGTCAGATGGTTTTGTCAACAAGGTAAAAATAATACCAACTTTTTAGAACATTCTGTATTATAATACTCAGCAAACACCATTATAATTACTAGATTACCCTTGGTCCTTCCTGCTGGTTTTGAGCTCCACACTATTAAGCCCTATCGGCTCGCTCTGTGCCTTGCATATAGTATCTTCTCAATACACGAGGGCACGACATATTACAGGAAAGGCGGAGGAGGACCGATTTTAAACCCAGTTCCGCAGCTTGTTCGGCTGTGTGACTTTTTGAAAGATCTTAATCTCTCTAAGCTTTTGTTATCTCCAAAATGAGGATAATAGTAAGATTACGATTTTTTTTGTAAAATTAGATGATACCTGTAAAAAGTTTAGCAAATAGTCATCCTTCAAGCAGTGCTAGTTATTGTCACAGAAGGAAGCACGAGAATTAATGTTCAGGGCTGGAATAAAACACATCTGTCTCCTCATTGTAAAGAGTGAACCCCAGAGATGGCAGGCTTTCCCTAAGGTCACACTCTAGGTGTGAAAAACAGAAGCAGGCGAAAACCCAGATCTCCTGAGTTTCTCAGGTTAATAAGTTTTAATGACAACCAGAAAACCATCTTCTAGGTCGAGTCTTAGCATCATCCGACCCTCTGAAATAAAGTGATGTTTCTTTGTTTGCTTCCTCTAAAGTTTACATTTCTGGAGTTGACAAAAGCGAGATAGCTTAAGTAGTTTTTATACATTATTTGTCACCTTGAAGTCTTGGATATGTATGCCTTTGAAGCTATAGACTTCTGTATAGCTCCAAATGTTTTATAAGAAACCATGAACGGGGGTGGGTGTCTCACAAGCTAGACAATGTGGCCCTGAAACATGGGTACACCCTTGGCAGAGATTCATTTTTTTCTCAAGTAGTAAGCTTCAGGGTGAATATTTTTCATCCGTTTATACTCTGTCAAGTGATGTATTCTTATGAATATGAACCTACATCAAGCAATAATCAATCGAGATTGTTTTCACATTATTTAAATCACCTGGTGACAAGTTAGTGCTATAGAAAAATGTTTGCTGTTTTTATTTTTGCATGTGAAAATATAAAGAAACATGATAGTAATAATAACCACAACATATTATTATTGTTGTTGGTACTGTGGTTGTTAATATGATACAAAGAAGCTCAATAGATATCAGTTGAATGCATGCTTGGATGAATCAACTGTCATCAACTAACTCTCTTAATCAATAAAAGTTGCAGAAGATAAATGTGTCTAGTGTAATTTGCCACATGTGAAGCAGTTGACAAATGATAATGAGTCTTAATTTGTAAAATAATTAATAATGGGAAATTATTGAAAACTATTAATTTGAAAATAATAGAAAATAAAGATCACTTGAAAATTGAATGAAATTAACGAAGATTCCTAGCAAGAGCAGTTGGCAGGGGAACATTGTTTTTTCTTAACTATAATATCACACATCTATAACTCTCCCCCAAACTGCTACTATAATTAGAAAATATAATGCATGATCTAGGGTTTAAGTTATAATTGCATAAAAGCAGAGCGAGGTGGCTAGTTTTCCAGAGGTGATAAGATTAGCTTCCTCCCAGCCTTCAGAGTTACAGCTGTAGAGCCCGGTTGAATAAAATTTTTAATGTCGATGATGTTTGTATTAGACAAAGTCAACTTAGCGTCTCATATGAGGCAGTCAAGTGTTCCCCTGCTCAATGCATTCTCTTTTTTCCTTCTCCCACTGTTTAAACAAATTATAAGAGAAAATAATTTTAACTTGGAACTGCTACTAATATATAACATCAAAGTCATGTTTGGGAAGATTTGTGATCTTGGTGTCATGTCAGTCAAAAACTTTCTGTTATGAAAATTTCTCCATAAGTGATATATTTCCTTTGTTTCTAATTTCTTCGCATTCATAATTCAGAAGTGTCTTCTTAGTGTAACATACCCTCAAGTACGTCTCTTATGACGGTTATTGTATCTGATAGAATACTATGATCTCACCCTGCTTTGCCTCTCTAACAGGTAAGTGCCCTTCAAAGAGATTTCCCCATTAGCTGTGAGATTTCTTTAGTGGGAAATAATCTCGAAATGGGAGGTAAATCCTAGAGTTTATCTGACTGACAGGAGTGGGGAAGTGCTACATTAAAAACTGAAAAACAGTACTGGAGAGTCTTGATTTTAGACTTTGGGTGATAAATCTTACCAAAGACCCCCCCCTCCACCAACGTCGGCCTTTAGGATGCTTATAAAATGTGTTCCCCTCTTTTTTGTTAACACCCTACTGTTACAGCATTGTTTGGGTCCTTTCAGCTAAGCTTTCCCAACATCGGAGCAGTGCACAGTTCCAGACAGTGAATGGAGTGCAGCGGAGGCTGATCTGGCTGAGAATGGGAAAGACACACAACAGCCTCCCTTTTCTCCCAGACGCCAAGGAATCTTTACTTTGTCCTTGAAAAAAACCCTTTGCTTTGATTCAAGGTCACCATATCTCCTATCAGACTGCAGTGGTACTAGAGAAGTAGCAATCGGAGCGTCCTAGGCCTCATTCCTGCACATAGGCTCCTGCGGTGGGAGGCAGCCCCAGGGCCTTCCAGGACCCACTGCTCCCTAAGCCTGGGAATCAGTTGTTCATGACACAACCATTAAGATTGTTCCCTCATCAGTGTACCTATCCCCAGACCACAGCTTGTCCTCCCGGAATGCTTTCACTCTGGGCCTCTCAGTGGTGGTTTTAAAAGGCCCTCTCTGAGCTTTCTCCTAGGGCCCTCGGGTTTAGTAGCAAGTCGTGTGGCATTTGAATCAAAGGTGGGAAAGAGGCAAGGGTAAAATCACCTTCAGGTGCCAGCCACAGGTCGCCCACTTTAACAGTGATTATTTCTTTCTTCTATGCACATTTATAGCTTGTCTTTAGAATATGAATGATCTGCGAAAGTAACAACAATGAAAGGACATACTTTATTAAGCATGAGTTTTAAAAAGATTGAATCGGGGTTAGCATGGACCAGATGGGACAACCTCTGAACCTGTAAGAGGTAGATGTATTATTCTTACTTTTTAAGCACATGTCTCAGACTCTGGATATCATTAAGAGAAACTATCCCAGTTCTTCTATTTTGAAACCAAATTTGCTAGGATTCTGGAGCTACTATTGATTATCAGTGTACAGAATGCATCCCTATGGCCCTGAACTTACATTTGAGACATGCCGAAAATGAAGACTAGGTCTATTTCTAAAGCAGCTCATAAACATTTTTCCTGCAGAACCAACTCAAGAAACCCCATTTTTTCTTTACCCCTTTTCTCTGAATTCTGCCGACAGAGTAAAGATAAAGAATGCTCGAGTCACTGCAAAGAAACAGTAATTGAGTTCTCTGTTAGATATGCCACTTTCCTTATTTTGCCAAGCAACATCAAGTCTGGAGGCAAAAATAAAAGCTAACCTTTT
Organism: Rousettus aegyptiacus; assembly: GCF_014176215.1. Taxonomy (NCBI): domain Eukaryota; kingdom Metazoa; phylum Chordata; class Mammalia; order Chiroptera; family Pteropodidae; genus Rousettus; species Rousettus aegyptiacus. Next base: position 21,727,101 of record NW_023416293.1, on the reverse strand, counting down.
CGAATGATGTGTATCCCTTAATAAGAGTCCAGAATCTTCTCCCAAAGGGAGAAAGATGCATAAAACTAGTGAGACAGTTTTTAGTCATGTGGAGCCTGGAGTCTCCCCCTGGTCAAGAGGAGACATCACTTTTCAGAGTATGCTTGCTGCCCTCTCCTGGTCTATATGTACCAGAGTGTTAACTGCACACCAAATGTATTTATTTTCATTTGTGTGAAGTACAGTGTATACATGAGCATTTGTTTGAAATATTGAGGAACTCTCACAAGTTTATACTTGGAGCTTATTTGGGGAAATAAACTCATTATCCCCTTGGCTCCCGGATTTGTATTTAGGGGTGCTAATCTTCACACTACCTCACGTCACACCCCTGATGTGTCATCCTCTCATTGTCCTCTTGCTCTCTCATGGCTCTGGGGCTCTGCTCTGTGAATCAGTGCTCCGCTCCGGGCTGGGTACTGTGGAGGAGCTGGCCAACCAAAGACATCTTTCCAACAAGAAGTGGTGGAAATGGGAAATATCTGCATTTAGATTGACGGTTTGAGGACCATACTTGAGCCTGACGTGTAACATAATTAACTCTATACATTATTAGGTCAGCATGTCCAATTTATAGAAAAATAAAAACAGAACTCTGTGGTAGAAATAGAAATAGCTAAGGAAACATAGAAGAGGACGGCACTGGAAAATTTCCCCTTCAAAACAATGTCTCTTTTATGGGTCCTTTGTATGACTTGTTTTAAGCCCAACACCAGGCACCATTCTCCTGGTTGAAATAATTTGTTGCTTTCCCCCTAAATACTTAAAGGGCCCTGGAACAGAGACAATGCCTGCAACCTGGCATGCTAGCTGCAGCAACATCAGAGTACAAGTGGGGCTGGTCTAATCTGCTGTGTGCCTGTGCCACAGCAGTGTCTCAATGTTTGTCCTTGACCCAAGCTGACCGGTCCTCGCCATATCAACAAGAACCTGGCGCCCAGACTCAGAATCTAACTCCATTCTTTTGCTTTAGAAAAAGAGGGCTAAGAAAGAGGTATTTACTCTAACGAGATTCAAAGGCATGCACCTTGTCCAAATTTTACAAAACTTAGAAACCGAGGGTATCTAAAACTCTGGCTGACTGTACTACTATCCACAGAAAAGAAAGTTTTGGTTCTCTCGCTCAATGAAGAATCATGACACAAAACAATGAACACTCAAATCATTGTTTATACTTATCATCGAAAAACCATCAGCGTCTCTTGGCCCATACAAAGTCTATATATTCACTCATTCACTCAGTTGCTGCCAAGATGCCCAGCATTGCTTTAGAGCTTGAATGGTAAGAGGGAATGGGTCTCATTTTATTTCAGATATTAGATTCATAGAAGATTGACAAATATTTAGTGATACAAAACTACCCTTTTAACTACAAATAAACTTAGTTGGGTCAATTAATTTGTATTTATTCAAATAGGTAAATTCTTTATAATCAAGTTCCTTGTGATGTAAAAAGAGGAAAATACTCAACTATAAAGTCAAAATGCTCTCTCTTAAATATACTTACTTGCTCTATCTTATTTTTTGACGTGATTTCATAAAACACCTTGCTAAATCACTCAAATCTGGGAAGGGGCAAAAGTAAGGATAGTTGTCACGACTCCATGGCAATAACTAAGTATGCATTTCCCTTAATGACAAAAGAACATGTTCATCTGATTAAAAACAGGTCAGCATAAATTCTCCACTGTGATATGCAGAACAAATACCTTTCTTATAACTTCCTTATCTTCCTGGGACAGGCACACGTGTTGGGGTAAGCACTGCCCTGTGCCCAGGCACGGCCAAATGCGGGATTGGTTGCGAGTTATCAGTGGATCGTTCGGGTATGACCTGCTAAGAAGCCACTGAGAGGAGTGCTGCTGAGCCTGGAGATGACATGTTCCACGGCCCCTGCACCTGCTGCGGTGTCGTGCTCTTGTCGAATTGGAGTCCAAATCTGCGTTTGCTCTCCACTGCTCAAAAAGCTCTTTCTAGAGGCTTCAGAGCAGTTACACACCAGTACCTGAGTACTGTCCAAAGCAAGACTGATGTTAACCAAGCCTTCATTCCGTCCCCTGTGGCTTTTCTAAGGGAAAGCCTGAACTCATTAAGCAATGTTAATTTAATCACAAATAATCAACAAGAGGAAAGAAGTTATATAATCATCAAAATTCAAAATAAAATATGATAAAATCTCAGGAAATAAATTTAAAAAAAATAAAACTTGCATCTTGAAATAAATGAAAGAAATGGCCAGAAGTCTACCAATTTTAAGATCAAATAAACCCAAAAATTGACCTTTTCTTACAAGTATATTTATGACAGAGCTCCAATTCATGACTTTTCAATGCAGTTATACATGAAATCCTTGAACTCACCTTTTCTGCAGGTGCAGAATTACAAACGCATTTTCAACTCAAAAGGTAATGCAAAAAATAAGTCAGGTACACAAGGAGAGTCCATGACAATTACATTTAAAGATCTTTCTCTCTCCTTTCTCTCTGTCAACCACAGCATAGCGATACAGTTTTATTCCACCCATAACCTTAGTCCACGTTGGCTATATTACCTTCAAAATCAAAACCATGGCCAAGTCCACCAAGGTCCCTAATGCTGAGGAGGATAGTCACCTGGTAGGTAGGTGGAGAATGTTCAAAAACCGCGTTCTAATAATCAGATAGTGTTTGACTTGCTATAGGTCACGACTATAGTGGGGGTCACCAAGAGGAATAAATCGGTAGCAGGACAACGTGCAGGTATTGATGTAATTGAGAGGGAGAGAGAGAGAGAGAGAGAGAGAGAGAGAGAGAGAGAGAGAGAGAGAGAGAAATCAGTCAGGTTTGAAGGGCCTTGTTTTACACCCACGGATATTTCAATAGGTGAATAAACCTTGTGGCCCCCACAACACACGCAAACAGATTTACTGTCTGGCGTGAAGCAGGCGAGAGTCTGTTTCCATTTGGACCCGCAATGGAACAATGTCAATTAACTGAAGTGTCTAGTGAAGGTGGAAATGAGATTAGCCGCGGCAAGCTCATACCTGCAATGACGCGTTGGAAGCCTCCTCCTCGGGGCCCTTCCGTCTCCCGTCCCCCGTCCTCTCGCAGAGCTGCACAGCCCGCAGCCGCCGGACCCCAGCAGAAGCGCATAAGCGCCGCGCGGAGGGTGCAGCCCGAGGCGTCCGCCCGCCGCGCCTGCAGACGGGGAGGGAGCCGCGACTCCTCTCCCGGCGCTGCGCGGGGATATTATCACAGTCTGGGATTTCTATTGGCTCTGAACACCAAACAAATCACACCAGCCACCCCCCTTCTCCGTTTCACTCAGCGCTTGTTTCTCATCTAACCCACAAACATTGCAGCCACACACACTTCAGTTGCTTGCAATGTTTCTCTTTTCCTCCTTCCAGTCTGTGGATTTACAACCTTGTGGTCAACTGTAACATTTTCTCTCTCTCTTTCTCTTTCTCTCTCTCTCTCTCTTTTTTTTTTTTAGCAGCCTTCCAATCCAAGCCTTGTTTATGTAGAGAAATTCTCCATCCCTTAAATCAGCAAAAAACCACTCAGTCTCCTCAGATCTTCTTCCTTCTTTTGTTGATGGGTTTGCAATGTGAAGAATGTACAAAGCATGTGTGTGATACGTGCGCGTTACCCCCTTCTTACCCTCCCCCTCCCTCCTCTCCCCCTCCTTCTCTCTCTCTCTCTCTCTCTCTCTCTCTCTCTCTCTCTCTCTCTCTCTCTCTCTCTCTCTTCCTCTCTGTCTCTCCCTCTCTGTCTCTCCCTCTCTCTCTCCAGGCTCCTTTTGTTTTGAACAACTGAGGCCAGTGAAATTAAGAGCAAGCTGAGCCTTATAACCTAAGTGAGAGCTCAACTAATAAAATTTTGAATGAATTCCGTGGAAAGCACTCTGTTTGAGTTTGTTTTCTGTTCCAAATAACGCTTTGGTCATCATTATCCCTATTTTTTGTTTACTGAATACAGAGGTCTCTAACGCAAATCAGACTCTTCAGCATCCTGAGAACGCGGAACAAAGACGCCAGACCAATTTTTGTGCTGCATGGGCTCGGTGTGTTACAGCAGAAGGCTCCAGGGACGCCCGCGTGCTTCCTCTTTTTATTATTTTGTAGTCTTCTCTCCACTGATAATCTCAAGGCTCCGACTGTCTTAATGTGATTCTCTAGCCAAAGAAGACTGATAAAGTTTCCTGGATTAAAAACTTTCATCCGTATATTTCAATAGAGATAAACTTTTAGCCCCTCGGCAGAGAGAGAACCCAAGAAAAATCTCCCGAGATCTTACAAACTTGGCTTTCAAAATTTAAGAATAAAATAAAATTTCCCTGTGTTTTGTAAAACTGATCCTCCTCTAGCCTTTTCCTCCAAAATCATTTTCACTAGTTCCTATAGAAATTTTAATGACACTTATCCTTGACAAGAAGCCATTGGTTCTGAAATCATTGAGCTTTATTTTGATTTTTGACTTGAATTTTCCCCCAGTATTATCTCTTTTGTATATTATTTGGTATTTGATATTCTTGTTCTAGCCCAACTTATCATACATTTTGTTGAAGTTTATTATCACCAAACAGACTACCTGCTTGCTTTTCTAACTTGAGCACATTCCAGGAATTCTGAAATGAAACCTATTTTCAGAATGGGCCAAGCTGAAATCAACTGAAATTAACAAAAGAAATACAACACAAAACCACATTTGGCTGGTGGTTTCTGCCAACCACAATCCAACTTCAAATGACATATCCTTATTACTTTAACAACTCCAATCCGTTCACTTTCCATAAGTAGGCAGTTAAAAAAAAAACAACATGGTCATAAATTCATGAATGTATAGAGTACATTTTCTTGAAAGGTCTCAACAGTCTTCGAAAGAAAGGAGACACAGATTTTCCAGGTGAAGAAACAGAGTTGGAGAATGATAAAGTGACTTCCTTAGGTTATGAAGGTAGACAGCAAACAGAGCTGCAAGGCTGGATGACTGTTTTCCTTCTTATCTTTTTGAGATTACCTCTCTATACAAACTATTCAACTAAAAGGAAAGTGAAGTGTTAATTTAGCAGATTCTGATTCTTGCCTGCCTTTGCACAGAGTTAACAAGTCATGACATCATCTGACCAACTTGATAAATATTCATTTTATACATTATTCAAGGACAGAAAAAAAATGAGTGATGAAAACAAGCAGGCCATTATATTTTCTGCTAGTCATTTTTGGGGTTTGTTATAGCTTTTTACATCACTGGAAAGACCATGTATATAAAAACACAGATAACTTAAAGTCGCAGATAAATCTTAAACTTCATTTTAGGTAATAATTCAAAAACCCTTTCCTTCAGTTAATAAAGAGCAAAACTAGATGGTCAGGAGACATTTTTTATACCCAATTGGCTGTGTGGTTAGGAGAAAATAAATCATTAGAATTTAGCTCTCTACATTTATCTTTTTGATCATCTTGCTACTTTTAAAAGATATTTTTCAAAGGTATTTCTCAAATGCTGCAGTTCAGTTAGCCCTTTACAAATGATGTAGACAGTGGTAATAAGAAAAACTTTTGCATCTCAACTATTGTGCCATGCAAATCAATGGCAGAACAATCCTACTTTATTTGCCACGCATTAAGCCCCATGAAAACCATCTTGTTTAGTTCAGTGTGGTACTTTTTACAGGAAACAATCACAAATTGGTATGTATTCAGAGGAGTTGATATGACAATGATTCTGGATATTATACTTTATAAGAGGTGATGGAGAGAATTGGGTAGTTTGTCTTGGAGAAGGAACTTGGGGTGAAGATTATAATACTTTTCAAATAATAAATGTGGAAGAAGAAATATGTTTACCATTCAGATATGCTTCAAATATATTTGCTTACTTTAATTTTTAAATTTTTAAACAACCTTATGAAGAATATAGGGTAAATATTATCATTCTAATTTTGTAAAGTTTGTATAGTAAAGTAACATGATTTAGTTATTGTCATGGTGCCAAGGAAAGCTTGAAATGAATTCCGAACCCAGTACTCTTTTGAGGAGAAGTTAAAAGAAGTAGACAAAACTCAGGATAGAAGTGGACTTCTCATAATAAGAGCATTCAAGCAACTGAAAAAACTTCCTGGCACATAGATGGTTTCCCAATCACTGAAGTGTTAAGGAAAGGCCTCACTATCATCTAGCCTTATTAAAGCATTGCTGGAAGGTCAGACTAGATGATCCAAGGTTTATTTTAGTTTGACATCACCTTTGATTTTATTATAGACCTTTAAAATGTTATTAAAAAGTTTGCAATTTTATTGATTTTATGATGTTTATTATTAAGCAAAAAGCTTGTGACTATGATTTAAGTATGTTTCTGTACTAAAGATGATTATAGATTTTTTACCTTATTTTGACATATGTTCTATGATGAATATGTATCATTTGCAATAAGAAAAAACTTTTCAAAATATAGAAGAAAATTTTAAAATGTTATAAATTTTTTTTTCAACTATTCAAAGTTATAAGGTGTCCACAAAACCAGTATACTGAAGACTGATTCCATTTCTAGTATTGTAAGCATCACATCCTGATCTTTTCTATGCCTATTTGTTTTCTTTCGGACTTAGGCTAGATGCCATTGTAATGCTGATTTTTTCCCTCTTGTTATCTCCATATTTATTTTTAACCTATCTTTCAACTTATTAACTTACTGATAAATTTATAAATGCTTGTTTAGTCCTATTATAGCTATACTCATTTCCTTAGATTATCATAACAGTTTAAATTTTAAATTATTAAAATGGTTTTGGTTCATGAAAATTCAGAATTCCAATTTAAATATATATTGTTCCATCAAAAAAATCTTTATAAAAAGCCAAAAACTGTTTAATAATGCTGTATCCTTACATCAAAATCTCTAAGTGAAATATGTATTTATGATATATATGAATCTATACTCTTACCATCCCTAAATTTTTACTGTTCACATATATAAAATAGCACATCTCTCTCGTGTCACAATATTTCTGCCCAAAATGCATAACAGTGATTTATAAGAGTTTTAAAGCAAAAACTATAGCCCTTACTGTGTTGCCGGATACTCTCCTTGTGTGTGAGAGTGCCATCTGTCACGTTTGTGTCATCCCAGTGGAGCAGAGAGCATAACTCACAGAGGGGCTTGAGAAATTAATAGGAAAGACAATGACCACATATTCAGCTCAAGTCCAAATTTTCCCTTAAGACTCAGCGATCAGGTGGCTGTGGGTTTTTGAATTCATTAGTTCATGCTTATTAGATGTCAGCAAAGCCTCTGCACTGTACTCTTAGTTCTGAGACATGGACAGGAAGAGGCGAAGAGAGAAGAATTAGAGTGAAGGGAAGATAGAACCACCTTTGACCTAAATGTGCCTATGATGTAGGATAGGTAGTGTATGTAAGAGTAGATTAAAATAAGAATTAATAATGACAAATATATAGCTGAGGTAATGGCCAGGACAGTCCCACTATGGTGTCTGCCATTCCCACAGCTCTTTCCCTGACCTACTAAAGAAGCAGAACTAGATAGTACCACAGATGGGTGTAAATACTCATACTCATCTGCTCCCATGGCTACAGGTCTTAGACTAGACTGAGTTTAAAGGCAGCCAATCCGCCACCCGTGCAACAATAATGGTGGTTGGCTGTCAATTAGGTTTCTTCTTTTGAGGATCTTGAACTAGGACTATATCTATCTAACTTTCTATCTATCTATCTATCTATCTATCTATCTATCTATCTATCTATCTATGTATCATCAATCTATAATCTATCTTACATTTGGCAGTTGATAACAATGATATAAATTTAAAAAGTCAGAAAATCAGAGAACAGAGAATATCCTAATTCAGGATAAGATGAGGTCCGGTTGTTTAATCTTTCTTAGCTTCCATTGGCTCTACTTCTTTTTCTCTTGTTTCTCTGTGCATTATTACCCTAAATCTTCCAGTGCTTGAGGTAAATTATGTGAATTGCTCCTCCTTGGAAAGAAAACTACATGAGAAAAAGTGGAATATGGACACAGCTCCCATAATGTGAGAAGTTAGAAGCTTACCCCAGGCCGAGTTGTAGATGATGGATGTCATTGCCTTGCCATTTGGTGCACAGACTTCAATGTCAACACTGGATTTCTATCTCGAACCAGTTACTGTTTGGGTATTTCTGGTTTTCTTCTTGGGTTTTGGTTTTCATATGTGTGTGTGTGTGTGTGTGTGTGTGTGTGTGTATGTGTGTGTGTGTATTTATATATTAGAGTTAAAAAATACCTACAATGTAAAGTTCTAGGAAGATTAAATTAGATTTTGCTTCAGAGAAATTACCTAGTGCCTGGTCCAGAGAAAATACTTAACAAGATAAGGAATCCCAGCTCAGTAGAGTAGGCATTTCATATCCTACGGATAGCAGGGCCTGCTGAAATTCATTAGACAACATTTGAATTGGGAAGAAAAAAAATCTATGTTGTTCAAGACATAGAGAGGTGTTCTTTCTGGGATTGCTTTTGGCACCCACAACGTAGTCTACTGATTTGATTTTTCAAAATAATCTCGAATCATTCAGAGCTATGTCTTATGGGGAGAGACCAAGCTAGCTATTTTCATTTTAGAACTGACTAAAAAAATGAAATGTGATGAGTCTCTTGACTTTCTATAGACATTAATTACCTCTATGGCTGATGTATTGCTGACAGTATAGGTGAGTTGAATAACTTATTTTATAAATAAATTTATGAAAAATAAATTTATAAAAATTTATGACTGATTAGTTAGTTTGTTAATGGAAGGATGACTGCCTTATGTAAATTATAAACTAGCTTGAAATATAATTCTGAAAAAGGGGTTCTAATTTGTTTTGTCTAGTAGAAATACTGTTTGAATTAAGTAGTTAATACTGGTTGATTGTATTGTTCAAAGTATTTGTTTTTCTGACCTACAGGACTCATCCCTAAGAGAGGATTATAAATGTCTCTCCTAACTAATGTTTGGCAATTTGGCTCCTCTGGTTATTAGAATATGTCCAAAAGTTACACGTGTACTTTCAGAACAAAGGTTTAAATGCTATGGCATGGTCTACCACTTCTCTTTTCTATTTTCCAAGAGACCAATAAGGTCCTTGAATGAGGATGGCATGAAGCAGAGACAGACATGAGGGTGAGAAATAAACCCGAATTGCCATTAGCCACTGAGATTCTGCAGTCATTTAGTGACTATAACATAACAAAATAACATAACATAACATAACATAACATAACATAGCATAACAAACATAACAGAACCTGACTAACACTATACATTTCTAAAGTCACTTTTCACAGATCAGAACTCTTTTGCATAAACAAGATCCAGCATGTTTGTTAATAGAAAAATGCCCACTTGTTTTAATTTAGATTATTGTGAATGCTATGCAGTGAAATATCTATCAAAACAAACAAACAAACAAACAAAAATGTTTCAGATTTGATACCTCATTATTCTTTTCATGCTCAATCTTTCTTCACTTCAGTGCCATATTCTTTCTGGATATATGGCTCATGTATGGTGACCATTGCTAAAGCTTATTTATCAATATTAGGCCACAGAGAACACATTAGGTTGATAAGCATAAAATTTGGAACAGTGGAAGGAGCCTATGTTGACTGAACATCCAGACCTGTGGGCCTTCTAGGTGTGTCTTGCTTCATTGCTTTTCTTCTTCAGTCAGCTTCTTAAAATAGACATACACGCTCACTAGGAAGGACAATAGCAGAAGAAGGCTCTAATTTTACCAGCCTTAATGACTTAGCTTTCTTTCAAAAGTCAGTTTCCACATCTGTAAGATGAAAATACTAATATTTACCATACAACTGTGTGTAAAAATTAGCCATAACATAAGCAAAGTGTTGAGCAGAGGTACACACAGTTTATGTTTATTCCTCCATGGTTTTTCACAGGGAATTCCTCTTTTCTGAAGTAGTTTTCCACCTTGAAAACTCATGTCATTCCTTCTAGGCTTAGCCTTATGCCATCTTTTCTTTCACTTTTCCCTGTTTGTAGTGCATCAGGCACTTCCTGCCTTTACAAACCCCCTTTATAGAAAGTCCATCTTTCTCTTATTATTCTTGTCACGTGAACACAGTCTTTTGTTCCCACTTGGTAGTAAGCTCCCTGAAAAATAATGTTGGGTGATAGATTAGCTTCATAACAAAGACAAAGTATTCTGGAAACTTCTCTCTGTCTCAGTTTCCTCATCTGTAAAATAGGGCTATCAATAACACTTCCTCTTACAGATGGTCGAACAGGCATTTATGAATGGCACCACTGCAGTATCTAGCAGAGTTCTTAGAAGTAGATGTAAAAATAAACATTTTAAATGAACAGAAGTTTGCTTGTACCATTGCAGTAAGAAATACTATCCTCTCCATCTTCTAGTATGTTCTGTTTAATAGAAATATTGCCTGACCACTGCAGAACATCCACTGATTATGACTCAAGGCAGTTGAAGCAGGCAGAATATAAATACTTTGAGGAGATTATTTTGATCAATTATGCTTACAAATAAACAAACATTTTTATTTTTAATTAATTTCTGTTAAGAAAAGCAGAATACAACATTATTATTTCTTAAACTCTTGTCTAGGTTATTTACAAAGTAGATTTGGTCACCCCTATCTAGTCCAGAGCTAGAATTAAAATGAAACAGTCCTCACTGCTGCTTCTGTTCTCCCCCACACACATTCCTGCCGTCTGAAAGGACCCAAGGCAAACGTTCCTGATATATTTGGAAGGAAACAAGAGTTAGTACAGAACAGCATTTGACCTCTGTCTGGTATTGATGTGAATCTTAGGCTGCCCTATATGAACTTCCAAAAGTGACATATCTCCTTGTGGGATCAGTGACATGGGGACAGCTGGCCAGCTTTAGAACAAGCTCGGCCCCATAAGGACAGCAGGGCTATCCTGCTAGAAAAGCCAGGGTGAGAGGTTTCTCCCCAGCTGGTGGCTTTGTAGCGATTTTCTCATCAGAAGTCATTTCATAGCCAGGGTCATGAAGCCACAGATCTGTGGGGATTTGGAACAACAGGATTATGTTCTGTCAGTGTCATGAATTCAGAAATTCATGAATATTGAAGAAATGCATGTGGCTCACCAAAGGAAAATAGCAATTAAACTTCTGTACTCAAGTGTCAGCATATTAAGAGTTAATAAAGTTAACTAAATTGATAAGTAAAATTGATCTCTACCTCAGGCAACAGAACGGGACCTTGAGTGAGTAAAGAAATCAAAATCAGTAGAAGCACCCTGTGTCCTTGCGAATAGCTCTGAAGTCAGGATCTATTCTTTGGTTTCATATTATCAAGAAAATTCTCCAATTTAATTTAATATTTATGTATGTGTTTATGTATGTTTGTATTGGCAATCACCCCTGGAGACGGTACAATACAGAGCTGAGGTTAGTTTAGTGTAAGACCCCAAGACATTTATATAAATCACATTATAGTCCCAAGTACCTTGGTCTTCTGCTCTCTTTTTGAATGGCTGTATTGCCAAATAACTCCTCACTAAATCTTTACTTGAATTGAGCTAAATTAAGAGAAAGAGCTAACTTCTCTTAAAGGTCAATTGAGTTCTATGCACTTTCAATGGGTTAACTCATTTAAATCTAACCACAGCAGTTTAATTTAGCTATCACTTTTCTATTTTACAGGTAATGAAACAGGGGCTTCCTGAACCACTAAACTAGAGATCTAGCATATGAATTTGAAAACCTGTATTCAAGAATTCATGCTTTCTATTTTACAATAAACATTTTATCATAAGAAAAGTAATACAGAGGTGGGTCCAAGATGGCAGCATAAGAGAATACCGAGCTTGTCCTCTCCAAGACCACCGCAAATGTGCACTTATATTTAGAATAATTCCTCTTGAGAGACAACTGAGGGCCTGTTGAACAGCTCTTGTACAACAATAAGAGAAGGACACCACACACAGAAGGTTGGAAAGCCATGGGAACTCTCTTGGAGCAGAGGGACTGGTGAGTGCCGTTATTTACATTTCTCCTGTGCTTGGATACAAGCAGGAACTCTATCCAGGTGCTGTGGCCAACTTTCCGGGCCACTGCCATGCTTTCCCAACTACCCCTCCCAGAATTAGGTCCAGCAGTCACAGGAGGTGCCATGGCAAGTGCACATAGGTTCCTTTCATACACAGATTAATCCAGAGGGTAGGCAGGGAGCTGTTGTGCATACCCTTTGGGCTGTGAGCTCATGCAGGGCCCCCCAACCCAAAGAGATTAGTACCCACATGTAGGGATACTCTGTCCAGAAAAGATGTAGAACTAGTGGGACACGGCTGTGTGAACACATGTGATTGCCCCACCTGGAGAAAGGGTGGAATTAGCAAAGCGCTGAAGTGCATGCACACAGTGCTGCCCTGTCCAGAGAAAGTTTGGAATTAGTGCTATAAGCACATAAACAACTGCTCCACATGAAGAAGGTGTAGAACTGGAGGGGCACTGCCACATGAGCACAAGGGGCTGCCCTGCTTGGAGAAACTGCGGAACTAGAAAAGTGCTGTGCTGCATGTACCCTGGGCTGATCTGTCAGGAAAAGAGTGTGGAACCGGTTGGGTGCTGTGACACACACACTAAAGGCAGCCGTGCCCAGACTGATTGGGCAGCAGATAATTCAAGCAATAGGACATGCTGCATGCACACCAAACAGCACTGCTCAGATTATCAGAGCAAGGAAATGCTCACACACCAGTCTGTCCCACCCTGACTCCACAATGACCATGGACGATCAGAAGACTAGTGAGCTACAACACCTGCATATATGTCAGGCTGCCCAACCCAGAATCCACCCCTTCTGGTCATCTGGCATACCATGCAGTGCATGTGTTCACCCAGCTATAACTAACTCACCAAAACCATGTGGTACACTATCTAGAGAGACCCCACTTTTTCAATATTTGGAGAGAGAGCTATTTCATCTAACTCAGAGGGGCAAACACAAAAAGTAAAAAATCAGGAGACAGAAGAATATGCTCCAAATATAGGAACAAGAAAAAACCTTGCAGAAACTCTAATAATATGGAGAAAAGTAATTTGCCTGATAAAGATTTCAAGTAAATGGTCCATAAGGATGTTCAACAAACTTGAGAGTAGAATAGAAGAACTCAGAGAACTTCAACAAAGAGTTAGAAAATATAATAAAGAACCAGAGATGAAGGATAGAGTAACAGAAATGAAAAGTATATTAGAAGGAACTGACACCAGATTAGTTAATACAGAAGAATGGATTAGTGACTTGAAAGATATAATAGTGGAAATCACCCAATAAGAATAGCAAGTAAGTAAGTAAGTAAGCATCAAGCAAGCAAGCAAGCAAACAAACAAACACTTTAAAAAGTGAGGATAACAAACATCTAGGACAATATTGAGTGCTCTAACATTTGCATTATAGGAATTCCAGAAGGAGGAGAGAGAAAAGTACAGAAAGTATATTTGAAGGAACAATGGTTGAAAACTTTCCAAATCTGGGGAAGGAAACAAATATCCAGGTCCAGGAAGCACAAAATATTCCAAGCAAGATTAACCCAATGAGGCCCACACCAAGACATACTATAGGTAACATGGCAAAGGTTAAGGATGAAGAGACAATCTTGAAGCGACTAAAAGGGAAACAAAAAGTCACATACAAAGCAAACCTCCTATCAGATAATTTCTCAGCTAGGCTATAAGCTAATTTCTCAGTAGCAACACTACAGGACAGAAGGGAGCAGGGAACAGCAGGAATATTTAAAGTGCTGAAAGAAAGGAATATACAACTTATAAAAATGAACACAGGAAGGTTAACATCTAGAATTGAAGGAGAAATACAGTTTCTTAAACAAACAAAAACTAAAGGAGTTCATCATCACTAAGCCAGATTACAAAAAATGTTAAGGCATCTTTTTTATACGGAAAAGACCATAATAAAAATAAGAAAATACAGGAAAGAAAAATAATCTCACTGATAAAGACAATATATAATAAACACAGAGAATCCACTTCAAAAAAAAAGCTAATATGCAGGATGAAAGACAAAAGTAGCAAGATTAAGTATAACTACATTGAACAGGGGATACACAAAACAAAAAGATATAATACATGACATCCTTGAACACATAAAGTATGTAGGGGGGAGTAAAAATGGAGTGCTTTTAGAATGAGTTTGAACTTAAATCTTTATCAGTTTAAAATAGACTGTTATAGATATAAATGGATGGATATGAACTTTATGGTAACCAAAACCCAAAAACTTACAAAAAAAAAAAACCCCACAAAAATAAAGAGAAAAGAACCCCTACAAAACTAAGGAAAACCAGCAAATAAAAGCAAAGAGATTAAGAAAGGAACAGAGAAAAACTATAAACACAACCAAAAAAAAAACCCATAATGACAATAAGCACATATCTATCAATAAGTACTTTAAATGTAAATGAATTAAATGTTCCAATCAAAAAACACATAGTGGCCAAGTGGATTAAAAAGCAAGATCCAACTATACACTGCTTACAAGAGGCTCACTCTAGGTTAAAAGGTATTCTCAGACTGAAGGTAAAGGATTGGAAAAAGATAGTCTATGCAAACGAAAATTAAAAAAGCTGAAGTAGCAATGCCCATACCAAACAAAATGTATTTTGAAACAAAGAATGTTAAAAGAGACAAAAAAGGACATTACATTATGACAAAGTGGTCAATCGAAGTAGAGGATATAAAAGAGGCAAATGTCTACTCATGCAATGTTAGAGCACCTAAGTATATAGCAAATATTAATAAACATAAAGGCAAAAATTAATAGTAATGCAATAATAGTAGGTAACAAGCTCAATAGATAATTTAGATAGAAAATTAATAGAAAAATAATGGCCTTAAATGTCACATTAGACTGATTAAATGAGATATTTATAGAACATTTCAGCTCAAAGCTGCAGAATACACATTTTTTTTCTCACATGCACATGAAACATTCTCCAGGATAGACCATAAATTAAGCAATGAAACAAGCCTCAATGAATTTAATAATATTCAAGCAATATTATTACATATTACTTTATTTAATAATATTGGATAATAATTCAATATTATTGATCACAAACTATATCAAGCATAGTTTCTGACTACAATGGCATGAAGATGGAAATCAACTACAAAAAAAAAAAACTGGAAAAAACACAAATATGAGATTAAACAACATGTTGCAAAACAACATGTTACTAAACAACCATTAGATCAAAGAGGAAATCAAATAAGAAATCACAAACTACTTTGAAACAAATGAAAATGAAAATGCAACTTCTCAAAATTTATGGGATGTGGCAAAAGTTCTAAGAGGGAAGTTCATAACTATTCAAGCCTAACTCAAGAAAAAAAAATGCATGTAAGCAATCTTAGTTTATACCCAAAGGAATATGATTAAAAAAAGAGAAGGAAATAATAAAGATAAGAGTGGAAATATAATAAAGACTATATATGTATGACAAGCCCACAGCTAACATCATATTCAGTAGTGGAAATCTGAAAACTTTCCCTTTAGATCAGAAATAAGACAAGAATGCCCACTCTTACCACTATTATTCAACATAGTATTAGAAGTCTTAGCCACAGCAATCAGACATGACAGAGAAATAAAAGGCATCCAAATTTGAAATGAAGAAGTAAAACTGTCACTATTTGCAGATGACAGGATGTGATATACAGAAAATCCAAAAAAGTCTACCAAAAAACAAAATTAATAAATCAATTCAGCAATGTAGCAAGATATAAAATTTATATGCAGAAATCAATCACATTTCTATACATAATAATGAATTATCATAAAAAGAAATTAAGAAAAAATACAATTTACAACTGCATTCGAAAGAATAAAATATCTAGGAATAAATTTAACCAAGGAGATGAAGTACCTGTACTATGAAAACTATGACATTGAAGAAAGAAATTGAAGAGGACACAAGTAAATAGAAGGATATACTGTGCACATCTATTGGAAGGATTAAGTCTTTAAAATATTCATCCTACCCAAAGTAATCTATAGACTCAATACAATCCCTATGAAAATACCAATGGCATCCTCAGAACTAGAACAAATATCTTAAAATTTATATGAAATCACAAAAGACTATGAATAGCCAAAGTGATATTTAAAAAGAACAAAGTTGAAGATACCATACTCCCTAATTTCAAGCTATACTACGAAGCTTTAATAATCAAAACAGTATGGTACGGGTCCAAAAACAGATACATAGATCAATGGAACAGAATAGAGAGCCCAGAAATAAACTCTTGGTTAAATGTTCAATTAATCTATGACAAAGGAATCAAGACTATTCAATGAAGAAATGAGTCACTTCAACAAGTGCTGTTGGGAAAACTAAACAGATACATGGGAAAAAAAATGAAACTGGACCACTCTTATATCATATACAAAAATAAACTCAAAATGGATTAATGACTTAATTGTAAGATGAAACCAGATAAAATCATAAATAGTAAACTAGTTGACATCAATCTTACTAATATCTTTTTGAGCAAGGTAAAAAAAAGCAAAAATAAACAAATTGGATGTCATCAAGCCAAAAACTTTCTGCAAAATATCAACAAAACAAAAAGACAACCTACTGAATAGGAGAAGAGAACATGAAGAGATGTATCTCCAGAGAAGACACAGGTGGTCAATACACATGCAAAAAGATGCTCAAAATCACTAATCATCTGGGAAAACACAAATCAAAACCACAGGGAGATACCACCTCACACCAGTTAAAATGCCTATTATCAAAAAGTCAATAGATAAGTGTTTGCGAGGATGTGAATCCTCATTGACAGGATTGCAAATTTGTGCAACCACTATGGTTCCTCAAAAAACTAAAAATAGAACTGACAAATATTTTAAGCTCTTCAGTTCTGACAATAACTTCTTTAATTTAACACTTATTTATTTGTTTGTTTATTTGTTCATTTATTTATTGGCGATCAATACCCCTTAGGAAAGGTTTCATACAGAGTCAAGCTTAGTGTGAAATGCCAAGGCATTTGTATAAATCACATAAGCCTGAGTATCTGGTCCTCTATAATCCTAAATGGTTGCAGCACTTCGCCTCTTCTTTACACAAAAGAGAAATTTCAGATGTTTTCCAGGTGCCAGTACATGTCTATGGAAAACTTTTATTTGTCTCTGTGACAGAAAGGGTCTGTAAATAATTTACATAGTTTATAGTATTTATCCTACTTATTTTACAAAATAAATGAAAAATGAAAAAAAAAATACTGATATGGGAGATAGAAAATGGAAATTATCAAAAATAGACAAAGTGGCAAATTTTTTGCCCTCATTTTTACCCTCACTATCCTTTAGTTATTTCGTAGTGTATAATGAAAACAAAAAGTTAAGAAATGTATAAAATCTCAACAATAAAATAAAAAAATAAAGATGAAAAAGAGTGTCTAAAAAATGGGGTAAAATTAAGGACATTATAATGGTTTTAGTGATTCAGTAATAGAAACTTCTTCCTTAGAACTATTTCTTAATATGTTGCCTGTGAACTGTTTACATCAGAATAACCTGAGGTATTTTCAAGAATGTAAATTCCTCTGCCTGGTCCAAGAGTTAGAGTTGGATTCAGAAACGGAATTTAAATAAATTACTCAGGGGAATCTTAGCCAGTTTAAAATTTGAAAACAATTGTTCTTAAAACTTATTTTCTACTGGTCAGCATTTACATGTTTGATGTTGGGTGGGTTTTCAGAAACGTGATAAATTTGAAGGATGACTATGGTACCTAACACTGTTCTTACACACCAGATTGCATGAAAACTTCTTTCCACACTGCTATTTATAATATGTGAGAACGCCAGTTTTTCTTTTTTGGCAATATCATTTATTGAAGTAACTGTTTTTCTCATTTGTCTGAATTGTGATGTGTTATTTGTTTGTTGTTTCCTGTTTTTAATGGGAATGACAGGACAAGTAGGTGTGTGTGTGTGTTTTAAATTATCAGTGTGTGTTACCAATTTGTTTGCTTACAGTTGCCTTGTGCTATTCACTCTTGCCATCTGAGACGCAATAGAGCATGGTAGCCAGGCGAGAGTGTGGGCTTGAGGTCCAGTCTTCATGGTTCAGATGTGCTCTCTGACACACATCCATCAGAAGACCCTGGACGAACCACTGCAAGTGTTTTCATCTGTATTATAGGAGCTTTTCTCCAAAGTTTATTATAGCCATCTGTATTTGCTATTCTGTGAAATATTTGCATATGTTCTATTTCTTTAACTTTTAAGATCTTAGTATTTTTCCTAAATCCATGCAGTAGCTCTTTATATAATGAATGATATTAACTCTTGGCCTTATTTATTATAAATATTTTCCCAGTATGTTGTTTCCCTATACATTTACCTAGGCTGTTAAGGAAATATAGCATACGAGTTTTAAAGTGTATGTTGTCACTATATCAATATATTTATTTGTTATTTCTTTCATTGTTTTACAGTTTGAAAACTATTTCTCATCCAGGGATAAAGTCAATTCTTGCCTACATTTTCTTCTATTTATTTGAATTGCAAACTTTAAAATTTTAAATAACAATTTAATAAGAATAATTCATTAAAATATGTTAATTTTAAGTAATAAAGATATTTAATTTAGGTGAAATGTATTTTATTTCATAATGTAAGGTGATGATATTATTAGTAAATAACTAACACTTTATCTCTTATTTATATTAGATTAGATGTTTGGATATATGTTAGATGTATTTTTTATATATGTTATTCTTTATATAATTCATTTTCCTATTTCCCTGGGTTAATCAACCCTTCAGTAATAAAATCCTATTGACTATGTATTAAATATAGAATGAGCTATTGGTTTAATATACATATTGGTTAATTATGATAAGGAACCATTCTTCTATAGTAAGAGTATTTTGAAAATATAGTGCGCTTGCCACATGCTCATTCTGTAGGAGCCATCTGTACCTTAGATTAGGGTAGTAACAGAATCAGGCGAGAAAGAACTTATTCAACATTGAGCTTTTGAATTTCAAAATAGATCTTCAATCTTCTAAAGCAGACACTTTGATTGTGAATGTAGGCACCATTAATTATGCTAGGATAACAGGCATAAACCTGAATTGTCCCCAGATAAGCATAGAGACAGTCACTCTAGCCATAAACAATACAGTTAGAATAATACACGAAAATGTAAGAAGTTGAACCAGCTGAAGAGGAGAGAAAAATTCTCAGAGCTGGAGAGAGACAAGATGATCTGAGGGAAAGCAATGGAAAAGCAATTAGAAATTGTTTAGTATTCCTCAGAATGAATTCCTCAGACACCCCAGTTCTCTTCCAGGGCCAAATTCCCCAAGGGCATAAAGAACCTGTGTTTATTCCTGGGTGGACTTAAGAAAACAGGCAAATTCCTAAAGTTATTTTTATCCTGTATCTTTAGCCACTGAGGCTGACATGGCTGAGGGCACGTGCAGGTACAGGAGGCTCTGGTTGGCTCAATGGGACCTTTCCTAGGTAGGGCAGGATGAGGATGAGCCAAAGAAGTGAGGCCCAGGCATGGGGAGCCAGGAGGCATGGAGCAGGCCCATGGTGGGGCCAGGAGGGTGAGGTAGCAGAAGCTAGTGATGTGCGTGGCAGGATCTCACTCCGTTTTGGAAGACAACTCTAACAGTGTCAGAGAGGATGTGTTAGGCAAGTGGTGTGGGTGGCATTGTTGCAGGATGCTCAGAGAGAGAGATGGGACATGGAAGCAATAAGCAGGAAGGAGCCTTTACTGGTGCCCGGACCAGCTCAGCGGATTCCCATCCAAAACATGAGCCCTGATCGCAGCAGGTCTTCCTTTTTATACACATCTTATACATCCTACTTGCATGTTCTTTCTCTATAAAGAAAGTGTATTTTGATTGGTTGGCGGGCCATAAGGAGAGTGACCGACCAGGGTCAGTGGTCTGTGCCACATCAGCTATGACACTGGAAAGTCCCTTACCTATTATGGGAAAGGGAGTGAACAATCTTCAGCCGTTATAGGAAACAATTAGCTCGGCCTCCGCTATCACAGCATCTGCAAACACCCAGTTACCCAAACCGGAAGACTTGAACAAATAATTCTCCAGAGGGGAAATACAGATGGCCAATAGATATATGAAAAGATGCCAACACTAATCATCAGAGAAATGCTAATTAAAACTACAATGAAATATCACCTCACGCCTATCAGAATGGCTACCACTAATAAATCCAAGAACGCGTGTTGGCGAGGATGTGGAGAAAGGGGAACTCCATACACTGTTGGTGGGATTGCAAATTGGTACAGCCACAATAGAAAACAATCTGGCAGTTTCTCAAAAAATTAAAAATGGATACACCTTTTGACCCAACAATTGTATTTCTGGGTATTTATCCAAAGAAAACCAAAACAATAATTCATAAAGATATATGTACCCGTATGTTCATGGCAGCACCATTTACTATAGTTAAGATATAGAAGTAACCTAAATGCCCATCAACAGACAATTGGATAAAGAAATTATGGTTCATATATACAATGGAATATTACTCAGCCATTAAAAAAATGAAATCAATGACATGCATGGACCCTGAGGTTATTATGCTGAGTGAAATAAGTCGGACAGAGAAAGATAAATACCGTATGATTTCACTTATACTTGAAATCTAAAGAACAAACTAATTAAAAACAGACTCACAAATATAGAGGACAATCTGGTGATGGCTGAGGAGAGGAGGATTCGGGGACTGTAAGAAAGGAAGGAAGGGTTAAAGAAGTACAAATTAGTAGCTGATAGATAGTCATGGGGATGAGGAGCACGGTATAGGAAATATATTGGACTAAATAAATGATTTTTTATTAAAATTAATTTCACTTGTTTTTTTCATGTGGCTACTGGAAAATTAAAATGACATGTGTGGCTCATATTACATTTTATTGGGCAATATCAGTATAGACACTTTCTTTAGAAAAATGCATGTAATATTATACTCAAATTTATTCTCAACGTGACCCTAATTTACTTTTTCAGTTCTCTTTCTTAACATATCCTTACCACACACATGCGTCCTATTCTCCACCACCTCCAAATAATTTGACCTCTTCACAGTCATGCACATGGCTTCTGTTCTTTTCATCCTCTTCCCTTAGCCTAAATATGCCCTCCTTCTGATTTTTCCCCAGTCTAAATCCTCTTCATTCAACAAGGCATGTACAAGAGTTATTTCCCCTGTTAATCCTTTTCTGTCATCGAATTTTGAGTTAGTTAGTGTCCTATAGTCTATCCCATTGTAGTGTGCTCACATCACTATTATGTCAATTTACTTCATTTGCAGTTAAATACACACATAAATGAGGGCATTACACATAGATGCATGTATCTGCCTTCTCTTATGCACTATGAAGTCTTTTAGGCAATGACCTCACATAGCCACTTTTACTTCTCAAGTTCCTTGTGTATGGTGGGTGTACCATAAAAATCTGTTCAATGAATGAAAGAGAAATCCTAGAGAAAGGATAATACTCTAGGTTCTAGATAAGTTAATAAAGGCCTAAACTGTGTCATAGAATTATATAAATTGAAAAGATGGGAAATCAAATCCAATAGATTGGATAGAGAAAATAAGAGAAACAGGGGCCAAAGAGCATTTTGAATGCACATAATGAAAATGAATGGTGATGTTATCACTAAAAATGGAGGGAGGCCGGGAAGAGAAAGACTGATGGCAAAGTTGAAGTAAGGCAGGGAAACTGGGTCTTGAGTTCATCTGGGTCCCAGATGACAGAAAGGTATGTACCTGAGGAGGTTCCAGCAGTTATAAAACACGACTCTGGAGCTTAGGTGACACTTGAGAACTACTTAATCAAAAGTCATAAATGAAGTCTTGGGAGAAGATGTGATTGAAAAAGAGAAGGTATGGAGATAAGGAAAAAAATCAAGGCCAGAATCTTGACTGATAACACTTAGGGATTATCCCAATAAATGAGATAAACACTAATAAATCAAAGACAGAAAATACACCAAAAACTTGGAAAGAGTAAGTACCAAGATGGTCAGGAGGTCATGAGTGCTAAGTGCTACATGTAGATATCAACTGTGATAAGGACAGAGAAAAATTGGCTGGATTCTATGTGTATAAATAAGATTTTATTGCAGGGAATAGAAATTATTTGGGTATGTCAAACTAAAAGAGATTTATTATAGGGAATTTGGTCCTCTTGGAATTGCCAATAGGAAAGGAAGAGTGAAAGTCAGGGGCTAGGCCACTGGTTTCCAATTTGCATGATCTTAGAGGAAACGCAATAGTCAGCATGGTTCTCCTATTTCTGATGCTGTCGCCTCACCCCTCCTCCCACAGAGCCGAACTCAGAACAGCTTACACCACATTCGTCCGCGTCAGCACATCAGATGGCTTCTGCCTCATCTCAGCCTTTCAAATCTCATAGTAGTGAATCTCCTTGGAAGAACTTAAATCACACCTAGATTTCTAACTATAGTGGAGTCTGAAAATTGTAGTTTTTATCCTTCCATCTCTTTCAACAATGAGCGAGTGAATTTAGAAGTAAAGAATGAATACAAAATATTGATTAAGTGTATCCAACATTTTTGGATTAAGAGGGTATGTTTGACCCTTTAAAGAGCAATTTCAGTTAGACGATAACCTCTAAAAGGAAGTCGAATAGGTAAGAACGAACGGCAAGAAGGAAGAGTGAAAGTAGAAAGACTGTCTTTTTGAGATGGTTGCACCCCTTTCTTGCAGATTCTGAAGATCCTCCTACTGGACTCAAATCTCTGCTCTACCACATTCCAGTTTTGTGATTCTGAGAAAATGCCATACGCTCTCTGATTATCCAGTTTCTTATTTGTAAAATGAGGATAATAATCATGTCTCTAGGATTAGCTGTGATTTTGAAATAATTTAAGCTTTGCTGAGTGCTGAAAGCACCACTTGGCACACTGCAGTATAGAAACGAGTTTCTTACTTTTATTCAGCTCCATGCCCTTTTGAGTAGGCTCCACCCAGTCATGGGAACACAAAGTTCTTAATTTGTGTAATATTTTATATTAGTTTATTAGGGTTACCATAAGGAAATACCACAGAATGGGCTTAAACAACGGAACTTTAGTTCCTCGCAGTTCTGGAGGCTGAAAGGCCATGATGAAAGTGCTCTTGTATGTTTGACCCTCCCCTATTCCTCAGCACCTCTTCTTTATTTTATCTCAGCTTGAATGCCGTTATACATATAGGAACATTTCTTATAGCTTCTGGTATTTGGATATTGGATTGAACAGTGATGTTATTTTATTAGGGCAGAAAGACAGAGAGGTAGGTGTTTTTACAATTGTAATTCAATAATAAAAATACCAAAGGGTGAGGCTATCTCAAGAGGACAACCTGCTACTATGTGTCTGCACCAAATATCCACCAACTCCTTGTAAAGCCTGGGCTTGTATAACTCAGGCTCCACAGTTGCTATTATGGCACATGTGCCTGAATAATGTGACAAAGGTGATCTTATGCGGCTTATTAAGAAATTATCTCCATCTTGCACATTGCTTAGAGGATGCCAGATTTCTCCAACTACTCTGTTTGCTGGACTACCCCTTATCAAGTCTTGAGTAGCAATAAACACCTCTGCCCTACTCCTCAGTGACTGGGGTGAAAGTTTCTCATAGTGTAATGTACTTATTCTGAAAAGGTGATCTATTCCAACCATGGATTAAAGTAAACAGTATATCACTTCTTTCATCACTGTCTTCAGTGAAGCAATAGATTTTGGAGGTTAAGAGAATTGCCTTGAATTTCATTCCTGGCTTTGTCCCTTACTGGTATAGATTATCCAAAAATCCCTAACTCTACTTTTCTCATCTGTAAAGGGGTGATAATGTTGGGAGAATTAAGTAAGAAAATTCAGGTAACACCAGTTGTATAGTCCGTGGTATGTAACATGTACTCAATAAATTTTAGCTATTATTAATATTCTAAGTCTTCTAATATTCTAAGAAGAAGAGGAGAATGAATGCGGGGAACATAGCTGAGAAAGAAGCTTTAGCTCATACAAAACAACTAGAGTTTGAGTCTTAAGTTTCCAAGTTTATATGTCACATATAAAATTATTTTACAGATGTCTCAGCTCTCATTATAGTTCATTCTTATTATATGAATGCTAGACATTTCTTTCCTATTTTTGACATTTGTGTTTTATTATTATGAAATAATTCTGGCATATAAGAAGTATAGAGAACAGTACAATGAATAAGCATATACCTACAACGCACATGACATCAGACATCACAAAGCCCAAATGAAGCCTATTTGAAGTTTCCATACACAATTCCTTTAACCTTTCTGTTTTCCACTCCCAGGCCTTCCGTCTAAAATCCTAATACCTTTATTCTACCTTAAAATAAAAATCCTAGCTGGAGATCACTGTTTAAACAAAAATTTCTCCAAGTAATAGTTCTATTTGAAAGCTAGTGAAGGAAAACAAAATGAATAGGGGATAGAAACATTTAAAAATGGGCCCCAGACTCAGAAAATGTGTTTTTCCTAATTAAGATTGTCATAGTTAGAGAGAAAATTGTTGCCACAATATTTCTCTCATCCGCTATATTCAGAGCAATGTTTTTAAAAATCTGTGCCTTGACTCATTGGTGAGTCATGAAATCAATTTAATGGGGTGTGACCAGCACAATTAAAAATAAAAAAAATAAGACAAAATAGAATAAGAGAAAAGAGAAGCAAGGAAAAAATATCAAAGCATACATAGGATAAATTTTCTTCTGTGAAACTTTTGTTTCAGTTTTGCATTTGAATGTGTATATACGTGTAGACTGTTGCTATATAAATTATTTTTATATACTATAAATATAATTAAGAAAATTATATTTTTTCTCATGGATTCTAGTGAGAAAACCCTAAAAAATGGTTTATGTGGAAGACCTGACAATGTCACAGCAGGCCTGCTTTCAGGTCTGCAGGGCCTGGGTGGGAAGAAAATGATGAAATGAAAAGTTAATATCAAAGTGATGCTTCAAGAGCTAGGCTTCAGTCTGGAAACTTGAGGAGGGTCATGTGCATTCTCAGCCCTTCTGTCTCTCTACCCCGACCATTCGCTTCCTCTGGCACTATGAGGGCAGGAATACACCCTCCATCCTAAGCGCCAGCCCCTTTGGGAGCTGAGCTGCAGTCTTATTCATCCTCGTGTTCTCCATCCTTTCTACCACCCAGTGACACTTTCAAAGTAATATGCATAAAGTAGGCATTTCACTGAATATTTGTGTTTTAAGGGTACTTTGGATTTATTTTAATCAGATATGGGAAGGCATGCAGACACAAAAAATGATTGTCATGAAGAAGGAAGTTATCTGTACTTACAGATCCCTAGAAATAGGAGACACATTGTACCATCCAGGGCCATCCGGGGAAGGACAGGTCTGTCAGGAGGTCAAGAGCAAGGGAAGAACATGAGCCTTTACCATGGCTTTTGTGGGAAGTAGTGGGAGAAACAGGCTAAAAAGTTTAGGATTGACTAGTAGACTCTTGGGCCAAGGAGTTGTCCCTTGGTGTCTGGTACCTGTCCCCTGTGATTAGGGCAGGTGGACTGTGGACTGATAAAGGAACTAGTTGGGGAATGGGCTCTGAATTTGTTGCTTTGCATGTGAAAGGCATGTTCAAAGGTGGAATTATTTGCTATCTCTAGGAACTGGCTAGTTTGGGAGGGCCAGCCCTTCAAGGTCAGTAAGCCCTGAAATATCAAAGCATCAAACATACAGAAAACAAAGAGATTTGAAAAATGAGAGTAGAGTATCTGCTTAATAATGTTATTCTGTTATTCTGTGATAGTTTGTGTTTTGAGACATAAAGCAAATCTCTCTCTCTCTCTCTCTCTCTCTCTCTCTCTCTCTCTCTCTCTCTCTCCTCTCTTTCTTATTTATATGACTACTTTGGTACTTGGTATATAGTAGCCATTCCAATGTGTTCAATTTTCTTCTTTTACATTTAAACATTATAATAATTTTTAGTAAATATAAACTAGTTTCTGTGTGAGAGTAGATTTATTAGAACAACTTTTCATCAAAGAGCTGTAATAGCAATAAATGGTTATATCTGCGCCTACGGAATCTTGCTCTTTTGGCATAATAAGGTAAAGAATGAACAATAATAGTGGTTTATATTTGTTAGGGTTGCCAGATAAAATGTTTAATTAGAATGCCTAATTAAACTCGAATTTCAGATAAAAAACAAAAAATTTTAGTGCAAGTATTTTCCCCAAAATTATTTGTTATTTTCCTGAAATTCAAATTTGACTGGGTATTCTGTACATATTTTTTCCCTGAGTCTGATACCATAATGTAGTAGACAGAATTCTAAAAAGCGCCCCTTCTTGCCCCCCAAGAAGCGACATCCTAAACTCTGGAACCTGAGAATATGATGAGCTTCCACTCCCATGATTATGTTATGCTATATACAATTCTATAGAATGTTTGACCTCAAATAGGCAGATTTCCAGTGGGCCTGATCTAAGCAAATATAGTTTGAAAAGCAGAGTTTTCTTTGGCTGATAGTAGAAAAGGAGAACAGAACAGAGGGCAAAAGGGGAAATCAGAGAGATTCAAAATGTGAGGACTTGACACTCATGGCTGACTTTGAAGATGGAGGAGGCTGCATGAAGAGAAATGTGGACTGCTTTAAGGAAAAAATCAGACACTCCAGCACAAAAATTGCAAGGACCTGAATTCTGCTAAAATCTGAATGAGCTTGGCAATGAATACTTTCTTGGTGCCTTCAGATAAATACCCAGTTCACCCAACACCTTGATTTTGGCCTTGTGATATCCTGTACATAGTACCTAGACAAACCCATTTGAACTCTGGACCTGTAGTTATTATATTATAGGCATTGTATTTAGCTATGTTTGTGGTACTTATGTAGCAGGAGAAAACAAATACATCTAGCATTTATATGCATTTTTTTTCAAAACACTTCACATATATTTTTTAACTTGATTTTCAAATGTAAGTGAGACAAGAGGTATTTTATTGCAAACTTTCAGATAAATCCATTGATATACAGACAAATTAAATGACTTGGCTTAAAGTCCCTTGGCTTTGGAGCTACAAATAGAAAGCAGGTTGTCAGTAAGTATTTTTGTTGTTATTGTTGTTTTGTTTATTGTAACAAATGTTGAAACAAGATGTCTGAAATGAAATATAGATAATTGTGAAATTTGGAAGATTTGTTTTTACTCTTTACTTCCTTTACCTCTCCCTTCATTTTCCAGTTATGAAAGCCATCTTTATGGAGAGGATTTCCTTGCTTGGTACCATGGGAGAGTTTTTAAAAGAAGTGAGCTTTAACAGGAGAATGAAAACTAAGTTAGAGTCAGTTTGGAGGCTTAAAGTCAAAAAGATATAGGAGATTAAAGGTCTATGTGCAAAATGCCAGGAGAATATTTGCAAAATCATTCTGTCACTTTGGTTATAGAGATAATCCAAGGCTGTGTGTGTGTCCTATAGACTCCTAAGTAGTAAATTCAAAAGCAACCTCTTTCTTTCTTCGCTTCATATACTGTGCATGGCTGAGGAAGAGGATTAGGAGGAGGTGAGCTATGGCTAATACCATGTTTTTACAGAGAAAGACTGACAGTGCAAGTCCTTCTTCTGCTGGACTAAGAACTCACACTGCTTAGAGACAGTGTTTTGACCATACCAGATGCTTCTTGCAAGGCCCACCCCAAGTGGCTCCTCGGAACAAAAGTCATGCCATTACCCTGCCCTGACTTCTTCTATTTCTATGAGCAAATTCTCTCCCATTTCCAGGATCTAGAGAGTCAATAGCCTTCTTTGGTGCTTCCTTTGACCTAATAACTAAGGTAATAAGCCCTATAGGCAGATCAACCTGAATTTAAATCCTGGATCTGGAATTAACTGTTTCTGTGACTTTTAGCAAGTTGTTTTACTTCTCCACACCTTAATTTCCTCAACTGCAGAGTCAGAAAATTAACTGGACTCATAGGTGTTGTAAGAATTGAATAATGTATAAATGAGGTTAGTGCTATGCCTGACATGCATTACATTTTTAGTAATTGTTACCCATTGTCTTTATTGATATTATTATCACTTTGTTGTATTATAATTAGCTGTTTGTTTATGTTCCTCTGCTGTCAAGCTATGAGCAAATTTGGATAGCAGGGGCTATCCCTCATTTCTATTTTTCTCTTAGCATCTATCATGAGGTCTGGTACATAATAGGTGCTCAATAAATGTTTGCTGAACCGATTGATGAATCGGCAATTGCTTCGAAGTGTCCCTGTTGGAAATGCATTTGACTGCCTTTTTTTAAAAAATGGAAAGTATGCAATGGGTTTGGGGTAAGGCCAGTGGTTTTTCCTTACCAGGTCTGGGACAACACATTGTCAGCATGTCCATGAACTTGGAGAGAGAGAATTGGATGGCATACCTTCCAGACATATCACGTTAAGTGAGAAAAGGCTAGCTATGCTCCAGTCTTATCCCTATGGACTTTTTTTTTTAATTGACCAGCTGTGGCAACTGCTCTATCCAATGCCTTGCCTTCTCTCTACCCATGGTCTGTTTCCTTAATTTTATTCCCACCATCAAAGCAAGAAAACTTCTCCAAAACTCATGGCCATGTGAACATGCCAGCATGGTGTTAGTTCATATTTTACATGAGGTGTTAGAAGCATGTGGATATACTTGAACAACAGGAAAGCCAAAACGATTCCCACAGGATTCTAGAAATTACTTTTAGAAGCACATTAAAAAAAATTTCCAAATAGATGTGCCTGTTATAAAAAGAGCCCACAGAATGTATGTCTATCTTCAAATTAAAGTCTCTCTTTCTAAATAGCATGCTTGTGGGCTTATTTGTTTTCTAGTATCTGGTCAGATGTCATAAACTATATGTATATGTACTATTACATCTACTGATATATTTAAGCGCAATTTTCTTTTCTTTTCTTTAAATTTCTTTTCTTAAATTTTTATTTTTCAGTGAGAGTTGACATTCAATATCATTTTATATTGTTTTCAGGTACACAGCATAGTAGTTAGACATTTATATATTTTATGATGTGATCTCCCCGATTAGTCTAGTACCCACCTGAGACTATACATGCATTTTACAATTCTATTGACTACATTCCCTATGCTGTACTTGCCATCCCTGTGACTGTTTTTTAACTACCAATTCGTACTTCTTAATCTCTTCACCTTTTTCATCCATCCCCCCAACTCCCCTCCCATCTGGCCATCCTCAGTTTGTTTTCTGTGTCTGTGAAGTTGTTTCTGTTCTGTTTGTTTATTTCATTCTTTAGTTTTCACATATAAATGAAATCGTATGGCATTTTTCTTTCTCTTTCTGACTCATTTCACTTAGCATAATACTCTCTAGGTGGATCTATGTCATTGCAAATGTTAAAATTTCATTTTTTATGTACTTCCAAAAGTAATATTCTATTGTATATTGATCTTTATTATTACCTTCCTTCTCCTCATATTGGGCTTTGTTTGTTGCTCTTTTTCTAGTTTCTTTAGGTGTTCAGTTAGATTGCTTATTTTAATTTTTTTGTTTCTTGATGTAGGCCTTTGTTGCTATAAATTTCCCTCTTAGGACTGCTTTTGCTGTGCCCCATAGATTTTGAGCCATTGTGTTTTTATTTTCATTTGTCTCAAGATATCTTTTGATTTTTTCCTTGATCTCCCTATTAACCCATTACATTTAGTAGCATGTCATTTAGTCTCCATGTGTTTGTGCATTCTTCAGTTTTTTTCTTGTAATTGATTTCTAGTTTCATATGATTGTGTTCAGAGAAAAGATGCTTGATGTAGTTTCCTTCTGAAATTTATTGAGACTTGTTTTGTGGCCTAACATGTGGTCTATTTTGGAAAATGTTCCATGTGTACTTAAAATGAATGTATGTTCTGCTGCTTTGAGATGAAATGCTCTAAAAATATTAATGAAATCCATCTGTTTTAATGTGTCATTTAAGGCTGCTGTTTCCTTGTTGATTTTCTATCTGCAAGATTTATCCATTGATTTCAACGGGGTATTAAAATTTTCTACTATGACTTATTACCATTTGGTTCTCTCTTATAGTCCATCAATATTTGTTTTATATTTGCAGGTGTTCTTATGTTGGGTGCATAAATATTTGCAAAATTTATATCCTTTGTCATTATTAAATATTTTTCTTTGTCTTTATTATAGCTTTTGTTTTAAAGTTAATTTTGTCTGATATAAGCGTTGCTACTCCAGTATTTTTTTCATTTTCACTTGCATGAAATATCTTTTTTCATCTCTTTACTTTCAGTCTGTGTTAGTCTTTCAATCTGAAGTGGATCTCTTGTAGACAGCATGTATATATAGGTATTATTTTCTTTTTATCCATTCAGCTACCCTATGTCTTTTTATTGGAACATTTAATCCATTTACATTTAAAGCGATTGATAGGTATGTAGTTATTGCTATATTATTATTTATATTTATATTCTTTTTATCCTCTTTTTTTTTTAAGAGATCTCTTCAACATTTCTTATAATACTATTTTGGTGGCGATAAACTCCTTTAACTTTTTCTTGTCTGGGAAACTCTTTATCTTTCCTTGTCGTGTATAGTAATCTTGATTGTAGGTCTATACTTTTCATCACTTTGACTATTTCTTACCAGTACCTTCAGGCCTGAAGAGTTTCTGTTGAGAAATCAACTGAGTTTTATGGGAGCTCCCTTGCAGGTAACCAATTGCCTTTCTCTTGCTGCTTTTATCTGGTAGATAGCTTGCTTCCAATTAGTTTCTTTTTTTCCCCTGGAGTTTTCTCCTGTTCTTTCATTTTGGACCTGTTTCTTTGTCTCTTCATTTTGGCTACCTCTATGTTTCTTTCTATATATTAGGTAGATCTATTATGACTCCCAGTCTCAACGGGGTGGCTTTATGTTGTAGGTATCCTGTGGGGCCCAATGGTGCAGTGCCCTTGATTACTTGAGCTGGGTGCTCTAGGAGTGTTGCTTGTGTGTGTTGTGTGTGACCTCTTATTGTAGTTGAAACTTGATTGGTGTTGGCACATCAGTAAATTAAAATGACCCTTAGGTTGCCTCTTTGTAAAGATTGCCCATAACCAGAGCATATGAGCTGCTGTGTGGGGGCTCACTCCATGGAGTTGAATTTGTGGTAGAAGGCCCTGGTGCCTGTGGAGACTTCCCTTTGTGTGTGCCACTTATGAGGCTAAATGGCTAGTGCTCTGTTGTGATCTGAAGCCAGTCTCCGGGTGTGTTGGCTCCGTGGCCTCTTGGGAAAAGCTTCAGTGCAGGCCAAGTTCATCTCCTGCCTGTGACCAGACTGAGGCTACCTGGTAGGGGCTACACAGTGATCCATGATTGGTAGCTGCCTGTACTGGTCCTGGAGGTGTGTGGGAGACACCATGTTGTCACCAAGGCTGGGTGGCACCAGTTCTGGGCCTGGGGCAGCTCAACAAAAGCACAGAGCACTCCAAGTCCTGCCACCTCCTGCTGGCTCCCATAAAACTCAGCAGATAAAAAAGCCTCAGGTGGTACACAAGTAGGGTGAGGCAGGGTCTGGTGGTATCACCAGGGTGGGGCCAGTGGCATTCCCCAGGTTAGTGTAGATTCAGATTTGGTGCCAGTGCTGTACCTGTGGCCTCTCGCAAAAGTATCGAATCACCCCAAAACCAGCCACTGCTAGTCTCAGGTCCACAGACCTCTGAGATTTGTTCAAGAAATACGACAGCTCAGGCTGTGGCTGGTTGCCCACCACTGAAAATGTCTCCCA
Organism: Rousettus aegyptiacus; assembly: GCF_014176215.1. Classification (NCBI taxonomy): domain Eukaryota; kingdom Metazoa; phylum Chordata; class Mammalia; order Chiroptera; family Pteropodidae; genus Rousettus; species Rousettus aegyptiacus. The sequence continues at coordinate 21,695,224 of NW_023416293.1, read as the reverse complement.
AGGTACACAAGCTGAAGCCTTTTGGTTGCTGCTGAAGGAATCTACTATTGCGACCTCAGATGGGGATGGTTACCCAGCCCCCAAAATGCCTCCATCAGTGTTTGAGTTTGGTGTGTTGGTTTCTCAGAGAGTTATGAGGGTGAGGCAAGTGGTGTTTACCAGGTTAATGCGCATTCAGATATGAGGCCAGTCTAGAGCCACTCAGCAAAAGGCCCAGGGCACACCAAGGCCAGCTGTTGCCCACATGGGGCCTGTGGACCTTTGAGAGATTTTTAAAGAGTGACTGCAGCTTGGGTCAAGGCTGGCTGCTTGCTGGCCCCAAAACCTCTCTTTGTTCATGATTGGGATGGGGCAGGGTCTCAGTAATCATCAGGGTAGAGGTATGAAGTTCACCAGGCTAGTGAAAGTTCAGATTAGGTTGTATCCAGGAAAAGTTCAACACAGGGACAATAGCAGCTGTCACTTTAGCCCTCACCCTGAAGCCACACAACTCAGTTTCTCTCTGTATGTCTTTGGCACCTTCTGAGCTGTTGTCCTTCTACTAGAACCCAGGGTGAGTGCCTGCAAGTGAGTGTGTCTCTGTGTGGGCCTTTCAAGAGGACGCTTGGGTTTCTAGTAGACTTCTGACTTACCGGGATGTAAGGAATCTCTTTTGATTTTCATAGCTAGATGTTGTGGGGGCTCCTCTTCCTAGCACTGGTGCTCTGGGCTAGGGAGCCTGGTATGGGGCTGAGACTACTCGCTCCTCAGGGCCGACCTCTGCAGCTGAGGTAGCCCTCCCAATTGTCAACTGCCACATGTGGGTGTTGGGCCAGAACTATGGGCATAGCTATGTATTCAGAGGCAATTAAACTGTAACAGAAGTCAAGTCTTGGTCTCCTGATTCTAGAGTGATGAACACTACTGGATAAGATCAGGGCAGGGAAGGCACTGGGAATAGGAGGCCCAGTGTTTGGGCCTTTGCATGATACATATTTATTGAGTTTTATTATTATTTTAAAATTTCCTTCGGGCCTATGGATTTGCCATGTTTATGAGCTAGGTAATTGATGTAGCCAACTGGACCTTCCAGTTGAGAGATACCCCATATTCTTTTGTAAACCTCGATCTAAGAAAATCTGCCAGCCACATAATGTCCTCTGACATGAGGGCTACACAAATATCACTAACCTTGTGTATTCATGAAATGATCCAATAGCATTTTGGTCAGTTTTGGTTAGGATTACTGAAGACTTTCTCTTATCTCCAAAATTTGTTTTGGGCTCAAAATATTATTTAGCAACGAATGGATAGTTTTTAACAACAAATATATTTTTAGCAAATGTCCATAAGCATCCCATACTCTAACATGGATACATCAAATGTTATTGCTAGAACAGCCATCCCCACCCCTGTGCTGGGACAGGCTCTATCCCACTTGGCCCACCAAGCCGATGTTCACCACACTTATGATGACCATGGCTGAGGGTTTTACATGAGATGAGGCCAATATCATGGTTAAATCTGAATGTTTCCGCTCAGATATATGCATTTCCTTTACAAATGAAGAAATCCTTCTATAGTCCAAGCTTTAGGAAACTGAAATTCTCATTTTGAAGTATTTTCCTTAAGTTTTTACATGAGTAGCTTTAGAATTTTATAATAGGAAAATAAAAGTTTTCCTCTGAGATTTCTGCAGAAAGAAAAGGTCATACTACCATTTGGAATGAAAAGCATTCTTCTCAATTAAGAAATGCCAGTTAATGTGCCAGTGACTATACTAGCTGTGGAACTTTGGACAGATCTCTTCACTTGTCCAGGCCACAAGTTTCTCATCTGTAAGATGAGCATTAGATAATTTCTGAGTGGGTTGATTGTATAGTCTACTTCCCAGAGTGAAAGTGAATTATAGCAAGACGACAGACATAAGCTGGGGCTATCCTGAGTAAACTAGGACACATGGTCATCCCTCTCTAAGAAGTTTTGAAACTTTACAAATGCATAGTTCTCAGGTTCACCGTCTACACCTTGGGATGGTCTAGGTAGTGTACGTCCATTCTCCTTTGGAGAATAGTTCAACTTAAAGGAAGTGTTATCTATCGTTTAGGTTTAGCAAAAGTAAATGCTTGGCCTTTGGTGCTACTGGCGAATAGTCAGCTCTGTTATGTCTTAACTGAACAAACTCCAACTCCAGACATACTTTTGGTCGCATATGTGTTGATATACAGGTCCCAGGAGAGAATTTTTATTTTTTATTTTTTATTTTTTATTTTTTATTTTTTTATGGCCCAAGACCTGGGTAACCATGAGCCAGTCCTAACACTTTGCTGTTCTGAGAGTGATGTTTGAAACCATTGCAGTGAACACAAGCGGTGTGCATGTCATTGTTCTTCATTTGTGGTTGTAATGACAGTGATTCTTGCATTCTCTTCTGTGGTATCATCAGAGGAAGTATTGGAGTCTAAAAGAAGTAGGAGCAGCTATCTTTTTATCACTTGATGTTTAGAGGCCAGAAATGCAATTTTCGGTCAAGAACTAACCTACTTTACTTACTTATTAATTAATTTATTCAGCAAATACTTAGTGATAATAACTATGCACCAAACATTGTATAGGAGACCCAGTATTGGCTAGCCTTATAGATAAGTGAAATAAGTGGTAAATCGATCATTACAATACAACATGATAATTGATGGAATGGAAATCCCAACAAAATGTTAAAAGGCCACATACTTTGTGAAGTAATTTTTACTTCTGTCAACACGATTGTGTCTACATTATTTAAATTACCTCAATTCATTAGAACACAGGGATTCAGCTAACCATCTTGTCATTTAGTTCTATTATCCTCTATATCCCAGAGAAGTTATGTGCAATTAAGAATTAATTTCTTGTTAGTGGCATTGAATTGACATCCAATGTAGTTACACTAGAATCACATCATATATATACAAATTTCCTCTTGCTGGAAAGAATCTCAATCTCATTGTTATATTTTTTTCTCCTCGTTTCTTTCACTTATTTTTCTTTTCTGTTCTTTCACACAGACACGTGGTCATACATATAGTCCCACTCTGTGATGCATATTCATCTTTGCCTCATTCACTCTTTCACATGCTCACTGTCCTGGGCACATACACATCACAATCACACATTCTGTCAAAATCTCTTACATACTGAGTTTCTCACTCTGAAATACCCATGATCTCAAGTTTGTAATTTCCTACAGATGCTCTCTGTCTCTGGAGACACATTCTCTCTCCTTTGAGTGCAAGGCCTTTCTCCAACAGTCTTGCTCTCATAGGCAACACCCACATCTGCATGCACTCAGGCCTTTGTTGCTGGCCCCTCCCACACCTCAGGCTTCTCACTGGTGATCAGAACAGGGACAGGAGACAGGAAGGGTGGAGGAGAGATCAGTAAGTCATCTGCCCTCCACCCACATTTTATTTTCAGTTAGTTCTCTTTAATGTTTTGTATTCCTTTCTGGTAGACAGAAAGAGAGAAGTTCCTGAATTATATGGTGTGGCTTTTTCTAAGCGTAGCCGTGATGCTAAGGACTAATGATGTTAGGGTGATGTTATTGAAGGGAAATATTTCATTTTCCCAAAGTGAAAAGCCTATCTCACTAAAAAGTTACTCTCCTAAGAATTCTTATCACTGGGAGTATTTCATTGAACTAAGGCACTGTCTTTACAAAACTAACTGTAACTCTAAGAGAGATGACACATCAAATTATTAGAAGTCATTCTTGAATATTGATCTATATTAGGAATTGGCAAACTTTTTATGTAGTGAAGGGCCAGAGAGTGAGTATTTCAGGCTTTTAAACTGCAACTACTCAACTATGCCATCACAGAGTAAAAACAGCCATAGACAACACATAAGTGAATGTGTGTGGCTGCATTCCAATAAAGCTTTACTTATAAAAACAGGCAGTGGGCCAGTTTTGGACCATGGTCCATAGTTTGCAGATTCCTAATCTATAAAAATAACATCTTGTATAACTCTATTTTCCTTCCTTCCTTCCTTCCTTCCTTCCTTCCTTCCTTCCTCCCTCCCTCCCTCCCTCCCTCCCTCCCTTTCTCCTTTCCTTCCTCCTTCCATCCCTCCCTCTCTCCTTTCCTTCCTCCTTCCCTCCCTCCCTGCCCTCTCTCTTTCTTTTCTTGTTACCATTTATATTTAAAATGACTAGATGAAATTTTTAACAAATTTTCAAGATTTATTTAGGAGAGTCAGACATAAAAAGTCAGTAATTTGTGAAAAATTCTCTTTTGGTGCACCTAGAGTCATGTTGAAGAGATAACAGGTCATGTTTTAAAGTAGTGACTGTTTTATACAACCAGAACACCTAAATAAACAATTATTCCACTATGATCCCCAACTGGATTTTCATCAGAATCAGGCTGCTGCTTCTTATATAAGCAACACTCTGTAGGATACTCCTGGTGTGTAAGAGAACAAACTGAGGTAATGAGCCCCAGAATAGAGAAGTTGGAACATCACGAGACCTTGCTGGTGGATATGTCTGGGTGGGCCTCACTCCTAGAAGTAGAGCTGGGAAGTAGAGCATCATGGGTTACACAGGTCATCAGGGTGGGAATGAAAAAAGGGGCCACAAAAGCTAGGCTGAGGAGAACCTCAAAGACTACTTATAACTCAAAGGATTGGTGGTCCAATTCAGGTTTTTAATATTTTTTTCTCCTCTTGTAAAAATCTCATCTAAAGATATCTGTTCGTTTGTTTATTTGTTTGTTTGTTTGTTTTAAGGCCTACAGCTCCAGGTATTCCTAGGCGGTCTCCCATCCAAGTACTAACCAGGCCTGACCCTGCTTAGCTTCCGAGATCAACCTAGATCAAGTGTGTTCAGAGTGGTATGGCCATAGGCTAAAAATATCTGGTTTTTGAGCCAACATAGCTATAGAGTAATTGCAGACTTGTATGTTGCTGCACTCTTATAAGCTTTCTTTTGCTCTTGTAATGCTAAGTTTGACAACTATCTCCGAGTAATAAATACAGTAAAGATGTTACAAAAAAATATTGGTAGATTTATTCATATTGACATATTTTTTTATTGTTAGAAGAAAGAGAAAAGCAAATTGAGAAGTCTTTGAAGGAAAATCTCATGTGTGCATGCGTGTGTGTTTGTATAGACACACACACATTTGCATAGGAAAAATTTCATACAGATATGTACAAATTTTAAACAATGCTCGTTTCTGGGCAGCATGGGACTACTAAGGTACTATAATTTCTCTTTATCCATTTTTCTGTCTAACTGTCTCTTCCTCTACATAAGCAAACATTAAACTTATCATTCAAAAGGGCAGTGAGGATATTTCCATTCAGAATGTTTTCTAAAAGTTTAATAGTCATGACTTCAATTCTAGACAGAGACACTATTCATGTTGAGCACAGGAAGAGAAACCTTGCTCTTAATTGCTCTTACTTACCCTGTTAAGTCTGCTTTGCCCTTTCCACCTGCTTTGCTGGAGTACAGCTCACTTCCAGTCATGATGTAAGAATGTATTTTATCAAGAGAAGAGATACATTGTCTATGCAGTTACATTGCCTGTGGGTCAACAGCTGATTTGCTATATTAAGGAAAAAACATACTTGAAAACTGCGTCTTGTGCAGTTTCAGGCAAATTATTTAACTTCTCTAAAACCATATCTCCTCACTTCTGTAAGAGGATTAATAACACACACCTTACAAGTGTATGGGGGTTAAATGACAATATCGAAGTAACATCTAGCAGAGCCTGACTTATGGTAAGTGCTAAAAAAAGTTAACTCTTTTCCTTTTCTCATTTTCTTTCTCCTCTTGCAACGGCATTCTCAAATGAGAAGAGAAGGAACTGAATTATGCTGCCATCTTTAATAAGTCCCATCGTAGATTCTTTCCCAAATCCCGAGTCAATTGCTTTCTCTCTTTCTCTAAGAAGGCAAATACCCAGACAGCAGAATATACTGAGGAGGAAATGGAGGGCAGCCCACTCTGCTCTGAATGACCAATACAATTTTATTTTAAAATGAAACTCTAGAAACAACATTTGAAACAATCCACTTACTCTTGATAATATCATGTTTGAAAGAGGTACTTGATTCAAGCAGATTTTATTTAACCTATAGATTTGGCTTACTACATATATCATTTCTCTCTCTTATTCCACAGTTTCCACTGAATCACCACCCCCTTGCCATACCCAAAGACCTCCAGAAGTTACCTAAGGTCAAGTGTCTTCCCATTAATGACATTGTCATTCAAATGTGTGTGTGCTTTCTGATTTTTAGTGCTCTGCATCATCTCATGGTATGAACTGGTATGTTATGCCTCCCTATTAAGAATGTTGGAATCTTAATTGTACACAAATATATTAATACCAATCATGTGATTTTTTAAAATTAACTTTATTTGAGTGACATTAGTTAACAAAATTCTATAGGTTTTAAGTGTACAATTCAATAATACAGTATAAGTATATTGCATGTGTACATGCAGCCATAAGAAAAGACCAATTATGTGATTTTTTTTTTTATGTAACAGGGAAAGAGTTTCAATCTCAACATATCTTAAGTTGAGTTGTAAATATTCCCTACAATTTTTTTCTCCTGCATGTATTTTCTCTTCTCTTATGGAAGTGTCACATTTCATCACGTCATCCAATTATGAATGTGCTCGTTTTTTTTTTTGCTCCTCCTTTGCTTTTCCAACCATCATTCAGTCCCCTTCTATATCCCTATCACCATGGCCGAATTCAGGCCCCTGTCATCCCTCATCTGATAACTGCAGGACCAACTTCCCAAATAATGTACTTACTCCCAGCCCTTTTGTCCTCAAATTCACCCTTCGTCTATACACATTACCAAATATAAATTTGATGATGATGTTTTTGTTTAAAACTTTTGTTTACAAAAGCAAATAAATTTTTGTTTATAAATATAGGTCTCCAAGACCTATGGAATAATCTCCAAGTTTCTAACACGACATCAAGGACCCTTTACAAGTTTGAGTTAGCCCTCTCACAGGATACATCTTGCCATTTTCTGCTTCCCATGTTCCATTCCTGTAGCTTAAAACTGATTGCAAATCTTTGAACACACTATGCTAGCTCATGAAATTCACTTTTGGTTCATTTCTGCTCCCTTTTCGGAATACATTTTCTTCCCCTTTGGGCAAACTTTTACTTGTTCTTTAAGATATAATTCATATATCAAAATTCTATGAAACTTTACTGAACTCTTCTGGGTAGACTAAATCCCTCTTCTCGTGTGTGTTCTTTTGTAACTTTTCATTGCACTCATCGACTTGGATTAAAATTATTTGTGCATCTGCATTCCAAATGATTCTAATAGCTCCTTGAGGGCAGATACTTTGATTTATTATACTCTAAAGTGAATATCATAGAGATTAAAAGACCATAGATGTCAACAGATACCTGTTAAATAAATGAATTAAGTCATGGATAGTATATTAGTTATCTCTTGCTTCATAACCAATTACCTCAAAATTTAAAGGCTTAAAACAGACATGTATTATCTCCCTATAGTTTCTGAGAGTCAGGAATCCAGGAGTGGCATAGTTAGATGGTTCTGGCTTAGGGTCTCCCATGAAGCTACAGTCAAGATGGGGCTGCAGTCAACTGCGGTGGAGCATTCACTTCCAAGCTCACTCATGTGGTTGTTGGCAGGAGGCCTTAGCTTGTCTCTAGAAGGACCTCTCCACAGGAATCCTCATGACACGGGCAGCTGGTTTCTTCCAGAGTGAGTGATCTGAGAGAGGAGACAGCACGAGCTAGATGAAGTCACCATGTCTTTTATAATTTACTTTCAGAAGTGTCACACTATTACTTTTGCTGTAGTCTATTGGACATACAGACCGACCCTAATACAATGTGGAATGGTATGAATATCAGGAGGCAGAGATCATTGGGGCAGCACCGCAGGCAGTGAGTGTTTGAAATATTCCTAAAATTCTTTTGCTTACTTCTAAAGCCATTTCTGGACTTAGAGATAATTCAAAGAGTAAATCATGCAGGGTCTGAGTAAAGCCTCTGTAATTTCTTAGAACTGTTTATTTTGTCATTAACGAGAGAGAGGGAGACTGAGAAAGAGACAGAGAGAATATCTTGGAAGAAACTCAAATTTCTATTGATACTATTGACTCAGCGAGACTGTTCAAGTTTATTAGCCCAAAAATAAAGTATTTATTATTGTTGTTTCTAAAGGCTCACACATGATATTTATGCATTTTTTCTCAATTTAAACTCATGAGGTATATAATCCCAAAATACCCTGAATTGCTGGACATTTAAGGATTGCCATACTAAAATGGGGTTGACTATTATAGGACAGAACAAGCAATAGAAATAACAACAAAAACATTCGGTTAGTTTCCTAAATAAATGATGCCCAGCTCAGAGCTAAAAGGAATTTAATCAACAAAATAGCCAGTAGATACAATTTGTTGCGTGCTCTGTAGACAGTTCAACTAGCTAAACTCTTTTGGATTTTTGTTTGCTTGTTTAAAATATGAATTTACCTAAGTCATATATAACCATAGGAAAAAAGGTTGAAATAGCTTCTCAAAGGGATGTACAATCATTCTTGGACAATCTTTTTTTAAAAAGGAAAGAAGGCATCTAGCCTTGCAGTGGAAAGGGCTGCTTCCTAAGTTTCAGTTCATAGTCTAAGCCTTTTTTTTATTCCCTAGATTTTCACTCTCTGGTCTCACTTTCCTTTTCAGGCTTATCTTTATCCTTCCAATTCCTTCCATGACAGCTGTTAATCTCATCACTCAACCAAGCAACTCCACGCAATATTGTAGTAAGATGACAAATACCTTCAATTAAATAAGGCTGAACTTTTGAACATTTGAAAGTTTGCATGTCTCGAATTGCTCTATTTTTCCAGGCAATCTAGATTTGGGGGAAAAAAATCTCAGGCTCATGTCATCATGTAGTTTTCCCCTGAACTAACTCAAAAAACTCTATTTTAATGAAAACCTAATTCATTTATTTGCTTAAATAATTTATATATTCAGTCACTTAGATTTAATTAGTATTATCTGGCAACCAATAACTCAAAGTTAATTTAGAAGAATATTTGATAATAGATGATTCTTTTTATTAGATATAAATGTAATTGTTTTATATGTGTCTTGTTTTCTTCAACCACACATTCATTTGCAATCACAGTATCTACCAAGGCACTATTTCAGGTAGAGCATAGGACTATAGATATAAATGAGACATGGTTTTTGTCTTTAATTATGGAATATTTTTCCTTTTCTTTCTCCATGACCCTTTTAAGTATACATTTCTCATCACTTGCTCACAAGGTCTATCTGAAAAAAAAAAAAAAAACGTACAAACAAATTTCAATTAATAGCATTAATTTTTAAAAACGGCATGTTTCTGAGACTTGGAAGGGCCACAATCTTCCCTCATCCCAACCAGGTTAATTCCTCTACATCTTCCAGGGATCATCTTAAAGCTTGCAGTCTCTCTGGCTGATAGTTCCATGTCCCACATGCCTTTTAAATTAATTAAGTAACCATTTTTATTTTCTCAATTATAGTATATCTTCAATAGCAATTTATATTAGTTTCAGGTGTATAGCATAGCAGTTAGATATTTACATAATTTACAAAGTGGTTTCCCCAATAAGTCTAGAACCTACCTGGCACCTTACATAGTTGTTACAATTTTATTGACTATATTTCCTTTGCTATACTTTACACTTCCATGGCTATTCTGTAACTATCAATTATACTTCTTAATCCTTTCACCTTTTTTACCCAGGCCCTTGATCCCCCTCCCATTTGGCAACCATCAGTTTGTGTTCCCTATCTGTAAGTCTCTTTCTATTTTGTTGTTCCTTTTGTATTGTTGTTTAGATTCCACATATAAGTGAAATCATATGGTATGTATTTTTCTGTCTGATTTATTTCACTTAGCATAATACCCTCTAGGTCCATCATTTTTGTTGCAAATGGTAAGATTTCATTCTTTCTTATGGCCAAGTAATATTCTATTGTGTATATGTACCACCTCTTCTTTATCCAATCGTCTATTGATAGGCACTTAGATTGTTTCCATATTTTAGCTATTGTAAATAATGCTGCAATGAACATAGGGTTGCAAATATCTTTTCAAATCAATGTCTTGGATTTCTTCAGATAAATATGCAGAAGTGGAATTGCTGGCTCATAAGTTTCTATTTTTAATTTTTGAGGAACCTCCCTATTGTTTTCCTTAGTGGCTGCATCAATTTGCAGTGCCACCAATAATGCACAAGGGTTCCTTTTTCTCCATATCCTCACCAACATTTATTGATAACATCCATTTTGACAGGTGTAAGGTGATATCTCATTGTGCTGTTAATATACATTTCTCTGATGACTAATGATGTTAAGCATCTTTTCATGTGTTCATTGTCCTCTGTTCATGTTTTCATGGGATTGTTTTGGGTGTGTGTGTGTGTGTGTGTGTGTGTGTGTGTGTGTGTGTGTGTTAAGTGGTATAGGTTCTTTATAACTTTTGATATTAAGCATATACCAAATGTATCATTGGAAAATGTCTTCTCCTAAGTAGTAGGTTTTCTTTATATTTTGTAGATGATTTCCGTTGCTGTGCAAAACCTTTTCTGACTAATGTAGTCCAATTTGTTTAACTTTTTCTTTTGCTTCCCATGCCTGAGGAGGCATATCAACAAAAATATTACTAAGAGAATGCCAGTGTTTACTCCTATGTTTTCTTCTAGGAATTTTATGGTTTCAGGTCTTACATTTAAGCCTTTATTTCATGTTGAATTTATTCTTGAATATGGTGTAAGAAGGTGGTCTAGTTTTATGTTTTTTTGTGTGCATCAGTTCAGTTTTCCTAATGCTATTTGTTGAATAGACTGTCTTTACCCCATTGTATATTCTTGCATCCTTTGCAATAGATTACTTGACCATATAGATATGGATTTATTTCTGGGCCCTCTATTTGGTCTATGTGTATGCCTATTTTTATGCCAGTACATGCTGTTTGGATTACTATAGCTTTGTATTATCATTTAATATCAAGTAGTGTGATACCTACAACTTTGTTCTTTTTTTCTCAAGATTGCTTTGGCTATTTGGGGTCTTTTATGGTTCCATATAAATTTTAGGATTATTTTTTCTAATTCTATAAGAAATGTCCTTGGTATTTTGATAGGGATTGCATTGGGTAGTATGCTTTGTAAATTGTTTTGGGTAATATGGCCATTGAATGATGTTAATTCTTCCTATCCATGAGTGTGGTATATGATTTCATTTATTTGTATTTTCTTCAACTTCATACTTTAATTTCTTAAAATTTTCTTAAAATTTTATCTCCTTCATTAAATTTATTCCTAGTTATTTTATTTTTTGATGCAATTATAAATGAGACTGTGTTCTTAATTTCTCCTTCTGATGGTTCCTTATTAGTGTATAAAAATGCAGACAATTTCTGTATATTAATTTGTATCATGCTACCTTACTGAATTCTTTTATCAGTTCTAATAGTGTTTTGGTGGAGTACTTAGGGTTCTCTATATACAATATCATGTTATCTGCAAATGATAGTTTTCTTTCTTTCTTTCCAATTTGGATCCTTATCTATTTTTTTCTTATCTGTTTACTATGGCTAAGACTTCCAATGCTATGCTGAATAAAAGTAGTGAAAGTGGACATCCTTGTCTTGTTCCTGATTTTAAGGAAAAAACTTTTAGCTTTTCACTGTTGAGTATAGTGTCAGCTGTGGGTTTGTCATAAATGGCCTTTATTATGTTAAGGTATAGTCCTCCTATTTCTATTTTGCTGAGAATTTTTATAATAAATGAATGCTGGATTTTATCAAATGCTTTTTCTGCATCTATTGATATGATCATATGATTTTTATCTTTCATTTTGTTTATGTGTTGTAGCATGTTAATTGATTCACAGATATTGGACAAAACTTGTATCCCAGGAATAAATCTCACTTGATCATGGTGTATGATCTTTTTAAACATATTGTTGAACTCAATCTGCTAGACTGAGAATTTTTACACTAATGTTCATTGAAGATATTAGCCTATAATTTTTTGAAGTATCTTTGTCTGATTTTCAAATCAGGAGCCTGCCGGCCTTATAAAATGAACTTGGGAGATTTTACTCCTTTTGGATTTTTTGGAATAGATTATTCTGCTTTTTTTATTTTCTTGTTAGAAGGATGAAAGTGATGACTTCCAAGCTCCTTACATTTTGAAACAGAAACTCAAACCTTAAATTACATTTTTTGTGCTTTTCTTCACCTATAACATGAGGATAATAATATCTGCCTAATAGTATTGATGTGAGGTTTAAATGTGTTAAGAAATCCATAGTGATTGGAATAGAGCCTAGAATATAGTAAATCCACAATAAGTACAATTATTAAAAGGCATTAAGACAGTGACCGGATCTGTTTTATTTATTGCTGTTCCCCAGGAGCTAGCACATAGTAGCCTATAAATATTTGCCAATTAAATGACCTTAAAGCCTGACTAAAACATTAGTAATCTGTCATATCAAATGTTTTATCTAGCTTATAGAATCATAGAACCATGCTCATGTCTATAATCTTTTATCTAGATCACAAGTGGGGCAGATGCCATATTAGAGGGGAGAGGGCATGTAGCTAGTTCCCACATCCATTTATTAGAAATGAGAAACCGACAAGAGACTAAAGAGACTCACATTGTAATACTATTTTATTCTTATTTTTTAATGTGAATCTAACAGAATATATAGTACAGGTCTGAATCAACTGTCAACCATTGTGTAGAATAATGGCTTTTATCACTAAATTCCTGTGGCATCTAGAGTTCCTTTTATCTTGCTGAGTCTTTTCCATCACTAGTAAAATGGGCAACATTACATTTTTACATTTTATGAACATGACGAAGAGCACATCCAGAATTCCTCATCAGAATGTCAGTGAGAGCACTTTACTATACACGTAATGAGATATACTCACCATTTCAATACCAAATATGTATTTTTGGCTTATTTCATCTAGTGATAAAAATCAGAAATATTTCAATTGGGTATTTTCCCTTTCTTCCCACTCTATCTTGTTTTAATTTCTTTTTAATTAATTTTTTATAGCCTTATGTCATTTAGTTTCTTCTATCCCTTCTGACTTGTATAAATAGAAAGTATTGTCTTGAAGTTGTAGACATTTGGTTTTATACTTTTGGGACCTTTATTAGGATATTTTTTAAATGATAGACTTAAATAAATGGGAAAGTACAATTTATGCTTTTCTTTAAAAGACAGATTTTATTCCTCCAGTTTTTAAAAAATTTCTATTTATCAAGGGAAATAAAAAAGGTAAGCTAAAAAAAAAAAGGAAGAAAAAGCACTTACTCAGCATTTTATTCTTTTCTCTTAATCATACTGTTATTTACTATAGAAAGTACTTAATGTAGTTTATATTAAGTCTTATAACTGTTAAGAAGGTTTCAAGCAATAAATAGAGTAAAAAGAGGAAAAAGAAAATACTCAAGGGCACACCATAAAAAGCTCAAATGAAAAGATAATCAATAAGACCAATGCATTTACTTAGGGCCACAAATTGCCTCTAAAGTTTTCAGCAGTGATTCCTTAAAGGGAAGCCTGATAAGTCACAAACTTTATAATTATCTATCAGATAACACAAACTAAACACTCCAAAGGGGTATGACCATTGTAAATGTTCTTAAGAGACTAGAATGAAACATCTGCCTAGAATTGTCATAAAGATTCCCCACTGTAATATTGTTAATCGTGCCTTCAATCACGTTCTTCTAATAGCAACGCAATAATGTGGGCCACAGGGCTATCTTTTATGACATAGCTCACTCTGCTCAATGGTATCACCTAAAAATGAAATCCAAAATGATTTGACAGGCTGTCACGGCAATATAATTCAGAATCACATCTGGCTGGTCTGCTTCCATACAGGGGTGAATTTTAGAGCAACTAGAAAAATGATTGAGTGTATAGTATTAAACCATCTATCCTAAAAATTGTTTCTCTCTACAGTTGTTCCTAGATGTTGGGGGGTGACAAGCTGAGATCAGTGATGCCGATATAGTGATTTCATACTCTTCTCTCAGGCAGCACTTCCGTGCCACCATTCCAATGTAGATCTAGCTCTTCATACCTATTTGATTGCACTGGCTTTCTTGTGCTCATCTCTGCCAACGATGTGTCTTACACACTCCCCCAGAGTAATCTTTTAAAACTTGCCTCTGATCAAACCACTCTGTTTATAAAGCTTAAGTGGTTTCCCTATTGCATGAATACTAGAACTCATAAATCTCTTGTATTTAAGACCTCTTGTAAACTCACATTACAAACTTATCTATCACATCTCTCTGTACAAATGCTTGAGTCATCTGTGACTATATGCTATTATTAATTTTTTTTTTTGCATCACAGTCTTATTCATGGCTTCTTATATATACCATCAAGTCTACAGAAAATATATCATTTGTTCAAATCTCACTTTAAATACCAGCTTCTCCAAGATGGTATCAACTAGATCCTGCTTCATCCTTCATTCTCTACTTTCTCATGTGGTTTGCATTTTCAAGAGGCTGATCTTGCTCCAGTTTACCTCATTTTAAGTGGCCCTCCCTATGTTCACTGGCTTCTCTTGAATCTACAGGACCGCCATTTTCTTTTCTATCTTGGAAATTTTCCCCATGTTCTTCCATATGCTAGAACGCATGGTTATTGATCCTTTACATGCAGAAAGCTGTCTCAAGTCCCAAGATATCCTTCCTATAGGGCTTCGTTAACAAAACATGTGAGTGAATATCTTTCTTTATTCTCTATTTTACCTATACAATATTTTTTCCAAGATATAATGACAGCTGTATTATTTATTTATTTATTTATTTATTTATGCCTATTAATTATCTTTGTTATTTTGCTAGATTGTGCACTTTCGAAGGGTAGGTTTGTAATAAAGTTTTGTTCAGTGAATGAATGACATATCATTCAGGCTATTATATTAACATATTGAGATTTGGTTTTTACTAACCATCATGACTCCTCTGTGCCTAGTATATATTAAAAATAGAAGATGATTGATAAAGTTATTTGTTTAATTTAATTGACCATGTGACCTATACTCTTTCATGATTTATAAGGCTTTTGAGGGCAATAGTGGTATTTCTATGTTACACAAAATGTTACACTTTATGGTTGCTTATTATTTTTATTTGTCAACTGATGGTTGCTTCCACCAATTTTCTGCCAATAGGAATCCCCAATTTGGGGTGCAGTAAAGAAGAAAACGTTATTCAGTGTAATCAGCTCAATTGTGCTACAGTTGGCTTTGGAACAGCATGGCTGTGAAGTAGACCTCACATGAGGATCCTCTCCAGCTCAATAGCTCCGCTCTGCTCTAATCCACACCATTTTGCTCTTCCCTGCTTCAGTTGGCTCCACCTGCTCTGCTCTGCTCTGCTCTGCCCCCGTTTGCTCTGCTGTGGTCTGGTGAGACATCTTCGGTGTTTCAGCTTTAGCTTGGGCATCAGTCTTCGGTCTTCAGTGGCGAAGGGAAGTACACTCCCTGAGCCAAATGAGGATTTCAAAACCAAAAAGCACCTTCCTAATTGATTGGAATGGAGCTGCTCTGATCAGTTGGGGGAAGATGCTAATGGAGACACAGCTGCACAGCTACAATTGGATGGTGAAAGTCTCAATTCTGTTAGATGAACTACAGTTCCAGGAACTCTTTTATAAGGGTTGACTCAAACAGCAGGAGCACAGTGCAGGTAGGCAGTTAAGGGCAAGTGGAAGGCAGTTTAGTTCAGAATTTTCCCTGAAGTGTGCTGCCTGAGAGCTCCTAAATGAGAAAGCCTGTGAGGCTCTTTTTAAATTTGATCCCAGGAGCTCTTCTTCATAGGTATCATCTTTCTTGAGGTTGACATATTGAATCAATGGATTATGTTTGGTGAAATGATGTAGTGGAAAGAGCTTAGGCTTGCACATGTGTGAAATAATTTTAAATTGTAGCTTTACAATAGACAAGTTTGACCCCAAGTAAATAACTTGTCTCTTTGCAACCAGTTTCTTTCTCCCTCTCTCTTATGTCAGGGTATCTTGTGTATTTCTTGGCACATAGTAAACATTCATTAAGTATTATTTTCTTAATAATAAATAAGAAAATAAATTAATTCCTAATAATCAGAAGCTAGCCAATTTATATGGCTCTAGCAATAATTCCAACTTATGTATGTCAATTTTTTTTTCCTGAAGACATATCTGCTTTGGGATTTTTTTTTCCCTCAAACTTTGACTCTGGTAATACTTTTTAGCATAATTGCTTCATTTTAAAGCAAATAATTAGACTATTTAATATATATATAAAGAGTCATCAATGCCTCCATTCTCACAGCAGACAAAATCCATTCTGAGCCCATCAATTGCACATGGAGCAATGGTTTAATCTGCAAATTAAAAAATTTACTTATTTTTTTTAGAAATAGTTCTTCATAATGTGATCAATTATTCAGAATAGCCTGAAAATGTCAGCTGTGTGGTCCCAGCTCTGGTCCAACGAAATGAGTAATTTTCAGTCACTTGTCCAGTGGTTGAGCCAAGAATATAGTAAATATTTATAGGCTTATCCTACACTGCTGGCTAACAGAGAGCCTGGACTGCTTCTTAGAGCAAATAAACAAGAATCTCGTGATATTTAAACTTGTCCAGTATTTCTCAGCCAGCTTCTCTCTTTCCTCTTCACAGTGATTGTACACCACTCATTTCCACCCACATTTTAATTGTCTTGTTGCTGCTACATTATAACAAGATTGAGCTGCTTTTCTTTTCTTTAACCACATGTTTATATTATATCAACCCTTGTGCTTATCCCATTTTTTAATCCTTAGTTTGCTTATTCCATTTCAATAGGTGACAACAGTGTTTGTTTTTGCTCACTAAACTTTGAACATCACACAAAGCAATATGACAGAAATGATTTAAATGGTAGAATATATAAACTATGTAAGTAATTTCATCTGAGGTCATGTCTAACTTTCAAGAGACTTGAAATTGAGAAACAACTGATTTTATGAGATTCTGAGAATCACAGTTTAATTTCCCATTTCAATGTTTTATTGGTTATGTTAATAAAATCATATTTATTGCAAGGATTTTCTAACCACATGACTCATTTGTTTATTTAAAACGTTAATTTTTATATGTGAATCTTCATGACTACTCTTAGCCTTCACAGTTGGGAGAAATCTTAGTATTCACCATCTAGTCCAAACTCCTCATTTTACAGATGAGGCAACTGAAGTCCTGTGGACTTAGTAAAGGACATATCCCAGGTCTCAGAGATTGTTAATGATAACGTGTTATGTTTTCCTAAGATGAGCCTCTTAGCTTTTCTAACAACAGTTTAATTAGTATTTTATCAGCATCATGTTCATCATTTCAAAACGGGTGGGGGGGGGTGGAAACGCTTGATATCAAAATATTTTTTAAAAGCCCCAGAAGATGGTTGGCTTTTAACCTTTTGGTCATAAATCCTTTTGAGAACCTGCTGAAAACTCTGGGCCTTTTCGATAGAAAATTCACATACATAAAATTTACATTCTGTTTTATGGAATGCAGACTCCTGAAATTTTAACTCTAGATTTACTTATTTATTTGTTAACAAATGTTTATTGGAACAATAATGGCCTGATTATATTTTTATATTGGAATCAATAGATAGCAAATGCTATTGATCCACATTTAGGAATGAATAAGAGAGGAACTGTACATCAGTATGTGTTATCTGATATTAAATAGAAAGATTGCAAGGAGATTTTTTTTTTTGGTATAAGAGGCTTGCCTGAATCTCTCACGGTGAGGTTGGTTATATCATCACCAATCTTGCATTGCTTAAAGATTCATGCTTCAGGTCTCAGCCATGGCACTGTCAGAGCAGCTATGAGGAAAGACATTTACACTTAAAGACATGAAGAAAGGCCTTAGGTTAAAACAACACCCTGTTTGCAGTTTCTAATCTAGCCTCTGCTAATGAATTTCTTGCCAAGATACCAAAGAAGACAGGAAAACCAGCATAAAAATATATATAAAACTGGATTAATTTCTGCTGCCTGAAAAGTCAACTAAATTTAATTAGTTGAAAAGTGCCTAATTTACCCATTTCCCATTTGCCCCTAGAATACTCACCAGTGGTGCCTGTGGCTACAGCGTTTACCTCGGTAACTCGTGGGTTATAGTCCTAACCTTACCTCCAAAGTTAGCGTGCATCTCCCATGCTTTTCAGAGAATTTAATCAAAACATGGCTGATGCAGTTGGGACAGCTTGTTTAAACAGAAATCAGATGACAAACAATGTGAAGAAAAGGATTGCAAAGGGGACAACTATAGCCAGATTCTGCGGTGAACTTATGGCACCGAAATGGTGTGACAAGAAGGAGGTGACAAAGCTGTCAACATTCCACAATGATACTGCGATTGAAGTAGACAACATAAATGGAAAGAAAACGAAGAAGCCATGTGTCACTGTGGAATTGGTAGCAGTGGACTTGGCTGATCGGATGCTCACTTCCTTCTAACTGAGCACAAAAGGCACAAGTTTTGGTATAAGACATTCTTTAATTACCTTCTACACATTACAGTGCTGAACTCCTACATCCTACATTGTTCTAAAAGGACAATCCTGAGCACATGATCAGCCATGTAAACTTCAAACTGACGTTGATTGAAAGAACCCTGGAAAAACATCGCAAGCCAGAGTAGCAATGTCCAGGTCATCTGTGCTCTGGCAATGTCACACCTCTTCACCTGTCTTGGAGAAGACATTTTCCCAAGAGCATACCATCAACATCAAGGACATAGAATCCAACTGGTCACTGCAAAGTTTACTGCTCGCACAATGACAAGGTTGGCAAGAAGGTCTAGAAAGAAATGTGACATTTTTGTGGGGAATGTGATGTTCCACTTTGCGTTGTTTTGTGCTTTGAAATTTACCGCATAAAAAAAAATTATTAAAAACTGCTCATCATATATATATACATTTCTGCTACATTAAGATTAGATGCAAGTTCTGTTTAGAAATAACTCCAAGAGGAGTTTTTATACTTTATTTTCACATTTAAAACCAGTCATATTTGCTTCAGCCACAAAGAGCATATTTATGTAAAATTAGATTAACGCTGGCAACGAGCTGCACTTTTATTTCTAAACAGGAAATGGGTTAAAAAAAAAAGGTAGATGCCAGTGTAATTCCTCCAAACATAACAAGACTGTCCGAAATGAGGAAGGGAAACACTTCATCTTTCCCCAACTGTTTACCCCTTAATTCAGGTTAATAATAAATATATGAAAAACAGAAAACTAGACAACTGCTTGTATTTTGCTCTTGAAGGCAGGTTTGTACTACCAGTGCCCTTCCTCTCGGTTCTTTTCCTGTACTCAACCAGAGACTAACTGCAGAAATGAAGAGGCAGGATTAGAAAGGGAGAGGAAGCAGTGGTGCACTGTTGCTTTCGAGGGGAAGAGCTCAAGGTGAAGCACACGATGTGAACAGAGTAAAAGGCTGTCCAGCAGGTGTACTTGCTGAGAATCATGTTCGTCAAGGACTTAGTTTACTCTCAAGACACTAGGCAGCGATATAGAAAACCCAGTCTCATGTCAGCTGAGCAATTCAAGATGAGAAAAAGCCTTCCAGACTTTTTCAATTGATTGAGGGGCTTTGCACATCAACCCTGCTTCTCTTGATAAATAGGAAAAGTGGATTTAACCAGAGCGGGCATGAGTAGAACAAGCCAAGAATAGTCCAGGAAGGCTGTTGAGTTTGTAGTGGTGAGATCTGTCATTCTATGATGAAGGAAAAAGAAGAATAAATGTGATAAAATTTACTGCAGGGCAGGGGAACAGACCTATCAGCATCTTGAAAAATCCAAATAAAACACCAAACCTCTGAATATGATCTACTCTAGGTTCAGAAAAAGTTTTTGGAAAGCAGCTAAATGGTTTGGCAAGAGGAAAAAAGACATGGCTTTATGTAGCAGAAGCAGAAGGATTAAAATTCACATTAGACGTAAAAATACAAATGAGACTCCATAAAAAAAAAAGTGATGTGGAGGACAATCACTTCCCTTCCAGAAAGCAGACAAAAATAAAATGCATAAAAATAATGAGAGAGATGTTGTAAGGCGGAGAACAGAGGGATAATCTGAGACTTTGCATATCCCTGAGAAAAATTCCTCCCCATGTGCCCTAGAAAAAAAAATATGTAAGCAATATTGAAAAAGGCATTTGAAGAAAACATCTCACCTGATTAAAAATCTGTATACGAGACTGAAGAGCTGACAAAATTTCTTGGGGGAAAAAAATAAATAAGAGAAACAAACTAGAAAACTGAGGCAAACTGTTTAAAAATAATAATAAGAAAAAAATTACAAATATTCGGGTAGAGAATATAAATGTTTACCTTGAAGAGTACATTTATCAGACTGACCTCAAACTTCTCCATGTAGTGGAAGACTTATAAATATTGAATTAAAAAATGCTGTGGGATTTTCCAGTCAAGATGGTGGAATAAGTAAATGTTGTGCTCACCTCCTCTCACAACCACATCAAAGTTACAGCTAAACTGCAGAACAGTCCTCATGGAGAATCACCTGAAGTCTGGCCGAACAGAAGTCCTACAAATAAGGACATGCAGAAGGTACCACCTCAAGACTGGTAGGAGGGGAGGAGAGAAAGTCCGCACAACTTCTGGCCCTGAAAACCAGTGAAGTTTGTGGCTGACTGAGATTGAGAGTGACTAGAATCTCAGCTGTTCCTCTTAAAAGGCCCACAAGTCGATTCGCTCTTTCTGAGCTCCAGTGCTGAGGCAGCTGTCCAGGGGTGCCAGGGACATACAAGGAGAAACTGAATTTTCTGGCCTCAGGGTGAGAGCTGGAGGGGCAGCTTCCTTTCAGGAAAAAGAGCTGGCAGAAGCCACTGTTCCTTTATTAAACCCTCCCCTTTCCTGTCATGCAGACACAGGCAGTAATCATGTCCATCAACCTGGCTAACACTTGTCACCCTGCCCTGGTGATTCCTACCCTACTTGCAGGCCCACCCAAGCCACTTCCGGTGGCTTCTTCATATAAACACCCTATCTTGGCCATGGTGTGGACTTTCCTAAAATCTCTCAAAAGTTCACAAACCCCAAACACGCAGCGTCTGGCCTCGGCATGCTCTGTACCTCTTGCTAAGTGGCCCCAAGCCCGGCACTGGTAGTAACAGGCCTCAGTTCATGGCTTGGCCTCTCGAGGTACCTCTAAGCCCAGTGCAGGTTGTGGCCATCTGCAGATTGCTTTGTAGCTCATGCCAGATGGCCCCAGGCAGGGCCCAGGCTGTAGCTGAACTTGGCCTGTGGCAGGACCCAACCCAGGAGGTTTGAGGGTCAGCATGCACAATGGCCAGCTTCAGACTGAGCTGGAGCACTACCTTGGTTTGCATCTGAGGACGGCAAACTCAAAGGAAAAACTTGGCAGGCACCAGAGCCCCACTAAAGAGAATCCTACTCCATAGAGTCAGAGCCTCACGGGCCAGTCTTCACAATCAATCAGCCCAAGGGTCAGTCTCTCCTATTAATGTGCAAATAGCAACCAAGGCTCAACTATAGCAATAGGGCACACACAACACACACAAGGAACATACTTGGAGCACCTGTCTCAGGTGACTAGGGAGACTGCACCACCAGGCCCCACAGGACATCTACTACATAAGGCCACTCTACTAATACTGTGAGATAAGGAAGTCCTACATAACATATAGAAACAAACACAGAGAATTAGCCAAAATGGGGAGACAAAGAAACATATTCAAAATTAAAGAACAGAACAAAGCCCTCCCCACAAAAGAACTAAAACGAACAAAAAAATGGAGAAAAGCAATATACCAGAAGCAGAATTTAAAACACTGGTTATAAATAGGTTCGATGATCTCAGTAAGAACTTCAACAAAGAGATAGAAAACATAAAAAAGAACCAGTCAGAAATGAAAAACACAATAACTGAAATAAAGAAGACATTAGACAGAATCAACAGTAGATTAGATGAAGTGAAGGATCAAATCAGCAATTAGAAGATAAGATAGCAGAAATACTCAATCGGAACAGCAACAAGAGAAAAGAATACAAGAAATGAGGGTAGTTTAAGGGGCCTCTAGAACAATATCAAATGTGCCAACATTTGCATCATAGGGATGCCAGGAGAAGAGAGAAAGCAAAGAGTTGAAAACCTATTTGAAGAAATAATGATGGCAAACTTACCTGACCTTGTGAAGGAAATAGATACACAAATCAAGGAAGCAGAATCCCAAGCAAGATGAACTCAAAGAGGTTCACACCAAGACATATCACAATTAAAATACCTAAGGTGAAAGACAAAGAATCTTAAAAGTAGAGAGAGAAAAGCAGTTAGCTACCTATAATGGAGCTCCCATAAAACTCAGCTGATTGTTCAACAGGAACTTTGCAGCAAATATTCAAAGCAATGAGAAGCAAGGACCTACCACCAAGATTACTTTAACCAGCAAAACTATCAATTAGACTCAAAGGACAGATAAAGAGCTTCCCAGACAAGAAAAAGCTAAAGGTATTCATCACCACCAAACTCGTATTATAGGAAATACTGTAGGGATTCTTTGAAACAAAGATGAAAAAGATAAAAAATATAAATAATAAAATGGCAATAAATATATATCTATCAATAATTACTTTAAATATAAATAGATTAAATGCTCCAATCAAAAGACATAGTGTATGGATAAGAACAGAAGACCCTTACTCATGTTGCCTGCAAGAGACTCACTTCAAATCAAAAAATCAAACAGATTTAAAGTAAAGGAATGGAAAAGATATTTCATAAAAATGGAAACAATCACATAAAAAAGCTGGGGTAGCAATACTTATGCAAGGCAAAATAGGCTTTAAAATGAAGGCTATAATAAGAGACAAAGAAGGACCAGTAATCTTACTTCTGGGTATTTATCTAAAGAAACTCAAAACACTATTTTTAAGGGACATATGCATCCCTATGTTCGTTGCAGCATTATTTACAATGGCCAAGATGGGAGAGCAACCTAGGTGTACATCAATGGATAGTACATATGTACATATTTATGATGAAATATTTAATCTGTCATAAAAAAGAAAGAAATATTTCCATTTGCAACACAATAGATAGACCTAGAGGGTATTGTGTTGAGTGTAGTAAATCAGAGAAAGACAAATGCCATATGATTTCACATACATGTCAATCTAGAGTACAAAATAAACAAATGAACAAAACAGGAACAAATTTATAGATATAGAGAATATTTTGATGGTTGTCAGATTAGAGAGGGATTAAGGGATGGGTGAAAAAGGGGACTAGATTACAAATTGGTAGTTACAAAATAATCAAGGGAATGTAAAGTACAGCATAAAAAATATAGTCACTATATATACTGTCAGATAGGTACTATATTTATCAGGGCAATGACTTGTGTAATCATTGTCTTATATACCTGAAACTAATATTGTGTTGTATGTCAACTCTAATTGAAAAATATATATATTAAAAAATGATGTGATTCTATTATAAGAATTCTATTACAAGCCATATTGACTTTTATATGTGGGGAAGAACCAAAAATACATTTGAAAATATACCACAGTGGTATCTGAATACTTGAACATGATGAATAATTCAAAACATGGAAATATCATGGTTTAAAAGATTTTAAAGTACGTATTGAAACTAACTTTAGTCCAAATTATTATTGTATATTTAGTTAAAAATCACAGTTATATGATAAGTATTTTTGAAAGAAAATGCTTTGTAAAACAATCATTTAAACAATCATTTAAACTAATCTATTAGTGCCTTAAGGATCATCGTCTACAGAATCTGTGGACAAGACAAAAAACTATAGCAACAGACTTTGTTGCAAAGGACACACACAGATAAAGAAAACAGCAAGAAGGCATAAAAATACCCTAAGAATAATAAATCATTTGTGAATGTGTTCATGATATAATATTGTGTAAAAATCAGGGCACAAATCTGTATACACACTATGAACTCAATTTTATTTAAAATTATATACACACCTAAATACCCAAATATATACACACATACTTACATGCTAAAATTACAAATTATTTTTAGTTTTATTACAGTTTTTCTATATATTTTCTACATTAAACATGTATTACATTTATATTTTAAAAACAGAAAAAAGTTTTTAGGAAAATTGACAAGGAGAGGTATTAGGGACTTGACCGAGGTAAAGAAAGGTCATCGCCAGGCCTGTGCCACCTCCTCCATCTGCAGACAAGGGCTGGGAGACTTTATCTTATATATGATATTTTACCTTGAACACAATGTGTTTTGACCCTAGGGTGAATGTGTAGTGCTTTATTTCCTTTGAGTTCCTAGAAATAAATGGTTTAAAAAAATTACTTTCAAAGTACTATTTGTTAATTGTAGCAAAAAATTTAAACAAACTGATCACTTATTAAATATGTTTAGTTGCTTCAAACAAACAATACTATGTTTGATTTTTTTTTTTTTTTTTTAGGATTCCTGTAGCCCTCTGTTTTGTGTTTCAAATTTCATGCTTTGGCAAAAAAAAAAAAAAAAAAAAAATCATTAGATTCCATTGAGGAATACTGAAGCTATTGTCAATAATAATCTTTCTCAGGGATTTCATGATCACCATCACACTAAGCCTTCAAAAGGAGATTGTTGTGATATTTGTGGTACCGTTCAGTTTTTCCCAGTGATACTATGACTTTTTTTCACATAAATGGACCCATGCCAATGGTTTACTGTGTTTTCATTGGCTTTTAGGCAGTTCAATATTTGCATTTATTAGAAATAACTGGATGTTTGAAGATAAGTCAGACAATTCTCAGACACAATGTAAGTCATGAGAAAAATTTTTTATTTTCATTTTTCCAGACCCATAGGCTTGCATTAACATAACTAATCTCTGTGTATGTGAAATAACAATTTTGTACCATTTTATAACAATAACTTCTCATCGGATTTAAAAGTTAGCAACACTAAAGATTGTCCTGCTAACCATCTTTATTAATAAATGACTTGTCCAACTCATTTATTTTCTAACTGTTATTTAGAACTAAATAATCTTATACATTGAATCTCTTTCCTGAAGGGGAAAAAAACTGATTAAAAATTGAAAAAATAAAACTCTGTTAGTTTATACGTGGAGATTAGAATTGTGATTAGCAGGGGCTGGGAGGTTGGGGAACTGGAGAGATGTTAAAGGATACAAACTTAACGACTAGTAAGTAAATAAGTCCTGAAGATCTAATGCACAACATAGTGACTATAGTGAACGATACTGTATTATAAACTTCAAAGTTCCTGAAAGACTAGATCTTAACTGTTCTCAGCACGCACACACAATGACAAATATGTGATATGATGACGGTGTTAGCTGTAGTAATCATTTTGCAATGTATAAATGTATCAAACCAGTACATCATATACCTTAAAGTTATATCAATTATATCTTAATTTAAAAAATCTGTGTATTTGTATCTTTGAAATCCATGCTGCCAAAACATAAATAATACTTTTCAGGAGAAGGAGCGGGAGAGGGGGAGAGGAAGGGAGAGGGGAGAGGGAGAGGTATTGAGTATTAAACTGTGTATGGAGTTATCAAACTTACAGGTGCCTTTGGTTCCACTGTCTCACTTTTCAAGTGTGCTAGCATGTTCATAGGAAGCTGGTTCTGCTCTGGGTGGGAGAAAAGGTGGGAAATTGTAAACTACTAAAATGGAATTCACTATGTATCAGTTAGTATTTTGGTGTTGCCAGAATGATGCTATATAACATGCATCACCCAAGTCAATATCTTAGCAACCATAAGCATTTATTCTCAAGAATGTGCTAGTTGGCTAGGGTGGCTCTGCTGTTTGTGATTGAGTTAATTCTTAAGTCTGTAGGGTGGCTTGGATTTCTTGATCTAGTTGAGGCACAGCTGGGCAGCAATGCTTTTAGCTGCAGATCTGTGGGTTGGCCAGAAGCTTGATAGACCAAGTTCTTTGGATGGAACAGCGGAGGACTGAGAGGGTTTTTTGCATCGTGCAAATGTATCCAAAGCCTTTGCTTGCAACACGCTTGCTAATGTTCGAATGACCAAAGACAGTCACAAGGCCAAACCTAAGGGCGGTGAAAGGGAATTATATTGCTCTCAAAGTTGTTAGCGGGAGGAGTAGAATGTTTTGAACAATAATCAAATCTATCATTCTTTGGTAGGTTAAAATGCTAGTGGAAGAAACCTGTTTTGCACCTTGGTGACATAACTTCTATGAGACTAAATCTCTCACTGGGAACTACTATAAAAGCTAGAGAAAATAAAAACAGCTGTTGGAAGATATCTAAAAGCAACTAAAGCAGCCAGGACTTGAGAGACCAAACGCTCAGAGATAAGAGCACATTGAGCTGAGTATCACATTTGCTTTTGCTTTTACTTTTCGAAGCATAAGCCATTGGCAGCACGTGAACTAGAGGCCAAATGTAGAGCAGCATTTGGGGCTTGCACTACAGCAATCTCTCTGGGCTGGAGAGACAGAGGCCAGAGATCAATACTTCCAAGGCATCTACTTCTTATGAAATCAGATCCCAGAGAAAATGAAATAAAGTTTCAGACACTTGAACCTAAAATTCTAAATGAAATTTTTTCTCAAGTTTTTTGTTAATGCTTGCTATACGCAAAAACGGGGCAAGAAACTCATGGAAGTTTCACGAGCTGGGTAGAGGTGTTGGCAGCCTTGCAGTTTTGGAGTTAGGGTATGCTAGGGAGGAGGAGTTTGGTAAATACTCAATGTCTTGAGTTGAGTTCCCTGGTAGAAAGGTAGAAAACTCACAAATATTTAGAAATTAGGCAGTACATTTCTAAATAACACATAGGTTGAAATAATATTAATAGTAATTAGAATATCAGTAAGAAAATATTTTTAAATAATAATGAAAAATAATATATAATTTGTGAGATGCTGTTATTAAGAAGGGCCTAGAGGAAAATATAAGGGCAGATGTTAAAACAGAAGAAATGCTAAATGGAACTAATCTAAGTATTCATAAAATAAACAAGGAAAAGTATACAAATTTAACTTAAAGAGAGAATAAGAATTGAAATAATAATGCTAAATGGAAGACATCAGTAAAACAGCAATCAATGAAGCCAAAAGTTGTTTTTTGAAAAACCTAATAAGATAGATCACTAGGAAGACAGATCATCATAAAAAAAAAAAATTACCAGCATAACCATAGATCCCACAGATATTAAAGAGTTTTCTATATTATTACTCAGTAGAGAGAAGCAAATGAAAACCATGATACAATTCCACTACAAACCTACAAGAATGGCTAAAGTAGAAATAATGACACCAACCACTGGGAAGGATATGGGGCAGCTGGAAATATCATACCTGCTCAAGAGAATAGAGAAAATATAACTTGGTATAATCACTTCAGAAAATACGTTGACAATATCTCCTAAGGTTGGGTCTATGCATATGCTATGACACAGTAGCATCACTCCTACGTACAAAAAATGTTCTTTGTAGCTTTATTTTGAATTGTTCAGAACTATAACAGAAACAAAGAAACCATAAATGATGTTATATTCATACAATGGAATACTATGAATTAATGAAAAAGAATGTGTGATTTTTCACACACTAGATTGTCAAATTGACAGGTATTATATTAAGGGAAAGAATGATTCATTTACACAAAGTTTTAAAAGAGGCGAAACTAACCTATGAAGATAGAAATGAAATGGGTGTATTCTTCTGCAAGGCAGTGATGGTGCGTGAACGTGAGGAAAGTATCTGGGTTGTTAATATCTATGTCTTGGTCTGGGCTATGATTTTAAAGTTTATTCACTCTGCAAAGTTCACTGAGCTGTACACTTTACTTAATACTTGTGTACTCTGTGTGTGTCATATTCTTATAAAAACTTTCATCAAAATACAAGTAGTGTGGGGACAAAATTATACATGTGATATAATTATGTGCTAATTAAATATGTGATATAAATGTGTACTAATTAAAGAATCAGTGTCTTAATTAAAAAGCACAATTTTTCCTTTAATCATTACATAATGGTTACTACTATGCCTTTATAGTGAAAAAATATTCCCTAGAAATATTTCTTAATTATAGTCTGAACATAAAAATTTGATCCTGTATTCCTAGGGATAACTAAAATCAGTGGTGAATGTGAATGCAGTTTGCTCATCCATGTAATCTGTCCCCATATGCAGATTGTGATTACAGTGTTGGTACTAACTTTCACGTGGAAAGATGAGCCCCAGTAACAATTAATGCATGGGATCGTACCAAAAAAACAAGTTGTCTTGCTTACAGCTCCACCAGAAGACAAAAGAATTACAGGAATTGCCTTTTATTATTAAACACATCCCTCCCCTTCGAAATCAAGGGCATCATCGTTGATACCTGAATAGTTCATTCATCTTTAAAAAAAACAGATCAAAGTTTTTTTGTGTGTGGTTTTGGCAAACACTTAAAGGCTACCGAGTTTCCTAAGAGCTGAGCACTTTTTTGCTTTAAAAATAAGGCAGAGACAGGTGGCCTCTCTGATATACAAGGGCTTGCAGAGCTGACGCAATGCACTCGTTTTACTTTGAAATGAAACAAAATGGAAAATCTTCCATTCTGATGGTATCAACACTTGAAATTCAGATCAGGTACCTTGCACGTGGGTCATTTGTACCTCTGATGATAGACTGAATTTTTCACAACTTTAGGTCTATCATAATTTTTAGCTAGTACTGAGGGATGCCTCAGTAGGCTGTCCCAACAGAAATCAGCCTGAAGGCTATGCTTTCTTTAATTTCCAGCCAAACAAAAGAGGTTTTTTTGTTTTTGTTTTTGTTTTTTGTTATTGCTATTTACTTGCCCTTTCTTTTTGCAAGTCATATCAATTTTCA
The DNA here is from genome assembly GCF_014176215.1 of Rousettus aegyptiacus. Taxonomy (NCBI): domain Eukaryota; kingdom Metazoa; phylum Chordata; class Mammalia; order Chiroptera; family Pteropodidae; genus Rousettus; species Rousettus aegyptiacus. Next base: position 21,666,221 of record NW_023416293.1, on the reverse strand, counting down.
GCTATACAGCCCTACCATGCTTTCCTGTAATTAGCCTTTGTCCTTGGTATTAACTAGACGAAGTGTCAAAGACACACACAGTTCCTTTGGTTTTCATTTTAACCTGAAATCTGTGCCCACAAAATGCTATTTTCATTTAAATTGCTATTATGTTAGCTGTTCTGAATGTATTCATTGATCTACAAATAGTTAGCATTCAGACTTGTGTCCATTGTTGTGTGGGCCTCATTTGGCCACGATGAGAAAAAGAAATGGTTGAATCATTCAGCAGTATTTCCATTTGACTGTTATTTAGCTATTTAGGGTAAACAAACTTGTCAGAACACTGACACTGAGTTGTCTGAGCAAATCAGTCTAGATTTCTGTTCGTTCTTCACTGAGGAACCCAATACATAAAGAAGAATTCAATTAATAAGAGAGATGAGACTTCAGCTCTTTTATATTTTCAAGACTTTAGCACAGGAGTATTATTCTCTGGCACTACTAAGTCAGCCCTACTACGTTTTCGTTCTGAGGTTTTGACTATGTGTTCTGGCTTTTAATAAGAGCATATCATAGCAGAAAACAGAAAAGTGACGCTGAGTAGTAAGTCAGTTACAAACTAAGTGGTTCTTGAGGCTTTTTATGCTTTGCTATGAAATTTGCAACCGGGGAAAACTGGATCTGTGCTCTAGGCACCACATATGTTTCATATTTGGCAAATAGTTTTGGTACCTTTGCCTCTTCACTGATTTCCTGTCTGTGATGTGCATCTCTTCCTTTTTCTCTGAATGACAGTAGTAAGTCATTGTGCTTTTCTCATTCAGATTATAATCTTCAAGTAACAGGAACTCATTGGCTTCAAAAGTGCTCTTTTGTTCCCCCTCCTGCCTCTGGAATGCGACCAGACAACTAGACCACTCCCACTGCAAACTGTGAGTGAAAAAATAATATTTTAGTGTCTGGGAGACGCTTTCATGACATGGCAGGTGACCCTTAGGCAAAAGGCAAAAGAATGACATAACTATATAATGCCTCTTAGAGGTCTTAATGATTCAAACAAATGCTACCTATAAGTAGAGATAGAAGAAAAATATCCATGTACCGAAGTGCTTATTTACATGTTTGAGATTCACAACTACTTGACACGCCATTGCCATGTCTTATGTTATTTATCTCATTTTTCCTTGAGGCAGGGTAGGAGGGAATGACCTGCCACTTTTATTTCTGCAGGACATGGCTCATCACTGTCTCTCACTAATAACCTTGACTCACTCTACCTTCTCAAAGATTTGCAAAACTTATTACAAAAAAAAGGACTCTTCTCTGTACAATGTGTATATGCAAAAGAAGTATATTGTCAGTAAAATTTCATGAACTGAATGCAAAGTCGTGCATATATTTATATTCCTGTAAAAAGATGCACAGCTTTCTTCGATTCTCAGAACAACCTCATGTTCCCAAAAGGTTAAGAACCACTGCACCTAGAATTGCTTCTTTCTTTACAAACACCCAGGCTCTAGGTTTTATGTAACGTATTGAAGTTTGAGGCATCTCCTGTTTGCCTAAGCGGCCAGCATTTCTTTTTTTATTTTATAAACTATTCAGAGTAAAGGGATCATATTGTTCTATCTTTTGTCCTTTTTTATTTTATTCTTGTCTATATCTGGGTGACTTTCAAAAAAGCAGAAATCTGTGTTTGGCCTCTCATAGTCTTTAAGGGCTGGCAGAATAATGACTACCCACGCTAGCCAGTACAGGATTTTGTTGTTGTTGTTGTTGTTATTGTTAACTCATATCTGTTTCTGGAAAGCTTTTAAATATTCTCAGCTTCCCTAGCTAAGAATAATTCATATAAATTGTATATTCTCTGGAGACTTTATGCTGATAGATTCTAGAAAATCCTTCTCTGCTTTTATCCTCCCATTTTCATACAAAATGATAGTGTCAGCCTTAAGGGGTATTTTACTTCCATAATTCACTTTAGTGAAACTTCCAAATCTACAAAGAATTTGCTCCCTAGCTCCACAGAGGTGTTTAGGATGTCAGAAAGTGAAATTGCTGTATTCCTTTTACTGAAGAAAGATGTAGGCACCTTAATCTATCCCTTGACTTTGCTTAGATCACAGGCCACAAAGCCTTTGGCCTGGCAATAATCACCAAATTTGTACTCGATTCAGACAAAGATACCAGCCTAGGACCAACAACAGCTTTCCCACCATATCTCCTAGGGAAGATGGTTTGTTAATAGCTGTGCCAGACCACAATGGACTGGGATAAAATTCAAAGTTTGAAAGTTAGATTTTTCAGAGTGCCTTTTGACTTGATTTTTTTTTCTTTTTGGTTAATAGGTTCACATTTTGAAGTGGCAAATATTTATCTGAGTATTATTTCATAATTTGTATGTCAGGATAGATGGAAGTCAATCATTTAGTGAAGACTACTCACCTTTCTAATCGTTTGATGTTTACCTGGAGGGAACCCAGAGATTTAGCCAAATGGCTAGTCCTGCTAATGAGGCTGGGCAGAAAAGTTGTGCAAAGAAACAGTTTTCTCTTACTCCCCACTTTTGCTAGAATGTCAAGTGACTGTGACACCTTAACTTCGCTTCACTTGAAAGTATATTTAAGAGGGTTTACCTCAAAACCAATTTTTTCTCTACTTAGTGTTCATGCTATGGAGTTAGTATTTAGAAATTCATAGGCTGGATGTTTTGGTGAAATGGCTGCCCTGTTTCTGAGAACAGACAGCCAAGGGTAGTCAAGGCTGATTGTACCCACAAGTCTTAACTCCAAGTCAATGGCCCAGCTAAAAGTGTGCACAGGTTATCAATGCTGTTCAATAATGAAGTTATTTTAATAGCTGATCTTATGAAAATTTTAACCTTAGGTAACCCAGCTTTGTAATATTTGATCACAAAACTGATCAGGATAAGTACATACTTGCTGGTTATGAAAAATAAACCAGGACATCATTCTGTTACATTATAGAAAGCACAAAATGAAAAATCTGCCTTCTAGATTTTAGCACAGAGAAGAAAGGATACAAGTTTTTTAATAATCCCAAAGGGTAAGAGCCACTTTCTCATTTTGCACCCCATGCTCCAGTTGGTCACTTGAAATCCAAACCTAAGCAAGTCCCCAGATGCTAATGTTAAGCACAGTGCTTATGGCTTACTGACTTCAACATAGATAAATGGCCCGGTTAATGTTGGGGTAGTTTTGTTTGTCTGTCAGAAGAATATACATCTATATTTTAAATTGCATTATGCAGTTTATCCATGGGATAAGACTTGTTTACTTTCACAAATTCCAGGCTTCTGAGCTGAACTAAACAGGGCAAGTTTAAAGGTAGGAGCTTAGAGCAGTTCACAGCCTTTTGACAGCTCTGTTATGGTCTCTGCCAAGGGTGAGTTAGTAAAGCCCAGGTTTATCTCTTGGCTTCTGGGCTGAGTGCAGTGGGTCTTTTCTGCTACCTGCAGCTCCAGTTAACTCTGGGAAAAACTGGTAGTTGCAAAGTGGGTGAGATACTGCTGCAGAGCATTGTTTGACATGGGATTAGCGTTCACAGATGTGGGTACAAGGAATTGCTCAACGGCCCATGGAAACCAAGGAAGATTTGCCACAACATCCGTGCCACGCCTTTCTAGGTCACCTCAGGCTCAAGTCCAGTTCAGTTTGTGCAGCCACGCCCAGGCTTTTCTCCCATCCTTTGTTCCCAGTTTGCTGCGCATCTGTGAACTGAGGTGTTTCTTTATAGTTGAGAAGGGCAGAAAGGTGGCTACAGAATATAAGTTGGTAAACACAAATCTAATAAATCAACGTTTCCATTTAACCAGGCTTGGAAATGAGTTGCTGACCAAGGTCTGGAAAGTGTAACAGCCGCTTGCTGCCATCTGCTGTGCTCACTGTTGCTAGCAAGCACCTGACCACAGCACGCAGCTTCCAAATGAAACAGATAAAATTGTATCTGAATTCACTGATGGTCTACTTAGTTCTTGACTTGGAAATTGCCTTCTTTGGCTTACGCCAAATCCTGTTTCCTGAACATGGCCTGCTGCTGGGCTCTAGAAAACTCTGATTTCTCCTTATTTCCTATGACGGTCTTTCATTTCTGCTGCTGCTGCTGCTGCTGCTGCTGCTGCTGCTGCTGCTGCTGCTGCTGCTTCTTCTTCTTCTTCTTCTTCTTCTTCTTCTTCTTCTTCTTCTTCTTCTTCTTCGTGGTCTTCTCCTCCTCCTCCTCCTCCTCCTCCTCCTCCTCCTCCTCCTCCTCCTCCTCCTCCTTCTTCTTCTTCTTCAACTCTTTACTAATATTAGAAATTCAGAGGGAAGACTCACTTTCATTTACTCTGACTAGAGGCAATAGGGATGGGTCTGAGCTTGGGCCTTATTCTGAACTTATGTTCTTTCTTCTGTCCATTTATTGTTTCAATAATGATGAGTTTGTTAATAACTTACATAGAGAATCTCAACTTTGCCCTCCTCAGTTTTGGGTTTCTCACTTTCTAACACTTCCGTGGGGGAAAAAATAGCTGTATCCCATAAAGTTTATAGCATAAACCATACTAATTCTGTAACAGACATTACAGAATAAATAGAAGAGAATAACCATGTATTGGTAACATTTGGCCTTTGAGAAAAAATGATGTGTATAATATTTATGGTTGGATTAACTTCCTCTATATTATCCAGTATTCAGTGGTATACATTTCTGAAGTATTATCACTCTTTAAAGAATCATACCATCTTTACACATGTTTACCATGAGGTTACTCTGAAATGTGTTCCTGAATTCACCTATCAGGCAATGTTGTCGATTTCTACTTTATTTGAATTTGTCCATTAGAAATTATACTCTCCATGAAAACTTGAAATATATTATTGACATTATTTTGTATGATATAACTTTATCCATGTTTAAACAGCAAAGCCATAATATGAAAAAAAATTATTTACTTGCTTGTTCTTCTGCTGTTATCTACCCAACTCTGAGTGGGACAAGGTTGGGTAAAGGAATTGAGCTTGCAGAAATGGGGCTTAGTATATTTCAGGTTAATGATCTAGAACAACAGTTGAAATGGATGTAAGGAATCAAGGCATCACGTATTAGACAAAGTTTGCTAATTCTGGACTCAGTGTGGTACTTAAGAAAATGATGAATTTAATTTATACCTCTAATTTTTCCTTTTATATTAAAGTAACATTATGATATAATGGAATGGCCATTTAAATTTTCCTAGCTCTGTCACTAAGAAACTATAAGGTTGAATACATTACTTAACCTGATGATACTTATTTCCTCTTGTGTAAACCAAAGGAATTGGTAATAGATGACTTCTGAGCATTCTACTAGCTTTAAGATTCTGTATCATTATTATTATTGTTACTATTTTACTGTGGAAAACTGAGGACCGTATAGATTAAATGACTTATGTTTCTAAACTAAGAGCCCATAATAGAATGCAGATAACTGACTCAAAATCTAGTGCTCTTTTTTTTGACACTAGTTTATCCCCAAACTGCAGTTGATAAGTGTGTTTCTTATTTAAAAAAAAAGAGTTGTATCAAGTGACATGAGTAATATGACTCTCAAGGTGTAAACGTATTTCTATAGTACAACTTTGAGTAAAAAATACCTCGATTTAAACCCAACTCTGCTACTACCTAACCATGTGATCTTGGATAACTTAACATTTCTGAGCCGCAGAGTACTCATCTATAAAATAGTGAGTCCCTTACCCAACTCTATTGCAGTGTGCAATAATAAGAGAATATACACAAAGCCATTAACACAGAATCTAACATACAATGAATTTCAAATAAATGATTGTTTCTCCTTTCCTATAAGCCATAGGGCACATTATTTATCTTAAAAATCTAGCCAATTATAAAGTCATATAAACCAAGAGTCAGTATTATTATTTTATTTCTATTGACTAAAAAGTACATTCGCTCAAGGTTTAGTCATTTATAACTTTTGGTTAAACAATGAATTCCACAAAATCTGAACCAGGCATACATAATCAATAGAGAATTGAAAACTGCTGCTGTTAATCAAGTATTTCATGTTGATTAGCTTGATTGGAATTTGCTTTTTGATATTTTAGTATAAAAATTTTAAATACAGATGTTCAAATAATTGTGTAATGAACACTCATTTACCCACTACCTATACTTCATAGTAAACATTTTAATCCATTTGCTTTGTCACATTTCTATCAATTTATCTTCCCATTCACCTGATTGGTACTTATTGCTAAATTAAAGTAAGTTACATTTATTAAAATCCTGAGAATGGAAATAAGAACTAAAAATATGTTTCTCCTAGAACCAGGCCAAAACAAATAACAAAATTTCAAAACACTTAAAAATAATAGAATGCTTCATGCTTTATAAAATTGGTAAATTAATTTATTTTACCTCTTTGACAGCTACAATATTTATTATAACTATTTTAATAAGTGAGAATATTTAGAATCGTGAAACTGAAATTTATTGGAAAATTAGAAAGTTTAGCCATCACAGCAGAAGACACATATGTGCCTTATTTTTCTAATTTGGGAAGAAAGTTAATTAAGTTCATGTTCTGCATTCTATAAAAATTACCTCCCAAAAGTATATTTGTATGCACTGAAACTGTATCTTCCATTTTGACACTTGTGGAACTCATACACTGGTGAACTGATCTTCTGGCAAACCTTTCTCTGTCAAATTCAGATCCAAAAGAATCTTTCTGCTCAACTGTCCTATTACAACCCTTTGAAAGAAGCACTGTTAATAAAAACACAGATGACCATTCTGTTAAGACACATAGTTTACCATGGCACTTACCACATTTCAGTTGGTTATATAAAAAGAAAGAAAGAAAGAAAGAAAGAAAGAAAGAAAGAAAGAAAGAAAGAAAGAAAGAAAGAAAGAAAAGAAAAGAAAAAGAAAAAAGAAAAACCCCAACCCCCCAGCTTTATAGAATCATGATACTCTCTTTAAGAGTCAAATATCCAAGCACATTTTTCATTTTGATTAAAACTGCCTTTGTATACACACCATTTCTACAAAGCATTTCTTTGCAAGCTCTGCCCATCTACAAGTAAGTTCCTGTAGGGTCTGAGTTCTTCCTCCAGGTCACCTCAATTTCATGGAATTCATCCTTCTCTCCCTCATGTGGCAACACTGAGATCATTCCCTGCTTCCCTGCTACCTTGCTCCCTCAGACAGCCTCTAATCATAGCAAAGAGCAGCTTGTGTTTCTCCAGAAAATGAGCATCCAACAGTTTTTTTTTTTCTCCTTAAGATTGTTCGCAGCAGGATATAGTCTGGTGTAGTAGAAATAACAGACTCTGGAGTCAATTATTCAAAGAATATTCGCAATGAGCCTGCAGTATACCAGGCACTGTTCAAGGTGCTGGGGTTACAGAGAAGTGCATTTCTGTTCTCATGAAGTTTTTTGGCATTCAAATGAGAGAGACAAAAAGAGTGTTAAAATGGCTAAGATAATTTCTGGTTCTGATAAGCACAATGAAGAACGTAAAGCAAAGTGGTGGAGGGTGATGAAACATTTTAGGGTAGCAGGAAAGACTTCTCTGAGTAGTTAACGTTTGATTTTTTAGCTAAATAATGAAAAAAATATATGATTGTGTGCGTGTCTGGAAAAAACCCTTCTGAAGCAGTTGAGAAGGGGATAACTGAAAGGGTATGGGTCTTATGTTGGTAGTGAGGAATCCAGTGCACAGAGTGGAAAGGTCGCCTTAGGCAAGAACAGGGATGCTCATTTCACCAAAACAGGAGGCAAGGCTGGTGTGGGCACTGGCTCTGGGTCGTGTAGCAATGCAGGTGTTCCAGATGAGGCATTAGGTACGGTCAACATCCGACAGTAAGGGGAGTAGAGATATTGGAGATTTTAGGAAAGAGAAAAAAAGAAGTGACTAGGGCAGCATAGAAGGATTTTCCAACTTTATCGAATGCCCGTTTCATACCTATAGTCTTAAATTTGAGATGTATCCAGGTATCCCGAGGGTGTATGCGTGACTTTTCTTAGACTATTTCAGCTATGTTGAAGGAGGGAGATAGTATGGAGTAAGTAGATGTTTGGAAATTTTAGACAAGTGTGACTGTGGGAAAGAGGGTGAACAGAAAAAAAAGAACGTTTGCGAAGAAGTGGTTATTGAGCTGGATCATGGAAGCTAAACTTGTCAAAGAGGGAAGGAAGGACAAGTGTGGGGTGATAAATGGTGGAAAATGGTAGAGTGAATGAACTGGAGGGCTCAATGTGGGTGGAGATTTGTTAAAGGGTGAGAACTAGGGTAAGTCTGCTGAAATAAGTGAAGAGTGATATTCAGGTAGGAGATATTTAAAGTGGAGACTTTATAGGAGGCAGCAATAAGAGTCATGCACCTCATAACATTTTTGGTCAACAATGAACCACATATACAAAGGTGGTCCCATTAGATTATAATGGAGTGACATCATAGCTGTTGTGACATCATAACACAATGCGTTATTCATGTGTTTGTGGTGATGTTGGCGTAAACAAACCTATTATGCTGTCGTCCTATAAAAGAATAGCACATACAATTATGTACAGTACATATCACTTGATAATGATAATAAATGACTATTTGCTATGTTATACTTTTTATGGCTATTTTAGAGTATACTCTTTCTACTTATAAAAAAAATGTTTACTGTGAAACAATATATTGTGTTATTCTGGTAGCAGCCTAATCTCTTGGTTCCATCATTTTATCTTATGCTTGATTTAATTTCATGCTCTTTTGTACAGTAATGTGTTGTACAGGCTTGTAGCTTAGGCTCAATAGGCCAGACCATATAGCCCAGGTGTGCAGAAGGCTGTACCAGCTAGGTCTGTGTAAGTGCACTCTATGATGTTTGCACAATGAGGAAATCACCTAATGACGCATTTCTCAGAATGCGACCTTATCGTTAAGTAGCTCATGACTTTAGTAACAATAACAATAATAATATCTGTTATCGCTTACTTACAATGTAACAGACAAAATACTAGGAGGTTTATTGTCATGAACTCATTCAAACTGTCACAGGTATACCCATTTTACAGAAGAAATTTCAGAACAAAACGTAAAGTAACTTGTTCAAGTCACATAGGTAGAAAGTGGGTGGGCCGTGTTAGAAAATGATAAGCACATTTAGGGTGTGATAGGGTGAGTGGACTGTAGGGTAGATTACAGGAAATGATTGCTGGAGCAAAGAAAGACTTGGACAGAGAAACCAGGGTAGATAATAAATCAAGATAGTGGCAGTAGTAAAGAAAGTCATCACGTGTTAAAATTCATCAATACTGAGACCAAGTAACCAAGAGGTTGACAAACAATAGCACCAAAAGAAGTAAGGGTGAAAACTTCTGATCATTTATGTTTCAAGGCACCTGGAGGCTTTGAAGAATGAAAAGATGATTTAGAAGCATCAGTGAGAAACAAGAAAGCCCAGCTCAACTTCAGGGCCTAAATAGTATTTGGGAGTATGTATATTAACTATATTTTCTTATTTTCTGTATTCTTGATGGTCTGGCATTGGAGGCCTCACTGACCAGGGAAAGATTGCCTCTCCCAGGGCTATCCAGTTCTTAGAAACAGCAAACAGCTTGTCCAAGAGTGTGCCTTTTATATGCAAACTAACGAATCCAGAGCTCCCCAGTCTGGCTTTTATACTCGAGGCCAACATTCTCCTACTCCAATCATGTCAGGACCAAATGCCAGACAACTCAAGGCAGTCCTTACACCCCAGACCTGCTGTAATTATTCAAACTAGCCTACTTAGCCTGTTTCTTCATATGGAAATCACAATAAAGAGTCTTGCCACGTTTTCCTCCCTCCTTCCTCTGCCTCCTGTCTGACCCTGGTACTTCCCTATGCGGTCCCCATGGTGTCTTGTGTGCCCTCCTCTTAGGAACTATGAGTAACAAACTATCTTTTCAATGGAAGTCATATCCCAATCTGTTGGCCTCACCATACTAGAATAACAATAAAACCTACATTTCAAAACAGTATAGAAGTAAAAGCAGCTTCCTCTTGGAAAGGCCATGTTGGAAGCAGGGATTTCAGGGGACAATAAGGTTTTGCTTAGTACCAGTAAATGAAGATAAGGATTTGAGTTCATATAAGAGTTTGAGGGTATTGGGGAGTTTCACAGGGGACTAAGGAAAGCTTAGGGAGGCCAGAGAAAGTAGAAGACAGGGTCAGATTAGGGCACAGCAGATGTGTGTAGACTGGGGTGGGGGGTCTATGTAATAATATACGGCCTGAGTTCAGAACTTCTGATAGGACAGAGAAGAGAGGAGATGGTAGGTGTGATGGGGACTGACTGAACCACTTGGACAGATACAAGGGGATGACTTTTGTTCCTGGGTTGCATCCTGAGCTTGAATCTCAGTTTTATCATAGACAAGGTAGTTAACTTTAGGCATGACATTTAAATTCAGTTTTCCTAGCATTTAACACATCAGCCTGGAAGGTGGTTGGCCATTAATAAGTATTTATTTAATGTGTGAATTAGTAAATGAATGGGTAAATAAATGAATTTAAAAATCTAACTAAAAAATCGATGGTGGTATGAATTGCAAGAAAAAATTTCCTTTTTTAAAAAAATCATTGTATCTGTCTAGCATTCTTGTGAGGCTGATGAGGTAGGCAATCTTACACATAGGACATGGTTAAATCATCCCATTTTTATGTAATCACAGACTTCATACTTTGTGGCAAGGAAAATGTTCATCTTACAGAATTTATGTTAGTGTATTTGGACATGTTATGACTATAAAGCTACATATGTACATTTTTACTTGACTTTCAACCTAAGCAAATATCATATCAGCTTCTCATATTTGGTTTATCACTTCCTAAATTTAGTCTGAGCTCAGGTCTGGTATGTTGCCTTTTAATGAGCATGCTAAAGAGGAGAAGGCCAACCTTTCAGAAATCCTGAAGAATCCCAAGGAACTGTCTCTGTGATAGAAAAGGCCAAGTTGTAATAGACCTGGGTAAAATCAGAGTTGATTCACTAAAAATTCTTCAAACACGAATGGAGAGAAAATTGAAAGGATTGATAAGAGGCATTGTTACTACCCAAACCAGGCCAAACACACACACACACACACACACACACACACACACACACACACACACACACACAGAGAGAGAGAGAGAGAGAGAGAGAGAGAGAGAGAGAGAGAGAGAGAGAGAGAATTGTATGTATTGCCTATAGATCTTGGCAGATGCTAGAATTTTCAATTACATCATCTAATGGCTCCCTTATTTCTCACAGAATGAAGTTCTCAGGACAGTATACAAAACCTTTACCAGTATCCCTACAACTCATCTCTGCATTCTCATAATCAGCTTATCCCTTCCAAGCACTCTGAACTCTCATCATACCAGATGAATATGAAATGCACTGCTCCATTCTGAGTCTTTGCGAGAGTCCATCATTCTTCCTAGATATTTCCTCTTGCAACACTCTGTTTTCATTACTTTGCTCACACTGCTATACAGAATATCACAAACTGGGTGGCTTAAAAAAAAAGAAATCTATTTCCTCACAGTTTGGGAGACTAAAAGTCTAAGATCAAGGTGCTGTTAAGGTTGGTTTCTGGTGAGATCTCTTCTCAGCTTGCAGAAGGCACCTTTTCTCTATGTCTTCACACAGTCTCTTTCCTGTGTATGTACACAGGGAAAGAGAGAACTCAGTATCGTTCCTTCTTCTTGTAAGGACTCCAGTCATATAAAATGAGGTCTGTACCCCTTGACTTAATTTAACCTTAATTACCTCCTTAAAGATCCTATTTCTAAATACAGTCATGTTGAGATTTGGGCTTCAAAATTTGAAATTTGGGAGAAATGCAATTCAGTTTATAACTGTTCTCCAGAGAAATTCTTACTTGTCTTTTAAGATGTACACTAAATATTGAGGTGCTGGGGACATTATAATTCTAGGGTAATTGGAAAGGGAAAATTTAAATTGGTTTATAAAGAATGAGACATTGTCAGAGAGAATAGAGGTACTTCAGAGGGACAATCAATAAAGCAATGAGACAAGAATCTAAAGAGGAGAAGTGAAGAATGAGGGATGGCCGCTGAATGAATGGTCAATATAGAGGAATTCTGGTTTAGTAGACAGAGTTTTTAACAGACAAAATGAAAAAGACTAAATTCACCAGAGAATGATATGCCCTAAATATAGATCTTTCTTTGCCTTCTGAAAGTTGATTATTAAAGTCTTGTGGAATCTGACAGCACCACAGTTTATAAACTTTCAGTGAAAAATGTCCTGCCCTTACTCCCTGGAAATTCATTGCAACTTTCTAGGGTGGATGTATTTACTAATAATGCTAATTACGAAGCACATAGATGTTTCTTGATTTAAGTCTAAAGATACTAGATCACCCCTTAGAAATTCATAGCAACAAGTTGCAAGAACAGATAAATTTGTAACACCCTCATTCCTTCTTCCTGGCCAATTAATTACACATAAATCTCACTTCGTCCTGTTTGTGGATTCAGGAGTCCCATTCAAGATCAATTCTGTGGGTTGAAAGTTTTGGTGAAAGTTTAACTGAGAGGCGTTGACATTTGGCATGGATTGATAGTTATCATATATTGAGCAGCAGATTCCTCATCTTCAAGGCTGAAATGAATTATGTTCACAGAATTAAAACCCCTGAGTGAACTACTAAAGCAATTTCCAGAAGGCAGAAGTTATCTGGGAGAAGGTGTGTCTTCTATTTTTGGAAGTTTTTCTATCCTTAGAACAGACATTTAAGAAAAGCTTCACGCGGTAGTGCCCTGAATGGAATGAATAAAAAGCAGAGATAACTTTCAAAGGACAAAATTTCCATTCCATTTCTTTCCAGACAGGCTTTTACACTGATCATGAAGGCATGAGCCTTAGTTTTTTAAACTTCAGAGTTTAAAGTAAACAACTATCAGTTTCTTGTCTCTCTTTTTAACTTTCCAACTAAGGAAAGTTAAATAGTACAGTCTTTCTCACTAAACCAGAAGCAAAATAATACAGAAACTTTACTGACAGGTTTTTTTGTTGTTGTTGTTGTTGTCGTTGTTTTTTTACTGACCAAAATAACAATAACAATTCCATAGCTTAGTCAATTGAGCAAATGATTTGCATGTTAAAATACAGGCCAAATCCCAGATTTTTTTAAAAATAGTATTTAGATGCTATTAGAATTTTGATTTCATAAAATAAATCCAGTGTACTAGCTGTTACCTTCAGCAACTGAAGTTTTTCCCTATAAGCTATTACTACATATCCGTGTGGGTTCAGGATCTCAACATTTCATGCTAATTATAGCCTTTTCATTCCATTCTGGAGTCTTGCCTCCAACCTTTCTTAACTTCCATTCTTAATTAGATTAATCCACACTGCACAATGACCACCTACTTTGAATTGTGTAAAGTATGGCGGTAAAGGTTCTTCATAGTCTGCTCCATGCTGTTGAGCACCTTCACTCCTCCCATGTCCCATCCTCTTCTGCACATCCAGGTCACACCCACCTGCACACTCTCTTTCATGCCCTTCCCTGGACCACCCATGCTATAAGGTACATCTCTGCTCTGTCTCTGCCCAGAGCCTTATTTAAGAGCTGGTTCTGGTGGCTTTCTCCACCTCTTACTTCTTTTGCAATTGTTCTTTATCTTTCTTTTATATTTGCTTCAATGTCAATACGTTTTTCCCTCCTCCAGTCAATTTACGCTTACGTGTTTGTCAGTCTAGTTAGGTTTTAAGTGCTCTATGGATTTCAGCATAATTTATTTCCCTCCAGTACTAAATATACAGTACACATTCCAAATGTATAGGGGAAGAAAAGTAGCAAATCTAGTAGCAAATCTCATTGTCATTCTCCAAAATCAGATCAATCAATCAATGTTTGATTCTGGTCCAACTGAGATCTCCAAAGCTCTTATTTTCTACTATTCAAAGACTTCACCCTTCCCTCTTGCTTTCCATCCTGCACCCCTCCATCATGTCCCCTGGTCTGTAGACTTCTGTCACACGTGGCACTCTGTGCTTCTTGTTTAAGGGCTCTACCTCCAGCATTCTCCAGCTTCTCAGGGCTTTTGAGGAATCACAGAAATGTCTCCTCACACAAAGTGCTGGCGCAGGTGCTTTTGAGGGACTGTGCTCACTATAGCATTAAAAGAAAGTTCAAGCATGGTGCCAGCTAATTATGTGCTAAGCATCTCTATCCAGACAACTTTGATAATCTTGATAAAAGACAATCTATTGGATCTATCTAAGTTTTCCAACCCATCTCTGAATAAATTGGATGATGACCATATCTGTATGTCAGAAATCTGTGTCAACATCAACCGGACTTGATTGGGGGGCATTATCTTTTATACAGAGAGGTTCTAGTATAGTAGCAAATCTCACTGTCATTCTTCAAAATCAAATCAATTAATCAATCAATTTGCAGTCTATACTATCTATTTATTATTTATTTATGTATTTATTTATTTATTTTAAACTGTGGTTTTAAAAATAATTTTAAAAATATTCAATTAGAGTTGACATACAATATTATGTTAGTTTCAAGTGCACAGCATAGTGATTAAACACTTCTATAACTCACAATGATTGCTCCAATAAGTCTAGTACCCATCTGACACCACACATAGTTATTACAATATTGTTGACAATATTTCTTATGCTATACTTTACATACTTCTGACTATTCTGTAACTACCAATTTGTACTTCTTAATCCTTCCCCTTCTACAATCCATCCCTCCAACCTCCCTCCATTCTGACAACCTTCAAAATGTTCTCCATATATATGAGTTTGTTTCTGTTTTGTTAGTTTGTTTATTTTGTTCTTCAGATCACACATGTAAGTGAAATCATATGGCATTTATCTTTCTCTGTCTGACTTATTCCACTTAGCATAATCCTCTGGGTCCATCCATGTTGTTGCAGAGGCAAGATTTCATTCTTTTATATGACTGAGTAATATTCCATCTCCTTTTTATCCATTCATAGTTGGACACGCAGATTGCCTCCATATCTTGCTGCTGAAATAATTCTATGATAAGCATTTCCCTTCAAATAATATTTTTGCTTTGTTCAAATAAATACCCAAAGGTAGAATTACTGGGATCTTTTTTGTCTCTTGTTATAGCCTTTGTTTTAAGGTCTATTTTGTCAGTGTAAGTATTGCTACCCCAGTTTTTTTTTTAATTTCCATTTTTATGCATTATCTTTTTCCCTCCCTTTAACTTTCAGTTTGTGTGTCTTTCAATCTGAAGTGAGTCTCTTGTAGGCAGCATATGTAAGGATCTTGTTTTCTTATCCATTGAACCACCCTATGTCTTTTGATTGGAACATTAAATCCATTTACATTTCATTGTTGATAGATATGTAGTTATTGCCATTTTATATCTTCTTCTCCTTCCTCCCCTTCTCCTTCCCCCTCTTCTTCTTCTTTTTCTTTGAAATTCCTCAAACATTTTCTGTAATACTGGCTGGGTGGTTATGAACTCTTTTAGTTTTTTCTTATCTGGAAAGCTCTTTATCTGCCCTTTGATTATAAATGATAGCTTTGCTGGGTAGAGTAGTCTTGGTAGTAGGTCCTTGCTTTCCATCATTTTGAATGTTTTCTGCCAGTCTCTTTTGCCTACAGTTTCTGTTGAGAAGTCAGCTGGCAGGCTTATGGGTATTCCTTTGTGGGCAACTAACTACTTTTTTCTTGCTGCTTTTGAGAACTTCTTTCTGTTTTTAACCTTCGCATTTTAATTATGATATGTCTTGGTGTGGGTATTTTTGGGTTTTGAGAACTCTGTGCTTCCTGGATTTGTATGTCTATTTTCTTTGCCAGGTCAGGGAAGTTTTCCATCATTCCTTCTAATAGGTGCTCAAATTCTTGCTCTTTGTCTTCTCCTCTGGTATCCCTATAATATGAACGTTGGTATGCTTGGTGTTATCCCAGAGATCCCTTAAATTATTTTCATTTTTTTGGATTCTTTTTTTTGTTTGTTTTCTGGTTGGGTGTTTTCTGCTGCCTTATCTCCCAAATCACTGATTCGATACTCTGCTTCCTCAAATCTACTGTCAATTCTTGCTAATGTATTCTTCATTTTGGTTATCATATCCTTTATTTCTGTCCTTTTCCTTTATACCTCCCTTTACATGTTTTCTCTTTGTTGAAATTCTCACTGAGCTCATTGGACATCTTTATAACCAATTTTTTGAACTCTGTGTCTATTAGATTGCTCGTTTCCATTTAGTTTAGTTTTTTCCCTGGAGCTTTGTTCTGTTCTTTCATTAGGAACATGTTTATTTCTCTCTCCATTTTGACTGCCTCCCGGGTTGTTTTTTTTTTTGTTTTGTTTTGTTTTGTTTAACTATGTGTTAAGTAGAACTGCTATTTCTTCTGGTCTTTGTAGAGTGGCTTTATGTAGTACATGTTCTGTGGGACCCAGTGCAGTTTCCCTGGTTCCTGATCTGGGTGCTGCAGGTGTGCCCCTCATGTAGGTTGTATGTGCCCTCTTACTGTAGTTTAACCCTGGCTGCTCTTTGCATGTCAATGGGAGAGACTGACCCTTGAGCTGACTGATTGTGAGGACTGGCTGTGACTACAGTGGTGGGAATGTTGTGCATAAACTTACTCTACAGAGCAAGATTTTCTTTAGCAAGGCTCTGGTGCCTGCCCAGTCTGCCTTTGGGTGTGTCACCTATGGAGGCAGCTGGGTGATCTGGTTCAGTCTGAAAAGGGCCCTTAGACAAGCCAGCCTGGGGACCTCCTTGGAGGCACCCTGCCACAGACCAAGTTTAGCCACCTGGAATGAGCCGCAAAGCAATCTGCAGATAGATAGCCGCCACCGGTGCTGGGCGTGGAGGTGCCTGGGTGAGGCCAAACCTCAAATGCTAGGCTTGGGGCTGCTCAGAAAAAAGAACAGGGAACACTGAGGCCAGATGCTGATTGTTTGAGGTTTGTGAACCTTTGAGAGACTTTAGGAAAGTCTGCAGCATGAGCCAAGACAGGCTGTTTGTATGGAAAAGCCACCAGAAGCGGCTCGTGTGGGCCTGCAAGTTTGATGGGGTGGGGTCTGAGGGAATCACCAGGGCAGGGCTAAAAATGTCAGCCAGATCGATGGAGGCAGATATGGCATCTTCCTGTGTCTGCACACCAGGTTGGGGGAAGTCTCAACAAAGGAACAATGGTTTCTGCCAAGACTCATTTCTGAGAGAAAGCTGCCCCTCCAGCTCTTGCCCTGAATCTAGACAATTCAGTTGCTTCCCGTATGCCTGGTGTCTTTTGAGCTGCTTTCTCAGTGCTGGAGCTGAGAGAGAGTGAGTCAGTTAGTGAGTTAAGTCTATGTGTGGACCCTCTAAGAGGAGCACCTGGGACTTCAGTGGCCCTCCATCTTACTCAGCCATAATCTCTGCTGTTTTTTACAGCCAGAAGTTATGGGAACTTTTCTTCCTGGCATTGCAATCTCGGGATGGGAAGCCTGTTGTGGGAATGGGACCTCTCACTTCTCAAGGTGGACATCCTCAGCCAAAATATACCTCCTGATTTGTAACTGCCACACGCAGGCGTGGGACTAACCCTTCCCACAGCTCCAACCCTCTTATCAGTGTCGAGTGGCTTATTCTTCCCTAGTTGTAGGACTTCTGTTTAGCTAGACTTCAGATGATTCCCAACGATGGTTGTTCCATAGTTTAGTTGTAATTTTGATGTAGTTGTGAGAAGATGCAAGCACAAGGTATACCTGCTCTACCATCTTGACCAGAAATCTCTGCAATCTATATAATTTAATCTATGTACTAGTATCATTTTGAAGTTATCATGATTTTCCACTCTTCCCATTAGGTTCTTAATTCTTTTGGAGAACTATAGAGAGAGACAGCATCTTCTCTGAAAAAAATTCTCTCTCACATCCTCTCCTCAGTCCTCCAAAATCTAATGGTCCCACTAATGGACCTGCTATTTAGTCATACTTCTTTCATTCCAAGCTTGCTTTATCATTTCCTTTCATCTCCAAACAGTTTCTGAATCTAAATTTTCTCCATGAAATTTTAAGTTTAAATAAAATATAAGTGATTACTTACTCTCATGCAATCTGCTATAGATAAATATTTGGAACCCCTACAATTTGTATGTTGAAACTCAGTCTTCAATATTATGGTATTTGGAGTGGGGCCTTTGGGTGGTGAATAGGTCATGGGTGTGGAGCCCTCCTGAGTGAGATCAATGGTAGTATGAAAGAGACTCCAGAAAGATCCTTTCCCCTTATGCCATATGAGGACACAGTGAGAAAATAGCCATCTCTGAACCAGGAAGCAACTCCTCAATACTGAAATTGCCAGGGTCATGGCTTTGAACTTCTTAGCCACTAGAACTGTGGGAATAATTTCTGCTTTTTATAAGCTACCCAGTCTATCACATTCTGCTACAGCAGCCTGAATGGACTAAGACTTACTCTCATCCTGTCTCGATATGTGATGGCCTTCTTTTATTCTCTCTATAAAATGGTTTTTTTTTTTTTTGGCTATAATTTAAGTGTAACATTTGTTTATTTAGCTTATTGATCTGTTCATAAAGTTTACAGTGATTCCAAAATGTTGCTCTGCCTTAAATTATTGATATCTCCATAGCAGGAAGGGATTCTGTAACCTGTCTTGAAAAACTAAATGCCAGGCACTGTGCTTACTGCTTTTACATACTTGGTTTCCATTGAATGAGACTTTGTTCATTTTTCTTTACAGTGTACGATGTCCAGTAAATCAGCCTGGATTGATGTGCACCCAGTCATCTGTGGGGTAGAAAGAGGCTGATGTAGGTGGAATGATGATACACTTTATTAAAGCAAAACTACCCATCACAGCGGCCAAACACAGCAACAGATGATGTCACCTCTCTAGAAATACCATGCCTCCCAGGATGGAGAAAGCATCTTTCCAGAGAAAAACAAGAATCCTTTCAAGTCACGTGAGTCTGTAAATGTCCTCAGGGCACATTGTTTCCTAGTGACACAATAAGGCTGACAGAGGCCCTGAGTCCTTGTGTTTTTCTGCACTTCCTACTGCCTTGAGCAAAAGACTGGAGGGAGACGGAACAGGGCAGGAGGCTTCCATTCCAGAAGCTGGGTGTCCCCAGAGCCTTCTGCCTTAGTTTCAAAGTTAATAAAGAATTACCTTTCCCCAAAGCCTTTCTAGACAAAGTTATTTATCTCTTTGTCACCTTTTAACATGTCTTTCTTCTCCCTTGCCTGTGCCTCCTCCCCCACTATCCTATTCACTCCTCTCTCTAAAGTTGTCTATAAAAGACTTTGCATCTTGGTTGAGGATCGGAGTCACATCAATTCTGAACACAGCAGGCGGGCTCCCAGGCTGTCTTTTTCCAAGGAGAGGCTATCAGCAGCAAGGCTGCCTCTGCGCAGGAGATGAGCCCACAAGGGGAAACCACATATTTCAGACCCGGAGGGGGAAGAGCGCTGGCTGCACTGATGGATGACGAGATTCCAAAGTGTGCTGAAAACACAGAGCTGGTGATGCCGGCTCCCTGCTGCGTGGAGATGGCACTCTGTACCTTTTGGCTGGACTGTGATTCTCCCCTTCTGCCAACACTGAAGCCAGTGATTAATGGTGGGATCCAGGGATTTGAAAGCTACACAACTGTTCTGCGGTCTCCGGGGAAACTGGTACCAATTTAATTAAAGCCATCCCATGATATCGAGCATCTATTAGGTGCTTATAACTGAGGTAGGTATTTTGGGGGAGAGAGAACAAAAGAAGCAAATAACGTCAGCTCTAATTTTGGGTTTGCTGTGCATATTAGAGATAATATTTTTAAATTTCTTTATCTGTAGCAGTCACATAGTAAAAGAGAACTTTTGAGAATCTGGACTTATTCACTTCCTAGGTATGAGTGGAAATATTGCCAAGTGCCTTACATAATGTATAGGAAGTGAGTTTCTCTTCCAAAGCATGGGCTGTATGATCACATGTATCTTAAAAAAAAAAAAAATCTTTATTCCAGGTAACCCAACGGGTAGCTAACAGGTGAGTGGGGAGGAGGCATGATAAACTTTCTTGCGGCCAGCTAGATGAGCTGGGATCATGAGTTTGGAAATTAAACAGAACTTGCTTCTAGATTATATCTAAATGACATCGCTTCCTGAAGGCTTAGTTTCCTCATCTGTGAAAGAAGAAGTAACTACCTCATTGTGCTGTGGTAGGAATTTCAACAAGAGAAAGCCTGCCAGGGTAGCACATGCTTTGTGTGATGGGCCAGGGGGCAGCCCCCTTTTGGGCTGTGCCCTGGTTCCTGGGATGAGGTGCTCTCTGCACCGGATCCTGGTCCTGATGTGTGGCTGAGAATTTCACTGCTAATTTTGGTCTCACAATAGGAAGAGTAAATTATCTTATGATAGGCTGGCTATTTATTCCCGTCACTGTGCAGTTAGCATTGGAGAGAGGCCCATGGGGTGGGTCAGATCAAGGTAGGTAGCTCTGGTATGAAATAAAAATTCAGTTTTTCCTCCCTGCTATGTCGAAGGTGACCCGAGGCTCCACTGTAGTGATTGTGGTGGATTTCTTTAGGACTGGAGTTTGCAAGTGCCTAGGCCTCTGTTGTTGGAGGAGAGAGCAGCCCCTTCATGAGAGGTTTGCTATGAGGGGAGAGAGCTCATGAGGTCCAGCCCTCCCTGGCTTCCTAGGGCTGGATAGACACCCATGCTCTTCCTTCCTGCAATTTGAGCATAGACTATGCCCCAACGATGCCAATCATGGCCAACCAAAGTCGAGGCCCTCCAGGCCTGAAAGGTTTTTATTGCTTCGGGTAATCTCGAGATGGTCCCCGTATTATGACTGCTAAAATTTGTGCTGTTTTGTACCATGCTTCCTTCTCTGCCTGGATCCTGTTATTGGACCCTTAAAGACCTCTGGGCACCAAGGCAGCCTGCAGGGTTGGGGTCCAGGCCCCAACTTTTGGAGCTTCCTTTTGATTATTGGGCACAGACCAAGATATGAAGTGTAGAGCCAGGAGTGTCTGGCCCTCAGACTTTGGGCCAATGTTTGCATATTATTCTGATGAAGCACGGAATCTTTGTTTTCTACTCAGAAAACTTTTCCATAATATTGGTAGCAGACCAATCCTCTAAGAAACATTAAAACACAGCTCTCATTTTGCATCGATGCGGGACAGGGCAAATGTCCCCGAGTGTGGGGAGACCAAGTCCTGAACTGAAAGAAGACAAAGAAGATGAGGGATCTTTGGCGAAGAGTGTGGAGAGAATTCAACACACGCATCAAAGTTAGAGTCGAAAGGAAAGTTTATTAGAAAAGGAGTGGCACCCTTCAGACAGAGCGTGGTCTCCTCTCAGAGGCAGAGAGTAAGAGGAAACGGAGAGAGACAGGAAAGGCACTGAGAGGGACTTTCAGTGTTCAGGAAATTCAGTTTATATGTCATTCTTAGTTCCTGTGAGTTATAATTTAAAAGACTTTGTTAACCATTTCTTTTGATATGGACATACAGGGAGGCGAGAGGAAGAATGTGTAACCTGAAAAGGTCAGAGTATGCAGAGTGAAAGGCCCGCTGGTGGTTCCCAGCCTTTAATCCTTAAGTTCCTCATGGTTTGGGCCATAGGGAATGACCCTGTTGGTACCTGTTTCCCTTTCGCAGGTGTGGGGAACAGGTTGTTAGCAATCCCAGCAGAATCTTTCTTTATTTTACAGGTGTCCTCCTGGCTTGACTGCAGCGCTGATCAGCACACTGCAGTCTCCGAGTGTAACTTGATCAACATTTTTAATTCTCTAGCCTCCTCCCTACATTAGAGATACTGGAAAAATAATTGGAAAGGTTCAGGCTTTCACTAATTCTTTGACTCTAATGAAGATTTAGAAAAAGGCTGGAATCTTGTTTAATCTCACATTCTGCGGTGGGACCAGGCACATATTATTATTATCCTTTGCCATCTCTGCATGTGATTAAACAGACATCAAATTCAACTTGCTATTTCAAGAAAAACAGTTTCAGAAATGCAGACTGCTTTAGGAGGGAAGATTTTTTATGCAAATATAAACATTTATACATTTCAAAACTTAAAGCACTTCAGTTTCCAGGAGAGAAAGGAGCTTATTTTTAGGTGCTCAATTCAGTATTTATTTACTGTTTATTTCATAGTTATGAGGCAGATTCTTTAACCTTTCCCAGGGAACAAGAGGAAGCTAGGTGTCAAGTCTGAAATAGTCTTCTGGAGATCTTGAGATAAAATTAGCTTTTTACCACCTAGTCGTGAATGGAGAACTTCCATTTACTAGCCCCAGGGCAAAAGTAATTACTCAGTGTGGAGGATGAGGCCCCAACCTGTTACCATGGCAACTATATGGCGTCTTCTCTTCTTCATCAATTCTATAGAACATTTTTTAAAATTTGTCACCAAACTAAACCCCAGAAATATTGTAGCAGTTTGATTTTCCAAAGGTAAGCGAACACAGAGTCCACAAACTCAAAGAAACCAATTTTTTTCTCTTGAGGTGTAGAAGAGCAAACATTAAATTGAAGAAAAGAAAAAAACCCAGGAAACTTCTTGTGTCCTCTGAGACTACCCACCAAAAGGTTGATGCTCATCACTAACATATGCAGCTGGACCCGATGTGTGTGTGTGTGTGTGTGTGTGTGTGTGTGTGTGCGCGCGCGCGCGCGCGCCAAATAAAAATGTACCTTGGAAGAATTGGTAATCAAAGACTGGTGTTCTTATGTCACATGGACAGTCTATTTTTAAATAACATTCATTAATATATTTAACTCATATGTTATAAAAATAATATATACCCATTATAGAAAGTTTGGATAGAATAAAAAGAAAAATTAAAAAGACACCGGGTAATCCTAACATCTCGAGGTAACATTTTATGTTGATGAACTTTTGATATAAATATACATTTCAGATTATAGTTAAATAACAGTCAAATAGAATGTGTATATTTAATATATATTTAAATTTACATTATGCTTTTTTTTGCCTTAACTTTAATAATAAGTTAGGAACATCTCTCTGGCTACAGAATATTTTACCATAACATTGTCAGCAAAATTTTTCTGTAAAGGCACACGCAGTACATATTTTTGACTTTTTTGGGCCACAAAGTCTCCACCACAACTACTCAAATCCCTCGTTGTTGAGAGAAAATTGCCACAGACAGTAAGTGAATGAGCAATCCTGAATGTATTCAAAGCACCTTCGTTTTAAATGAAAGCATAATTTATTCTATGAATATGTTCAAGTAAAAAAAAAAAAGAAAATACGTAATCTCCTGTTGTTGAGCATTAGACTTTTTCAACATAGAGGCGATGTGTATTTTTGTAAGTAAATCATTTAGTATGTCTGTAAGATTCTTTTCTCTTGAAATGGAGATTTTGGGGACAAGAGCTGTGCAAAAGGCTGTGATACATATTGAAAGAGCATCCTTCAGAAAAGTTAGGGCAATTTCCTACCAGAAGAGAGAACAAGCTGTGTAAATGCCCAGGAGTGACAGTGTGATATATTTTCATGAGGAAGGGGAAATACTCTGACTAGACACTAAAGTCCAAGAAGAGAAGTAGCAACGACATTCACCAGCTGCCATTCTTGCTGTAAATATTTGTGGTGTCTTTTTCTCTCTTCAAGAAGCTTGAAAATCAATACTTTCCTTCATCGATACATGTTAAAGTTTTACAGCCCGCAATATTAAAAAAAAATTATCTTATATTTTTGCAAATGCTCTTTAATTTTCATTGTTATACTGAAAACATTAATGCATCTGCAGTTTACTTTGTGGTTGGTGTTGAACCAAAACTTTTTCTTTCGTCCTCTATTTCTTTTTTTCTTTCTCTTTTTCTCCTTTTCCTATTTTTCTCCATTCCCTTTTTCTTTTCTTCTTTCCTTCTGATAGTTAATCAGTATTTACAAATTATTGAATAGTCCATATTTTCTTTTTACTGATTAAAGATGCCATTTAACACAATATTAAATATGCATGTTTTTTTTCTGTGATGTCCAACATTGAATGCTGTTTCAATAATTATGGCTTTGTTATGTCTTTTAATAAACACCATTTTAAAAAAAAATTATCTTCATTACCTTTAGTAATTTATTCTTCTAGAGCTTTGGTAAAATTAAGATTAAAAGCCAATCACAATTTTATAGTAATCGTATTAATTTATAGATTGATTAGGGAAGAACCAACACATTTCCATTATTAATTCATCCCATCTAGTACATAGTATGACTCTTAATTTGTTAAAATTATCTTTTAGTTTTTTGGTAATGTTTTATATTTTATTTCTAAAAGTTTCATATATTTTAATTAAATTTATTCAAAATAATTTTTTTCATTTTGGTACCATTGTGAATTGTATGTTTTGATCATATAGTTAGATTGACTCTATGTTTTTGAAATTTAATATGAGGTCGTCTATTATTTGTTACATGTATACTTTGTTAGCTTAAGAAAACATCCTTCTGTTCATGCCTTATGAAGAGATATTTTAAAATTATAAACTGATGTTAAATTTTATCAAAAGAATTTTGCCATCTTTGAAAGTGAGCATATGGTTTGTCTGCTTCGATCCATTAATGCGATGAAAAATAGTAATATATTCATAATATTCAACCACTAATATTATAATCATTGCGTTTTAAATTATAATTGAACTATAATTTATTTTAGTATTTATTGTAGTATTTAATTACATGTTCGTATCTATGTTCATAAATAATGTATAGTTTTAAAACAGAATAAATTAAAATATCTTTTGCTTCTACTATATTAAAGGAAAGAAAAGCAAGCTGCAGGATTATATATTATGACCTAGTTTTTATTTTTAAAAAGCTTTAATATGAATATATTTGCATAAATATATTTAAAATAATGGCAGGATGTATATCCAGCCACTAGTTTTGCTTACCTGAGAGGTAAGAGAGAAGAATTAGAAAGAAGTGATAGTCCCTTAGCTATACATTGTATGCTTCTATATGACCTGATTTGAAATGAATATGTGACATTGTGTAATAAAAGAGTGTGATATATTTCCTTAAGAAAGATAAAATTCAATAAAACATTCATGATAACTTAATTTCACCCCAGTAAAGTTTCCTGAGTCACTTATAATCTGGCACTTCTTCCCAAGTAAATATTTGAAATAGAACTTGTTTTCTTTTCATCCAAATCTCTGAGATATGTGGCATTATCTTCATTTTACAAGTGAAGAAAAATAAATTGTGCCCTATATTTCCATGGTTTTCTCATTCCAAATCCACTTTCTGCCATCCCACCTAGCTGTTCCTGCTGGGATTCTCTCTGCAGTAAGTAAGCCAAATTTTTTTCCACCAATTATCTATGTCCCTTTCTGTCTTGCTATTCTATAGATATCTCTCTACACTGTTGTGTAGTAGTTTTCAGTCAAAGAATCATATCAAGCACTACTTTACAGACTGGGATATAAATTAGCCATCTTGTTTTTAGAGTACATATAGAAGGATAGGTACCCATACAATAATAATTAAATTATAAAGGCTTTTTAATATTCCTCTTCCTTTACCTATTTTTCTTCTCTGATACAGGAAGGATAACTCTCAAACATGAGGGATTCATGTTCTTTCCCCTCAAATACCCTGCTCATGCTTTCCCTTATCCCATGACTCCCAAACCTTTCATTGTGACTCTTGTTAATTTTTCTGACCTCCCCAAAGCCCTCATTTGTTCCCCAGAGTATTGCCTTAGATCTGTGGATCACTTTGATTACTTTCACATCTGGGATTTGTCACATGTTTGTGTTAACCATGACCATGTGTGGAATTACCCAGCAGGATTTAGGAGACACTCAGTCAGAAAAACCATCCCTACTATGAACAACATCTGGAAAAAATTAAGAGAAGATATTTCCCATTGAGAATTCTTTGGAAATGTATTGTAATGTAGAGACAGACAGACACTAGAACTCAGGCAGAAGCAGATGCTGTTCTGTCCCTCCTGAGGGCTCAGGAAGGGTACTATTTCTTCAAAAGATTCATAAACTAATTATGCACCATAAATGCAAATTCACGGTGAGTTTACAAATAAACAAAGAATTTTTCTCACAAAATCTTGTCTAGAACCAGGAGTTGTCTCCGATAGAGTTGTCTCCATGGACTTTTCTGATGCCATGTGTGTCAACAAATAATGATTTTATAAAAGGGAGAGGGGCCACGGGCCACATTTTCCTGAGTTGGGTCATTGAACATCTCCAAGTATTTTCCCCAAACTTTAGGGTTGGTAAAGTCAAAATTGCCTTTGCCAGGCATTTTTCTCCTAATTTTTAGATCCATGCACATTAAATCAAATTTAATCCGTATGTTTTTGATTCATTTACAGTTAACTCATCAGAACATTGTTTTGTAAGAGTCATTTGGCCCTCAACAGGACTTAAGAGCTTTCTTAGCAGCACACAAGCACGCATTCACACACACACATGGGACAACAGAGTATCCATATACATATCCTTGGTTGCTTAGGATTAAGATTCATTGCCTCTCCCTGAACCCACATCCAAATGGCATTGTCTTGGTAAATCACGACCATCTGATTGTATTTTAGGGTGCAGAAAGATTTACTTTTTGCTCTTCTGGGTGTATTTGGAATAAATCATTTCAAGAGTCCCTACTTTAGGGGCTCATCCTGGCTTTGAATGAGTGGTTTCTTTAAAGAGTTGACATTAGGCAGCCTTAAACTTTCTTATGTTCCTTTAGTGTAGTATACAGTAAAAAATTGCCTTAAGTTTTAAAAAATGGACAATAATCAGTTCAGAGGAGATCAATGGTGATGATGAAGATTTAGGGAAAGGTGGATAAGAGCACTTCTATGGAGAATAAGCATGAGGAAAGTCAAGTAGCGTACATGAAGGTGTAGAATTTGGGGAGGCTGTGTAAGGTTTTGTTTTATTTTCTTAGTGTCTGAGCTGAATAAATGATTTACTTGCAGTTCTAGATCATGAAAAACATTTTAGAAGACTTGCTGATATTAAGACTTGGAAACTATCAAAACGTATTCTTAAGAGAAGTAGTTACATATGTGAAGCCACCTAACGGTGCATCTCAACTCAATAGGATGGATTCCAGGACATCTGAATGCCTGTGAAATCCTCATCTAATACATTTTTCATAAGCCCCACTCTCCTATGTGGCAGAGGGGAATTTGAGGTGGTGGTGAATGAGGTAGAACAGGGCTCGGCTGTTCTGCTGGGTTGGAGAATGACCTTCATTTCTTTTTCCAAGGCAATCACTAGAGATTTGGTGAGCTCAGTTGTCATGTTTAGCAAATCTACACTGGAAAAAAACATATCTGTGACTTGTGATGGCATTTTTGACAAAGGGATCTGTCTTTTCTGTTATTAACATAACAATTTGTTTTCTCTCCTGTCTTCATAATTGATATTTTTCCCTTCTCAGGAAAATATTTGTCATTTAGCTATATTTTTCTAGTTTGACCACTGGTAGTCTTTCTTCCCGGAGCTGCCATTTTACTATGGATGATTTTGTCAGTCTCAAACAGATTTTACTTTTTTTGAACATTGTGAATTTTCTTAAATATTTTATTTCAAATGAAATTATATTTCTTTAATTTTGTTTAGGATTAAATTCTATTTATATTTTCCTTCCAAAGCTATGGAACAGTGTATAATATAATGGTTTTTACAAAAGGAATGTATTTAATAGCCAATTAGATTAATGATTAATTTTTTTCACACACACACACAAAACATGGTAATAGTTTGATTTTACCAAACTATGTTGTATATTTTTGTTTCCTAAAAAAATCCTATTTCCCGAAGCTTAAGTTCTTCAAGTTTTGTTTCCCCTCATTTAATTGAAACCACTATTTTCATGGGAAATGAAATTAAAGATAGATGACATTTTCTCAGTAGAAACTTGTGTCATGTGAAAAACGCCATTGACATAATCTTACCCTGCTTTGTGTGTGTGTGTGTGTGTGTGTGTGTGTGTGTGTGTTTTAGCAATTCAGAAATCCTACTTTTCTTAAAACAAAGAGAATGAACAATTCCTAACTTTTAAGTTTTTCTTCTGACCTTCTACTTTCACTCGTCCCCAGACCTGGGCAGTTCTCCCTGCTTCTGTATATGTGATGTCTTCGGACAGTTCGTCTGGGTGTCCTAGAAGTGCAAGGCCTTCCCCTCTTTTATCACCAGCAGAACTGCTTAGCTTATGAAGACTGGTTCAAAGATCACACAGGCATTCTTTTCTCACCTTTCATAACAATTTATTTGTCCTTTGATCCTAAATGATTATAATAGTAGCTACCATTTACTGAGTGCTCAGCATATGCCAGCACTTACCGTAGATGAGAAGCTTAATGCTTACCCTCTAATGGGCAAACATTACATATTGAATAAATTAAAAATAGAATTATTTGTACCTGGGTCTGTTAACCCTAACAGATTAAGACTTCCTGAGATGAGATTAGGGATTGACAGACTATAATATACATGCTTAGCAAAAGTTAACTGAGTTAAATAGTAGTATAATGAAATAAGCCAGACAGAAAAAGTTGAAAATCACATGATATCACTTATATGTGGGATATAAACCTAAAAGCAACAAATGAGCAGAACAAACATAGATTCATGGTCATGGACAATAGAATAGTGGTTACCAGAAGATGGGGGGCCAGGGGGAAGGGTGAGAAAGATGGGGTAAAAGGGATCAAATATGTGGTGATAGAAAGAAATCTAACTATGAGAGGTGAACACGGTGTAAACATATATATTGCCTTACTGTTAAAGTGTACAGCTGAAACTTATTGGATTTCGTTAACCAATGTCACGATAAAAATAAATAAATAAAAAATAAAATAAAATAGAGAAAAATTATATTAATATAAAAGTTATGACAATGAAGCTTTGCGACATTATCCTCTTGAAGTGGGAAGTTTTGGCCAAGACAGACTGATTCAATTTCACACATCTAAAGTTTAAACTCTATAAACATTGAGTCCATTGTTATTTCATTTAAGAATTTATTCACATTTTTATGGCTCAATCATTCATTTTGTAAATTAGTTGAGTACCTACTTAAGTACCAGTCACTTTTTTAGGTTCTTGAGATATAGTGGAGAACAGAGCAAAAAAATTCTTTGGCCTTGGTCAATGTTCTATATGAAAGAGTCAGATAATAATTAAATAATACATAAATCTTGTGTCAGGTGATACAGATCCTGTATCTTGTTTTTCCTGGAGGAAAAATAAGATAGTGTAAGAGATAAAAGAAATGCACAAAATGGAGGTCAGGGGCTTGCTGCAGAGTGAACAGGAAAGACCTCAGCTGGTAGAGGATATTAGAGCAGAAGCATGAAGACAGTGGAGAGGTTGGCCATGCTAACACTCGATGCCGGGCTGAGGAAATCACAGTGCAACAGTCCTGAGGTGGGAACACATTGTCTGAGGAGCAGGAAGCAGGGCAGAGTGGGTGCAGGAAGGAGGGCAGAAGAGGTAGAGAACAGCGAGTAGGGGGCTGTGGTGGGAGACGAGATCGGAGAGGATGGGGACAAATCAGGGAGATAATTTAAGGTGAAGAGAGAGAGGTGGGGAGTTCTGAACAGGACAAAGAAGGCTCTGACTTATAGTTTAAAAGAAACGTCCTAAATGCTGTGTGGAGAGGCTGAAGAAGGACAAGGAATAAGCAGAAGACCACGTAGGAGGCTAATGCAATAAATAATCCTGGTGAGAGAAGCTGATGACTCATACTGATTATATTGGAGATGGTCAGAAATGGTCAGATTCCAAGTAATTTTGCAATTTGAGTCAATAGGATCTAGGATATTGGAAATGTGGGCTCCAAGAGAAAGTGAGGAACCCAAGATGACTCCAAACTTTTGGGCATGGAAAACTTGAAAGCTTGTGTTTCAATTTACTGAGGTGGAGAAAATTGCAGAGGAAGGAAGTGAGCTGGGGAGGGGTTGCAATTGTCAATGTCACAAAACAAGCCAAGGCCAAGGCCTCGATGTAACCGATTCTACTGGTAAAAATATACTTTTAGATTTCAACATTTTGTTAGTTACACAGATGGCAAAAAGAAGAGTAAGTCACAGACGCCAGTTCCCAGTGCTCCTATCCCTCATATGAAAATGATGACCCGAAAACTAAAGGGCTGCGTGATGGCAGTGTGGGCGTGGGACAGCTCTTTGCTGAGGAGCTGAATCTTTACCAAAGCAAAGTGGTTTTTAGTCTGCAGCTCTGGTCTCAGGTTGACTGGGCAGATTGTTTCATATCTCATCAGAACACGGGAGGCAATGAGAAACTGTCTCATTACAGCCTCACAGGGATGGTGGGAAGGCCAGTAAGGAATGGCCTTGTTACTTATGAACTTCCCATTATCTTGTGTTCTGGGGGAATTACTATTCATTCTGCCAAGACCTAATTAGCTGTGGTTCAAGCCTTTGTCTATATCACTTA
Source organism: Rousettus aegyptiacus (assembly GCF_014176215.1). Taxonomy (NCBI): domain Eukaryota; kingdom Metazoa; phylum Chordata; class Mammalia; order Chiroptera; family Pteropodidae; genus Rousettus; species Rousettus aegyptiacus. Next base: position 21,635,766 of record NW_023416293.1, on the reverse strand, counting down.
TTGAGATATATGCGAGGTCGCCAGGGTGTTGTGGTGCAGCCCTTGCTCTATAGGAATCAAGAGTTTGGGTTTGGGATGTGTTTGACAGCCATGTGGATGTTTACAATTGATGTGTGGATGGGGGGGCAGATCAAGTGTAATAAGAGGGTCCTGGAGTTTGGCCAGGAGATTATACATTTGGGTGTCATTAGCATATACATGTTAAATAAAAAGCAGGAAATTTGACGAGATCAACTAGAAATAAAATGAAGAGGAGATGAGGTGAGGTCTAAATTCAATAAAAGCTTATTCAAAAATCTGCAAGTATTTGATTGTACATTTGTTTTCCTTATCAAAGCATATAACACACTTAGAATTAAGATTCAGACTACCTTGTTTCTATACAATTTAAATACTAGGTAGCAAAAATAGTGAATTGAAAAGACTTAGAATTTATAAAAGGAACCATGAAGAATGAAGCACAAAGTAAAGAAACAAGTGTTAAAACCCTTTTGTAGAAAAGAGGAAAAACTGGGTAGGGAGTGGGAGGGAATAGCAGCTGAGTCTCTAGAAAGATCCAGATGACCTCATATATAGCACACTGTCCTTGTAGATTTAAAAAATACTGATTACACCAGAGTAATCTTTCTCTCTACCTTACTTTCTTCAAAGTATCTTTTTTTGGTATTTAGTTGGGGCACAGGACAGAGGTACACACCTCAAGAATAAAGATATATCTCTGGTGCTTTGAAAGAATGAAAACCATAAAAAACAAAACAAAACAAAACAAAACTCCAAAGAAGAAAAATATATAGAGAGAAATGTATTTTATATTTTTACCTTCCCTTCTTATAAATTGTAATTAGAATGAAAGCCTTTAAACTCTAGGCTTTAATCCCCACCACCCCCGATAGTGGAAAGTTAGATGGAAATTAGAATTGAAAACACCTTGTCAGTTAGTCCCAGCTCTTCTGAGCGAGCACGTGAACACAGAAAGTTCGGAGAGGTGGTAGGTCAAAATAATTCATTTTTAATGGACATTTAATAGGATTCTAACTATAATCCTGCTTCACCTACTTTAGGCATAAAATAAAGCTGCACAATTTACATATTCAAATGAAGTGTGTCTAAGCTGCTATCCTGTCGTGAGAACGCCTTTCTTCCTCTTAAGAGCCCCACGTTGCCGCAATCATCTGTTTGAAAGCCTCGTGGATAGTTCTCAGCCCAAGCGGTAGATATTACCCACTGGATCAGAGCAAGGTTGGTGTTTTTACTGTGGCAGCTGTTGCTGTTGCTGCCACACAGTCTTGCTGCTGAACCCATTTCTGACAGCATAGTGCAGTCCCTGGGTTGGCCTGCAGGTGGCCTAATTATAATGCCAACAGAGTTTGTCAGCCCAGTGGTGCAGAGGTCTGAATACAGCTGCAAGCAATGAACCTGAGCCACGACTGCTTGGCCATCAATCATTTCTCAGCACCCAGGGGGATCTAGAACCCCCCTCTGTCCCCCGCTATTAGTATTAAACTTAGACCACACTGCTGTCTGCGTACAGGCCTGGGCCTCTACACTCAGTCTTCAGTTACACAGCTCTGTGACATACAGGCTTTGTGGTCATTGTCCATAAGGAACCATCCAGGACCAAGTCAGGAGCTGGCCAGTGCTCAGAATCAGCCTCCTGCATGAAGCAGCATCCTGGCCTGAGACAAGAGAGAAAGTTTCTCTCTGTCCTGATTCCAGGCCTGCTAATTTCCTGCCGTGACATATCTTGCCACAGCAAGCGGCCCATCATTAAATAACCAATGACTGCTGTACGCAGTGACATCACCGTAGCAGAATGAGTTTTGGGCCCCACCCTTAGGCCCTTCCTGCTTGTCTCCACTTAGTTCCCCCTTGTTACCACACTTATGAACATGCTCTAGGTCATCTAATCAGCATCTTTTGGATCATGTTGCCCCTGGGAGCAGCCCTCTAGCTGATTTAGACTAGGGATTTCTGACTCAGATGAGGGATGTGGGTGGACCTTTTGGGAGGTTTTTAGACCTCACGGTGATTCAGAGAAGTTCTTCCAGAAATCATGAGCTACAAACTGAACAATGCTAACGGTCTTTCAGAGTGACTCAAACCAGCCTGCCAAGTAATTTTAGGTCCAGCTGAGCTTATTGCCTGGGCCCCAGAGTCTCTTCAAATCTTAGAGTAGGGTCCTTGAGCTTCCTGAGGCCTGGGCTCCGGTGAGAAGAATGCCTGCAGCATGGTCCTACTTAGCAACCACCAGCAGGGGCGGAGCCACCCAAAGACCTCTGCAAGTGTGAAGGGTTGTGGAGAGTGCAACTGGCAAGCAATCCGAGTCTTGAAATTTGCTCACTACTCTGAAAAATGAGGCTGTGGAAAGGATTTCTCTGACTGCCCTTTCTATTCTAATACAGTCTAAATATGGACATTATGATATCCTAAAGGAAAACAAAAACAAAACAAGATTCTTATATAATTCTTGATGGATGTTAGCTAAACTTGTAATCAGTCTGCAATACATCAAAACATTATATTATACGCCTAAAATTAATTCAATGTTGTATGTAAATTATAGCTCAATAAAATTTTGAAATAAAAGTTCAAATAAAAAAATTAAAAAGATAATTCACACACATGTCAATTGAAAAGCAAATAGAATCAAGAACCTTGTTTAAAGGCAGAGGATTTTTTTTTGTTGTTTAGTTGTCTTCTTCAACTTATGGGTAATAATTTATTATTATTTCTTTTTAATAATATTAATTAACAATATTGCTGATATTTAATAATTATATTGTTATTTTTACTCCATAACTACCCTATAATCAGAGAGGAACAATTGCTCTTAGCCTCTCCCTCCACCTGTTATGGGGTACTGGGTTATGATAGCCTAAGTGGAAAGCGAAGGGTATAGGGTAGCGATTTAGCCTTACTAACTTTTGTTTTGAAAATTTGGGCAACTCAGCAAGGCACTTTGCCTCTCAATTTTATCAGTTTAAAGTATGAAACTTATTTTTCAAGATTTCTGAGAAGACAGCGATGTTTGAAGCATTTGGTATCAGACCTATCATACGCTATCATGCAAAATAGTTATTATTGAGATTATTAATCAAAAACATGCACTGCCCCATGCCCATTCTCCTTACTCTGTCCCCCTTTACGTTGCGAAGTGACTTCCTGGGATTCATGTCTTTGAGTCCACCATCATTTGTCATGTCACTTGTCATAGGCAGGTATAATGAACATCTGAATGACTCATGATTTTCTATTCTCTCCCTGTAACACAGCCACACTGACTCCATCAGTGAGCTACACTTTCAACGTCCTTATGAAGACATTGATCACACTTGGTCACAATTAGCTTGAACAGATCTACTTTAGCTACCTCAGAAATACCAACTGACCACTAGATGTCGTACTTGTTAAATACTTAAAAAGGTGCTACATTTTTCGCCCCTACGACTCAGAAATCTCCTTTATTTTTTTTTTCTCTTTTTATTCAGAAGTTTTAGTGACTTTGACAATTGTTTCTACTGGTTTAGAATGTTTCAATCAGTGGGTCGATTTTATTTGAGTTTGCAAGTCTATGTTTCATGCCAGTGTAAATTGTTTTGCTCAATGACAAATTCTGCTGTCTTTGCATCCTATTGGAATGCAGCAGCTGACACACACTTGTCCACTGACCTGAGTTATATCGAACAATAAAGTCAACTGCTAAGCCCTAAGGAAATAAAATGGTGATGAAAGACCAGGCTTGGAGAGTGGTCTGACGACTGTGACAGGCAGAAGCTACATCTAAAAGAAAATGTCTATGCGATTAAAAAAAATAGTCACCAAACTGTTTTAGACATCAAAGCTCTGGGACTGAAAGGCCTCTTCTTTGCATTTAATTGCACTGGGAACCAGTAGCTGGGCAACGGGCACGAGTCTGGAATCACGAAGGGGCTGGTTCAAGAACTGGCTCGGAAGGCAGCCTACACGAGTGTCTTTGTTAACAACTTTAGTGTCTAGCTCAAAAAATGTTTCTGAACATAATGATAGAAATAAGCTATAACAGGGTTGAGGAAACAGTAAAAGATGGAGAATGAATGGCTTAAGAGAGACCTTGGGAGTAAGAATAAACTTGCCAAGGCACACGAGAGAAAGAACTTTATGTTTTATAAGTTATATGGATTCCTTCAGTCTAAAAGTGCATATACCGAGAAGGCGAATAAATTTGATGAGAAAATTATTCATTTTACTTCATTTTCCCCCTATATATGTTTATAAGCTGTGAATTAAAGAGACAACTTACTCTTATTTTCGGACAGTCATACCCAGACTCACAGTGCATTTCAGAGTCCAGGGCTAACCCTTACACTATGGAACACCTCACAGTACATTCCAATGTGGCTGTAACATTGTTCCTTAAAAGGCAATGTTATTCTGACAATTTTGTCTTTGTATTTCACCCTAGTTCTTAAAATTCTAGAAAGTAACCCTAGGAAACACTTTTCTGGTGTTTCTGGTGTTCTGGTGAAGGAATCTTAGAGCATATCTATTCCAATTACCTATGTTTTAAGGAAAACAAAATACATACCTGAAGTTAATAAATTAATTGCTCAAGATCCTACTTCTAGTTATCCCAAAGTAATTTGGGAGATTCCTTCTTATAAACAATTTCATTAGTCATATGAGACAAGCATCCTTCAACATCTTACAACGCAAACAGCAGAGGGAGGCTTCCCCAGTGCAATACAGCACAATGTATGCCAATGGCAATGGCTAAGGGGACACCCCTACTGTGAATCCTCAGAATACGAGGACAGTTGGCGGAGTCAATCCCTAAGAGCATGCTCTCACTCAAAGATTAATTCCTTTACTGATGACCTGGAGGATCTTAACTTTATAGTTGGAGAACCTTCTCAAAGTGACTCAAGGAAAACTTTGTGAGGTAGTGGAATGAATAGAGGTTTTGGGATTGATGGCCTGAGTTAAACCCCTATGTGACTTGCTAATTAGCCTTGAGCTACTTCTCCGAGTGTCAGAAAAATCAACTGTTTAGCCTATTATAACGGTCAAAATTAAAGGGAGTTTGTTGAGAATTTGGAAGGGGAAAACAGACATGAACACACTCATGAAATGCAAAATATCATAACACAGGTAATTTGGGAAATCATCTTCTGGACTTGCTAGAACAGTCTCAAATTCTGTGTAACAAGGTGTGTTAAATATGTAACTACATGTTAAGTATTATTTATTACACCTCTGTAAAATTTCTTCTGTATGTGTATTGCTTTTTAAAAAATTTATATGAGACTTATTTTAAGAAATTGAAAATGGCTTATAGAACACGTAACTACAACTAAAATAAAATTAATCTTTATTAGTTGCATGTATTTGCATATAAATACATTTAAATGCTGGAAAAAAACCCTTGGTGATTTTTTATTTATAAAAATAAATTCATTATATGTCTAATAGTAGAGGAGCAAAAATATGTTTGAGAGCTCTGAGGAGAAAGAGTTATTTCACTGAAAGAAATCAAGAAGGGCTTCATGGAGATGGCAGAGGGGGGCATGCAGCGAAAGATGTAACTGGATGAGGCTTTCAAGAAACCCAGGGGCCTCCCAGAAAACACCTGTGGGCCACCTCTCAACCCTCAGATAGCTCTCTATGGAGAAGGTCTTGGAGGCCCCCTGCTGTGGGCACCACGGTCTTGCTTAGATTCTTCCCTGGGGAAAGAACAATATTGTGATTCCTACATGGTGTCTTTTTGATGTCAGTGATATAAATGCAGGGTCCTTACCCTCCCCGTCCCTTCTCTCCCTTCTCTCACCTCCTCTGCTCTTTCCTTCCCTTTATTGATTTTCTTTTCAATTTTTCTTTTTCTTTTCTTCCTCTTTCACCTTCCCCTGCAATCCTCTTAAGGTTTGATTTCCTAATGACCAATGAAAATAGTAAATAGTGGGAAAAGTATAAATGAACCATAAGTCCCCAAACTAATCATCCATTTCTTCTTGAACTAATTGTCCTCGTGATATATTGGTTTGGTTTAACCACTCATATCCTCTTTCTAGCATCTCTTCGTAAAAGGTCTGAGGAAGATTCGCTTTGTTTGTCCAATGGTGGGTAAAAAGTTCACCTCTAATGTGTTTCAAATTGATGCCAAAGTGAAAGTTCTCTTCTTGGTTCCTGATGGGAATAGCATGAGGTTATACAGATCTTGATTTTTTGTACATTAAACACTAGTTAATTAAAATTCACTGGATTTAGATAATCATCTTACTAGAGTTGAGAGGTTTTGTTGGACACATGACGTCTGTCAATGCTGCAAACATCTACTTTGCTGAACATTGTTTCCTAGGTGATCCCTGCAGTGTTCGGAACAGAGATACCATTATAAGTTTCTCAGACATCTTGGATTTTTATTAATTTTTATATATTTAATAATTATTAATTTAGCTAATTTCATCATTAATAACTTGTTTTGAATGGGTTTTTCATTAACCCTATACCTAATAATTAACATTTAGATCTATAGCATTTCAGATTTCTAACTGTCTAATAAATAAACTTGAAACTGGTATACATTACAGTTTACAAAAAAATAATCCATAATATATTCAAATACTAACCCATCATTAATTCCACTCTACCCCTACTTGCTTAGACAATGAACTTGAATCCTGATGTGCCGCCTATGAATTTATTTAAACAATTGCAATATTCAGTCAAAGTAACTATAATCAAATTACTTTGATAAATAGAGAACATTGTCTCTATTATCTGCCATCTATGACAGTTAATTTTATGGGTCAACCGTACTGGACCATGGAATGCCCACATATTTAGTCAAACATTATTCTAGCTATTTCTGTTTTTTGGATGAGATTAATATTTAAATTATTAGACTGAGTAAAGCAGGTGACCAGTCCCTGTTGTGGCCTCATCCAATCCATTAGATGGATAGAAAAATAAATAGAAAGCCTAAATAGAAAAATAAAGTCTGACCCTTCCCCAAGTAAGAGAGGTCTTTCTTGCCTGAATGCCTTCAAACTGGGACATTAAGTTTTTTCCTACATTTGACCTGAACTGGAACATTGGCAGTTCTTAGATCTTGAGGCTAATGGCCTTCAGAGTGGAACTAAGCCATCAGCTCTTCTGGGTGACCTGAAGATCTTGAGACTTGCCGGCCTCCATAATTGCATGAGCCAATTCTTTATGATAAAACAATTTCTCTTTCTGTCTCTCTCAGTCACTCTCTATTTCTAGATATAGATGTAGGTATATATCTTCTATCTATGTCTATATATGTATACATATGTGTTTCTGCAGATTCGAGGTTCCAAACTAAAGGGTACGAGGCTAGGGTAGTTGAAAGAAAATGCAGGGAACTGTAGGCAACTGCGACATGGCTCTTTATTCCAGCAAGGGCATAGCCAGCCTCACAGGGCGGTGTCGCCTTTATGTACACAGGTTAAACAACAGTGGCTCACTGCCGCGAACCCGTGCATGCGTACCAGGCACATGGTGACATAAGGGGAGAAGTACTGAATCACTTCCACCCAGAAGCTGCTAAGGGTGTCAGAAGGGAGCCTGACTACAGCCATTTTTCTTTTTCCTCACAATATATCTGTCGATCTGTCTATCTATCCATCCATCCATCCATCCATCCATCTATCCATCCACCCACCCATCCAATCTCTCCCATTGGTTCTGTTTCTTAGAGAACTTTACACAACATCCAACATTTACTTTTCTTTCCTAACAGTATTCCAGTCTTTTTTTTTTTGGAAATTACTTCTCTCACGATGCAAACACTTTACCTACAATCTTTCACAGACTTTCAGTGCCTGCAAACCTTTTACCAAGACTGAACTGGATGCTATTTTTTTTTTTACGAGATAATTATAAAAATAACAGTATTGACACTACTAATAATCATTTCTACAAAGCCCCTACTCTGCACTAGGCACTGTTCTACTGTAGGTGTTTTTAATTCTTTTAATCACATAACAACAATTATGCCCATTTCACAGTGAAAGTGAGGCACAGAAAGTGAGATGATAACTGGGGGAACAGGATTTAAGCCATAAATTTTCGGATTCCAGAGACTATGAAGAGCCAAACAAAGAACTTGTATTTTTATCCAGAAGGCAACTGGAAACCATTTTGAGGTTATTCTTACCAATGTCACATAGTGAGATTAGGTGTTTTGTTAAGTTTCCCACCCACGCTTATCTGGCTAAGCTGACCAGAAGAGGTGACTGGAATCAGGATAGGCAGTCCAGCTAGGGAAGAGTTGGCGATGATTGGGATCAGGGCTTCATCTGGGACATTCACTGCAGGAGATCATCCTTTTATTCTAAAAACACCAATGTAAGCCTGTCATTCCAAAGAAATTCTACCACTCACTATCTCCAACTTGCCACCCAGCAATCTTCTGATTTCTACTCAAGCCATTGGCAACTTTCCACCGGGATCACGGCACAGGAAACAGAGTGAAAAAATGGCTGAGGTTCCCTCATTGCCCTGTGGGCCCAGGTGGCATGGCCTGTGTTCCCCCTGCTGTGGCTGTCAGGTCTCTTCATTTACAAGCCTGACGCTCCGGATGCTGCAACTCTCTTTCAGCTCATGTAAGTGTCAACAGGCTTCCAAAATATCCACCCCTCCCCCTGCCTTTTTTTTTCTTTTTGCTAACTAATTATAATGCGTTTTGTTACTTGTCAAGAAATAATCCAAACTAGTGTTCTAAGTTATTTAGATTTTAGGGCATTGATTGAATATAACATAATTAGTTCAGATTCTTTTTATACAAGTGACTAAGTGATTTATGTATATTGCTTTGTTTTTTTTTTTTTCTGCTTTAGACAGAAAATTATTCTTATATCAACCATAACTTCGTGGCTATTGAAATAAATAGAAATTAGATTTAATTGTCAAAGTATATTTAAATTGGATTTTTTTCATTAAATTGTAAGTAAAATTTAAACAGTCTGTATTAGCTTGGGAAGAAATATGCCATTAACATGAAGATAAAGATAAAGGCATAATAAGTCCTAGAAATAATATATATTGGCCTAGTATAGTGATTTCAAAAATGTTAATTGACTTAATAATACTCATTGAACAACTCAAGTTGTTTATATATAAAGTTATTATTCTACCTATGGTACAAATGAGAAAACCCAGATTTGAAAATATTAATAATAAATAATTATGCCTAGTATTAGCTGAATTTCTACCAGATATCTTGAATTAATTTCTTACAATATTTTTAATAGCTAGATATTTCTGTTATCCTTATTTAATAGATGGGGAAATTAAATCTGTATAAGATTAAATACCTTGCTTAAGATCACAGAGCTAATAAACCATAGGTTCAGGTTTAGAGTGCAACTTTCTTCTTACCCCAAATCCTAGGCTCTAAATAGTTTTTCTCTGTTGCCCAAGATGACACAAATAGCAAAGAGCAGACCCGCACACTAAGACATACATCATCCTGCACATTTCAATTTTCAGAAATTAGAATGCATCTTATACCATGTGTATGCAGCTCTTGGTTGCTATTCCTGGTGTAGAATTGGACAACTGCAGTCTTCAATGCTTTGGCCAGCAGACCATTGAAGGACCATTTGATGAAGAAATAAGAGACCTGGTTTTGTCTGTAAAATTTTCCAATGACACTTTCAGGAAAAGGCAAGCATCCATAAAAACAGACACATAGACCAATGGAACAAAATTTAGAGCCCAGAACTAAACCCATGCATATATGGTCAACTAATATTTGACATGGAAGCCAAAAATATTCAATGGAGAAACCAATCTCTTTAATAAATGGTGCTGGAAAATTGGATATTCACGTGTAAAAGAATGATACTAGACCCCTCTCTTACAACACTCACAAAAATTAATTCATATGAATTAAAGACTTAAATGTAAGACCTGTAGCCATAAAACTTTTAGAGGAAAACATAGGGAAAAAAGTTCCTTGACATGGGCTTTGACAATGATTTTTTTTTTTTGATATGACACCTAAAGTACAAGCAACAAAATAAAAAACCAAACTAGAAAGCTTTTGCACAGAAAAAGGATGATCAACATAATGAAAAGATAAGCTATGGAATGAGAAAAACTATTTGAAAAATCATATATCTAATAATCATTATCTTCACAAGGGAAAAAAGTTTTTTTTCCTTTTTTTATATCTATGAGATGATGGATGTTAACTTATTGTGAGAATTATTTCGCAACATATAACACATATAAAATTCAAGTCATTATGCTGTAGGTCAATTATATCTCAATAAAATGGGTGAGGGAGAACAGCTTCCAGCGACACTAATATTCCCCTTTTTTGAGAAGTGCTGCACCACCGTGCTCTTGATGACACAGATAAAGATGTTTTGTGGAAATATGAGAACATTGATGAATCTAGTTTGCAATGTGAATCTAAAGAACCAAATTCTGAATGAGGAGCTTTTATAATTTTTTAACAATTTATTTCTCTCACATTTTATTTTTTTATGTATACACAAGCATGACATATGTTTAAATATTTGTTTAAAGTTCTAAGTAAGCTCTTTCAATACACTTAAAATAGAAATTCTTAGTTGTACAAAAGCATTGTGTTGATTTAATTGGCAGTGTTTATTGGCTTTTTTTCTTTTTTATAGAGGTATGTAATATAATCATTTATTTTACAGTTGATGCATTTTTGATGTGATGAAATATGGTAATATTTTAACAAGTCATTGTACTTTTCATTATAGTAAACTCTTGGGCCCTATTTTTATACTTCATATTTTCTTTGCCTTACAAGAAGGTGAGGGATCGGAATACAAAATTCAGGTTAGCATGTTAAACAAATGACTAAATTACATATTATGAACCTCCTGGACATTTAAATGCAGATCAGAATTCCTTAGAGCTTTTTTACTTATTACCACTTCAGGAAGCCACTGAGTCTGGCAGACAAGAGCACCCAGGCATGCTTTCAGTGAACCCAAAGAAACCTGTATACTTGAAGTTCACTGTAGATCCTATGAAGCAAGGAGCACTGACAATGCCCTCAACACCGATGGTTTTATTTTAAAGGTGTGTAGGACTTCCACAGCAGGTCAGTAGTTTAAAAAACTTCCACCCAACATTCACTGTATTCTAAGAACCATGCTTACTGCTAGATACAGAAGGGCTGGTTGAACAGCAGTCCAAACGGAGACAGGCACTTAAAGTAAATAACACTGATATAATATGGTTGTTAAGATGAAGGAATGCACAGGACTCGTGGGCAAAGATCCCCGAGGCCAAAATAAAGTGCTAAATAATGATGTATGGGAAAAACAAAGAGAAGTTACTGGTTTTTGTTGTTGTTGTTGTTGTTGTTGTTGTTGTTTGCCAGAAAGAACAATGTCCACCTTAATAAGTTGTCGTCTTACATTCTTCAGCTGCTTATGTTGAATGTTAAGTTGTCTAAATTAAGCTTTAGGCTTTGGTCAGAGAGATTTCCATGTGGAAGTATGCATATTTTAATGGAGGGGACATGTAAGATTCAAAAATTCTGTTTAACATTGAATACTAACTGTTTTATAATCTTGAATATTTATTAGTTAATACACAAGTGAATTGTTTCCTTTAAATGTAAGCTGAGGACAACTTATTAAATTAATTTTCCCCCAAACATCAATCAAAAAAATAATCTGATAGGCATGAAGCTGCTGTTGATTTCTGAGACATCGAGCATCTATATAATGCTTTTTTTCCCTATATAATGCAATTCTTGAAATTTTGATCTTCCATGAAGTGTCCACAATATTAGAAGAAAAAAAAAGTGATAATTCTTCAAGCCTGATCCACGTTCTAGGATCAGAAGTAGTTCAGTTTCATTATATGCCACCCCAAAATATGCTAAAGACATTTTGAGCTAAAGACACTTGAAAACAGCAAATACAATAAAAACACTCTTAACGTTCCTTTCCTCCTCCTCTTCCTCCTGTTCCTTCTCCTGCTCCTCCTTCTCCTCCTTCCCCACCTTCCTCCTCCCTCACTTTTCCTTCTTAGAAGCAGGAGATTAAACTCCTTTATAAAGGATGTTCTCCCTAAACAGGAAACAAATTAACATTCTCACGAAAAACAAGAAGTTGAGACTCAGAGAATTCTATACAAACATACCGTATTAAAATAATTCTTATCTTTTGTTAGCCTCCCAACTTAGTTTAGTTGCTTTTACAATTGCCTCTCTTTGTTCAATCCAATATAAAAGCAAGTCTTTTATTTCTATTTATTTATTTATTTATTTTTAATATTTGGAGGTCTTCATTCCTCATAAAGGCTCCTGTGCCTTGTAAAACTTGTATTAAATAAATTTGTATGATTTTCTCCTATTGATCTGTCTCATGTCAATTTAATTCTCAAGCCCAGGTGAAAAGAACCCTAAGAAGGTAAAGGTAAAAGTTTGCTTTCTCAACAAACTTTACTGCTGAAATCACCCTTAATTTACTCTATCTTATACATTTCTCTTTCTGAGCCATAAAGTACGAATTTTAATCTGTTTTTATTTCCTGTAAATATATATTGTTTAATTATCTGTATGGCTTTTAGTGGTACTGTTTTAGGTTGTATATATATATATAATTAAGTCCCCTCCTACTTAGTTTGGTATAATTTGTGTAACAATTATCTACTAGGCATATACCATTAGCAGAGTACGATGTTAAGCCCTTTATGAGGGAACATGTCTAAATATGAAATATGGTGAAGAACATGGGCTTCAGAGTCAGATGCACTTGATTTCAAATCTCGATTTCTACCGATTGCTAGTTGTGATGGTAGATTTATTGAGTAGCTAATAAGGCAAATATTTTCTACTTATCTTTGACCTATCTTTTCATTCTTCTAACAATCTCTTTTGAAGAACAAAAGTTTTAATTTTGATGAAATCCAATTTATTAATTTGTTCTTTTTATGGATTATGCTTATGGGGTCATATATGAAATCTTGACTAATCCAAGTTTACCAAAAATTTCTATGTTTAATTCTAGAGTGTTTTTTTGTGCTAGTTTTTATTTACGTCTATGACTCATTTTGAGTTAATTTTAGGAATGGATTGAAGTTTGATTTTTTTTGCATATGATATCTAATTTTTCAAGCATTGTTTGTTGTAAAGATTATCCTTTATCTACTGAATTACCTCTGCACCTTTCAAAGATCAGTTGTTAATATATGAGAATATTTTTTTTTCAATCTATGAACAGAGTGTATCGTACCTTCCTTAATTTCCCTCAGTTGTTTGAAGTTTCCAGTTTACAAATCCTTCACGTATTTTGTTAATTATCCCTAAGTATCCTATATTTTTGATGCCATTGCAAATTGTATTATTTTTTGTTTCAATATCTGAGTTTGTTGCTATTATACAAAAATAAAAGTAATTCGTATTACAATTTTATTGAGATATAATTCACGCATAACATTTATGTTTTTAGTGTTTTTTAAAGTATATTCACAGAGTTGTACAGCCATCACTACAATCTAATTTTAAACATTTTTATCCTCCAGAAAAGAAACTCATTACCAGTCACTCGATTGTCTCTCCTTTCCCCAGCCCCTGGAAACCAGTGATCTAATTTCTGTCTCTATGTATTTGCCTCTTTTGGATATTTCATTCTCTATTTGGTGAGATATTATTCTCATATTTTCCTTTAGGCTAGTTTTTTTTAGTTGTTGGACCTATTTATAATGGCTAATTTAAAGTCTTTAGTAAGTTCCATATCTAGGTTTCTTCGAGGACAATATCTATTGATTGCTTTTTTCCCCCGTGAACAGGGCACACTTTCTTATCTGTGTGTGTATCTTTTAATATTTTTTTTTGGTGAAAATTGAACATTTTATGTAATACAATGTGGCAATTCTGAAAATAAGACTGTCCCCATCCTGCCAAGTTTTATTGTTTGTTCTTGTCATTAGCTCGACTCTTGTTTTGTTTTGTGACTTTCCTAGACTAATTTTGTTAAATCTTTATTCTTTGTCATATGCAAGTGCTTAAGTCCCTGCTCGGCTAGCATACTGGTAGTTAAAAATGGAACAAAAATTTCCTTAAATTCCTTGAATCAATAAATTCCTAAGCATTTGCTGAGATGCTCTGTGAGTATGTCGGGTATATTTTCGGTGCTCCAGTGGTTTACAGCTCCGCCTTAACCTTCACTTTCTCCTTTCTCAGAGGCTTAACCTTAATCAGAGGTGATAGATTAGGGCCTTCTCAGCTTTTTCCTTTGTCGTGTGTCAAGGGCTGTACCCGTATGTGATCTTTTAAATTTCTAGGAATATGTCAGAGCTTTTCAAAGTTTCCTGTGGATATCTCATTCCTCAGTTTTTCCTTTCATTTTTTTTAGGTGAGCCTCATTAAGCACCAACTAAGTCATTGTCTCAAGCAGCTGTGATATTAAACAGTTACCACTGATGGTTTTCACCCAACACCCTAGTGGTAAGGCTGTTCTCACGTAGAAAGCTCTGAGTTAGGTCAAATAAAGGGAAGCCCTGAAAACAGCCTTTCATGGAGCTGCCACATAAGTCCAAGAGGAATTAATCTTTTGGGGTAGGGTTGTTGGGGAGGTGCAAACCCATTCTTCCCCATCCATTGGCTGTGAGGCTTCTGGCTTTCACTGTTGTTATGAGGCTTTTGATTTTCAAGGTTACCATGGAGCCAGGGAAATGGGGATGGGAATAGGACCAGTTAAAACACCAAAGGCTCACCCTTATTACCAAAACTCAGATGGATTTCTTAATAAATGCCCTTCCAATTATTGCAAGCCTTTAGTTAATTTTCAGAATTCTGAAAAATATCTATCTATCTATATCTGTCTATCTATCATCTACCTTCTATCTATATATATTTTTTGCTAGCGGTTTTATTGTTTTTGTGGAGGATCAGACTTCTGATGGTCTTTGCAATTCTGAAAGTGCTTCCAATACAGTTGGTTTTTATATATAGATCTTTCATCATATAACCTTGTTAAACTTACTTATTTTTCAAATAAGTGGTGGATGTCAATCAATGACAGATACAGGGAGAAAATGAAGTCTGTCTAAACACAATATATAAAAAATGCATATTTTTCTCCCCTATAGATTTTATATTAGTAAGACTTGCCAAAGAAGCCCATAAGGTCAGTCCTTGCTAGCACGTATTTTCCCAACAAGTATCATGTCTTCTAGTCTATTCAATGATGTAATTGCCTAAATATCCCATTCACAGTGAAAACAGTTCCTGTCTTGCTGATAAAAACCTTTAATTCATTGCTGATTTGTTGTCATGTCATAATGCTGCTCCAACATGCCAGCCACATGCAGTATTTTCAGTCTTTGGAACCAAAATCCACTCACACAGATCTGGGGCTTTAAATATTTAAGATACTGGTTTTTTACTCAGTAAACAGGGAACTCATAATTCAGAGTGTTAGACCTTAAATATTAGGAAAAAACCTCCAAGAAACCGAAAGGGCCGTAGATCATTTTCGCTGACATGGCATCCCTGAGACTAGTCTGTGTTTGGCTGCACCAAGCCCAGTGAAACCTGTAGGAAGCTCTGCTGGTTTCACAATTAAATCGTCACTATTCTTGCAGAGCCTGAAGACAATAGCAAAATCGACATTAGACTCACAAAGACTCGGTGTATTAAGTACTTAAGTGCCAGGCATTTGCTGTACATGGAGTCAAGAAATGTCAGGCCACGATCTGCCTTTATCTCTACTAGTTTAATTTGCTCTTCTATCGAGAATACATTAAATAGATAATTGCCTCTATTATCCTTCCCCAAATCTCAAAATATCATGCTTTCTTTTTGCAACAGATAATGAATTAAATTTATTAGTAATTATAATAAATAACTGTGCCTTTTTATTCTCATAACTCATCTGAAATGCAACATATTCAAATATTTTAACACACATGCTCAAATTGACCTTCTTTAGTTGAAATGTATGCCAGGAAAAAAAGGTTCAAGGTAAACAGAACTTTCTGGTAATTCAGACTTTTCTATTTAGGGCAGGACTTAGAAGTTTTAAGTTCTCAGGGCTTGAAAAGTTTAAAAATTATTTGAAACCAAATGAATAGCAGTGGTTATATTCAGTCTGAACAATTTCACTTTTACTGAAATAGGAAAAAGAGAATATATACATGTTGAAGTCAGACAAGAAAACTCATCCACGTTTCTACCTATGAGAATTAGCTGCTGCCAACTTTTAGGCATAGTTGTCATGACATTTTTCCCTTAGGTTTTAAAAAAGTACACAAGTTACATATAAACACATGATCACTTCTTTAAAAATGAGAATGTTACATTTAGAAATTGACTCCCATCTTGACTTCAACTTCTGTTGTGATCCACACAGACTCAACCTCCAAGCAGATACAATCACTATTATCGGTTCTTATATGTACTTTTACATACAGACACAGAAAATATTTTCTGATTTTTTAACAAAAAATAGTTGTACACATTATTTAACAGCTCACTTTTTTATTCAATGTTATTTTTGAGAACTATTTGTATTGATAAATACAGATATAATTCATTCTTACAAAACTGAATAATAATTTATAGTAGTTTCATTTCATGATTCCCTTATTGCATTGAGCGGTTTCCTCTCCTCTTCTCCTCTCCTCTCCTCTCCTCTCCTCTCCTCTCCTCTCCTCTCCTCTCCTCTCCTCTCCTCTCCTCTTTGTCCTTTCCTTTCCAATATAATAAAGCACATGCAATACTCACCTTTTTATGTCTCCTTATCATTATGCATTTCTTTAACACAGAAACCTGAAAATAGAATGGCTGAGAAATCAGGTATGTACATTTTCATTTAATAGATAAAGCCAAACTGCCTTCCAGAATGGTTGTAATGATTTTTACCATCACTGGTGAGGTGTCTGAGAACTTGATATTTTTGTATCCTCATCAATATTTAATACTGTTGGATTTTAAAATATCGGCCTATCTGATGGGTAAAAAAAAAATAGTGTGTCATTATTTAAATTTATACTTTCCTGATTATAGGTATCTTTTATCATCTTTTCTTATGTTTTTTGGCTATTAGGATTCTGTGAATGTATCTGTTCATACATTTTGCACAAGTTTTCTGTTGTTTGTCCTACTTTCTTGAATTTAAGGAATTCTCTTGGTATGACATCTTTAAAAAGAATTCTTTGTTATATGTATTTTTTTTACTTGTGTGCTGTTTTCCTTATGTTTGCATATGCTATTTCTGATTAAGTAAAAGCCTAAAATTTTGATATATCCACATTCGTTAATGTTTTTCTGTTTTATTTTTCTTAGTTTGGACTAATTTAATTAATATCTTTCTAATCTAAGGTCATAACATTAGTCTTCTATTTGACTCAAGCAGTTTACTTTTTCATATTTATATTATTGATCCATTTGAACTTTCTTTTGTATTTCATGATTTAATTTTTTTCATAGATACCTAATTGTTTCAGCAACATGCATTTAATAGTCCAAAGCCTCCTCACTGATTCATGATGTTTCTCCATCATGCAATTCTTCCATATATACTTCTGCCTAGAAGTGGGCACTTTTCTGTTGCATTTACCTATCAATCTATATCTAGGCCAATTTTGCTATTCTAAAATTATAGTTTTAGAGAGCTTCTTGATAAACATTTATTTTTAAACATTTATGTTTCTACATAAATTAAAAATTAATTTGAAAAACTCCACAAATAATTCTATTTAGATTTAGATTGAGATTGCATTAAATTTATAAGTTATTTTGAAAAGAATCGACGTGAGTGTAATATCAAAAATTCCCACTGACCATTTATTTAGGTATTACCTTATGTTCTTCTACAAAATGTATTAGTTTTTACAAAGTTCATCCACTTTTGCTATTCTTAACTATAATTTAAAAAATTATTTTGAATGCTTTACATAATCTTTTCTTATTAGTCATTGCTGTTATTTAGAATATGTTGCATTTTATATATGAATCCTTCCATCAGCAATGTATCTGAGATGCACACGAGATACCTGCTGAAATCTCTTATGAGTTCTGATAGTTTGTTCATTGACATTTTTTAATTTTCTTGCACTTATAGTCCCTTCCAATTTTGCATTTCTACTCCCCTTTCCACTCCAGGATAATCTATCTTCTTGTGAGCTCAGTCGTAAATTTAAAATAATTAAAAAAAAATGTTTTCCAATATTTCTAGCTGCTCCATTATAGGAGAATAGGAGTTATAAGATTTACCTGAATGCTCTAAATTATATCCTAGAAATTTATCGATTTCTTTTAGGTATTGAAGTAAAGTTATTCAAGGACTCTTTTATTTTTCAAACAAGCAAACAAACAAACAAAGAAACCCAATACACAAAGAACCCAAACTATCTCTATTTGAAAGTTATATTTTTATTATTTTTTATTTTTAAAACAATTTCAAACTGTTGCAAGTAATTACAAAAATCATTTCCCTCTGAGAGTCATTGGAGATGCAGTTGCTGACATGATACCTCTTCACCCCCAAATACTTTAGTGTGTATTTCCTACAAACAAGAACATTCTTCTACAAACCAACAATCTATCCATCAACATTAGGAAATTATCACTGATTTATTACTGAAGTCTATTAATTTATTACTAAAGTCTATTGCTATTACTAAAGCCAATTTAAGCTTTGCCTATTGCCCATAAATGTGCTTAAAGGCAAAAGGATTCACTCCATAACCACACATTGCATTTAGTAGTGTTGCTTAATCTCCTTCAATGTAGTACATTTCTTTAATCTTCCCTTGACTTTTTTAACCCTGACAATTTTGAACATTACAAGTTGGTAATTTGTAGAATGTTTCTCAATTTGAGTTTGATGTTTCCATATGATTAAAATCAGGTTGTGCAGGAGTATTCTTCTACTGCATTCTAGAAAGTGGGGGCTTAACTTTTATTTAACCCTTTCTGGAATTAATTAAATTAGTGTTGTCAGGTTTCTTTATTGTAAACCTTCTCATTTCTCTTTTGTAATTAACATGATTTTATGGGGAGTTACTCTGAAACTATGTAAATATCCCATCTTTATCAAATTTTCCATTTATTCATTTGTATCCATTTAGACTCAAGGATTACTATTTTATTCACTAATTGTTTATTCATTAGGTAATCTGTTAACATTATTGCTTATTGTGTTCAAACTTGCAAGTACAAGATCTTTTAAGCTGACTTTGTTCTTTTGACATCTCCCCATCACTCTCTGTATTTTCTGGTCCAACCAGATATTCTGTCCTTATCTTTCACTTTCTCTGCCCCAGTCTTGGAATTTCCTGTTTTCTCCAAGAAGGCTTGGAGAGGCAGCATTTAGAAGCCATGATCTGGGAGCTCAAAGTGCTCACTGCCATGGGGATGCAGCTGCTCCTAGGTTCTCTTGGTGGACATAGCTAGGGAATTGGTTTGACTTACATGTATGCATGTGCACGTTACATCTATTTGTTTGATTTACATTTATGCAAGTATGTATACATTACATCTATATCCATCGCTATGTATTGAAAACAATGAGTTCGTACTGATATCCTTAATGCTAATCAAACATCTCAGGGTTCATCCTAGTTTTCTCCCTTTCATATTTCTAAATTCCTTCTCCAAGAGTGAGAAGGCTGTCTGCTCTGCCTTCACTACCATTTCCCCCTTCTCTGTTACTTCCTCACCCCTCACCTACTACAATGTAAGAATGCCTTTCTTACCTTTTTTGGGGCAACAAAAACCCTACCTACTCTCCCCCCATTCATGAATACTCTACTCACCCCCCTTGGGCTGAGTCATTCCCTGCATGGTAGCCCTTTTCTCCATTCTTGGGTTCCAACATCCCATATTCACCGCATGAACACTGTCTTTAACATGCTCAGGCCTCTAGATTTCACTCTAGACAGGCACCCAACTTTCCCTGCCTCTGACATCCTGTGCTGGCCTCCTGTCGACGCCCTCCTTACCCTGCTTTGGTTTTAATGCCCTGCTTTAGGCTGCTGCTGACACTGCCCCTTCCCCACAAGAATGCCTCTTTAGCCCTTTGGGGTTCTAACATCCTATGCTGCTAGACCAGTTCCCTTCTACTCCCCAGGTGGATGTCCTCTGACATCCTGTGCGTCCTCTTCTAGGACACCCCCTCTCTTTAGAGGCCCACTTCCTTCTGCTCAGTCTTCAAAAACTGTGCTTCAGGCACTGGGGATTCCCTCCTCTCCCTGCTTGTTTTCTGACACCCTAGTTGTCCCTTAGCTGTTGCTGCTGGAGCCCTCTGTGGGGACACTCACTGTACTCCCGCTGCCCAGCCTTCTATAGGCCATATTAGGCTGTCCTCTCTGTAGGAACATCCTCCTTGACCTGCTCATTTTCTGACACCTCTTGCTGAGCCCCTGTGACTCTCCCAGCACTCTGCATAGATCCACACCTAAGGACATGTACTTAAAGTTGTTAAAAAGGGAAAGAAAAGGAAAAGGAAGAAGAAAACACATGAAAAGTTTCTTCAATTCAAATATTATTTATTTTTGCTACATCTTTTATTTTCATAATTCATCTTGAGATCTTATATATTTGATTTGTCTTTTTAGAGGAAAAGCTTGGATTTGTGGACCAGGTAGATCTATTTTCCCAATGTTATCATTTAAATTTCCTTTTAACTCATAAATATAATGTTTTGCTTTCATAATTTATTTGCATTAGAGAAAGGTTATTTATTTATCATTTTATTGTTGATTTCTATTTTTATTGTATCTTGACAAACAATATAATTTGTATGATACCAGTTTTTATAATTTATTAAGCCTACTCCACATACAGTATCTAGTCTTTTCTAAATGCTTTGCGAGTGCCTGAAAACAAAGAACATTCTCTCTGCTGTGCACGTTTGTGTGCAAATGCATGTGTGTGTGCACACATATCTTGTTAATTATATTATTCAAATACTCTATATCTTGAATAAGTTTTGCACCAGTCTTTGAAAGTGGTATTTTAGTTTCCTACTATAAGTATGCAATTGTCAAATTTGGCAGCTTTGTTTATATTTTGAAGCTATATTATCAGACGAATATAGGTCTATGATTGTTTTAAGTTCTTGATGGATTTTTGGTTATTTTATCTATATAACTTTCTCTAAACTTCAGTTAATGCTTTTTATATTAAATTCTTTCTTGAATAGATATACAAACTTTGGTCAATATTTGTTTTTTATATCATTTCCCAAAATTCTTATGTTGCATTCTTTGAGGATAGTATTGTTTTAAGTGTCTTCTATAAATTAAGTCCTGATGCATTTTTAGTCTAATCTGAGAGTTTTTTGTGAGATGATTTAAATTTATTATCTGCATTTTAATTACTAATATATTTGAATTTATTTCTTCCATATAATTTTGTTTGTTATATAATATGTTCTTGTTCCCTTTCTTTCCTCCAATTATGTAGGTCAATTTTTTTCATCATTTTCCTTTTATACATTTAAAAAGTTATATTTTTCATTTCTATATTCATATTCTACATTATGTAAATATATAGTTAATAAAAATTTAAAATGTATTTTTCTAGTTAAATATGAAGCTTATCCTTACTTCAGGTTTCACAAATAAGGCAAAAGAGTTGAAATATTTTATTTCCTTCTATTGTCTCTTAACTTTCAACTTCCAAGTTTACTTCCCAGGTTGTAACTAAACATATTCAGTTTTATAATGAGTTTGTATGGAAAATACACAAGTAGTTTTTTTTTACCCATTTCTTTGCTTATTATTAATTCATTTCCCACATATATTCTTTAAACTTCTTTATTTTTTTCTTGATAGAGTTCATTCTTTGCTGCTTCTGTCAATGAAAATCTGAGACGAACTAAAATACGGCCTCTCTGAAATTGTCAGCCATTGACACAATTGAATGATTTTTTAATTTAGATATAGAATTCTAAAGTCAGAGGTTCTCTCTATTGACTCCTGATATTATACATTTCCAAAGATAAATATAATATCAATGAGACTTATGTTTCTTTCCTCCCTGGTAACATCAAGGATATTCTTTCTATTCTCTATCATTACTCTTGTGAAGTTTTACTATGTTCCTGTAGTGTGAATGGAATAAAATTATCCTGACTCTTCTTGTCCCATGTGTTGGAAATAGTTTAGTTCTCTAGTAATCTTGGGATGCATGCAAGGCTGTTCCAGTCTCTATTCATGGGAGTGTTATGTCTCACACCCTGAGCTCCTGAAAGGCAGTCAGTGTCAAATGGGTTGTAGCCATGGAGATCTGAGAAATCCTGGTCACTGCTCCTGCACTTTTTGCTTAGATCTGTGCCCAGCTCTTCTGTACCAAGTGATTTTAGTTTTTGACCATGAATTAACAAGTGTTCCCTTTGGTTATTTTCATGTAGGAAATAACTCCCTTTCTTAGTTTCATAATCAGCAATTATTAATTTTGAACTTTAAAAAGTCATTTCCACTGTAGTGAGAGGAGGATATGTTTAATCTATCTTCATAAATATTAGCTTAGAGGAAGCTGAGACTCTTTCCAGTCAATCTTATGCTAAGGTCATTAAGTCTTACTTTAAAAAAGTGATAGAGAGAGAACTTTTGTACCTGAATATTTAAAGAAGGTTGGGAAGGCTAAAGGCAAGAAGAAGTTTAGGGTAAAGGGATGAAAAATGAGCACTGCAAGTTAGAGTATGTACCACCATAAAGTTGGTTCCATACAATGTGTGCAGCCAAGAAAGTGACCAGGAGGAATGCATTTGTATACCTCATTTCTGTGTCATCAACCCATAGAACCAATTTAAATTCCGTGGCCTGGGAACAACTATTCTGGGTACACGTTCCATCTCATAAACTAAATTTCCTTTAACCTGTACATTGCAATTTCACCTACCAAATGCTCAGTTGCTACTTGAGTGAGACTATCGTGTAGCCTGAACTTGACAGCTATCCTGCCAAATACCCCAACCATTGTGTCATGGAATTGAGAGGTTTAAGAGTCTTTATGACCTTCTATCCCAAATCAGTCTTCCTTTACCCAATACCTACTTCCCTGGGTTTTTCCAGGAGACCTCTGGAAATTAGTGTGTTAGGGGAAAGAGAAGGTTCTATGCTTGTATTTAGGGGTCAAACAAAGATACGGTTGGATACTCTGAACTGGGAAAGATGTATGATTTCACGCTGCTACATTAGCACTATCATCTGCTCTCTCATTTACCTATAGCTCGTATTGGCTAGGTTCCCACAAGACTTTCTGTTCTACACACAGGTGAGGCCACAGATGCTCTCTAAAAAGCCCTATTTATGTTTTCCAGAGCTGTGGTTTCCAGAATCTATTTGTTCAGGACACAGCCCCCTGGACTTATCAGTTTCACTTTTTGGTCACCCTTTTGGTCCAGAATCTTTATGGACTGTATCTGGTTGGTTCCCAACCCACCATCACACCTGACAACTCTCCAGATCGTCCCTCTGGTCTCTGCTATCTCGATTCATCACTAAGCTTTGGCCAACTGAACTTCACCCCTGATTTCACCACAGCTG
This sequence comes from Rousettus aegyptiacus, assembly GCF_014176215.1. NCBI lineage: Eukaryota > Metazoa > Chordata > Mammalia > Chiroptera > Pteropodidae > Rousettus > Rousettus aegyptiacus. The sequence goes on along the minus strand of NW_023416293.1, from coordinate 21,612,267 downwards.
GGAAGGGTGTTTGGACATGTTTTCTACCTTTTTACAAAGATTACCTTATGGAAAAAAAGAGAAAGAAGAAGGAAAGATAAATGTTATTTCCCGACTACCAGTTGTATACCAAATACTGTGCTTGATAATTTAGATTCATTGTCTTAATTGTTTCAACCAAAATTGGAGTTAGATGTTAACCTTAAAAAGAAAGCAAACACACTCTAAATTATGTAATTCCTTAAAAAGTGTGAAATAATTAAGGACCTATAAGCTAATAAAAACATAAAGATTTATTACTCAGTTTACGAGTCAACAAACTCATGTCTACATGGAACTTTTAACGTTTTGAAAATGAAGTTGTGATGCACGATGTCTCAGTTCCAGAGGAACTTCCCCAGCCATTCAGAGGCACATACCATAGTTTCTGCTTTAATTTGATTTTAAAATAATGATATCTTATGTTCGATACCTCATTTGGAGTATAATGCATGAGTTTAGTTTTTCTCTGTCCTTCGCATTTATCAAATTCTTAAGCATTTCTCATTATTTCTTAAAATGACGTAGGAGATGGATTGGTACTTTTGTTTGGCTCATGCTAATGTTTTAGAGTAGGGGTTCCCAATCCCTGGGACTGCAGACCAGTACTGGTCTTTGGCCTGTTAGGAACCGGGCCACTCAGTAGGAGGTCAGCGGTGGGCGAGTGAAGCTTCATCTATCTGCAGCTGCTCCCCAGCGCCAGCGTCACTGCCTCAGCTCCACCTCAGATCGTCAGCCATTAGATTCTCATAGGAGCACCACTCCCTGGTGCCAAAAAGATTGAGTACCACTGTTTTAGATCGGTTTAGAGTAGGCAAAGAGATGGTCATGGATAACAGTAAAACCACTGGCTATTTTAAATGTGCTCTTTCAAGTATGCGTTTAAGGACACAAAATTCTACGTGTAGAGATAATTGGTGAATGTCGGCTGGCCTGAATTCATGCTGATAGCTAAGACTTGCCTTTCTTCATACACTCCCATTATATGTCTATAAAGAGAAGTGAGCCCTCAACTACTGGGAGATAGTTGAATGGGAGATGCATCTGCAAGTCCTGAATAGCAAGACTAACTCGTATCTGTCATAATGAAAAAGGAAGGTTTTTGCATTCATTTATTTTCCTAGCATCTGACAGGACACAGCTTAGGTAAGTTTGCTGACTACATTTCTATCACTCTGGTTCAAGCAGATAATTCTTTGCAGGAAACATTACTGTAACATCAGAGGAAAGAATCTGGTCAATGCAGTTTAGAAGATGAATTAAATAGTTTTGTAATGTAAGTGAAGGAAGTCCAGACCACTACTTTGGTGGACAACTTTTTAAATTGCTTTAAGGTAGAAAACATTTAATCAATTCTTATTTATTCTTACAAGCCATTTTATTGATTAAAAACTGGAGAGATCTTTACCTGTGCTTGTAGATCAAACTGCCGCAAGGTGGGTGGGAGACAGCTGCTGCCCCTGTACGTTAACTGCACGGAACTCACAAACCTTCCTCTGTGCTTCTGAAATGTCACCGCCTTCATATCCTGAGTATTGGCTAAACCATGATATTTGGAGTCACTAGGCCATTTAAAGCTTTTATGTACTTGAACTCAGAAATTGACTCACATTTTTTCTGGGAGCTCCTGACTTGGGGATATTTGCCTGAGGGTTTCTCTTCTTTGCCCTTTATGGCCATTCATTTCTGTGTAAATCCATGATTTGGAATTGTCTGTAAAAATGAGTTTTTAAGGATTGACCATTTATGAAAGATAACCACCAAAATAACCAATCATTTTTGTGCAAGGGTCATTGTTATGCATCTTATCCTATTAATAGGTTTATGGTTTTCTTTCAAGTTTTAAGGAAGAACATCAATAAACTTAGTGTTGTTTGCATATTATGCATTATTTTTAAAAAGCCATATGGACATATAATTAAACCCTTCTTAAACTAGTCAATGTTCAAAATATAGCCTATATACAAATTTCTCCTGCTTAGTTTCTTTCATTTTGTGGCAGTTTTATAAACTAGTCAGTGGACTCCCTACTGATTTCTCACCAGTGCTGGTAAAGTTATAAGAATTTAAATTTATCTACAGTAATTAATAGTCATTTATAACTAGACCTCTTTTTTTAGATAACCAGGGTCTACAATGCCTTGGCAGATGTGAAAGCAAACAGGTAAAGCCCATGTTCTGGCTGGGCAAAATTTTGTGTCACTGACCCAACCTTTAAAGGGAATCAGGTTTTTCACCTGGGTCCATGGATGAGTTTCACACGGTATTCTGTGAATGTCCAAAAATTCACTGCAAATGTTTTCTATGTGAGAATGTATGTGAATTTTCAATTAACTTTTAAAAAAAGAGGTTGTAGAATATAAAGCAGTGGTCCACAACCTTTTTGGCACCAGGGACCGGTGCTCCTATGAGAATCTAATGCCTGATGATCTGAGGTGGAGCTGAGGCAGTGACGCTAGTGCTGGGGAGCGGCTGCAAATAGATGAAGCTTCGCTTGTGTGCCGCTCACCTCCTCCTATGCGGCCTGGTTTCTAACAGGCCACAGACCAGTACCAGTCCATGGCCCGGGGGTGGAGGACCCCTGGTATAGTGGATCAGTGTGGCATACTTGTATGCTTGTATCAGTATAACAGACTCTGGAATCAGACTGCCTAGATTTGTATCCCAACCTACCACTTGGCTGTGTGACTTTGAACATGTTACTTAACTTCTCTCTGCTTCATTATTCTCAAAATTGCAGATATGATCTTACCGGGTTGCTGTAAGGATTAAATGTGAGGATTTTATGAGCATTTGAAGATCATAATACAGTGGCAGGCACTTAGCACTCATTAAATGTTGGTAATTACCATTATGTTCTCAAAGGAATTTGTAACCACCAGAGTTAAGAGCCACCAACCTAAGCCATTTTTAGAATCATACTTAAAACAAAAATCAGTTCTTCGATTGGGCAGTCACAGTTGAACCTAATTGTAATATAATATTCATTAGCAAAACATAGAGATGCATATTCGTAATGAGGCAGAAAGACTTGTAAATAGCTCTGAAAGTGTGCAAGGCCAATTTGTGTTGTTTTCCCACAACACAAGAAGAAAGGGTTTCCCTGGTCCTTGGATGAGCCCCCAAGTGAAATACTTTCAATCTGTTCCTGATTGCTGTACCGCCCAAGCGTAGCTTGAAACCCTGAGGCTTTCAGGACAATAGTTTAAATTGCAACTCTAAGTTAGTCAATGCTGTCTCAGCATTTTGTTGTTGTTGTTTCTTTAGTTATCATGGAAGTCAAAAGTTACAAATGCAATGAGATTCTGAATCTTTTAATGAAAGATAAAACAACAATATAAACATACACAAATTTACAGAGAAGGAATCAACTTTAATACATTTGGAGTAAAAGGTGTTTCTTATTTAAATATGGTATAAAAATAAATGCAAGAAACATTAACTGAGAATGTACGGACAACAAAGATACGAGCTTGTTTCTGACTGTGGATATATTGGTGAAATAAAACTTTCTGTGCTAATTTATTATTTAATAAATGTGAAGCCATATGTATACTTATTGATATATGCTTTTTTTTCTTTTTCAATTCTTCCAGTTTGTGACTGACTGAATTTTCTGTGAACTGTGTGTCTAGCAGAAGCTTTAAGAGAGAGAGAGAGAAAGGGAAAGAAAAAGATTTATTTCACTTGAACTTGGTAAAAAGGAAAAGACATGGATCCAGCTTAGTACAAGGAGGAAGTAAGCAGACAACACTTTGAAATGGAGGCATTGAGATGGCAGAGTCCCTTGGAGATTGCAATGCCTTAATGCACACAATGAAAGAACAATTCAGGTCCTTTGCTCATGCAACATCTTGGTCTAATGTCCTCTGCTCCAGGTAACAACAAAGAGCTACAAAGTATATGCAGCGACTCAATCTGTTTCCATGCTACAAGGTGATCCATTTAGTAAGACTGAACGAGGCTTGTTAACCTCTTTGACGTGACAGATTTCCCCTGAGAAAAAATATAAACAGGGATAAACAAAGAAAACAGTATGATCGCTGAAAACCTGCTTATGAGTAACATCTATCTATTGCAGTTGATTTTTGTGCAAGGGTGAAAATGGAACCCATTAGGTGCAGCTTAGTTCAAACTTCACGACGAACTTCCCTCCCGCCAACACATCAAACAAAATGAGCCTCCCTCCTTCCACCCTCCCACTCCTCCTGCCCACTTCCTCCCCACTGCAAACAGACTGATGGGTTCACAGCACAGATTAGCAAATCATAAAACATGTCCATAAACGTTCATTGAGGCTTAGCAATGATGCAACACCTAGGTTAGCAATTGGTTATAAACATTTTACAACAAAACTTTGTAAGTTGCTCTGAAAGATAGCAATGTGAATGCATTCTTGGTCAATCGCTGGAACTAGTATTATATTGATATATATTCAGATATGCATAGAGTATGATTTTATTAAATAAAATGCATTTTTGAGGGTATGATCGGTGGAAACTCAAGATTGAGTCTATCCTTTATCCTATATAGTAATGGAGATAAAGGTGCCAATTATACATCTAAAGATAAAAGTTTATTTGAATCCTACTTCAAATCATAGACATTTCCCTGTCCTTTTCCATCTGATTTCCTCCAACTCCAAGCCCAGAAAAATCCCATATATCCTGATTCCACATATTGTGTTAATATCTAGAATGCATATTCATTTTGGAGGGAAATCTTGAAAACTGTCCCTGTTAATTACAAGTATTCTAGAGAGATAAGAAATTTAAAATTTCTGATCAGAATAGCAGATTGCTGATTAGTGATTTATGTTCCATCTTTTATTGTATATACTTTAGATGGTCCACTTATTGAATGGAATTTGTGCTTCTTAGAGGTTAAAATAATGAGGAAAAAATCAAAATGTTTTTTAAGAAATATAATAGTTTAGTACTATACTAGTCAAATAGTCAATGGTCTTGATTTACTAGCTAATGTGGCTCAGATAGAGTTTAATAAGGGAGTGGTGTGGTGTTGGGAGAAAAAACCATCACTCATGACCACATTTTGGGAAAAGCACAAGATGTTTAAGAAATCATTAATAATTCACAAATCAGGCTTTCTTTACACACTGTACAGTAACTGACAAGGAACTTTTTGCTGACTTGAGCAGTGGCAGCGAAAACCAAGCGCCATTTTCTTTTAATTGGGCAAAAGGGTTCACAACTTAGCTTTCAGCAACCAACAGTAGAAAATGCCAAAGTTTAGCAAAGGTTTTTCTCACTTAGCTCTAGTCATTTTTCAGGAGGAAAAATAATAAAGGAAAAATCAGATTATTAACAATATGCCCTACTTTACATTATATATTGGCCTCGTAAACAAAATATGTTTTTTCTTCTTGACACCACTACTGCACTTTTTCTCATCCCTGAAATGTGGATAATAATATTACCTACTTTAAAAGCTATTTCTGAAGAATAATACAAGTAAATGCTAAAACTATTATTGAAACATTCTACATATTCTATTAATAATAATAATAATTATTATTATTCATGTTATATGCTTTTGCATTAGGACGCCAAGACCTAAAGTCACTGTTTCGACTCTGAGAAAAGCAGAAAATTGTGAATAAATTGGAAGCTGAAATGATACTGCTTTTTCATCCAAAACATGGGCAAGTAGGTTAATCAAACAATGTTGGAATCAAAAAACTAATTTTCTATACTTGAAGACTATACTATTTCCTATATTTACTACTGTATTCTCTTATGCTATTAATATAACTATATATAATATAAATGTATACATATTCATTCTGAAGATAATGTATTTTTAAAAAGTGCTTACTGTTTCACATATCGAAAGAGTGAATTCTTATATAGTAGAAGAAGAGGGGAAAGATGTTAATATAAAACTATTTCTTTTAAACCATTTGATTAATGTAATTTGGTTCAAACTATTGGGAAAAAAGTGAAGTGGATGCATTGAAATAGGAAGCCATTTGAAACTCAGATATAATAATTTTTTTTTACTTGAACTATAAATGTAATAAATAGTAATATGGTTCTCTCAAATTTTTCCCCCCAAATATCATTGAAGCTGTTAGTACTTGGAAGTATGGGCTTCATTAAGAAGAAAGTGAGGTACAAGTTTAGCTTGATAGGCTGTTGTCCCAGGAGATAATTTAAAAAAAAAAAAAAAAAAAAACCTCATTTATGGAAGCTCAAAGAGAAACACAGGCATACAATAAACCTGGGGTTTTGTGATAATAGACAAACAGATGAATAAAAATGGGAAATCTTATACATACATTTTAATATAGTCACACAATAAAACACTTTGTATAATATAAACTTATCAAATTTGTAACAAGGATATCTGTTTTTTGTATTGAGACAACTAAGAGGCAAATTTAGGTACAACTAACAGTAAAAAGAACTTAAGAGCCCCAATCTGAGGCCAGAGTAAATAGCCCGGATGACCAATGAGTCATTTAGGTTGAGGGTCTAGATCACTTGTCTCTATCTGTAAACCGAGTGCACATCCTGCCTTGTTCACACACCAGAAAGAAAAGTACAAAGGCAATATTCTAGTGCGCAAAGAAATATCGATCACTTGCTCTATTGGAAGATCTTAAATTAAAAAGGACATTGATATTTTCTTTTAAGTGGGAAAGAATATATTTGTACATCAGCCATTTTGTAACAATCATTTTTAGCGCAGTCTCTTGGAGGCTCTGTGGAATGATCCCCTGACAATTATCTTTCATAATTTTTCCAAGTTGAAGAATCTGAGAAAATTTTACAGCTAAATTTTAATTTCATTTTGGAAATGAAAAGGGCTAAAAAAAACCCTTCCCAATAGCATTTTTTATCAAATCGTTTATATTTAAATTCTATATGAATGGTACTTTTTAAAAATCAAATGACTATATATCTGTTATGTGATTTATATCCTTTCTTGCTAGATTTTAAAGGAAATAGATTACATTGTAAACAGATATCTGTTTAGAAAGACAAAAACAGAAACTCAGAACAAAATAAAACAAAAATTCGAGATCCTATGAGATTTTGTGATACTGTTTTTGGTTAGTGAACAAGATGCTAGACAAAGAAGCACATAATCAGTTTCAAAACAGAATAAACCTCAGACTTGAGCTGGTGCCTGCAGGAATACAGAACATCCATCTAATTCATAATACACTTATCATATAAACAAAGGGGGTTTTCTAGAGTCTGACAACCAAACCTCACCTCCACCAAACCAATTTCTCTATACCTTAAATGCAGTACAGAGATTTTGTTATAATTAGATAAATAAACCCTCCCAAACAAACAACCTATGTATTTGTTCTTAGCTTTTCCAAGTTAGCTATCAGTAGTTATGTATTTTTACCTGATTTTAAAAATCTTTCCTTGTCTTAAAGTAGTAAGAGAAAGTTGTGCAGACACTAATCAGTAAAAGAAAAGGAAGTAGAGGGAAGCTACTTGGGTGACAAAGCCACTCATTTGATTACTGTTGTAAAAGTACACAGCAGTCTCTCCCAGTCTACAGGACAGTAAGCAGAAAAGGAGAAATGAAGAGATAGACTTTTAGAAGATAGCCATGGAAGCATGGAAAGAGATGAGCAGGAAAGTGTCTGCATTAGAATGCCTCGTAGGCTTCAAAGACAATGGTAAAAGAATAAAAAGAAGAAAGGGCAAATCTTGTCATAGAGTTTCCTCTGATGTATGTGACCCAATCATTGGACCAGATGCTCAGCTCCACAGCTATGTAATAAAAAGAGTTGACCATTTGGTGATAATGAGATGCTGTTGGACCAGGAATAGGGTATGCCTTTATGAGAACCTGGAATAAAAGATGTTATCTGTTTGTCCTTTTACTCTCATGTTGAAAAATGTCCCTGTTTCACTTATAAATACAAATGTCTTTGCCTGGATTTTAAAATCCTTCATAATCTGGCTTCCCTGGCCTTTCCAACTGTGTATTATCAGGGTCCTTAGGCAGGCTTGAGGACCCACTCCTCTCTCAGTCCAGGTCACCTGTCCTGGCATCTAACTACCTACCTGTTCAGATCCTGCCCACTCTTCGAAAGTGAACTTCTTATCCATGTCCTTGCTGAAGTCTGTTTACTGTCCGCTGAACTCGTCTGCCATTCACCTCTCTGGACTCCATAGAATCAACCCTATACTGCATTTACATGCCATTTTGTATAATTCTCTAAGTCACCTGGCTTGGCAAAGCAATCCTCAGATGTTAAACAATATTAATATTAAAGAAGTCCCCAAATGCATACTTGTTTTCTTGCATAAGTTGAGTTCCTTGGCTGGAAATCACATTTTAAGAATAAACTTCTAGAAACCAGGGTAACAAGATTCAAATATCTTGGGATAAATAACTTTTAACTTGGAAGAAAAGAGGCACAATTAGATGAGGAATTGGGGAACATTGGTCACACAACAAATATTAGCTAATTAACTGACAGAATATGGGTCTCTTCAACTCTTGTTTTGCCCCCATTGTCCCTATTACGAAAATGAACTGGGAAGATGTTAGAAAGGAATTGAAGCTGAGCCAGGTGACTGGAAAGCTCTTCTCTGTTTTAAATGAAACCAGTTCTCCTAGGGACGCCTGCACATGAGTTTACTGAAACAGTGAATTATTTTAGCAAAACTGTGAAGAGTGAGTTCTTAGAAAGTTAGAGATAAGCTCAAATTGTTGAGACCTCGAAGAAAGGAAGGAAGGAAAGATTCTGTAGCTAGTTTGGGCCAGTGTATTTAATGTTTAACACTGAAAAAAATGCTGTGGTATACTAAAAAAAAAAAAAAAAGTTTATGAACATATTAATATTTAAATACTGATTGAGAAAGAACAAATAAAGCCAAATACTCTCATTTCCTTTACTAAAAATATTTTCCTAAAATAAAAGTAGTATATGTCCATTAGAGAAAATGAAGAAAACATAGAAAAATATAAAGAAGAAATAAACATTACCTGAAATACAGTTATTTACATATGAATATATCCCTTTCCTTTTTATACAAAAATATTATTTTTTATATCTTATTATTTTACAAAACTGAAATTATACTGCGCATAGTTTTATGGCTTATTATGACTAACATGTGTATTAAAATGATTATATTTTGATCAATTATCCATTTTACATATATTTCTTCTAAAATGTTTTGTTCAAATTTATTGCATTAGTGGGTAAGTCAATCCATTTAAAAAGTTACCTACAATTAAGAAAAAATTAAATATTATAGATTAGATCCAAATATATCTTAATGTGTTGCACATAATAAGAAAATATTGCATCTGAAATGTTATTTTAGTTCGACACACATATAAATGTACACAAGTACATTTTACATAGTAACACAATATACACATATACACACAAACACATAAATACATATGTATTACTATGTCCAATGTGGGTGGTAAAAAAAAAAACAGATGAAAACTGCTGCTCTAAATTTAATTTCTAATCATTGCATAATATTCCATCAGGTATAGATATACCTTGATGTATTTAAGAAATTCACCATTGTCATACATTCAGATCATGTCTTATATTTGGCAGTTATAGAATGCACTGTGTGTGAACATCTAGAGTTTCTTAAGATTGAATTATTAGAAGTTGAATTACTGATTGAAGGTGAGAGATTTCTAAGCTTTTGACTCATTTGAGAAAAGTGATTAGCAATCTATATTACTATTAACAGTGTATGAAACCACCAATTTTCTTACCTTTTTTCTGATGCTAGGTATCATTTTAAAAACTAACCTATTTGAAGGCAAAAGTTATTTTGTTGTTTTTTGAACAGCTTGGCTATTAATAAAGATAAGTTTTTTGTTTTCTCGTATTTTTATTGACTATTTCTTTGTTAAAACTATTCAAGTCCTTTGCTCATTTTTCTAAAGGCATATTGCTTTTCTAATTATTTGTTTGTAAAGAACTCTTCATATAATCAATATTAGGTCTTTATCATGTAACATGATTATTTAGTCATTTTTAAAAAGGGTTTGCCAGACTTGAGAAAAGCAGATTGCTTTAAACAAAGGTTTTTGAACTAAATGTGGCATGTAGATGTCTTTCATGGTGTTTCTGTGGATAAGACAGAGATGTGGTTCATGACTAAATAAATGATTATTTTCAGGGTGTGCTAATTACTGGAGTAGTGGACCTCTGCCTTCATCCCTCTTCTCTATGGCATTTTAATCGATAATTTGTGTGATTAAACTGATGGAATTCTGAGAAAATGCATGCCTGATGAAAATTTGGTAATCTTTGTTAAAAGATTGGGTAATAAAAGAATACTTTAAAAATTATGTAAAGCTGTAATTCATAAGATAACATTTAATAAAAAGAAGGATATAGAACCAACCTTACATTAAAATGAATAAATGATAAATCAAAAATCTAGCAACAAAGGGAGAGAGAGAAGAAGGGAAACTAGCTCAGTTTGTCTGGGATGAGGTCACGAAATCTGCATTTTCCAAACCCCTGGTGATTTTGAGATATGGAATATGGGTAGTTGAAACACACACAAAAAAACAGTGAACAAAAGATTTTAACTGTAGGAAATAAAAAGAAAACTTGAGAGGAATTGATATAATCATACATTCAAGCAATTAAACAAATAGAAAAGATGAGCACTTCCTCGTAGTCTTTTATTTCTAGTGTTATAAATATGTTCCTTCTAGAAGGAACAATCTTGCTAACTGGTGCTTGTTATTCTCCTGTGTAACTCAGCCATGTTTATTGGGCAATTTTTAAAAAATTGTTGATGAAATGGATGGAAAAAAAAAATCCTAATGCCAAAGTCCATTAACCAGAATGACTTGACAAACAAACAAACAAAAGGCTTGGAAATGATGTTTTAAATTCTCAACAACTACCACAAGCCTATTTTAATAATGGTCTCTTTTGGCTGAAATTATAGGTATAATTATTGTATTTAGAATTGCCCAATGTTTGCTCTTATTGCTCTTAGTTCTTTGTCATTAGAAACAACAATGTCAAAAATAGCCATCAAAATGTGATGCACGATGCAGAGAATGTGGTTTTTGCCCAATATGAGCTTGCCATATGGTCCTGGCCACAAGCCTTAGAAAATGCAGCAGGGCATCTGTAGACATAAATATAATATACATACATCTATAAACATGTATGCAATTTAGATAGCAATGTCTATTATTTAGCTATTTTAAATTGCCTACTTTAGTGTTATTGCCTCTAAATATTAACATAAATTATAAAAAATAAACTTGCATCCACTGCTATTATTGGTATAAAAATGACTTTCTTTTCTAAAAAAATTTTTTCATAAAGGAATGCTGATGAATACATGTAGCTTTAGATCGGGTAAGAGAAAATAAGAAATACACGACTTTGGTTATGATATAGGGCTGTCTAGTAAGTGACCTTATGCCTAGAGATGGTTAACATATGAATCTACTTTTAGTAAAAATTAAATTTAGATATAAAAGACCAATCTTTATTAATTTAAGTTCCATTCATATTTGTCCTAGTTATAGTAAAACAAATTTATAAAAAGAATGAGCAAACATTGCCCTTAGACTATTGATGAAATTCTATTCAACTATGTAATTCTACTCAATTCCATTTATATCAGCGGAGTAATTGAGACTGATACGGAGGTTAAGACCTAACGGTCTGCCATATAAAAAGATGCTCGGGGTCACTAATTATCAGAGAAATGCAAAGTAAAACCACAATGCGATATCCCCTCACACTTGACAGATCGGCTATCGTCACTAAATCAAAAAATAAGTTTTGGTGAGGATGTAGAGAAAAGGGAATCCTGGTTCATTGTTGGTGGGATTGCAAATTAGTACAGCCACTATGGACAATAGTTTGGAGGTTCCTCAAAAAATTGACTCACAAATACAGAAGACAAATTGATGATTGCCAGAGGGGAGTGAGGTAGGAAGGCTAGGTAAAAAAAGGTGAAGGGATGAATAAGTACAGATTAGTAGCTACAAAACAGCCACGGTGAGGTAGAGCAGCATAGGGAATTTAGTCAATATTATTGTAATGGCTGTGTGTAGTGCCAGGTGTGTGCTAGAATAATTGGGGAGATCACTTTATAAATTATATAAATGTCTAAACATTGTATTATATACCTGAAACTAATATAAAATAAATAAAATAAAATTGAAATGTTAAAAAAAGTTGACTGTCTGCAAGTACGTGTCAAACATTGGAATGCTAAGTGCATGAGCACACACAGACTTTCTACAACTTGTTTTATCAGCTATGATTTGCATCTTAGTATAAGACTTAGATTATATTTGAATAATACTTCAAGGACACGTATCTTCAAATACAATCAAAGCAATAATGTAAAATGATGTATTAAATATTATATTACTTACGATTTCTAATTAAGATCATTTGAACTTTATTTTTCTACTATAAACTCAGTAATGTTGGCTCAAAAATGTTCTAGCCTACATATAAATTTATTAGTGCTAAAAGTCTTACTCTTCCTCCTTTACTTCCTCTATTTCATGGCCAAAAGTTCTAGCTGTTATCATCAAATGTGAATTGATACGGTAGCTGCTGATTCCGCAAACATATCCTCCCATCTCTAGATTCTCTTAACTTGCCTTTCACCCTCGTCTTCTGCCCAGGCCCATCATGTAAATCCAGAACACTGGCTGTCTTCCTGATTACCATTTTCTGTATTAAGCTCCTTTAACTGGAAACCTCCATGGCAGTCCTTATCTGAAAAACAACTAAGTGTGTCAAATGCCCAGTCCCTCTTTCTGGTTCCACCTTTATTCACTCCCTGTTCAGGGCTGGCTGCCCAGCTATCATTAGGCAGGGCTCTTGCTTAGGTCTCAACTCTTACACTTGCCTACTCTGTGCTGCTTTAAGAAGCATCATTATGATTTACATGAGTAAGCTAGTAGAAAGCTACTAGTTTTTTTCTGTTCATATCTATCCTCTTATAAACTATAAGCTACCTAAGAGTAGTGGCTATATCTCATTATCTCTGTCATCTCAGATAGAAAGCAAAGTACCTGACCCACAGTAATGCTTGATAACTTATGTTTTCTGTTTTTTTTTTTTTTTTTTTTTGCTGTTGTTGTTGGATAAAGAATCCATAGTTCTTGGATAGATCATGGGTACTATTAGGTTGTAAACTTATAACAAAAAGTCCTCGGGATGGTCTTCAACTACCTAGGTAGATGGAGTTTCACAACCACTGGCATAAGCCCAAGGCCTTAGGTATATTGGAACAGTACTTTGGGAAATGTCATTGAAACTTCTGCCTCTGGCACATGCTCCTTAGGAGCCCCTGGGTTGTCCTGGGTGCTCTCTGACCTACATGCTATACAATTCACAGATTATAGAACTTGAGTAGAAGTTTAAGAACTAATGATCTACTAAGGGAAAATAAAAATACATTGTCCAAACTGAAGAGGGTACATGGTTTGTCACAGGTCACATCAGCTGATTTACATTGGACTACAGGGAACCTAAAATTTCTTTCTTAGACAAGTTATCACCACCAGCAGTTTCAATTTCCATAAAACAAGGTGGATAGCCACATGTGTGCTAACAACAAAACGATAAATGAGATGAGTTTCAGGTCTATAAGAAAAAAAGAGAGGAGAATATAGTTCATCTTCCACCAAATTTACTTTATGTGTTTACTGGTAATATCCATGGTGAGAAAATCCAATGACCAGTTTATAAATTATATTACATAAAGGGGTCTAAGAATTTGCTAATATAGTTTACCTATACTTGTAATCTCAAATCATAAAATCTACTGCACTCAACAAGAAAACAATATGCACAAAGTTTTCCTTAAGGTGAGTTCACAAGTGCTCAGATGCAAACTGGAACCTTTCTTCTCACAGTTGCTAATTTACTTGTATATCATGATGGATGTTTCTGTGAAGATGATCTGCTTCATTACAGAGATGTTTATGTAAATAGAGGCTCTCATTAACTTCATGGAGCTTTTAATATGCTGTAACTATATTAGTACACCTATAATTTAGAAAAATGACTTTTCTGAGGTTTGCCTCTATTTCATTGTAGAAGAAAATGTTATCAAAAGACATGAAAGTAAGGGCAGGCTGTCTTTTTAATCATATAGGAATAGCATATAACCTGTGATATATAGGCAAAACTTAATATCTGTTGAATAAATGAGAACCAGGAAAATAGTATAAAAATAATAAAAATGTAGCATACGAGTGGATCCTAGAGCAGCACCAGGTCGATGTTCTCAATTGGTATTTTGCATGGTGAACAAATCCAGTGACGAGTTTATAAATTTTCTTCACAGGTACTTCAGGATCCTTACCAATGTAGCTTATCTACATTAATGTGTCCATGAGCCCAACTAGCAGAATCTAAAGCACTCGACCAGGAGGCTCAATACTAAGGACCAATGTCCAGACCAAACGAGCCGTCGCGGAGTCCCCATGGGTAGCTCTGACCCTGCATTGTCCTGCTGCCTGGAGCGATAGCTCCCAAAGCTGATTTTTATATTATTATAGGGTTATGCTGGGTGGAGAGAATAGTTTCAGTGTACAGTTTTGGTGGTTGTTAGGGTATATGGAAATAATTTATGCTAGATTTCAAATTTATTCAAACCCAAGTTAAGCAATCACTTCTTGACCAGGGACTAGAAATAATCTGTAGAATCTGTGACAGTGTCTTAAAATAATGGTACAAGGCTACAGTGAAAGCGACTGCAGTTCCTCAGAGAGTGAGAACTTATTGGTAAGGGAGGCTATGATGAATGTGAAACACAAGTGTATTTGAAAATCAAGATACAAAGTCTGATTCCTGCCTTCTACAATAAGTTATTTTTCCCTCTACAATAGGCTCTTGTGTTAGAGAAAAAGTAAAGATAAGCTAGAGAGAAAAATAGACACCTCTTCTTTTATAATTTGCATTCCCTGTAACAAAGCAATTAAATTGTTTATGAATATAGTATAAGAAAAATGTCAATATTTAACTTTAAGGATGTTTATCACTCTTGATCTGCAATGGCCATGAAGAAGAAAGAAAAAGAAAGAAAGAAAGAAAGAAAGAAAGAAAGAAAGAAAGAAAGAAAGAAAGAAAGAAAGAAAGAAAGAAAGAAAGAAAGGAGGGAGGGAGGGAGGGAGGGAGGGAGGGAGGGAGGGAGGGAGGGAGGTAGGAAGGAAGGAAGGAAGGAAGGAAGGAAGGAAGGAAGGAAGGAAGGAAGGAAGGAAGGAACAACATAAACGTCCATCGACAGAGTACTGGAAAAATACATTCTGAGTATATCCATTCAGAGGAACTTTATGTAGTTAATAAGTAGAGTCATGTAGAAGAATATAAAATGACCTAGAAGATATTTTGATGCAATTTAAGTAAATAAAGCATATTTTAAAAGCATATTTAAAGTATAATTCCATTTCTTAAATATTTATATGTATTTGTGCAAAGTGCTAATTTGAGCTATTTCTTGGTAGAGAGATTACAGATAAAGAAACTGAGATTCAACAGTTCGACTGATTTATAAAAATTCATGTGGCAAGAAAGCATGGGACTAGGTTTCAATCCTAAATATTAAAATGTCAGGCTTCCAGGCCTGGGCTCTTTTTATCACATTTTGCTGCTTATGAAAAATCTACATTAAGTGTGTCAGTCAGTAACTACATAATGGGCTTAAAGAATTTAATTAGATTTAACTAAAAAGAACAGTCCTAAAAAGACTAAATATTGCATCTTTCTCACTTTTAATACTCCAAACAAGTAATAGGATTCATATTTGCATTTGTTCTTATCAATATGTGTGTTAATGAGTTGCAGGGTTAAACACAGAGTTGAACCAAAACATCAACTGATTTCAGAGCCAACTCAGTCCATTGGTTAAATGTTGGGGAGACTCTCTCTCGCCATCTCCTTAACTTCTGGTAATTTGTTGCCATCTCTGGAGCAAGGCTTCCAAGCCCAAGACACTAGCATAAGTCTACCAGAGCAGAGGCAACCAGCCAAGGTGGTCAGTGTATCTTTTCTGCTGACTCTTTTAAAGGCTATGTAAATAATTGTGTTTATTGAGATAGGGTAATTTTTTTTTCTCTCCAAAAGAGGTTAGATTAGGTGAGTTCCTGAGAGTTCAACATTCTCTAATTCTCATTTCTACTTTTCTAGCCCGAAGATAAGATAATTTAATTTCCACTTCACACAAACTAAGGAGAGGAGGTAAGTAATACAGTTGGCACTTGATTTATGAATTTAAATTGAAGACATGAGTGATAAATCCTCCTACCTTGTGTTTTTCATTTTCAATCTGTTCTCCCTTTGTGTTGCAGACAGATGCTATGATAATTTAATGGTTGGAAAAATGGTGTCAGATTTCGTGATGGTGATAGAGGAAGAAAAAACTATTACAATTGATACAACATATGAACTTTGTCAAAAGAGAACGAAGTCAACTTAATAAGAATAACACTTGAGGGTAAGAGAGAACATAGCAACCCTTGAAAGACCTTAAGCGACTTCTCTGATGGCAAAAATAAATAAATAAATAAATAAATAAATAAATAAATAAATAAATAAATAAATAAAGTAATAAAAGAATAAATCACAGGAAATGAGATCAATGAAGACCATGAGCCAAGGTGAAGGTATAACACAAAAGTGTAAGTTAGTCTTATCGCTCTAGTGTTGGGCATAGCAGAAAGAAAATGAGTAATCTATATATAGAGGAATGGATTTAAAGTTAGAAAACTTTGCTTCCATTCCTGGCTCTAACACTTAACAATTGTGATATTTGTGAAGCGATCTCACCTCATTATTGCTCAATTTGCTCACGTGTGAAAGATTGTCCAAAAAAAGAATGTCCTTGAAACACTATAAAACGCTATGCAACTTTTAACCATTTTATTGTAACTATTCTGTAACGTGACAAAGAGTTTATTAGTCTCAGTAACCAACAGAAGTTCCAATGGTATGGAAAGATCTGTCCAGTAAAACATTTTTGACTTTTGTGTGAAACAAAACAGAAATGTTATTTTTTTTTAAAGCCGGGTTATGAAAATATGCTGGGGCATGTAAATCAACTTCTACAAATAGATACTAATTAAAAATGGACTCAGACTGCAGAAGAGGATATCATCAGGTGACAGGATTTACTTATCTTCTACCAGATAAGCAGTGGGGAGAGAAAGAGTTTGGGAACAAAACAAAGTTGGGTCAGCGCCAGCTCCCTAACTTTGATTCTGGGCAAATTATGTACTACCTCTGACCCTTAAGTTTCCTGACCTGTAAAATGAGTAAAATAATGAATACAATAGTAGTGAATTTGCAAGGTTAGATTAAATTAAAATAGGCAGTACAAAGTGACTAGTGCAGGGTCCGGTCACGGCAAATACTCAATGAATACATGTTATTAGAATTATCATCTCATTCTTCCCAGTTCCTTTCATAGTTCATGTATTTGTTTACCTATGTTTTCCCTATTCCATTTCTTTCTTGGATACTGTCTATTTTGTAGTCTCCTTGTATTTACTTCTTTAAAATGTTTATTTAAATTTCATCTTTCCTCCATTGTAATAAAATTACTGAATTTAATAAAATTACTGATTATAATAAAATTACTCATTTATTATCTTGTGTTAAATTATTTTATTGATCTTATAAAAGTATCTTATAAAATTTATTATGTTAAGTACTTAAGATGCCTAACGCAACTGCTGGCCCTGAAATTAAT
Source organism: Rousettus aegyptiacus (assembly GCF_014176215.1). Lineage (NCBI taxonomy): Eukaryota > Metazoa > Chordata > Mammalia > Chiroptera > Pteropodidae > Rousettus > Rousettus aegyptiacus. The sequence continues at coordinate 21,594,520 of NW_023416293.1, read as the reverse complement.
CATAACATTTAGGATCACTGAATCAAGAGGAAATTAAAAGAAATGAGAATAGAATTTAAAGGGAACTTTAATAGAAACTAACCACCATAAGACTTAATGATATATAAAGGTCTCTGCCTTTTTCATGTTTCCAAGACATAGCACGATGTTGGGAATATAGTTTGCACTTGATGTATAAATTTCGATTTGAAGGTATAAATGATTAAACTTCTTTTCTCTTTGTTTCTTATTGATCCTTTCTTAAAGTTTGCAGTGTGTAACAATGTGATGCTATTTTTTAAAATTAAAGTATAATTGACATACAATGATATATTAGTTTCAGGTAGACAACATGGTGATTCTACATTTGTACACCTTATAATGCGATCACCACGATAAGTTAGTAACCATCTGTCACTGTACAAAATTATTAAAATATTCACTATATTCCCTGTGCTGTACATTATATCCCAGTAACTTACTTATTTTATAACTGGAAATTTGTACCTCTTATTCCTTTCTCCTTTTATACCTATCCTTTCTCACATCCCTGAAAATGAGAACATTAATTTGAAAAGACATATGCACCCCTATGATTATTGCAGCATTATTTACAATAGCCAAGTTATGGAGGCAACCTAGGTGTCCACTGATAGGTGATGGATAAAGAAGATGTTTGTAATTGTAAGAAATAATTATATATGTATATATAATTCAGCAATAAAAAAGAATGAAATTTTGTCATTTGTGACAACATGAGTGGACCTAGGAGGTATTACACTAAGTGTAATAAGTCAGACAGAGAAAGACAAATACCATATAATTTCACTTATATGTGGAATCTAAGAAACAAAACAAAACAAACATACAAATGTGGTGCTATTTTAAGAGTTGAGAAAGTTGGTCAGAATTGGGGATGGTGTTGGAGGAAAGACAACCATTTTGTTTCCCCTTTCCATCTACTTATATGGCATTATTATTTCTAATCATGTCACAGAAATTTCTATTATAATCTCAAGAACAATATTCTAAAAGCATTATATCAGAAAAGTATGAATTTGAAACTATTTTTAAATAATACACAGAGCACTGTGCAACTTTCTCCACCTAAATTTTGAGGCATTTCTTTTACATTGTTTTTATCTTCCCATGAAAGATATGAGGCATCTTATGAGGCATCTTTAGGAAAATTTTATATTAAAGGTCAGAGATTCCAATAAGGCCAGCCAAAATTTTGTGAAGTTCATAGTATGATTAATTCCTGGAGTCCCTCATTTTCCAGCCCTTTAATTTGTGCAATCACATTGAATGTTCAAAGTATACACTGCTTTTTAAAGTCTCTCAAATACTCCAGGCACAGGCACAACTGACGATTCACAAGCAGAATCGATTAACCCCACCACGAAGATCTTTGAAGGAAACTAAAAGCAAACACCATATCTTTTTTGAATCCGATTTGCTTAGATTTCTACACACACAACTCCATTTAACTAGCCATCACAGCAAAAGCCACAGCGCGCATGTGCGCGCGTGCACACACACACACACACACACACTCACACACTCACACACACTCACACACTCACACACACTCACACCCCAGCAGCAGCAGCAGCGACAACAGCAGCAGCATGGAACTAACCACACAACTCAACAGACGATGCAGACAAATTTGAGTATAAACCAAGATTTTTCTACCTCTTTTCATAACAGGTTAGTGCTGGCCCTCAGTGTTGGTGTACAGTTTTTATGGCATGGGAAAATAGGGATGTTTCTGCCCTATAAAAATAAATGTGTGAAGGCTTTAGTTTGAGCTTACACAATGTCAGAACGTTTTAAAGGCACTGGCACGATACAAAGAAAATAAAAAAAGAAAGAACCCCACAAACAAATATATCACCAAAACACATGGCAAGATACTAAGAAAACAGTAGTAGAAAAACAACTGGTTTCCCAAATGATTTATGCAATAATTTTCAACACCTTCCTGGAAAATAAAGAATAAGAGAAGCATGGCACTGAGTCTTTGGTGGGGCATATCTTGTCACCAACCACTATTCATTAGGTCAGTTTCTCCCTGCAGAAGGAGAAAGCACAGACCCCTCGATGTTCTTAATCTTTTAAACCTTAGAAAGAGCTAAGGAAAAGAGCACGGAAACACATGCACTATCTTTAATAAAGAAACGGATACATTGCATGAAACTAAAAATCTAAAAAATACTTATTCTTCATTTTATAGATCATAGTAGATACATACTTTTTTCCAAACCTTAGTTTGGTACATGTAGTTTTTCACATGTGACACCTTTGTCTACTCTAGAAAGGGTTGAGACAGAAAGATAAGAACAAAGTCCTGAATTTAAATAAAGACACTCCCTTGCCTGTTATATCACAAATTCAAGGTGGGCAGTGGGGTTAGGAACTGGGAACATTTCTTAATTGGACTTAAGCATTTGTAATTCATCAAAAAAGAAAACTTACCACATTCTGTGCAAATTTCTCGAAAGACGTTCTGCGATCTATTGAGTGTCCCGACTTACATGTGTTGGGTGGGGGGAGGGGGTAAAGGGAAACAGAAAACATAAAAAAAAAAAAGAAAGAAAGAAAGAAAGAAAAAAGAAAGCAAGGAAAACAGAGCAGAAAAAGAGAGGATGACGAAATGATGCAATGGCAAACCCTGCCTTAAACCCCAGGGACTAGCAAGGCAGGAGAGCCGCTAAGAGGCCCTTTGTTACGTTAAGAGCTCTCTTTTTGTTGGTGATTTTATTTTTGACACTGAAACTCTTCTTGTGAAGACAAAATGTGATTTCAAGCAAAATTAAACCACATTGAAATCAAGTAGATATGTGAATGTTTTATGCTGACATTTATAAAGTCTAAACATTTGAAAACCTAGGGGCATAGCTTTAAAATTTCCTTGTAATTTTTTGTTTTAGATTTCTGTTGATAACAATATTGACTTTATAAGCACTGTTATCCAATAGAACTTTCTGAAAGATGGAGATTTCATTTTATGCTGTCCAATATTTTAGAAGTCTTTAACTGTGACCATGGAGTACTTAAAATTTAGCTAGAGTTTTACGTAGTCTTAATTGATTTAATTTAAATTTAAATAACCCCTTATGGCTAGCAGCTGCAGTATTGGACAGAGTATCTATTTCAGTTGTAAAAGCAATGGATGTGAAAAATCCCATTAATCTAAAACAATGATCATGAATTATACAAAATTACAATTTCATATCAAAATTTCAAGAAGCTATGAGCTTTTTTTAACATTAAGAAATAATATGTGATGTTGATGTTTATATTCGGATTTTCCACACCCTATTACACTGATGACATAAGATGCTATTGACAGTGAGACTTTGATTATAAACATTAATTAAATAATGTGGTTCACTGCAACAGCCAAAATGTGCTTGGCTACCATCTTAGGCATGTAAAATTTATTGTGGGGATACCAAGTGTTTCAGGATAATTACCAAGTAAAAATTATTCAGAATCAAACATTACCACATTTTGACAATTTTCATTTAAAAAATGAGTAATTTTAATTATGAGGTATGTAGCTGAAAACATACATTCTAGTTTACTGGGCAAAGAACACTCTCTTCAAGTTTTTCACCTAATGACATTGTTCTTTTCCTTTTTTAATGTAAATTTTGATTTCCTTGAACTAGGCATACAAAAAACTAACATGAAGCATGAAAACGGCTTCTAAAAAGTTTCGTCAAGAATGAACATCTACAGAAACAAATTAAAAAAGTGAATAAGCTTTGGCAAACAGAAACAAAAACAAATTAAATGGCTCTTAAAAAATGCAAAGGTTTGGGGGAGGGTTATGGAGTGTATTCACTTACCATTTGTCCAATACCCTAGGCCCATGGGAAGGAACTATGTCAAATAGTTATAGCTGAGAATAGATAAAAAAAGATCACAAAGAATCATTACCTTTTTCTTTGCCTGTAGAAGCTCCTGATAGGCACTGGATCTTATAAAACGTGGATATGAGTCACTTTTCATCAATTTGTAAATGTGCTCCTAAAAAGAAATAATGGTTCAGGTGCTTCTTTATAATTTCTTATAATGTGAATACCTTATCTGTACAGAACAGTCAGGTCCTCAAATTTATTATTTTATTCACAAATCAATGTTTAAAGTGACTTAGGAGCTATAAGGAATGTAAATCACATTCACTCCTTTTAAAAAATAAAATTTGGTTAACAGAATGTCATCAAGTGATTTAAAATCAAGTAGTTGACTTATATGGATTACTTGAAAATATAAATAAATCTGTTATCTTTTAAAATTACTCTGGGCCAAAAGTGAATGATATGAGGTCAAGACTGAGTAAATCATCCTAGATACCTTTGGCATCACATGTACTCGGAAGGTTCAGACTGCCCATATGAACCCTCTCTCTTTGGTGCTAATTATATGGAAAATTGTAATCTACATCCACTTTGTGCCAGAGCATGAATCAAAAATAAATTGTGTGATATTTAATGGTTATATCTCCCAATTTCTGTGCTTTTATTTTTATCATTCGGTGACAAATTAGATAAATATTAAAAATGTAATCCTAATCAGTCTGCAATGTTCTATTTGGATGATAAATATTGGTAGACAAAGAAGTCGAAGAAAAAATGTATTTAGCCAAATCAGTGTTATTAGCCCAATTTAGGAAGATCCTTCTCTGGTGATTGCAGCTCGAGGGATGGTAAATGCTCCTTGGTTTTTCTACTCCAGTAAAATAGCAGTTGGAATAGAGTTTTGAACTATTTGAGAGTATCTGAATGTTCCAATCTCTTCTTATTTGGAGAAAATACATATTTTTGAAGATAGGGTTAAAAAAACCCACACACACACAAACTGGAGTTTAACATCTGAGCTTAATTGAAAGAGAAGCCTAGTGTCAGGTGGTAATGTTTTCTATGGAAAACTATGCCTTTTCATGTTATAGAAGACCTATTTATTAAATAAAATATCTTTAAATGGCAGAGATAAGACATCGGGAAGGTCATTCAAAACATTTTATATGCTGTTGGCTCCAGCAAAATGTTTGAGACTTTATCTTGAACTGAAAGAAAGATAAATAAGCAGAGAAGTAAGCAGTGTGGCCAGAATTTTCCCCCTGCTCTCTCTCATATGTCTCCGCAGAATGCAATTATTTCTACAGAGAAGACCACGCCAGTGCCAAGAAGAATGTGCAGTCAGTAGCTGCTTCGAACTATGTTAGTTTTCTACACTGTGGCTTGATTTCTTAAACCAAGGCCACGGAGAAATACATTTTCTATTGAGAGCAAAAATAAAAAGGACATTTGTGTATCTCATTCTTCATCTTCTATATTTTATTTTAGTAACATTTATTTAAAATGCAAGATACTTTCTAGAGTTAGTATTCGTTTCTAAAAAATGGTTTAAAAAATTACGAAGTATCAGGTTCTGATTTAAAAGCCAATTTCAACACATCATTGGGAAATAATATTCTCTCACTTTTTTTAGAGAAAGTGGATATTGAAATTGTTCTTAAGGAGGTAATTATGTCTAGTTTGAGAAAACACTAAAAAATTTGTTTTAGGAAGTTAATAAAGTAAAAGTTTTCAAATATTTCATATATTCCCCTTTAACAAATTTTCATGTAAAAATATACAAATTTATAAAACATCCTCAAGCTTTAAAAACAAGTCACTCTAAAGTGTCTCTGTTCTCTTCTAGGTCAATTAGAGTTATTTTACATACAGTTATCTAAACTGAAATATTAGACATAGCTGCCAATTTAAATTAAAAAAAAAAGAAGAAAGTACCTCAACTGCCAACTGCTCAGGAGCACATATTAACATAACGTGAGACCCCACACCTGTACCAACCTGAGCATCTTCGAATGTGTATCGTCCAGGCTCCTTCACGTTCTGTGTGGTTTTGTCATAGCTCTTAGAATCCAAGTTAATGGCACTGGGGGCTCCTGGAGCCAGAAATTCTTGCCATATTTCCTGGACGCGGGAGGGGACTTCTCTAATAGGCCTTTTCTTCAGGTCCTCCACTGCTAGCCAGAACCTGTGCAGAATGTGACACCAAGCATTTACTCCAACGTCTCATGATCTGAAAATTCTTATATTATTGAGTGATCCTACAGTTCACAATGCTGCATAATAATAAACTCACTTTCTCTGAGGGCTTCTTATATCAAGACTTTACTGATTTTTTTATTAGTTGTATTCAAAGGTATAAAAAATTTTGGAAGGAAATATTAGAAACAATCTCTTTTAAGTATTTGCTGCTAAAAGCAGATCTGCCAGAGCTCTAATTCTATGCAGGCTTAATTTTATTGACGCCAAGTAGCACTGCTGAAGAACCATTTATTAGCGAGAAAGAATAGTTTGGAGGGTTTTAAGGGTAAGTGGCTTACAGCATATGATTGGGGGATAAAGAGATGCATTACATTGCCCTTTTTTGGCTTTTTTTTGTCCATTTGAGCAATGAGGTTTAATATGGAGAGGATTTTCTGCTCTACCTGGCAAGAGAATTACAGCAAAGCTTTACTGGAGGTACAAGAGGGCTTGGCACACATCAGAAAAGGTCTTAGCTTGAGAAATCAGGGCAAATAACTAACTTTAAGCTATTTAATTTAGGGAGTTATGGAATGACAGAGGCAGCAAGCTTTCACGTGCAATTGCTTGAAGGGCTTAAATTTGCAGAGGTTTCATAGCCCTTTAGAAGCTCTGGAAGAAAACATAAATACATACTGACTTACTTCTAAATATATAAGTATGTTGTGTGTGTGTGTGTGTGTGTGTGTGTGTGTGTGTGTGTGTATCTAGTAAAATATATATGCTGAAGGAGAAGAACACTAGAATATATTTTGGTCGATAAGAGCAAATAGAAAAGTCTAATTATAAGGGGTAACATTGTATTAATGGTTTTCATTTTTTAAAATTTGCTGTATGTGGTATCTTTTCTATTACATCTAGAAATAGTTACAAAAGGGAATACGTATATCATAATTTGTTAATATAAAATACGCTTGAACGAGGAACTACTAGGTCTATGTTATCCTCAGTGGAGACTGTCATTGCTTGATGGAAGGTGAGATCATGCAATGGAGGAGACGGACATGGAGACAGAGGCCACTGTAGGCTGTTGTCTCAAGAGGGGAACAGGCAATAAGCAGCATCTTTGTAACTGCTAATTTTTAACCTGGGCATTAATGAAAGGTCAGAAATAAACAGTAGAACTTGAATTAGAATATCAAATACTACTCACTCTAGTAATTTTCCAGTCTCTAGATATTATTTTCCTATAGATATACATAACAATAGGTAATCCAATTGGGACGATGCCTTATGCTTTCAGAAGGAAAGGCTCAGGACCATTTCTTCCTAAGTTACAGATTTTGATGCTGCAATCTAAGAGGAATACCATGTGCAATCTGAGAGCCTAAGTGTTATATAACTAATGCTCATTCAAGTTTATTCCAGCACACTTTGAACACATCAATCAAAAGAAAGTATCTGTCTGCAAAGAACTATTAGAGAAAAAGAAGATAACCATTCAGGTGGCCACAGTACAAGGAAGCACAGGAGAGGTTCTCAAGAAATCACACAAACTCGAAAGTCTGGGAGTACAGAGCAGGGAGGGATCCTTTCTGCTTGGGCAAGCCTTGGGCTGGAAAAGGGAGCTCTAGGAAGCTGTTAGATACATTGACATCTTAAATGGACTTGGATATACGAATAAGATCTCAAAGAGATGAGAAGGTAATAATAACAACACCTACTCTGATGTGTAGGTGCAGGCATTATTCTAAGTGACTTGGCTATATTAATTCATGCAATCTCTACAACTCTCTGGAGTACATGCTATTATTTTCCTCCATTTCAGGGAAGAGGAGACTAAGGATTTGCGGATAAGGCCACTTATTTAAGGTTGTCCTCTGTGAGTCACATAGCTGGGGCCTGTCCCTGGATAATTCGCAGCAGATGATGTGCTCATAACCACTCCCTCTTATGCCGCCCTAGGAACATTATTGTCTTTTTTTATCCTAAGCATTTTGTTATGATCATTTTAATACATTAGCAGAATGGAATAGACACTGGTTAAATTCTGACTCTCCTTATTAAATTGTATGAGCAAGTATTTTAATGTCTTCAAACCTCAATTTCTTCATCAGTAACATAGGATGATAATGCCTATCTCGCTGAGTTTCCATTAGATTTCATGAGATAAACTATGTAAAGGGAACTTTTGAAATCCCTGACATATTTTCAGGCACCTGAAAATAAAACTCATATTCCTATGGTTACTTAGTAATTTATTCTACATTATGTGCTTCACCTGAAAAAGAAACGAGCAAAATGGAGACCAACAGAGAACACGGGTTACATCTGAGGAATAAGTACTTAGCAATAAACACATGGGTGCCACACTTCCATAAATAGCAGGTGCTTAGAGGTATGTGGCTTAGATAAGGTGCATTGAGATTTATTTAAGCGTAATTAGCCCTGTCAGCTAATTGGACTGTTTTATCTCCTCCTGTCTGTGATGCTATTGAGATAAGAAATGGATAAAGCTTGAACTAAGGAATCAGCAGCGATTAGATTAATTCATGAAACAAAGTTTACACATGCTATTCCTGCTGCCCAAAAGCTTCTTCTTTTTTCCTTTCCTGCCTGGTTAACTTCTTGCCATCCAGATCACAGCCCAGGAGTCGTTTTCTCCACGATGCCGTTGCTGACCCTCAGCTCCAGGTTAGCTCACCCTCTGTACTCCTCTGACCTAAACACCCATCATTTTGTGCTGTGATCTGTTTTCTTCTCTGTATTCACCACTAGGCTATATTTTTAATGAGATCAGGAACCATTTTTATTTGGTTAGATGATACTTGCGAGGCTCATTACTTGTTTATTTCTTCATCATGATACTCATAATGTCAGCATTTTTTTTTTCAAAAATTTAGAGAATTAGAAAAAACTCTGCTTCCCCAGTCATCAAAATACTAAAAATATCCTTTATCTCTGCCTTATTTTTATACATTCTTGTACTCAATAATTGATGAGGTGACCTTAATATGTAAAATGTTTTTTAGCAGACCCGATAAAAATCCTTACAATTGTTAATCTCATAAACTTGAGAAAGGTTCTCATAAGCCTGAAAGAGAATAGGAAGCTGCACCCCAGCCATCCATGCCAGGCACATGTATATGATTAAATTCCTCTAGGTTTTGTCTGTGGCCATCATGCTTACTCTATGAGAAATCTGTCAAAGTTCTACATATTTCTGAATGCTTCATTGTTGGTATCCGTTAAATCCCCTGAAAAGACTGTGACAATGCCTGGCATTGCTTAGTTCCAATAAAAAAAAAAAAATGATTACTGAAACCTTTCAGTAAATGAATTTCATAGGACTGCATATGTCACGGGTAGCAAATTAGGGTATCATGTTCCAAAAGAATAATGAATGAAAGAACTCATAGAAAAACAGTTTTATGTAGTGGAAAGTTATCACTCACTTCAATGATCTTAAACAGTGCCATTATAATATATTCCACTGTTTCACATTTAAAAATTTAATTTCTAGGTGGTTGCAAGTTAAGAACATTTCAAAAATATGTAAGGATGACATTTACAACAGATGGGAAGGATGCACATCCTTCTCTCACTAGAAGCATAATGCTGCTGCTCTCAACCATCCTGAGGCTGTATTCTACGTGCAAAGTAAATGAGCTGTCCCCGTAGTTCTGTCTCAAGTTATTTGATAACTCAAGTTATTTGATAATCTCTTTTTCTAGAACTTACTTGGGAGTGATATGCTAAGAAGACCAATATTGATAAAAAAAAAAAAAAAGATGATACTTTAATTTAACTGCCTAAATATTCTTGACCATTTTCTACCTTATCAAACATTAAGTATTACACTTCTTTGTGGAGTACATTTCAAATGAATCAAATTTATACAGTAAAAAGATTTAAAAAAACAATCTAAAAAAAACTGTTATAAGAAATTGATAATGTTGGACAGAGTTTGCCTTGGTTACCTTTTTTTCTCCATCAAGTGGCAGAAATTCAATGTGTTCATATGATTTTCCTGGTGTTGGTGGGACAGTAATTGGTTTGTTAAATTCTGAATAACCAGATGTATCACAGATAGGTATCTCTGGTTTAAGATCTAAAGACCATGTCTTACCTTAAGTTTTCTGAGCTGAATTCTGACTCTAAAAATTTAAGAAACTGTTCTCTCCCAACTGGGTCTTTCAATGCTTCATCCATGCCGAAACCCCATCGTTTTACCCTCTGCTGGCTTGGTTCTTTGCTATAGGACATAAAACAAAACCAAATACATTCTTTTCATTACAAGCCCAATTTTCTGCCATTACTTTTCCCCTCATAATCATAGATGAAGTTCCTATCTTTAACTTTCAGGGAAAAGGAAATCTCTGAATGATGACTCTGCATGAAATTATAGTGTGGTGTAGGCTGGGCATCAATAATAAAGTTTAACATTTATTGAGCTTTAGGTGCTAAGTGCTCTAGATGGATTCTTTTGGTTTTTTCAGCAACTTTATGAGATAGATACTATTATAGTTCTCATTTTATATATGAAAAAAATCAAGGCACAATGGAAGGTTATAACTCGCCAATGTCAGACAGGTAATAAGAGGTAATATTGCAGACATTCTGACCTCAGAGCCCAATTTTTTAGCCACTATGCAATGCAATCTCATGGTGGTACATCATCCTGGGAGAAAATGCATTGGGAACCAAAAGGCCTAAATCCTAGTTTATGACTCTGCTGTCAATTAAATATAACCTTGCCCTGGCAGAGTAACACCATTTTGGGGTTCCAGCTTCCTCATCTAAAAGATCTAGAACTTATGGATGAAGTGTTTTGCATTTGTCAAGCATGTAAGAACCACTGGATGGACACGTGAGAAACAGAAGGTTCACAAATCAATCTAGAGAAGTGCTACCGGCTACTAAAGACTCGCTCTGCAAAGTGATATGCAATGATCTTTTTGTGACTCTGTCAAGATTGATGCTATAATTTTTCCTCATTAAAGAAACCAGGAGCCCTAAATTGTGCCTTTTTTTTTTTTTAAAGAAGTCTATCTCTTGTCAGTTGCTCTTAGAATGTTTATGAATGGTCATTTTATTTTAAAATTAAATGCGTAATGGCATACTAGTATTAGGCTTAAGAAAGTATGGATTTAGCATTCATTTTACTTGAATAGATGGGCCTTTGTGACTATCTGGATCTTCAAGGAAGCTAAAAACAATGAGCTAAATTTAAAGAACTCTGACTAGTCTATCTTGAGACAGCTAAACCACTAATTTTGTGCCAGTCCTTCTGGAAATGCAAATATTAATAGAAATCAGCTGTAGGAGTCTTCCTATTTCACCCGAACCCTGAAATAAGTGAAATATTTAAAGGGAAGAGAAAATGCCACTTACCTTGCTTCAAGTTCCCAAAAAGTGGTATCATCAGATAGCCATGGGTTAGAAGGGTCAGGTGGCACAAGAAATGGGTCGTATTCTAAATACTGTTCCGTGTAACTTAGGAGACTAGAGAGAAGAAACATTTCCATTTTCTTTAGTTTTCTGGCTAAGGTTTTTATCCAGCTCAAAGTAAGGGCACGATATAAAAATGTCTGGCCAAAGAATCCTTGCTTGCTTATAGAATGAAATCCAGTGGTGGTTTTCACATTTCAATAACTTAAATGCATTGACTTATTGCGCTTCTTAGGAGACAAATGTGGCTAAGGATTCCATTTGGCCACATGTATGAGCCATATAAATCAATATCCCTCCATTAAAATTAAGCAAAATGGAAGCAGTCGGAGTGTGAAGGGTGGCCCTATGGTCTAGTTCCAGTCCTTGGCCAACAGTCTGCCCACAGATGAACTGATTTTAGCCAACTCGGAAAAGAGGTTAAAAAGGAATTTTTGTCAAAAGTATTTATAAGAATTAGCTAAAAGGGGAGTCGCTGACTAAAAATATTTTTTAAATATATATTTAAAAATTAAAAAATAAAGGGAATGAGGACAGGAAGGAAGTTGAGGAGATAGGATGTAACAATGCTCCAAAATGAAGAACATGAATGACATTAAGAACAGATTTAACTGAAGAAATGGAAAATACCTAAGATTGGAATTTAATTCAAATTCTGAAGTCATGCAATAACGTAGTAACATGAATGTTAATATGAATTTACAAAAAGACTCCAGTAGCCAAAAGGTAACTTTCTAAGTTGAAAGTGTCATTTCTCCCTCCAGGAGGAGTGAAAAGATCCAACTCCTGGGAATTACCTTCGGTATTTGTTTCTGGTCACACAAGGACTGGACCTCTAGAGCTTTTAGACAATAATGATCATTCTGTCATTTAAACTACAGCAAAAACAGTTCTTTGAGAGTTTTCCATGTGGAAAAAGGAAAAACAAAATAACATTTCTTACGGGGTTTCAATTATTTATCTCAGCTCCCCTCTCAATAATTCTCTTACCATTTTGAATACATTTAATTGTCATATGAAAATTTTAAATTTAGATGGACAGCTTGAAATACTTACCTATCAGCAACTTTTGACATTTTTAACCGATGTCTATCTAACTGTATTTGCCAATATTTTATCTGAAAAGAGAATTAAAGAAGCAGTTACAGAAGCAGTAACATTCTCACAATTTTCAACTCTAATTTTTGATAGAGTAGGCAATTCCAAATGAGAATATGTTCTAAGTAAGCAAAATCGCAAAGTCTGTTTAAAAAAATCAAATGAGAGGGCACTGAAAGAGTTAAAAAATTAAAATCTATTTGAATGTAAATATAATCAGATCACTTTAGAGCAGCAATGAATTTGAACATTCTGCCTGCTTTAACAAAATGTAACTTTATTGTAAAAGTGTTAACAAGATATTAAACATTTATTCATGGTGAACAATCAAATTGGAATCACATTTATCCCTCAAATATTGAATTTAGACAATAAATGCATTTTCTATTTGTTACTATAATTTCAAAATAAACCCTGCTTCTCTAATACTATCCAAACAAAGCATCAATGATATACATTTTGGGAATATTTTTAGCACCATTTCAAGAAAAAAACTCTTATAGACACAATCACACATGAAAAACTTTAAGACTCTGAATTACTTTTCCTTCATGACAATTATAAATATATCAGAAAAAGAAGTATTGATAATCATATTGCAATAAAATATAAGGGAAAAGGATCAAAAGGAGGGAAAGCTTTATGACTGAATCAACCAAGAGATTAATTATTATTTGATACAAAACACTGTTGTTTGCTTTGCAATGTTGCTTAGAGACAAAATTACAGATTAATTGGTAAAACAAGAAGTAATATATACCATGACGGCATACCAGTGTTGATAAGGGAAAATTTCAAGAGGCGTATAGATATAGAGGTCAGTACTGCAAAAATAAGAATAAGCACTCTTTTATGAAGATGATGCCACATGATTGGTTGGATACAGAAAATACATGACTCAGTTTTGCCAAACTCCTGTCTTCTCCTCCTATAAGACAGAGTTCTGGAGTACAAAACAACTCTTGATAATACAGGCATCTATAAACCTGTGTGTGGAACTTTTAAGAATTGTAGAGAGAAAAGAACTTGCAGAATTAAATATTGAAGAGTTGTGACTACATCTTAAAAGTAGACAATTTCATTACTTTTAACTGCAAATTTTCTGTATGAAATTGTCAACTGTACAAGTAACCTTAAAAAATATCTGCTATTAACATTCACCAACTGGAGTTCATAGTTGCTACTCTGTAAACTATTAACAGGCTATTTTATAGGTTGACCCACCTGTTGTTGTAACTCATCTTCTGTTGGTGGTTTAGTTTCTGGTGTGGGTGTGTGGGTAGGACTGTGGCTTCTGATATCATTTTGTAAACCATAGACAGACTATATTAAATTAAAAAAATATATGTTAGGACAAAATATTATTAATAGTCACAGACTTTCCAAAAGGTAATTTTGTGTTATATATTCAGTAAGGTAACTATGCTTCATATTTAATTAAGCTTTTCATCAAAATTCAAAAGGCACTGCTACCATAAATATCATTTGAATGTAAAATAGAAGCATAACTCTTTGAAAAAATATGTGGTTAGATTATCAACTTTGACAGAATAATTGATTATATGGAAAGAACATGATAAGTGATAATAAAATTTGGGGGCTGAGAGCAGTTTGAGTTTGGACATGAGGATGAAGGACGAGGACATATTTCAACTGTATGAGCCTCACAATATTAAAGTTACCACATAGGTTTGAAAGAAACTCTTGAAATCAAAGGAGGGTAAATCCAGATGCTTAACTGAGCCAAATTTCAGAACCATCACCAACCTTACCAGTATCTCTGAATTCAAATGTGTTTTTTCTGATCTGTTATTTCTTCTACCCTTGCTCTTCTTAAGGTCAATCTCTTGGGTCTTCACACTAACCCTTTGGACTTGTGTTTTTTCCATTATGTCTTTCCATTATTTTGCTCTTAACCCTTCTTTCACAGATTTTGACTTGGGTTTTACCTATCTAAATCATGCAATTCACACTATCTTTGGTAAGTCCTTTGATCACCTCTCTCTTGTTCTAATCCCAACCTGGAATTCAGTTCCTGTCACTGGGCATCCATTTTAACCCAATCCATTTTAACCACATACGCTGTGAATTAATAATTAGCAGGACAGAAAGGAATAACTTGAACTTTCTCTTTTCTCTTTCTTTCTTTTCTTTTTTTCTCTCTTTTTTTCTTTTCTCTACCCTTCATTCATTTATTTAAAATTTAGTGAATATTTACTGAATACTGAATATAGTTAGTGCTATGCATTAGAAGTAAACAAAGATAGAGACACTTCCTCCTCTATTGGAACTCATAATCTAACGGAGGGGGGAACATGTTATACAAACAATCACACAAATAAATGAAGTATTAAAATATGATAAGTATTAGGAAAGAAAAGAATAAAAGGAGCATAAGGTCTGGAGCACAAGGAGTCTTAATTTTCCTTGAAGAAACAGAAAAGGTATTCATGAACTACTGCTAGCTATATTTGAATATGATTAAATAAAACAACTTTCAGAACTCTGAAACAACAGTTGAGGTTGATTTTAAAAATTAGACAAATGAACGATCACCAATTACACAATAATTTTACTTTTCACTGTTTGCTATTTTTTTCAGTTATGTCACATTAATTTTTGATAATGAGAATTTTAAAAAGCCTCTAAGGTTGGAACTTTCCATTTTTGTTTACCTTGGTGTAATTTAAGTAATTTAATAAGAATCTACCGTTCATGTAAAAAAAATGCTTATAAAATAAGATAGCTAATAGTTTTAGCAGTAAGTTTTTGGATAAGATGAAAAATAATTAAAAAGACCACTAGAAAAATACCACAATTTATGGTGCCATTGAAGTAAAAAGATTCCAAGTTTTCTTTTATCTCCACATTTCTATGATTATTTCAACATGCATGTATTTCACATGGACTTCACAAAGTTCCACGTAAGACCCAACCACTGGGAAATGTCGTTTAAATCTGTCTTCCAACAGCCTGCTTATTGGCTCTGAGGTGACTGTGGGGTTTCCATTTTTTTGTTACAAGTGCAAGTAAACATCAGGAATTCTCTGCTTTATCAATCAAGATGTCATTTATTTCCTGAGGGACGGAAATAGCTTTTAACTTTGATTCTTGGCTAGAGTGAAACTAGCCCTGAATAATGCAATTTTATGAACAAAGGACCTAAGACAATCGATCTTATCTTGGCAGATAAATTGTGAGAATTATTTGCAATGCAAAAGAAACTTGAATATTTTAGAATAAGGAAATGTGTTAAAATATTAGCACAGGGTGGGCGGGATAGAGATAGCAATAGGTAGGGCTAGAGAGGAAGAGGAAGGAAATTGTCTGAATGTCAATATTTGCAGCTGGGGGAAATCAAATTAACTTACTAGAATCTATTTTGAGTTTTAATAGCCAAACTAATTTACTAGATGCTTTGTCTTGATTAACCTGTTCTTTTATTCCCCATGGTGCCTAGCTCAGCACTTTTCATACATAGTACCAACCAAATGAATACTGGATAAGTTATTCATTAAATGAAGGTGATTTGATTTTCTGCATATCTGTTCATATGTGATTTGACACTTTAGAAACGACCTACAAAAAAAAATTTCTATTTTTTTTTTTTTTTTTTGCAGGTGGAAGGGGCTTTAAAATAGAAAGAGTGCAAGAAGCTTGTATGTCTTTCTATGTGGAGTACAATCTCTGAGATTTTTCTAACTGGTGATAGTGGAGAAATATTCTTTTCCCCAGGTTCCCACCTCAACTAGGTAATGGGCTGTGACCATGTCTGATGTCACCGGGGGCAGTGAGGGGGTTGCTCCATGGGCCTGCTTCTGTCTGGCCTTGCCTCGTTCTCTCAGAGAGTTCTTGGGTGCAAACACTTTTGAGCAGGCATCTGAATGGGTTCTGTGGAACTTTTCCTGTGGATTCTTTATCCTAACCGTCAGGTAAGGATAGAAAGGAAAGAAAAGTTGCTTGAACCCAGAATACGATACATGCGTTTTCTGTGGATGGAAAAAAAAGGATAACAAATGAAGAAATAAAACTACAAAAAAAGCACACTGTTTTGTGCCTACTTTAGGGACACAGAAAGAAAAAGCCACAGAAAAGATCTGGAATTTTGTGGAATGCTTCAGTTCAACCTCAGACGGTGTCCTCAGAGTGATTGCTATGGGCCAGAAGTTCTTAGGTGCTCTTTTATGTTCTTTTATGAAATGGATAAAAATGCCTTCCATATGTATGTGTTACTTTTAAAAGTATATAGGTACTACTACCATGTGTTTTCAAAAAATTATTTAAACTGTCATTACATTCCAGAGGGAGCTTTTTCGTTCTCTCACATAACAGACCCTGGACATACAATTACTGTCTTATGGTTGTGTCACAACATTCTGATGTTAAAAGGGGGTCCTCGGATAATGTCCCTTTCTCCTCAGACTTTTCTCTAAAACTACCCTTCTCTCATCAGTGTCACTTTGCCTTGGATATCTTCTCCATCTAGTTTCCCCGGACTATGAAAGAGATGTCTTCCTTTGTGGACGACTCTTCTCTCTAACGGTGAGAGGAGGGGTCCTCGGCTCCCTTATTCCCTTCCTGTCAGAGCAGTCCTGTCACGGCCACCCGTGTGCACTAGGATGGGGTTATTTCCTCAGGAGAGAAGGACTGAAAGAAGACCCAGGCTTGAACTCCCAGACTTTCTTCTAGCCAAGCAACAAAGAAGAACAGGGATAATATTCAAAGATGCTGTACAAAATGAGAGAAAACACTTTTATGACTGATGCCCTGTAAACAGTACAACTTACTGCTAGGATCACCCCGACAAACGTTGATTTTACCTTTCGTGTTTTGTGTGGGTTTCTCATTCTGGATGACTTCTTAATGTCCACTTCAGTGGTATTTACACACCCAGGCTAGAAACGGAAAAACAGAGAGACAAAAGGAATCTTTGGATGTGAAGCTTTTAATCAGTGCATTGGTGACTCGCTGTCTAGAACCTGAGGAAATGCCACAATGACCAGCTCTGTCTGAATGGCCACTCTTGTCAGCAGTAATTGGTAATAAAATACGTTGTGCTCTTAACACTTTGCATGACCTTCAGATCCCACTCTCGATTAACTCCCAGAGAAACAGGAAAACGAGAGGCAGGGGCTTTGCACGTGAAAGCGAGGGTTGATATTAGTAGTTGCAAATAGGACAGATTGAGAACAAGAATGTCCAGAGACCAAGTGGGGCCGTGGCCCCAGCTGCTGTCTGCACACAGCCTCGTTTGTTGTGCCCTCTCCATGTGCCACGGCTTTTAGATGGCTGCTTCCTTCACAAGGTGGAAAACTACAATCAGCTGAGCCAGCACTAATCCCAGAGTAAATTTTTTTATAATGATTTGTGAAAAATCCAGTGACAGCGAATGTTTGTTTTCCATAGACAGAATGTTCAATGGAGGCTGTGGTTAAAATGAAGAAGATGAAAAAAGAAATTGGTAATCAATATGCTATGCTTCTTCCCAGAAATTCCCCATTTTTTTCTTCTTCCTTGGGCAGATGAACCCGTTTAAATCCGAGCGGGTGGGTGCTGGAGGAAGAGTGTGAGCAGCCTGCTCCTGGTTCGCTAACAACTGCAGGAGCATCATTTTGCTGGATTTATTGCTTCGTTGCACAAAAACAGAGAGCTGTAAATCTTCTTATGTGTTTGGAGAAAGAGAAGGGTAGAAGCAGGGAGTAAGAAAAGAGAGAGAAGGAGGACAGAGGGAGAGAAAGAGAAGAGAAGAAGGAGAGGGAAGGGAATGAGGAGGTAGGGGAGAGAAACTATGACTCAGGAAAAAGAGGAGAAAGGAGATGGAATCTTATATCTAGGAAGGTCCTTAAATATCGCTTTTCCTTTGTAAGTGATGGAAGCAGAAGAAACACATGGATCATGTTTGCTTTCAAGCTTTGGTGCAGAATGTAGGGATCTTTAATACTAGTAAACTGTATTATGTTGTGTGTTTCTGTTCAATTTCTCTATTCCACCCCCATCCCCCCACCTCCCCACACACAGATTGCAAAATTATTAAAACATCAGATATCCTTGAAAGTGACTACGGCAAAACTGTGAAGGTGGAAAAAGGCTTTTGCAGAGTTGGGACAGAGTTAGTGGGGAAGAGCAAAGAAGCAGCACTCGTGTGATTCAAGCAATAAGCTGTCTTCCACCATCGCTGGCGAGCAAGGAAATTTAATCTTTTTACAATGAGGACATAAGACATTTTCCTTAAAGAACTCTCTCCTGGTAGCACAGCTATCACAACAAAACTCCACAATAATATTGTAAGGAATAAAGAAGTACACGAGAAAAGTATATTTTCTTTTTTCTTTAAAGCATATTTTCTCAATTTGTCTTCTACTTTGGTTACATTTGAAATATATATACTGCACACACACATACACTGTACTAAAATATTAAATAAATTGTAAATTTGGTTTCATATCTATTTAGGAATAGAAATAGTTGGTTTAGCACCAGTCTGACTGGCAGTATAGAGGAAGAGAGAGTACCCACCTGGGTGGGATGTATTTGCTAACTGATACTAAGCAATTTACTTAAGCCCTCCCAGAATCAGATCAATCAATATCTTATATTCCAATTAATTTTTCTGTGGCTCATCTGGGCATCAGTATTTTAAAAAAGATCTCCAGTGATTTAAATAACTAGCCAGGATTCACAACCATCGATCTAGATGTAACAAAGATAATGTTTGAAAATATTAAAGCAACGCGTTTTCATTTTCTATTCAATTTGCATTTCCTTGCGGCCTTCCACCCTTGATTCTGAGTCTGCTAGGGAAGGGAGGTGCTGAAATGCTTCAAGCTCTTATCAATATATCCAGAGCCAAAAGTGACCAGATAGATCATAGAAATTTTCTTCTATATGTTGAAAGGTGGAGATGATGAAGATACGATACACGCGGAAGGGAAGGCATGTCCTCCCATCACCTGGAGAAGAAGAGAAATAAAGGTAAGAGGTAGAGCTCAATAGGTGTCCCATTTTTCTCCTCTGAGGAAGAAACTCCAAGAGGAGGAAAGGGAATGAGTGACAGAAATGTCCAGACAACTATGGGACCTGTGAACTTGGGAGCAAGAGTGCTGGTCCCACGTGGGATTGTGTCCAACATGAATCCCTTCTGTCAGTCAGGTGGCCAGAAAGATGAGCCTACGCTAATACTTCCTCCTATAGCTCATGTGCAGCAAAAGAGAGTCCAGAACGTGATGCATGACCCGGAAGTAAAGGGCGCAGAGGTTCTGAGAAGACTAGTGGGTGGACAGGAGCCTGCAGCTGGAACAAAGCCCAGTGTGCAAGGATTTTAAGTGGAGAGCAAATGTCCGGAATGCATACTCCAGCAGTAAGTGCCAGAAGATGAGAGGGTATCTTCGCAGTAGCAGTCCTGAGACAGGACTGCACCAACATGTCTAAAGCAGAAATCAGCAAGGAGCCGGAAGCCCAGTGGATGCTCCGCGGTTATCCCTCCCTGCACGAAATCACATGAAGACAAAACCTTTATACCCCAAACTCCTATCCAAAAACGATCTTGTACAGCAATAGGGAAAGTGTGATCATTTATCTAAAAGTGACTGAATTATCTAACAGATGATTTAAATGATTGAAGAGCACACACATTGAAACTTATCTTTTAAATGGATTTCTGAGGAAGGCAGACCAATTATAGAAAATACAGAAAATGTATTTTCTTTACACGTCAGAGGAGTATGCACTAATTAAGCTTGCAAGCTACTTCCATAATAAGCTGGAATTCTAATTCAATCTTGTTGCATACCAGGGATCACTGAGAAATGGTCCCAGAAATTGAAAGCATAAAGTGGAAAGAATTTTTTTCCCCTTTCATATGAATATATCTGACTGCAGCCCCAAAGAGAATTACAGTTTTCATCCTCAAAGTTCAAGATCATGGCCATTTAGTGAATGAGCCATTAGCAGACATCTAAAATTCTGTCTGAACTAATTGTTAACACCGCTAATGAGCAAATTAATAAGAAAATATTGATCCTAAAAGTAAGCATTATTAGTAACTGGACGCTGAGATAATGTTCCATAGCTCTGCTCTTATCCCAGGCAAATAAAATCTGCCAGTTCAAAATTTGTTGTGAACGGCTAAATGGCTAAAATTGTAAGCAGCACCTGGGATGCGGGTCTCAGGGGCTTTCCAGTTCCCTTTCATTTCCGAAGAGCCCTTGAGACAGTGGTTAAGCAGATCTCTAACTTAAATAGGGAATTTCTGAAGATTACAAAAGTTTAGATGCCCAAAGTTGTTTACTATATTTCGGAATAATTAAGGTCATGACCTAGTTTTGATAACCCATGAAATAACTGCTTTTAGAAATCAGGCACTGTGGTGGATGAAATATGGCAATAGTTTTTTGAAAATTTTTTAATTTTAATGCAAGAAATATTTATTTCTGCATTTAATTGTCAGATTACCTGATAAATGATGCGATATTGAAATGAAGGCATGATCCATACCTTAATAATATCCTGATATAAAAAGGATGACACACAAATCATCCTAAGGTAGGAGCATAGGACTGGATAGAAGTTAGCAACAGGGTGTCACATGACAACAGAGCAATTTATACATCCATTCTCATGTACATTATGTCGCCTCTTGCCAGGATGACATAAATATATATTTTTAATTTAGTATTAAAGCATTTTTTTATCTCAATAAGGCCATGTTGTCCTTTGTTATTTAGAAATAACATATTATAGGTGCTTCTTTTTGAAGCATATATAATATGCACCACTAGCTGGCGCCAGATCCACATTACATGTGTAAATTGGCTTCTGCACAGCTAAACTTATCTTCCCAATATGCTAAAATAACTACCATTACCAAGTAGGCACTCCGTAAAAATGTTTGAATATGTACTATTTGCCAGACATAATATTAAGTACACAGTATTGAATTTAAGAAATAATAAAGTGTTATTTACATTGGCCTAGAAAAGAATTGTAAGTTATTTCTAGTGATTTCAAGGTGAATTTATTTTCAACAGAATTAAGCTTGTTGTAACATTAGTATAATATTATTTATTAAAGAGTGGCATTTGGTGCCTCAGAATCCATTCCTGAAGGAACAAAATGTGCATATTGTTGAGAACTGTTACTGTCGTGGTGTTCACGTAAGTGTCTTAATAAGTTGAAAAACAAATGCTGGAATTTTGGGGGTTGTTATTGATATTTTATTTAAAGGACTCTAAGTACCGTAATGCACTGTTAGTTACTGTGGCAGAAGGACACTCATGTTCAGCATAACCAGGGGGAGCCTAACAGCTCTTCGGCCAAGAGCAGCGCTGAGAGCCAGTGAAGGAGAAAGACTCTCTCTAAATTAGATCATGTGTAAACTGGGCAAGTCCGTGTCCTAAAAGGCAAATGAATGGAGATATAAGAATAAGGCGGCAAATAGAACTGATAGTAAGATATATGCATGTTCCTGGAAATGTTTTTAAAAGACATGATTCTGGGAAATTAAGATTTTGCATGTATATAATTACGTTTAAATACAATTAAATTATTGAAAAAGATTCATCCTTTTGTAATAGCACATTTTTAAAAATTCGATTTGCAGTGTACTCTACCTCAATTAAAATGATTCCTTACCCTTATAGAAAGTTATTATAGGTTTTAAAGTGTTCAATCCCAGGATACTTTTTTTAAGATCCAAGTCAAGCTTTCTGTCTCGGGGCGCTTGCCAGTTGATTTAGCCTCTCGGCCTTTCAGCCCTGCTGACCCATCCACTTACTAAATGCTTCGCACGAACTGAAGGAAGTCCTTTGTGACAACTATCCTGGATTTCCTTCCATCTGCCCTCCTCTATAATATTTACTCATCTGATTTCCACTCAATCGTATTTGCTGTTTACACACTCTTGAGTAAGTAATCCCACTTGGATGTACGCTACGGATGAATTTCGAATCTCAGAGGGAGGCTGCTGGTGCAGAGGGAGGAGGATGTACCATGACATCGGAACAGGAGAAAGTGCTCAGGTTAGGTAGAAAGTGTAGGCCATGGTCAGGACTTCATTATAAACATAAGTGAAAGCCATTGGAGGGTTTAAACATAGAAGTGACTTGGCATGACCTACATTTGAAAAAATTCAGATTGTCCTTCACAAAACTTAACTTGAAGTGGATCATACACATAAATGTAAAATGCTAAACTCTAAAATTTTAAAAGATAATATAAGAGAACATCTAGGTGACCTTCAGTTTGGTAGTGATTTTTTAGGTACCACACCAGAGGCACACTCCATGAAAGAGATCACTGAAAAAACTGGTCTTTATTAAAATTTAAAAAAATTCTGAAAGTCTGAAAGTCACTGTCAAGAGAGTGAGAAGACAAGCCACAGACAAAGAAAGAGCATTTGCAAGTGACACAAACAATAAAAGACTATTATCCGAATTATACAAAGAACTCTTAAAACTCTACAATAAGAAAATGAACAACCTAATTAAAAAACTGAATAAAAGATCTGAATAGACACCTTAGTGAAAAAGATACACAGATGGCAAATAAGTATATGAAAAGATATTCAACATCATGCGTCCTTAGAGAATTGCAAATTAAAACAATGATAAAAGATCACTACACACCTATCAAAGAGCATGCTAGGGAAAAAGAATAATTAACGATGACTCCTAGTTATTGGCAAAGGGGTGAGGGGGTGTCATTTACTGAAATGAGAAAGCCTGGGAAAGAAATAAATGTAAACAAAGACAGAAATCAAGGATGGTCGCTGGAGTGCATTTACATGCAATTTTAGTATTTATTGAATTCTCCAACCGGAAGGCAGCCCTTTATGCAGAGCCACTATCGAGATTCACGAGCCAGGACGTTTCCAGTGTAAGCGCTTGTACAAGAACCTGCTCTTGGCCCACCCTTTTGCATCACCATTGCTAACGTGGAGCGTCCCACTGGACGGCGGTGTTAATAAATGATGGCGTTACCAACTGAGAGCCTCTCACTCCTCAGAGCCTCTGCTACGTTTCCACAAAGTCCTCTTCAGTGACTTGGACCACATTCTCCTAATCTGCTCTGGTTGAAACCAGGTCATTTCTATTTAACATCTAGGAACTGTCTGTTCCCCTTGCCATGATAGTCCCTTTTTATAGACTAGTGGTTGTCATGCAGGCACAAGTAGGAACAGATTGTCACAGTTCTCAACAAGCTACCGAGGGGACAGTGACGGGTGAGTTTGCCTGTAGCTTCTTTGTGATTGCTGACATTGCTCATCGTTCATGTTTTCTTTTAAAATACTTAAAATATTCCCAGCTAGAATTGCTTTTATTAAAAAAAAAAAAAATCACTGGATAATGGCTGAACTGTCATACTTACCTTGAGCAAAAGATGAGATCCTTGAGGAGGAGACAAAGGCCCGAGGCAGGTGTGCATACACTGTTCCTTTCTGACACACTTAGCCTTTCATTCACGCCAGTGACTGATCGCTCTTCCTTCCTATGACTATTTTTCCTTACAAAATGCTAGTTGTAATTTGAAGACATGCAAAGATTTTTCACTTGAGAGGTAAAAGAGACCCTTCGATTTAACACACACACCACAACTTGCCTGCACCGTAGGGTTCTGGGCTGGCATCTCAATGGAGTAACCATCGGTGGAGTAGCATTTTGGTTCATACTGGGTGGTTGTTCCTCGGGGATCTCATTTATGGGAGGGTGAGAAGCAACACAGAATTGTGGGGTTCCTGGTCCATGGACTTAATTATCACCAATGCCTTAAAATTCTTAATTTAAACTCTTAGGCTATTTGTTGAATGTAGAAATGAAGGAATGAAACCTAGGTCAGCTCTCAGCTGGCAATGATCATTTCTTCAGCATAAAAATTTAGTTCCAAAATGTAAGAAAATTGATTAGTTACCAAACTGGTGAAAACAATTTTTAATTTTGTAAATATTACTGTTGTTACTATTGGTGATTTAATGGTATGCCCGAAGGGCTGAGCAGAACCAGATAAAATCCTCACAGTATAAATAATTCACAGTAAGTTCAAAAGGCGTACAATAACCAGGGAACAGCTAAACATAACATGTACATGAAAATCATCATATCTTGGGATTACCCTTGAATTACAATAACAGCACTGAATTCAATCGCCTTGAATTACAAAGGATATTTCTATATCCTTCATATATCTCCTAAGTCACACGTCCCCAAATAGAAAAGAGGCTTATTTCCCTTCACAGGCCAGGCACACAGGGAAGGTTTGCCCGGAACAAACACCTCGGCTTAGCGAGACGTCTGTAAAGAAGAAGATGTATTTCAAAGACACATTCTGTTGCAATAAACTTGGTTTCCAAAAGTAGGAAAAGATAAGTCCTTTATCTAGGGGTGTCAGAAAACGGAGTTTCATATAAAGTTATTTTTCAGATTACCTACTTATTGCTAAGAGCCAAATTTTTACTTTCATTTTACTATTAGAGAAAACATTTCTGCATTTTTACACAATTATTTCCAAAGCAATGCAATTGTTTCCTCTTGATTCAAGGTCATTATGGGGCCTACCTATACTTATTTTTGCCACCCTTAAGACAACAACGCCTGTGAGGCTAGATGGTCCCAACTCTTAATGCTTTTTTAGCTTTTATGTCACTTTATGCCATTTTTAGAGTGCCTCTGTCTTCTCCTTGTCAGCTGTCACTTTTTGCTGCTTTTAATGTCCTTGCTTCCAGCACCACCCCATCATCCTCTAATTTGTCACTTGGGTTCGGACAGCGGTCAGTAAAGTAGACAAATACTACTTTAACACAGTGTCTCACAGTTCAGCAAATGAACCAATCAAAACTCAGGAGTTAGAGCGTGGGAGTATGAATAGTTACTTTGCCTTAGAATTATTAAATTTATTTCCTTGACTGAGTTTTCAATAGAATTAGATTTTTAGATATGTAAGGTAGACAGTATAAAAACTGTGACAAATGAAATGTAGACAAATTCTTATCAAATCTTTTGGGAAACTTATCAGGACACAAATATTGTACAGGCTAATTAAGCGAATCAGAATAGATGACATCAAACATTTATCTGGG
Organism: Rousettus aegyptiacus; assembly: GCF_014176215.1. Taxonomy (NCBI): domain Eukaryota; kingdom Metazoa; phylum Chordata; class Mammalia; order Chiroptera; family Pteropodidae; genus Rousettus; species Rousettus aegyptiacus. The sequence continues at coordinate 21,568,873 of NW_023416293.1, read as the reverse complement.
GTTCAAAGATAGGGAATGACATAAAGAATAGGAGCTGAAAATTAATTCTGTGCTCTGAGAGGCGGGAAGAAAGCTAATCAAAGTGAATGACTGGGCAGCGTTCCAAGGCAGTATCACTCTCAAATCCTGAAGTGAATAAAGATGTACTCTGTTCTACATCCAGCCTCTTGTGGGAAAAGCCTTCTAGACACAGAACTAATTTTAGTTCAGTTTGGAAAAAAGGGCAAACAATGTCCAAACCAGAACTCTTAATTTCTCTCGCCTCCAAAGAGAGACATTACTCCCTTCTTAGCTGTAGCTCCTCTTTGTAAATCCCATCATTACCCACAATGATAGCCAAGCCTGGCTTAGGAGTCAGTCACTGCTGATGCCTCTCTTTCCCTTACTTCTTAGGTTTATTCACCAGCAAGTTTTACTGGGGCAGGATAGATCACCTAGGGACATTCCCTCCCACCCAGGACCAGACTCCAAACTTTTCCTTCTGTTCTTTGTTTAGCCAGCCCTCTCCCTATTTTAGTCCTGGCAAGGGGAGATAAGGAGATAAGTCCTTTCCAGCTTATATGCCATCTATGGCTGAGCCCTGACTTTTGGCTAATTATAATATCATTATAACATCATCTGCATCGCAAATAATGCGGCTCCCATCATGCACCTCACACCATGATGGTTCTAGAAACACCAAATAAGAAAAAGAATGGGGAACTCAGTCCTCTGCCTACTGGGAAGAGACAACAAGGCTACATCAGTAGCACTTCTCTGGGCCTTGCACCTCAAGGAAAACAAAAGCCCATAATCCAGTCATTCTCGGTGTGACTCGCTCTCTGAGTCTGCTTGCATTTCCCTCTTGAGTGTCTGTTTTTGTTTTAATAAACTCTGTGCTTTCCTGCAGGTTGTTCATCTGGCCTTGAGTTTTTTAATGTGGCATAACATAAAAACCTAGTCAGCAGAGCTCTGGGTTGAGTCCTCAGTTGGACTTCCGTCTTCCTTGAGTTCTCCAGTGTCATTATGAACTTCGCCTTCCAACAGGTCCTAAATTTATCTGCTTTTCTCCACCTGAGACACTATTACCCTGGTCCAAGCTGCCATCGTCTCCCCTCTGACTGTCCCAGCAGCCTTCCGATTTGTCCTCATCACTTCTTTCTTGCTTTCTCCACTTTCTCCCCTAGTTATTCTCTACCTAGCAGCAGCTAGAGGGACCTTTTAAAACTATAGCCATATCATCACTCTCCTTTTCAAACCTCTATACACTTCTCATCACACTTAGGGTAAAAGCAAGCCCTTTGCCACGTCCTCCAAGGTGGGGCATAAACAGACCCTGTCTACCTTTCCAACCCCACTAGCACCTTCCCGACTTAGCTCACTTCACTCCCTGCCTCACTGGCCTTTCTGTTCCTCCTGTGAACCAGATTTTTTCCTTTGTACTGGATGCTACCTCTCTCCTCAGATATGTAGGTGTCCCTTTGCCTTTTGAACTTCACAGAGGCCCTACTTGGCCTCAGTTGTCCTCAGTCCTTCCCAATCACGTCGTCTTGTTTTTATTTTTATCACAAAACTTACCTCCATCTGGAACGTTCTCATGTATTATTTTTGTTTGTCTGTTCTTTCTTTCTCTACTAAAAGATAAGTTCCTCAAATATAGGGACTTGGCCTGCTTTGTTTAATATCTGTCACTGGAGATAGAAATTTCCTATACCTAGTAGGTGTTTCATGAATGTATACTAAATAAATCAATGAGTGAAATTACAGATTTTACACACTAGTTCTTTCTGAATACTACTCATGTTAAAAATACAAAATGGGTTCTACTTACTGTTTTTTGGAGGTGTGTGCACATACATGTGTGCGTGTGTGTATGTGCATTTGTGTGCTTGAGAACATTGGTCCCTGTAACAACTTCCTGGTCAATTGGTCATTGCCTATCATTATTATCAGGCGTTTATTTAACAGGAAATGATCTAGTTCTTTAATTAGGCTTAAAGGAAATATTTCTGGTACATAAAAATTTAGCTCAAATGTTTTTTCTCTGGCAATATAATTAATCTATCAATCGATAAATATAAATGGCTGATAGATTGCTTTCGGAATATGTGGGAGTCGACTACTTAAAAAGCAGCAGTACACTGGGAACTTAACAAGGCTCGGCTCTAGAGAAGGCAAGATAAGGACAAAGAGAACTCCTCTGCCTTTACCATTTGTTTCAAGTTGCCTCTAATTTGACCTACAAACATCCAAGGACAAACAAAAACTGTGCCTGTGCTTTTTTTCCCCACTTGGATGTGCAAGGGTACAGCAGGGTCAGAGCAAAACAACTGATCCATACAGCATAATAACATGAATCAGATTTTGGTTTTTTAAAAACACATGGGTTTTAAAAATATTAAGCCATTTAAACCATGAATGCTGGTGGCCTTTCCACTTGTTTGTATACAGGTCAATTTCTTTAATCAATGTTTCGTGGCTTTTGTTTTTTAATATATAAGTTCTTTAGCTCCTTAGTTAAGTTTATTCCTAAGGTTTTCAAAATTTTTTTGGTGCTATTGTAACTGGGACTGTTTTTCTAATTTTCTTTTCAGATAGTTCTTTGTTAGATATCGCAACCTTTGCGCACTGTTGCTGGGAATGCAAAATGGTGCAGTCATCATGGAAAACAGTATGGTGGTTCCTCAAAAATTAAAAATGAAACTACCGTGTGACTCAGAAATCCTATTACTGGGTGTTTAAACAAAAAAAATGAAATCAGAATCTTGAAGAGATATTAGCACTTCTATATTTAATGCAGCACTATTCACAATAGTCAAAGTATGAAAACAAACTAAATACTCATTGACAGAAAAATGGATAAATTGTAAAATATATGTGCAATGAAAAACCATTCGGTATTAAAAAAAAAGAAAATATCGTAATATGTGTGGATGAACTTTGAGAACATTGTGCTAAGTGGAATCAGCCAGTCAGAGAAAGACAAATATCACATGATTCTCCTTTTAGGTGGTATCTAAAATAGCCAAATCCACAGAATCAAGGAGTGGACTAGTGGTTGTCAGAAGATGAGGTGAAGGGGAAACAGGGAATCGCTAATCAACAGGAACAGCATTTGGGGTAAGGAAGATGAATATACTCTAGGGAGCTGATCTCATGTTAAATATTCTTCCCGCAATAAAACAAATTAAAAAAAAAAAAAAAACATGTGAACTGTAGACACAGGTTTAAAAACCTTTATTTTGTAAGAACTCATCATGTTTTCTATTGCTCTGTATTATGAAATTGAAGATTAAAATCCCCTATAAAAATCTGTATTCAAGATGTAAAGCAATAAAAAAAAAAAAAAAGAAAGATAGTAGCTCTTATATCATGGACTACTTTGTTGTTTTACAACCACAGCCATTATCTAATGTAATTTTCATAAACATTTTATAAACTACACAGGTCAGCCACTATGAACTAAAGCATAATATAGAGGACTTTAATATTGGACAAAGACAAATATTTTCTGGTTGAACCCAGAACACAATTTATACTTTTTCTGACAACTCCTATCACAAGTGCCATTCAACCTTAGCTTGAATGCACCATTTCCTGAAATAACCATCTGAGGAATATTTAGAATATAGAAAATCTTTGAATAAGTCTAAGTCACCCATTTAAACATTATGTCACTTTTTAAAATGTTACTAAAATATAAAAAGAACAAAACAACATGACTACAAAATAGTTAAGATCGTGGGCTGTGTATTTTCAGAAGAGTGAAGCAACTTCTCTAAGCCTTGGTGTCCCTCTTATGCAGTGAACGTAATAGTGATAGTACCGGACACACTGTACAAAATAATGTTTGTAACGTGTTAGCATTGTTCCTGACACAGAGAGCACACAAGGCACATGTTAGTTGCTATTATTATGAGCAGTATAAGCCGATGTTTAAGAATAACAGTCACATCGCAAGGGCTTGAGTCTTCCTTGCTTTTGGATTGTCAGGATTTGAGAAAATTGCTGATTAAAAAACAAACAAGTTAAAGTACACTGAATGGAAGGAAAGCAAAAAACTTTAGCAATTTAAGGCCAGATATCATATTTAATAAGTAAAAGAGTCAGTCTGTTTGTGGGACTAATTATGTGGTGGGGGCGGAGTCAAGGGTGCAGAACTCAGTTCAGTTCAAAACTCTTGAGATATGTCAAATCAGGCACCAGACTAATACATTCGAGTTTCATTTCTTAATGGCAGCTTCAAGTTTTTCACTTCACAGAGGGTAACTACTAACTTTTGAAGATGTGTAATGAAAGATGTCTTTATGTTGGAATTTCTGTAATGAAATATAATTTGTTTAGAAAAATACAGTTTTTGATTGTGAGAAGGTACACAAAATTATTGAGAGGGAACTAGCAGAGGAGGAGTAATTTTCTAGAGTTTTCTGGGTTTGAGATAAGATTTTTTTTCTTATTCAGATTGTTTTTAATTTTAATTATTACTATTATTATTTTTTTGTAAGAAAGAGAAAGTTCACTTGAAGCAGATAAGAGAACACAGTGTTCCTTTCTTTTTTAAAATACAATTTGTGTGCCTGGGGAAAAGCAAATGAACAGGAGGAAAAGAAGCCCAAATAATAACTGCTTCCTGTGAAATCAGAGGTCTTGCTGGCCTTGTGAGAATACTGGCAGATTGATACCATTCCTACCCACCACCACCGAGGAGTCCTTTAATGGAGACTGGCAGGTGAGGTGGCCCCCCACTCAGCATGGGGAACAAGAGACCATTTTTCTTTGCTCACCCATCCACTTACAGACTGTGTGCATTCGTGTGTGTATATATGAGTATGTGTGTGCACGTTTTTACCTTTTTACTTTGATATGATTTCAAACCTGTAGAAAAAATTAAAAGAATGGTCCAAAGGACTCCATAGACTCTTCTTCCAGATTCTTCTACTGTTAACATTTTGCATTATTTATTCTCTTTTTGTCTATATTTAAAAGATTATCGATGGACCCTTTCTCCAGGCAAATAGAACTCTACTTCAGCTGTAGTCAGACCATGAGGCTTCCTTCTCAATAGCACGTCAGAGCTGGAGGCTGCCATTCCCTTCCTGACACTTGCCCAGGACCCTGAGCTGGATGCGTGACACCATCAGTACTTGAGATCAATATTCTTCTCCACCCGCTATGCTGAGAGGTGCCTGCTGGCCCTCGGGGCCCACTCCCAGCATCATTCCAAACACTATTCACATGTTCAGTGCGTCAGAAACAAACAGAACAGAAATCTGGGTACATCATTTTGAAAAGTTGCCAACCCAGAGGGTATAGAAGCACCAACTTAATAACAGGGAAAGCAATTTTATTCTTGCTCTACTCATGGCTTACATAAATAGCATCAGGTATTACATAATAATAGGACACTATTGCCAAATCTATTTCAGAATTAAAAGAACAGACAGGATAAAAGACATAGCTAGGAGAAGAGAAAAATTTCACTCATAGAGGCTCATGATAGCCACATTATTTCCAATCTGAAGAAAGAAATCAGAATAATAGACAGAAACGTTGCTCTTTTTTTCATAACACAAAAGTTTAAATTTGGGTTAACACGGTTTGGATTTTCTAAAACAGTTTTAAAAAGTCAGTAACAAGATTAGGAACTGCTGTAGAGGGGACAAGTCTGTGAGCGTGGGCCCTTCTGACCACTGAGGACACAGAACTGCGCCATCACTACTGACTTCGACATGTTTCTCACGAACCCCACAAAACTCACAATTCCAAAAGTTACAGTAAGAATATCACTGAGACATTTAAGAAAGATATTAGGAAATATATTAAAGTTCTGCTACTGTTTAAGTTTGATAAAATCTATGACAGAGACCTTAATCTGGATGTAACAAATTTTGGGGGTCTGTGGGAGGAGCTGGGCTTATGGAAGGCACTCCCCACCTGCCGTCAGAGAGCTCAGCAGGAAGAACTCTGCCACAGAGCCCTAGGTTGTAACAGTCCCACCCCTGAACTTGCTCTTTCCTTCTGTGAGTTCCTCCTCTTTGATCCTTGTCTGACTTAGCATGTCTGCAAAAACTAGGTTGAAATTCTTTCTTTTTCCTGAATATTCCTTTTCAGTGATGAAACACCTACCTAGTCGAGGCTATTTTTCTGGTACGCAAGTTCCAAATGAGCATATAAAATTATGCCTGAAAGTTATACATGCAGTATGATTTTAGAGGCAACCCCACCCCTACATCTGTAGTCCACTATACCTACTAATGAAAACCCAGAATCAGACCTGTGGGTTTCCAGGTTTTACACCTGTTGCACTTATATGGAACTTTCCACTTTATGACTTTCCCAGCAGCCTAGCATGGCTGATAATACTTAGCTGCCTCTCAAAGATGCTATGACAACAAATATACACTCCCTTTGGCTTGCTTCAGAGATAGAGCAGATGTTCAAGGCACTGTAGACCATCTAAACATCAAAAGTTCAATTAATGCCACCTTAGGATGTACCACTTTGGCATGTAGATTATTTAGGCTGAAGACAGAGACCAGCAGACTCAGGATGAACTTTTTACCTCCCCCCTTAACTGCCTAAAAGAACTTAGATCAGAGACCTCCACCAGAAAGAAATCTATTACCAAATATATATTTTTATATATAAAAGATTTATTTCATAACATGGCAAATATTTGTTCACTAACCATCTGCTCTTCTCAGCTTTCTGTAAATTGTCTTCTTCCCCTTCGAGACCCCAGATCTCATACCCCCTTCTCTTTAGATCAGAATGGTATATAAGCCTGAATTACCTGACTGTTAAGGAGTCATATTTTCATGGGACTCCCATATGCATGAAATTTGTTTTTTTTTTCCTGTTAATCTGTCTATGTAGATTTAATTATTAGACCAGCCGAAGAAACTAGAAGAAGAGAAAGGAAAAGTTTTCTACCCCTTCATAATCATTTTATTAAAAAAAAAAAAAACAACCTATTTGATGTATACACATCCAGTCCTGATACCCTGATGTATTTTGCAAATTGACAAAGAAAGATTGCATGCTAATTAACAGAGATAACATGGGATTGTGGAGAAAATGCCAGGTTTTTAGTCAAAAGTAAGAATTTGACTCTTAGCTGTCAACAAAACTCAACTCCTCAGTTTTACTTTCTTTCGTTTATAAATTAAAGACAACCAATACCCATCCTACAAGGCCTCTGTAAAGAATAAGCGACCTAATGAATGTAAAAAGCATTTGTAATTAGAAACTGCAATAAAGGTTCTAAGCAATGTTCTTATTGTCATCAATAGTAATTCACATGTATTGTTGTTATCCCACATCTTGTAGAGAGAACCCATGGGGTATACATTTCACATGTGTTTCAGCTGAATAATGCACATCTGAACAGAGGTACAGGCACAGCTTGAACAGCTAAGTACCCGGAGTGCAGGAACAATGCCTGGAATCAATGAGCCCACGGTAGCTGACAAAGTTCTCTTGGCTCGAATCTGTTCACTGATGCATTGGTTGATTCAAATGTCAGAGCTCTGTGACAGAAAAACCTGTGTGGTTTAAAAACTAAGCCAGTTTGTTTAGTGTCATCTAATGAATTGTATGCAGGGGAGCGGGAGAGCAGGTATTATGAAGTCACACATGAATTCAAAATATTTCTATCAAGTGTCCACTATGTGTGTGACATTGGGTTGAATAGAGTCAGGTACAAGTGAGGCCTGGTCTTTGTCCCCTTCAGGGGACAGTTATTACCTCACATCCATCATGTCATTCCCAGTAACAAAAATCATTTATAGAATGTGATTTCATATTCATATCAAAAGTGTTGCTTTGTTCAATATTGTGAAAATGACCATTAGCTCTGTTTTAAAATTTTGGAATTTAAAGTTGAGAAAATTTAAACAACTTGCCTAAATGTTAATATGGCTATGGAGAGGACTTCTTTGTTTAGAAATTAAACTAAATGTTCTTCTCTGGGCATTTGGTAAGGAAAGCATGCAGGGTTAGTTCTCTCCCCATCGATCTGAAGCCCTGTGTCTCCACCTCTAGCTTAGGGATTATTTAGAAAGGTGGTTCCATCAGCATTTGCATGAGTCACCCATGGCAACAACAGAGATATTACTCATGCTAGGGTTTATTCATGGTCTACTTTCCTTGTTTAAAACCAATTTCCAAATTCTTTTCATTGTCCAAATTCTGCTGGGGTGGTTGCCCTCCAGGATGGTCTCTAACGATCTCTTCCTCCAGGTGGTCACACCCTGAGTAGTCTCCATACCGTACCAGAATTGGTCTGTATGAACAGTAGGCTATAGGATCAGTGATGGCATGATAACATGATGGTATGATACTTTGAGACTAGGCTTTAAAAGACTGCGATTTATGCCTTGGGGCTCTCTTTTCATCTTGGGGTGTCATGGGGGAAGCAAGTTCTTAAATATCCTTATGTAGATATCTGTGTGGTAGGAAATAGAAACCTTCTCCCAATCACCAGGTGAGTGAAACAGATTCTCCAGTCCCTTCGGGTGGCAGCAATCCAGGCCACAGCTTCACTGCTATCTCACAAGAGATCTTAAGCTAGAAACACCCAGGGGAGCAATTCCCAGATTCTTGACCCTTGGAAACTGTGTCAAAATCACAAATGTTTGTAGCTTTCTGCTGCTAAATTTGGAAGTAATTTGTTATGCAGCAATAGGCACTAAGATATTTACGGTTCAAACCTCAAATTCAGATCTTCCGATTCCCAAAAGTATTCCCTGTTTATGCCAAGTCAAAGCTATCTGCCAACTTTTCTGCACTCCCTTGCCCACTGTGTTCTTGTCTCTCTTAGAAAGTATGATTGCCAAAATAAATTTAATGACCAATTATTGAACAATGACCATGTGCCGGGTACATATAAGCAATTTACATATATTATCTCAATGTATTCTCAACGGACCTATGAGGTAGCTATTTTCATCTATATTTAACAAGCAAAGAGCCTGACACTTGAAAACATTTAGTAGAATTACACACTATGCATTAAGTTGATACGGTACTCCCCATTGTTCACATGGGTTAACCCTAATGGAAGCCTGAAACCAAGATAGAACCGAGTCCTATAGACACTATGCTTTTTCCTATACTCACACACCTATGATAAAGTTTATAAATTAGAGACAGTAAGAGATTAACAATAACTAATAATCAAATAGAATAATTATATTAGTACCCTGTAATGAAAGTTATGTAAATGCCATCTCTCTCTTTCAAAATATCTTATTACACTCTAATCATCCTTCTTCTTGTGATGATGTGAGATGACATAGTGCCTCATGATGAGATGAGAGGAGTTGGAGACGTGGAACAAAAGGATGATCTATGCCCTGAGCAGGACGGAGTGAAACAGCACAAGATTTCATCACACTACTCAGAATGACGTACAATATGAAACATATGAATTGCTTATTTCTGGAATTTTTTATTTAATATTTTTAGTTTGTGGTTGACCATGGGTACCTGAAATTACAGAAAGTGAAACTGTAAATAAGGGATGAAGAGTGTATCTGAGCCAAGTCTTTTAGCCGCAGTTGCTTTCTTGATGCGCCATGTCACACTGCATGACTGTGCTAGCTCCCCGTCAAGCCCTAGGCATTTGAGACAGAGAAAATAGACATGGAGAGAAGCCACGGTACTCAGAGCTTATGCATGGTGAGAGGAACGGGAATAGAGGTGAGAAGTGTGACATTCTTATCCTTTAAGCTTTGTGTAATCTATTGTTTGAACATCTAGCTTGTGGTAAAATGCTGCTTTATCCTACACCTTTTTCATCATAGAGGTCTACGTCAGAGAAATAATGTAATTCTTTATGAGGCTTTTCTGAATTGTGGAAATGTATGCCAACATTAATACCATTGCCACTCTTTACAGTAAAGATTTTATTACAGAAATCAAAAGGAAATCTAATATTAGCCAATCTCACTTTTAAATGTTCATGTCAAAATCCTAAATAAATAAAAACACACAAAATCCAATCTCACATTAATAAAACACATCATGAACAAGTTGAGTGTATTCTGGGATTTCAAGGATTACTAGATATTAGGAAATCCATTAATTAAACTCACATATTATTAATAGATATAAGGAGAAAAAGAATGAAGAGCTCTAGAAAAAATTCATCAATTATTCCTACTTAAAAAACAAAACAAAACAAAACAAAAATCAACACCCTATACCAGCAATTCTCTTTCAAGGGTTCTGCAAGATCAAACTATTTCAATAAAAATACCACGATATTATGTCTTTTTCACCATCATTTGCTTAAGAGTGTACAGTAATTTCTCACAGGTTATGTGGCGTGTGGTGTAGAAATGGATTGATGGGAGAAGTGGACATGAGAATGAATGCAGCAATGTTCTTCGAAGCTAAAGACTGAAGTGTAAATAGTTGACATAAGTGAAGCCATTTTAAAATGAAGCCGCAGCACAGTTCCAGACAAAAGGCTACAGGTCTTGCTCTTTGAACCTTTGAAAAGTTTGAAATAGACAAAACGACCTTTAGACTGGGCCACACCAAACTGTCTTCCAAACAACTGTTTGTAAAGCTAACAGAAAATCAGACATTCTGACCACAAGAACTAATGATTATGAGTTCTCCCAGAAAGCAGAATCGGTCAGCAGCCATGCATAGCTAAAGAGGAACCCAGCCCGTCAGCACCAGGAGAACTCCCTTTCTTCCATTCATGTAAATTGTCGTCTTCCTTTTTTCATAAAAAGCCCTTGCCTTCACCCTGTAATTAGGACATTATTTGGGTTTCTGCTTCAATCTGTGCTCTCCTAAATGTAATTTGTAATTCCAAGTAAATGTATTGCCTCTCATTTCAGCTTTTTATTTTTAGGTTAACAAAACTGATTTGCAAAAGTGTAAAATAGTGCCACTTCTTTCACTAATTTTCCTTTGATAGTTAAAATGTGCCAATTTTTCATTACAATTGTACAAATTAATTAATTATGCAATTGGCTTCTTATTGTTATTTTAAATCAATCAACAAATAAATATTTTTAAAATTCCTAAGTTTAAATTTTTAATTTGCTAAATATTTATGATATTGTGATTTATGTTAAGAAATACATATTTGGTCTGCATCCCCATTTTTGGCAGAGCTCCTAAAACTGAATTTCCTAAGTATCAACAGTACTGAAGGTGTCTTTTGTTTTATTAATGAGGTGCCCTTTGGACCCCATCCGTGGATGGGGACTGCGTGCCAGGAGTAGCAACTCTGTGATTTAGAGAGTTGGAACTTTCAGTCCCACCCCTGACATTCGGGCAGGAGAGAGGGGCTGGAAGTCGAATTCATTATCAATGGCCAGTGGTTTAATCAATCGTGCCTCTATACAAAGGCTCCTTAAAAACTCAAAAGAACTAGGTTCAGGGAGCTAGAAATTTGGAGAGTCTGGAGAGGGCATGACATTCTGCACCCCTTCCCACGTATCTTCCATCTGGCTGTATTTGAGTTATATCCTTTTATAATAAACTGGTAATCTAGTAAGTAAAATGATTCTCTGAGTTCTGTGAGACACTCTAGCCAACTGATGGCACCCGAAGAGGGCATTTTAGGAACTTCTGGTTTATAGTTAGTCCATGTTACAGATAACAACCTAGGCTTGCACTGGCATATAAAGTGGGTCAGAGGGGGTTCAAGGGGAGTTAAAGACTGTCCCCTTAACCGGTGGAATCTCTGGGTAGACAGTGTCAGAACTGAGTTGCTGGTTGTGCTTCCTGTTGCGTGGGAAACCCCATCCACACATTGGAAACTGAGTTTCAGAAACTAAAGAATAACAATAGATAAAACTCATATAAACAAAAACTTTGAGACACTTAATAATTTTTAGGATTGAAAAGGTGTAGTAAGTCCAAAGTGTTTAAAAATTGTACCTGTATAAAATACCAGTTAATTTCCACTTTCTTAATTATATAGTTTTTAAAGATACAATAGAATATTCTGTTTATAACAAGATTAAGAGAAAAAAAAAAAGAAAGAAACCTAACAAGAAATGTGTAAAAGCTGCATGAGAAAAATTTCAGATGCTCCAGAAAGACAATAAAGTAGATAATAACCAATGGTTAGGATGATTCAACTTCAGAAAAAAGTCAATTTCTCCAAATTTAATATAAATTTAACAAATTCAATTCAAATGCCAAAAAAGTGTGTGTGTGTGTGTGTGTGTGTGTGTGTGTGTGTGTGTGTTAGCTTGTTTTCTGATGCTAGACAATTGGTTCCAGAGTTCGTATGGTAAAATAATTAAAAAAAAAAAAACAAAACCTCTAAGAAAAGTGACCGCCCACAGCAAATAGGGATAAAAACCCCAAAAGCACTGTTACTGGGCCTTTGAGCTGCTCTCTTCCTGCTTGGTCCCCTTCCACGCCTGAAAGTGTCCTGTTGCTTTACTCTGTCTTCTAATAAAGCTATTTTCTGCTGTATTTCAATGTCTTGCTAAATTCTTTGTTCAAGACATCATGAACCGGGATGACACACTGAGAAGGGGACCGCATTCTCCCATAACACCATCTCTAAGTCACGTAAAAAAACCATTCAGTATGTTGCTTTAAATGTGACTTTTCAGAAACTTAAGATTTGATGAAGGAAAAGACCAATTTTAGGTCACCTGGATTATAAGCACCATCCTCTGTAATTATCCTTGTTGGTGTGGTGAAATATGAAACGCTAATGAAGGAGGATGAGGGTAACCACACAATCACATAAATTTTTCTAGCACATTTTTAAGTATTTTAAAATGAAGAGATAAAATGTTTGACATCATATGAATAAATAAGATATATGTTTTAAGAGGTTTCTAGACCTGATATTCTCAGGGAAAAAATACAACTACTAAATACATTATCTCCTGAAGAAAATATTATTTACTTTGGTAAATATATCCAAGTTATGATCAAAGAATAATTTTATCAGAAATTACTGTGGTGGAATATAGACTGTTTTAGAAGAATTTTTTACCTCAAGATAATTAAACACATTATCAATATTGTAGATTTTAAAAAGGGGTTATATAGAAAATAAGTGAACAAGGTGATCTGATCCTAAGTTCCTAACTGGGCAGGTCATGATGGATGGTCATGGCACGTAATTTTTTAGTAAAAAGTTTATCTTTGCCTTATGCAAGTCTTGTCCATTGTTTCTGTGCTTCTAGGTTAACACATTTTAGAAATTAGCCTTAACCACACTCAAGAAAGCACATAATCTTAACTATCCTGTCATCCAAATCCCTCCTCGTTCTCTCTCACCTTTGTGCAATCTTTACTTTTCCACCTTAATTTCAAATTTATCAAAAGAAGCTGCAAAACTGTTATTCTCTGGAGCATTCGAGAACTTGCTCCTTCAGTATATGTCATCAGTTTGGCTCAAATAAACTTTTACAAAAATTCTCTATAGGTTTGGACAACATAAAATAATTATAAGAAAATTGTATTATTTTTTCTGATTCAACTTCTTTGTCCAGATTAACGCAAAAATGAGATAGAGACAATTTAAATGATTGCTTTTACATATGTGAAAATCACACCCTAGTCTTACTAAATACCACATCATTGGCTAAAAGAGAAGCACATATTTCACACGCAAAATAATAGACTTTGGTCATGGGGAAAATGTACAATCAAGGAGCAATCTTCACTGTTGATAATATCATAAGAATTTAAACCTGAAGCTCCTCTTCCTCTCTTGCTCCTTTACTCCTAGTGAGCTTACTATCATATATAATCTATAAGACACTGAATTTAAAATTCAAATTGAGAAAAAAATAATTATGTACTGTTTCTTTTCATTAAGTTGGTTGGAATATTATGCTCTCAAATTTGAGCCTGAAGTCTTCTATTAATAACTCTCCAGTTGCACCTTCTCCTAATGAGAAGCACTGAATCTTAGATGTGGAGGGAGGTCCAAGCAATGACTCCGGAGAGGTAACCCTTATGTCACAACCCTGGACTTTTCAGAAAGTAGAGCTCTGTTCTGTGATGCCATACACTGGACAATTAGAAGGATAAAAATATTCTTTATTCAAAATAAATATACTTTTTTTTGTATCTAAACAAAGTAGGATAATTCTACTTCTTGTGACAGCTGCTTATATACCTGAAAACAGGTGAGTGGAAGGTAGCACCTGGCTTCGCTTCCCTAAACTTCATTCTTCAGATCCTCTCACTTAACATCACACATTTTACCACCACTCCTCACTCCCACATTCAATATTCTGCTTACTCTGCTCAAAAGATGGCCAGCACTTCTACATTTTATCCCCTAAATGCAGTACTTCAGGTGATATCATACATCTGCCGGGTTGTGTTTGTACTATTTCAAAGCATAGCAGAAACCTGCCTCCCTTTGGCCCAGATGCTATGGGTTAGTTAGATAGATCTAAGAATATTTTGTAATGTATAATTTTTCAGAGTAGAAATGTAACACATATTCTTTGTAGAAAATTAAAATTATCCATGATATCACATATCCTAGAATAACTATAATCAACAGTTGACATATTCTCTCCTAATAGTTTAAATATATATATATACATACATATATATATAAAATTTTTATTAAAGTATAGTTGACATACAATATTATGTTTAGTTTCAGGTGTTCAACATAGTGACTTGACATTTATAGACTGTACAATGTGATGATCCCTATACTAAGTCTACTACCCATCTGTCACTGTGCAAAGTTATCACAATGTTATTGACTATATTTCCCATATTTTTGAACAAAATTTGGATCATATTACCTGTAACTTTATGTGCAGAGAACTCCATTTTATATTTCAGCATGGTTTTTTTCTATATCTTTAAAATTCTTTTAATTTTTTATTTTGAATGGTTATATAATATCTTATCTTGTGGTTATATCCTATTTAACCACCTTTTATTATTGAATATTGTGCTTTCTTTGATAGCTTTGGATAAGTTACCCTACTTGTGCAAAAGATTTTAACTTTCTATTCATGGCATTAAATTATTTTTCAGAAAAGTAACACAAAGGCGTGTGGGCGGTAAAGCGCCTATCAAAGCACCCACAAGATAAAGGCAGGCACATAGGCCACGCCTGGGGAATACCACAACTAAATCCTCAGAGTAGTCAGGTCAGGTGAAAAGACTGCTGCTCCCAACTTCTCCAGTGCCTTCCACTCCATCTTTGGATGTGTCAAAAATCATGATTAGTGAGATGAGAATTAGGAGTAAAGAGGCTAAATGAGAAAAAAAAAGAAACCAACAATTGTCTCCTTCGTCACTTGTAGAACCCAGGGAAAAAGAAGCCTCAATTTTAAATTAGGTATGTAGTTTGATTATGTCTTGCTACTGCATATTTAATCAATACTATGTCTGGAATTTAATGTGACTATAGAACACTTCAACAAAGAGTGACCAAAGAAGTCATGGGCCTGCAAAGGTTTTTGACCAGGTTCTAGAGAAGAACTAGCTTCACAGAGTGGATTTAATAGGGGGAATGGAAGTCTAAAAGTTACAATCACTGACATATATACCATTTCATTCAGCATGTTTAAGCCGCATTTTCCCTATATTTGATAGCTTTTCATAAATAAGTAAAAGATCTTTGTTTCCTAAAGTCCTTTTCCTCCCTCATTATAATCATAACTAACCAATTACTCCAGCATTCCTGTCCTTCCCAGAGCACGGTATCATCACTTTATTATAGATCCCATATCATATCTGCAAGACAGTTATCCAGTTAAGTCTCCATCCCACTCATCCCTGGACTAGACTTTCTCACTCACAGGAATAGTGTTTGATTTACTTTGTGTTTTTAGCCTGTCGTACAGCAAACCCCTATAAATGTTGGTTGAAAAATACACTAGGTGAATGAATCAGTAAAGGAACACATATTTTTTTAATGAAAATCAAAGAAATTTAATATTTTTACTTCCATTTTTTCATGCCAAACAATTCTCTATTTATTGTATATTTAGAAAAATATATTCCACAGGGGCAACAAAATCTTGTGCTGTATTCAGTTGTTATAGATGTACTCTTAATTTTTGACCATGCCTCAAAATAACATATGGGGTGTACACATTACGGTAGTACAACAAATCCTTAAGAAACAAAATTTTCAATTTTTCTAGTTTTCTGAAAAAGTATTTATTCTCATCTAGGAGAAACCACTGGCAGGATCTCCTAACCCAATATTCATAGGAAGAAAGTTATTTTTACTATGAAACATTAGCTTAATCCTTCCAAGAGATAAAAAAAGAAAATCTGCAAGTCATTTTTATGAGACTCCTTTTTTTAAATTTTTTTTACCACTCTTATTGTGTCAAAATGCACCCACAACATATGGCAAATAAAATCAAGGTCACTGAATAAAACAGAACACCAATTAATAGACTTCATTATATTCTATTTTAAGGTCATGATTATACAGTGCACAAAAGCACAATAAAAAAAAAAACAGCAGATTTTCTAGAAGAATGAACTTGATGTTATGTAAATAAATTTTATTTTTACCTGCTGATATTACCATATGACTCTTGTATGTTTGTAGTCAGAGATTTTGTTGGGCTCATTACTCCTATGATATGCCCTCCATTTCACTTTTTTTTAATTGCTAAGCTTTTTTAAAAAAAAAAAAATAGATGATTTTTGAGCAGTTCTAGGCTACTTTCATTTAACTCCGTACCTTTAAGTTTCTTACATGTCATTTTTGTGCCTTGACAACTCATTTTTTTTCATTGCTTAAAAATATTCCAATGTATGTACATGCCAGTTTTCTATTAAAGAACATCTTCGTTGCTTTTAAATTTTGATAATTGTGAATAAAGCTTTTATAAGCAGTTGTGCATTTATAAGCATAGAAACCTAGGGAGTGTAGAGAGTCCCAAACAAGATAAACCCAAAGAGGTGCATACCAAGAAGCATCATAATTAAAATGGTAAAATTTAAAGACAAAGAGAGAATCGTGAAAGTAGAAAGAGAAAGGCAGCTAGTTAATTACAAAGGAGCTCCCATAACAACGTCAGCTGCTTTCTCAACAGAAACATTGCAGGCCAGAAGGCATTGGCACAAAATATTCAAAGTGATGAAAAGCAAGGACCTACAATGAAGATTACTATACCCAGGAAAGCTAACATTTAGAATCAAAGGGCAGATAAAGATCTTCTCATCCAGGATAAAGCTAAAGGAATTAACAAGTACCAAGCTAGTATTTATTACAGGCAATGTTGAAGGGAATTCTTTTCTTTAAGAAGAAGAATGAGAAGAAAAAAAGGAACAAAATATGAACAATAAAATGGCAGTAACTATGTACTTATTAAGAATCACTTTAAATGTAAATAAATTAAATGTTACAATCAGAAGACATTGGACAACTGAATGGATAAGAAATGCATCAACAAAGGATGCACTTCAGATCAAAAGACACACAAACTGAAAGTAAAGGGATGGAAAAAGATATTTCAGGCAAATGGAAATGAAAAAAAAATCTGACATAGCAATATTTACATCGGATGACATAGACTTTAAAACAAAGCCTATGAGAGAAAGAAGGACATCATGTAATGATAAAGAGATCAATTCAACAAGAGGTTATAACCCTAGTAAACATTTATGCATCTAACATAGGAGCACTTAAATATACAAAGCAAATATTGATGGAAATAAAGTGAGAAACTGACAGCAATAGTCACAGTAGGGGATTTTAACACCCCATTGACACCAATGAACCAATCTTTTAGAAAGAAAATCAATAAATAGTGTTCTTAAATCACACACTAAACTGCATAGATTTAATTGATACTTTTAGAGTGTTTCATCCCATTGCAACAGAATATACATTCTTTTCAAGTACATGTAGATAATTTTCAAAGATAGAACACATGTTAGGCCACAAAACAAGTCTCAGTAAGGTTAAGAAGATTGAAATTGTATCAAGTGTCCTCTCCAACCACAATGGTATAAAACTAGAAATCAATTACAAAAAAAATAAAAAAATAAGAAATACACAGACACACAGAGGCTAAATAACATGGTACTACACAATGAATGGGTTAACAATAAAATCAAGAAAGAAATTAAAAGATATCTTGAGGCAAATAATGAAAACACAGCAACCCCAGATTTATGGGACAGTGTGAAAGCAGTCTTCAGAGGGAAATTCTTAGCAATACAGGCCTACCTCAAAAAACAAGAAAAACCTCAAATAAACTATGTAACTTTACACATAATGAAACTATAAAAAGAAAAGCAAACAAAGTCCAAAGTGGGTAGAAAGAAGGAAATAATAAAGATCAGAGAAGAAATAAATAAAATTGAGTCTCAAAAACACAATGCAAAAGATCAATACAACCAAAAGCTTGTCCTTTGAAGAGATAAACATAATTGATAACATTTAATCAGACTCGTCAAGGAAAAAAGAGAGAACTCAAATAGCTAAAATCAGAAAGGAAATAAAAGTGAAAACTGACTCCACAGAAATATTAAGGATTATAGGAAATACTATGCATAATTACAAGCCACCAATTGGACAATTGGGAAAAAATGGAGAAATTTCAACAAACATACAATCTTCCAAGACTAAGTCAAGAAGAAACGACATCTGAACTGACTAATTAGTACTAAAATCAAATTTGTAATAAAAAAAAAACTTCCCCAAAATAAAAGTTCTGAACTAGATGGCTTCATAGGTGAATTTTACCAATTATTCATAGAAGAATTAACACCTATGCTTCTAAAACTATTCCAAAAAAATTCAAGAGGAGGGAAGCGTCCCAAGAGCATTTTAGGAGGTCACTATTATCTTGATCCCATAACCAGACAAAGACATGACAAAAAAAAAAAGAAGAAGAAGAAGAAAATTACACCAATATCCCTGATGAACAAAAATGCAAAAATACTCAATAAAATTAACAAATCTATTTAAGCAATATATTAAAAAGATCATACAACATGATTAGGTGGGATTTATTCCTGGTATGCAAAGGTGGTTCAATATTTATAAATCAATTAATGTGATATATCACATTAACAAACTAAAAGATAAAAATCATATGCTTACATCCATAGATACAGAAAAAACATTTAATAAAATCCGGCATCCATTTATGATAAAACTTTCAGCAAAGTAGGAATAGAGAGACTATACCTCAACATAATAAAGGCCATATATGACATCCCAGAGCTAACTTTGTACTCAATGGGGAAAAACTAAAAGTGTTTTACTTAAGATCAAGACAAGGATGTCCACTTTCATCACTTTTATTCAACATAATATTGGAAATCCTCGCCACAGCAATCAGAAACAAAAGAAATAAAAGGCAACCAAGTTGGAAATGAAGTAGTAAAACTGTTATTACTTGCAGATGACACATTATATAGAGAGAACCCTAAAGATTCCACCAAAAACCTTGGAGAACTGATAAATAAATTCAACAAAGGAGCAGGATATAGAATTAATAGTCAGAAATCCATTGCATTTTTTTTTAAGGTGATACAACCCTTGGTTGACTTCACAGATTGCAAGGACCTTGTCCGGTTACAATCTCTTATTTTTTTTTATTTTTTATGCCTACAGCACCTGGTCTTCCTAGGTGGTCTCCCATCCAAGTACTAACCAGGCCTGACCCTGCTTAGCTTCCAAGATCAGATGGGATGGGGCTTGTTCAGGGTAGCATGGCTGTAGATTCCATTGCATTTTTATACACCAATAATAAACTATCAGAAAGAGAAATTAAGAAAATCTCATTTACAATTTCATCAAAAAATTCTTAGGAAGAAATTAAACCAATGAGGTGAAACACCTGAACTGAGGAGATTATAAGTCATTGAAGAAAAACTGAAGAAGATACAAATAAATGGAAACATATACCATGTTCATGAAGACAAATAATCATCATCGTTAAAATGTCTTTATGACCCCCAAAATTCTATAGATTCAATGCAATCCTTATCAATATACCAATGGTATTTTTTCATAGAACTAGAACAAATAGTCCTAAAATTTATATTGAACTATAAAAGATTCTAAATAGCTATGGCAATTTTGAGAAATAAAAAAAAGTTGTAGGTATTGCACTACCTGTTATTAAACTGTAGTACAAGGCTATAGTAATCAAAACAGCATGGTACTGGCATAAAAATAGACAATGGAACAAAATAGAGAGCCCCAAATAAATCCATGCCTATATGGCAATTTAATCTATTACAAAGGAGGCAAGACTATACAATGGGGTAAAGACAGGTCGTTCAATAAATAGTGTTGGGAAAACTGGACAGTAAAACTGGACAACTTTCTTACACCATATACAAAAAAAAACTCAAGATGGATAAAAGACTTAAATGTAAGACTCAAAACCATAAAACTTCTAGAAGAAAACATAGGCAGTAACTCTCTGACATTGCTCTTAGTAATATATTTTTTTCTGATATATCTTTGTGCAAGGGAAAGAAAAGTAAAGATAAACAAATAGGACTACATTAAACTAAAAAGGTTTTGCACAGCAAAGAAATGCATCAACAAAATAAACAACCTACTCAGTGTGAGAAGATATTTGCCAATGATACGTCTGATAAGGTGTTAATATCCAAAAATTTATAAAAAACTCATACAACTCGACATCAAAAACTAACTAACTAACTAACTAACTAACTAACTAACTAACTAACTAACTAACTAACTAACAATCCAATTAAAAAATGGACAAAGTACCTGAATAGATATTTCTCCAAAGAGGACATACAGATGGCAAACATACATATTAAAGTATGTTCAATGTCACTAATCACCAAGGAAATGCAAATTAAAATCACAATGAGATATTACCTCAAATCTGTCAGAATAGCTATCATTAATAAGTCGTAATACAAGGGTTGGTGAGGATGTGAAGAAAAGGGAGCCCTCATGGACTATCGGTAGGATTACAAATTGGTACAGCCACTATGGAAAGAGTTTGGAGATGCCTCAAAAATTAAAAACTGAACTATCTCATGACCCAGCAATACTACTTCTGGGTATTTATGCAAAAAAAAAAAAAAAAAAAAAAAAAAAAAAACCCAAAACACTAATTTGAAAAGATACATGCAACTTTATATTCACTGCAGCACTATTTACAATAGCCAAGATATGGAAGCAACTTAACTGCCCATCAATAGATAATTGGGTAAAGAGGAGGTGGTGTGTGTGTGTATATATATATATGTATATATAATGAAATATTACTCAGCCATAAAAAAGAATAAAATCTTGCCATTTGCAAAGACATGGGTGGACCTAGAGAGTGTTAGGCTGAGTGAAATAGGTCAGACAGAGGAAGACAAAATACCATATGATTTCACTCATATGTAAAATTTAAGGAACAAAAGAAACAAACAAACAAAATGGAAACAAACTCACAGATACAAAGAACAAACTGATGATTGCCAGAGTGAAGCGAAGTTTCGAGGCAGGATGAAGAAGGTGAAGGAATAAAGAGGTACAAATTAGTAGTTATAAAACAGTGATGGGGATGTGAAGTACAACATAGGGAATATAGTCAATAATATTATAATAACTTTGCATACGTAGGACCAGGTGGTTACTAGACTAATCATGGGCATCACTTAGTAAATTATATAAATGTATCACCACTATGTACACCTGAAACTAATATAAAATATTATTGAATATCGACTCTAATTGAAAAAGTAAAAAATAAAATAAAACCTATTGGTTTATCCTCTAAATTTTAATATTTGTGGGCATAGAGTGGCTTAGAATAGTCCGTTTTTTTAAATTATATTTTTAAATTGTGGAATAAGTAAAAGCATGGTAATTGAATATTTCTTTCTTATCTTTTTAATGGCCATGGGATTAGTAACAATGGCCCCTCTTTTATATCTGATAGTAGTGATTTATGGCTCTTTTTTTTTTAACTAAATCTGGGTAGAGTTTATCAACTTTCTTGATTTTTTTCATACGGCTAGCTTTTGGTGTTATTGCTTTTCTCTACTGGTTTTCTGTTTTCACTTTTATTGATATCTAATTTTTATTATTTTTCTTCTCTTTACTTTTAATTTAATTAGTCTATTTTCTAGTCTAGTAATCTAAAAGTTTAGATTATTAATTTTAGGTTTTTAAAATATGCACTTTCAATGCTATAAATTTCCCCTCTACGCACAGCTATAATTTGTATTTTTATTTAGTTTGAAATATTTAAAGTTACTCTTGAGACTTTTTATTTGATTTATGTTACTTAGAAGTATGTTGCTTAACTTTAACTATTTACAGTTTTTCATTTATCTTTTTGTTACCAATATCTAGTTTAATTTCATTGTGGTCTGGAAAGTTACTTCACATGATTTCTTTTAAAATTCTTTTAAATTTATTTACATGTGTTTTATGGTCCAGTATATAGTCTCTCTTGGTAAGGGTTCCATGGGAATTGAGGAGAATGTGTATTCTTCTGTTGTTGGAAGAAATAGTCTATGACATTAATTAAATCCAGTTGATTGATAGTGCTACTCAGTTCGATTATGTCCTTTGTGATTTTCTGCCTGCTGGACTTGTCAATGAGGAGTGTTGAAATCTTCAACCATAATGATGTATTTTTCCTTTTAGTGCTATCCGGTTTTGTCTTGTATTTTGATACTCTAATGCTCAGCTGTGCAAACACATTACGAATTGTACGTCTTCATGAGGAATTAATCCCTTTAGCACTATATAATGTTTTTCTTTATCTCTGGTAATTTTCTATGCTCTGAAATTGAGTTTGTCTGAAATTAATATAACTACTCCAGCTGTCTTTTCACTAGTGTTAGAATCTCTTTACTTTCTTCATCTCTTTTCTTTTAGTGTATATCTTTATACTTAAGGTGAATTTCTTAATATACAGTTGAGTCTTATTTTTATTTACTCTGATAGGCTCTGTCTTTTATTTGGTATATTTAGAGCATTGGTTTTTAAAGTGGTTAATGATATAATTGGATTAATGTCTACATTTTTTTAATGTTGTCTATTTTTTCTTTCTATTTCTTTTGTTTTTATTTTCTCCTTCCTTCCTTCCTTCCTTCCTTCCTTCCTTCCTTCCTTCCTTCCTTCCTTCCTTCCTTCCTTCCTTCGGAACCTAAACATGAAATAAACTGAATCGAGGTTTTTTGTGTGTGATAAATAAATATCTGGAGTAAATTTTAAAAAATCATGAATATAACAAATTAGTGAAAATAACAAATTAATATAAATCGATAACTTATAAAAGTTTTAAAAATACCTGTGCCTCAACCTTATCCCAGGTTCCCATCTTTCCCAGCAAAAATGTACCAAGTCAGTGCCTCTCACAGTGTATCTGTAGGAATATTATAATTGCGGTCTTGTGTTTTATAGTTTGTGGTACAATAATGTTCCCTCAATGTTCAAACTATAACCCTAGTGCTTCAAGGTAAGATTAGGGCCAACTCTACTTTCAGTGCACACATCTAAATGTGCTGAGAATTAAATTAGCTTAGGTTTCCTACATCACAGCATTTTGGATTAACTATCGAAGTCAATGTTAATTGGGTGATGGGAATTCTTTCACAATGTATTTGTATATCAAATCATCATGTTATATACTTTAAATATCTTATAATTTTATTTGTAATTATACCTTAATAAAGCTGAAAAACAAAACAAAATAAACACAATGACTGTACAAAGAATACAAACTGGATCCACAGTGGAACTGTGGGGAGCAATTTGGTTGCCCTTTACTCCTTGGATCAGAGCTATTCTATTTTGAAGGGCTAGTCCACTAAACTTCATGGCGAGTTTTACTTTCATGATGATTTTATTTTAAGAACCTCATCACTCCTTTCTACTACTGGGCTTAGTCAAGGTCAGTTAGATCTAATCAAATAGATTTTAGCAGTTGGAATCTTGTGGAACTTTTAAAATGTCTTATTCAAATCTACCACCTCTTCAGATACTATTGAACTTGACATTTAATGAATTTTACACACATACACACACATACACTTGCTTTACCAGACTACTCCATACTGAATTTTTTGGAAACAAAAAATATTGTATAGGGAGTATAAATTTTTCTGGAGTTATGAACTATATTAAGGAAGAAAAAAGATAACAGACTTTTCAAATGGATAACCAATCCTCTCTGACTCCCATGCTTTCCTCTGACAAACTGATCCTGCCTTAGGGCTTCAACTGTCACTTTTAACCTAATGAATTTCAAATTAAGTTAATAGCCTCAAACATCCCTGAAACTTGGGTCCCACATCTACAACTCTTGACATGACCTTTCTCTACTGGGATATCAAGTCACACTAAGCATGCCCTAAAACAAACTCACTACTCCAAATCTGCAACCAGTTTTTAGGGAAATTCTTCGCAAATTCCTTATTTTCACAATTTCTCAATTGCTCAGATTCAAAATTTTGCTTCAAGTTGTATCTTACAAAATGACACAGGATAGGGAATTTAAAGACAGACTTTCTGCTCTTCAGAGATTCATGGTCTGACAAATATTAAGACAAGTGCTCTAAAGTTAATGCTATTAAATGCTAATATATACCTGGAAGTCCTAGGCACAGAAATTAGGCAAGAAAAAAAATAAAAGTCATCCAAATTGGAAAGGAAGACAAAATTATCTGTTTGCAGGTGAAATGATTTTATATACAGAAAATCCTAAAGGCCCTATCAAAAAACTGTTAGATCAACATATTCAATAAAGTAGCAGAATGTAAAATCAACATACAAAAATCAGTAGTGTTTCTATATGTAAACAAAAAATTATCTGAAAAAAATAAAAAATCTCATTTACAACAGCATTGAAAACAATAAAATGTTTAGGAATAAATTTAATCAAGGAGGGAAAAGATCTATATATTGAAAACTATAAGACGTTGAGAAAAAATTTGAAAATTCAAATGGAAAGATATTCTATGTTAATGCATTGGAAGAATTCATATAGTATATAGTACATTCTACCCAAAGTCATTTACAGATTCAAAGCAATGTCTATAATATTCTCAGACCATTTTTTACAGAAAAAAAAAAACTATGCTAAAATTTGTATGGAACCACAAAAAGCTCCAAATAGCCAAAGCAATCCCGAGAAAGAACAAAGCTGGAGATATCCTACTTCCCAATTTCAAAATATAGTTCAAAGCTATGGCAATCAAAACAGTATGATATTAGCAGAAAAACCAACACATAGACTAGGAGAATCAAGAGCCCAGAAATAAACTCACACATATGTGGTCAACTGATACGTGACAAGGGAGCCAAGAATAGTCAGTGGAGAAAAGACTGTCTTCAATGAATGATGTTAGGAAAATCAGATGTTCACATGTAAAAAAAATAAAACTAGACCTCTATCTTTTACTATTTGTAATAATTAACTCAAAATGGATTACAAGCTTAAAACTAAGATCTAAAACCATAAAACTTGTAGAATAAAACATAGGGAAAATGTTCCTGACATTAACATTGGCAACAATTTTTTGGATATGACATCTAAAACACAAGTAAAAAAAGCAAAAACAAACAAATGGGACTACATCAAACTAAAAAGCTCTATTAAAAAAAATCAACAAAATAAAAGGCAACCTACAGAATAGGAGAAGATATTTGCAAACCATTTATTCAATGAGGTTACTATCCAATACATATACTCCATAGTAACAATAATAATAATAATAATAATAATAATAATAATAATAATATAACACAAAAACAAAAACGAAAACCACAGACAAAACCACAGCAAATAATCTGATTAAAAAGTGGGCAGAGGCTCTGCATAGACAAGAAAATATTCAAATAGCCAGTAAGTTCATGAAAAGCATAATTAATTATGCTTAACATAATTAATTATCAGAGAAATGCAAATAAAAACCAGAATGAAATATTACATTATACCTGTTAGAGTGGCTACTATCAAAAATATAAAAAGAGAACAAATGATTGTGAGAATGTGGATAAAAGGGGACTCATGTACACTGGTTGTGAGATTGTAAATTGATGCAGCCACTATGTAAAACAGTGTGGAGTTCCTCAAGATATTAAAAATAGAACTGTCATATGCAATTCCATATCTAGGCATATAGTCAAAAATAATAAAATCACTATCTCAAAGAATATCTGTATTCACATGCTTATTTGCAGCATTATTTACAATAGCTAAGACAGGGAAATATCCAGAGTGTCTGGAAAGAACCTAAGTGCTCACCAACAGATGAATGAATAAAGAAAACATGATAGATATATATTCATAAATCATAAATATATATATGAATATAAATATATTAGGCCATAAAAAGGAAACCTTTCTATTTGTGACACCATAGATAAACTTGTAACCTGAAGGTATTATGCTAAGTGAAATAAGTCAGACAGAGAAAGACAAATATTGTGTGATTTTACTTATACGTTGAAGCTAAAAGAGCCAAACTCATAGAAACAGAGAACAGATTGGCAGGAGGCAGGGGTTGATGGTAGGCAAACTAGATGAAGGTGGTCTAAAAGTATAAACTCTCAATTATAAGATGAGTCCTGGGGGTGTGATGTGCAGCCTGGTGACTCTAGTTAATGACATTGTACCATTGTACCGTATATTTGAAAGTTGCTAAGGAAGTAGATCTTAAAAGTTGTCATTATAAGAAAAAAACTGTAACTATGGGAAATGAAGGATGTTAAGTAAATGTGGAAATCGCTTCACAATATATACATATATCAAATCATTATTGTTGTAAATCTTGTTACATCGATTATTTCTCAATAAAGCTAGAAAATAATTTTTAAAATGCTAAGATAATACAACATTTTATGTGAAAGTAAAAGTAAATTATAACTAATTTTTCTATTTTATATTTAGGATTTGCTTGACTTTAAATCAGGAAGAATTCAAGGATTATAACTTTTATTTTGAATATTCTAATGAGGTAAATTTCTACTTCTCCACTTAAGTATTTTTATTCATGAAGTATTTGTGCAAATGTTTGCATGCATCAACTTTAAACTAAACAGCTTGGGAAATAAAGAAGTTAATCTAATTCTTGTTGCTTTAGTGTTGGAAGGGCCTCTAAAAATTACTAATCTTATTCTTTATCCAATGACTATTTTTCCCCCATCATATTTCTGGCTAATGATTTCCAGTCTATACCTGACTTAATGATCTTAAGATAGTTCTGAGTATTAGAAGATTTTAATATTAAGATTTTATTTTTTAGTTATTTTCACATTGGTTTTATAGAACCCAACATGGGATATAAAAATAAGCCTCATTTCAACTCAAACTAATAACAGTTCCAAAATATGAAGATACATATTCAAGGGTCCTCTTATCTTTAGGGTCACTAATCTCTTTAATAATTTCATAATTATTTTTTTGTTGTTGTTCTTGTTTAAGACTTTGTCCCTCTTAAGTTCAGCCACATTTAAAAAATAAAGTATGATTTTTAGAACTGGGCACAAACTCCAAAATTGAGTCCCTTTAGCACTGTGACAAGCACAAATTTTACTTTAATTTAACTAGTTGGCAAAATTAATTTTACATTAATACAAGGCTAATTAATTCATTAGCCCTTGAAGAGGCTTCATAAAAATATTGAAACATTAAATACACAAATCAACCTTAATCCCAAGTTATTTTTGACATCTACTATTATTTAGTGTATTTCTTCCACTACTTTCTTGAAGAGTTATTTTTTGGCAATTCTGTCTGGAGTCCTGGACAACTAAAGAAACTTTGTCAGTGTTACCACCTTTTCTTCCTAGAGTAAACATGAACATGTTTAGAGAAGTTGAATTTATTTCATAAAGGTATTATGTGCAACAGAATGATTATACAGTTTTAAGTGACCTCATGATTTTTAAAAAGTAAAAATCATATTACATATATTTTCTACATTGCTAAGTATAAATTCATTTAATATAAATTTCACAGTAAAATCTTAAAATATACTATAAAAATTCTCAGTTACTTTTTGAGATTTTCTTTTTTTTATACTACATTTCTGGCTAATGAGTTTCAACCTATTTTTGATTAAATAAATGCCAGAAGTCAGACCAGATCAAATCAAAGCAAATGGAACAAAATGTAATATAGCAGATCACCTTTACTTAAATAAATAAAAGTATAGTAAGGATGAACTGTTCTCTGTTACATTTTTTTTGAAAGATTTAATTGTGGGATTGTACAAGACAAAATAAAATTTAAAAATTCAATAAATAATACTGTTATGATAACTCCATTACTAAATTTTAAAAACAAAAATAATTTATATATTGATGAAACTAAATCAGTCCAAGAAAATACAATTATTACTTAAAATCCTTTCAATTACATTGTGTTACAAATTTGTGAAATTTGAATAGAGAACTTATTTTAATGGGAATATAAATTTTTAGACTTTTAAGCTTTTAGTGGTTATTTCATATTTTTATAGTCTTCTTTAAAGCTAAAATAAAAATAATGGTACACTCTCTGATTTCTTTCATGTACTAATGATTTATGTAAACTAGATATATTTTTACTAGATATAAACTAGATATATATTTATACCTTTATAAAAATTTTAGATCCTTCTTGAAATAAAAAGCATGTAAATTGCACAGGATTATGCTAAGCATAAGAAATAGTACTTATTAGGGTGACACTGTTGAAACTTGCCCTTTATTGTGCATATTGTGTAACCATCCTTGACTGGGGTGTTGGGTTCTCCTACATAAGGAACATGTGGCCCACGATGTCTGAAAGATGCCAAGAATGTTGGGCTTTTGAAAATGGCAAAATAAATTAAAGAAGAATATTAAAAAATTATGAGTAAAATACACAAGAAAAATGTACCTATAATAAGACACTCTAAACATAGCTATATCATATGTGGAATATTGCTATCTAATGATTTATTCCCCTTTTTTTTTTTTGGCAGGATAGATTAGTAAAGTTAGGATCTCACTTTTGCTATGAGTGTTTCATTTGACTGGAGCTTCCCTTCCCTTGTGAGTTAAGCTGTACATTAGGAGTTATGCTGGTTCTATGCCTGGCTCTGTCACTACTAGCTGTGTTTATATGGGAAAGTCATGTAAATGCCATGAGCATCTGCATTTTGCCCAAGAAAACAAATGGTGCAGTCATACCTATCTTATTAAGTTAGTGAGTATGTCATAAAATGCTTTCCCTGGAAGCGAATTTTAGGAATCAAGTACTATGTTATAATCAACTTTTTGTGCTTGACCTTAGAACAATGCATGGCACATATGGGTACAGAATTAATGGTATTGTTACATGATGTTCCATATTGTAGGAAGGGTGGCATGCTGAGGTTTGCTCTGTTTTATGAAGTTAGATATGGTTTTTTTTGAAGAAAATAGTGATTAGTTGTTGCATTAGCAGATGGCTCAAGTAATGACATGCTTAAATAAAAGTGTTGGAGACAAAGGCTATACCCTATACAGTTCGAAAGTTCCAAAGGTGGGTAGGAAATAATTTCTTTGAAAAGGAGAGTTCACACAAACAGACTTGTTCTAGGTACAGTGGAAGTTCTAGGTACACTGAGGAAGGCCATGTTGGTGTAATTCTTGTATTTCCTAAATCTAGGAAACAGACTCTAAGTTTCAGAATAAAGGCCTAAATAAAAATAACAGTGTAGGAAAAATAAAGAATTCAAAAATAAAGCTAGATACCAAGAGAGAGAGCTCACAGATTAGCTGCCTCAACATCAGTAACTGCTGTCGGTGAGCAGCGGCCACATGGCCCAGTAGTGAGGGAAATATGCCTGTTATGGAAGGCAAGATGAGTCAACACCATAATGACAACCTCGGTGTTGAGTCAAGGTCAGCTCCTGTCATGTAATGTATATGCAAATGAATGATGAGGCTGAAGGAGCAGGGAGACTGCTGGGAGAATGGTCTCAGAGTCATTTTGGTTGTGACCTAGGAACTACAAAGGAAGGTTCTGATTCTCCTTGATTGTGTTCTGCTAGATGGGTAGACATTGGTGAAACTGACAATGCAGGCATTACATTTGCTCGATCTGTTGTTCAGTTTGCTTGTGCTATCCTTTTTCATTTTCCTCTCTGCGTCTCCTGACAAAGGAAGTTGAACATTTGTCTTCCATATGTCCAGTGCTTTTCTAGCTGTCTTTAATATGATCTCATTTAATATTTATATCAACATTGCAAGGTACGTATATTTCTACCTTATAAATGAGGTTTCTAAGACTCAGAAAAGGTAAATAATTTTCCAAGATGGGCTTAGTAAGTTATGTTCTCATGTCTACCCGACTCCAAAGTCCATGTACTTCCTGCTCTGACATAGCTCTCCCCATTGCCTTCGGTCACTGGTCATTGGCCAACACGATGACAACTGAATAGTCTGCCATACACTGACAAACTTATTTGTGATGTGTGATGTGCAGTGGTAACCCCCACACACCCCAGTTAAACCTCTGGACTGTCAGAGATTTTGTCTGATATTTGCCTATACATATTCTAGGATTCTAGGTTGCTCAGATAAAAATAACTTGGTGTCGGTAAGTAAAATTTGGCTTCAATGACCCTGTTTGGAAAACATTTAAATTTTATAATATGACTACCACAGGGTAGAAAGAGTCTTTCGTTACTGTCACAGTCAGAATAGGCTGAAACTCAGTGATAGAATTAGCTGTTAAAACTTTGACTATGGGATACAAGATTTCAGCTCTAAATATATTGATTTAGAATTCACTACAATAGCTGCAGAACTGATTTCTAGATATAAGTGCAAAAGTGTAGCCATCCTCAGAAACTGTCACATACTGTTTCTATATCACTTTTTTTTTATGAATAGTTATCGTACAAAGCTCTTTTTATCATCACTTAGTTAATATTACAGCCAATGAATAAATATAAATACAGCTTCTGTGTGTTTTCTTTGAAAACAACCATCGAAAGCTCTTCTAAGAGTGTCCTGCTGCTAATGTTCCTGCCAGCATCATCTTTGTAAATTAACCCTCACTAAGGACATAGAACTCTGAAAACAAGAAACAAAGCAGCACCCTGTGGCTACCATGGTCTATAGACCAGTTGTAAATTGAAGACCTGTTGCAAATTGATCTCACCTCAACACACTTCCCTGCTCCATTGCCTGATTTAGACAAGTGTCAGCACTTTACACATTCTTGGGACCACTTCGAAATGTTAGTTTTCCTTTAAAAGGCCAATGCAACGCGAAGCTGTAAGAAAAATAATTCATTGAAGGTAGATCCTCGGAGGCACTGAAGCTCAATTTTTTTTCCTCTAGAGAATAAGTGATGACCAAGTATTATGTAATATGTTCATTTCATGTGATAGAAAACCCCTCATAGTCATCTATGGTTGAATCAGGGGATGGAGCTGATGGCTGTAGAGTGGTTTCTGTCTCCAAGTGCTGCTTGACATGACTTTTCAGTAAGGAGCTTAGTGAGGAGTACAGGAGAGGACCCCTTGGAGAGCACTCATATGTGTTCCTTGCTGCGAAGAGACACAGAGGACAGGAGCTTGACTATCAGTGGTTAGAACAAAACACAACTGTGAACAGGTTCTACCTGCAGCAGGGCACAGCTAGAGAGCAAGGGATTGGCTGAGTAAGTCAGGCAATGGAGCAGGGAAGTGTGTTGAGGTGAGGTCGATTTACAACAGGTCTTCAAATAACGTTTCACTCAAGGTTGTTTTATTATATTATTGATGAGATGCCCTATGAACTTAACTCTCTCATTTATATCAATTAGGCTCCGGCAGAATTGGCTTTGTTATACATCGTTTATCTTAAAGTCTCAGAATCTATCAACAACGTTAAGTTGCATACTATGAGAGCATGCGTGTTTGCTATGAAATGGATGTGGGCAGTGCACGGGAGCTGGCATGGAGTGAGTCTTCTTGGGTTGCCAGAATGCAGGCCGTCATAGCTAAAGGATGCTAGAGATGGGCCACCAGAGGCTCAGGGGCATGGAGAGGATAAACGCGGGACAATGTATCGATCAGTTTCTATAGATTTTTTAAGATTAATCAAAAACAGACTCACAAATATAGAGGACAATCTGGTGATGGTTAGAGGGGAGTAAAGTTGAGGGGGCTGGGAGATTGGGGTGAAGGGTTAAAGAAGTACAAATTAGTAGTTGATAGTTGGTCACAGGGATGAGAAGCACAACATAAGGAATGCAGTCAGCATTAATGCAATGGCTAAGTAGAGAGCCAGAGGAGAGAAAGAGCAATTAGAGGGATCATTTTATAAACCATATAAATGCCTAATCAAGGTACTGTATACTTTAAACTAATAAAATAAAATAAAATAAAAAACAAACAAGCAAAAGTCCTGCTTCATATCCTTGCAATATTCAAGCATATGGCTTCATAATTCTTTTTCACTGTTTGCAGTAAAACTCAACCTAAATTTTGAGCAGAAAAGCCAGTTAAACCTCAATTCTAATCTTTTGCAAATTCAAAAGAGAAAAAACTCAAAAGTTTTAACAATTGCATTGCTATCTGAAACTGAAATGCAGTGTATACAAAAAAACTTTTGGAAGACAGATATATTTTGGTCAGGACCTGAAGGTAGCTGAGAAGACAATTTTAAGATATTCTCAACAATCTCGATTTGTCTGATGAACCTATTATTTATTCTAATAATACTTATGCAAATATTATTCTCTAATGCCTTGTCTGTATAGAAGAATATATAGAAGACAAAGGCCCAGTGTCAAAACAGAAAAAAAAAATGAAATTAGACATACTTTCTTATGAATGCTCATAAACATTATTCAATGCCTTACACAAAGTTTTCTGGTATTAGTCAAGGACATTTGTTATTTGTTACTCTAAGACATCTAGTTTAACATTATTGTGGAAGGAAAAACAGCTAAGTTATTGTATGTAGATCCAATGATCGGTTACATCATTAAAAGTACAAGCCGATTTGAGTCCGAGCCATCTAAAATGTTTGTTCCTGAAAGCTGACATACAACGTAGGTTATTATTAGTTTTCTAGAAAGAAAAATTAGGGAAGGGACATTTTGGCTTATAGTTTTATTATAAATCCAGAAAAATGTAAATCATAAGCCAAGCGAAACTGCTTTGTTGTATTCTTTTTTTCTTTCAAGTGTATGAAAGTAAACACTCAAACGCCGAGAGTGAGTAAGCAAGTGATGTCATGGTGGAAAATGCATAGTTTTTTACATTAAATATTATAGTATGGAACTCTGGTCCTCGTACATGA
Organism: Rousettus aegyptiacus; assembly: GCF_014176215.1. Lineage (NCBI taxonomy): Eukaryota > Metazoa > Chordata > Mammalia > Chiroptera > Pteropodidae > Rousettus > Rousettus aegyptiacus. Next base: position 21,535,692 of record NW_023416293.1, on the reverse strand, counting down.
AAGTGGTGATTTTTCATAATTCACTGGAACTTTGGGAAGAACGATGTGATTAACACATTCTTACCTCAGTTTCTCAGGACATTACTCACTTTTTAAAGGCTGAGACTATGAATTTGAGACCATGTTGGCCCATTGGCTTACCACAGGTCGGTGTACATCCCAGAACGCCCTCTCTTGGCTATCAAGGATCTTCCTTTCAATCTTGTCTCTCTTCTTGTCCACTCTGTCAACATTGTGACAAAGAATAATAAGTAGGGTTAATTGTAGTGCCTCTCTGAACAAAAGGCCATGACTTGAATAAATCTTTGAAAAAACTCACAAGGACTCACTTTGCTTGTGCTTCGGCTTGCATAAAAATGAACTCCCACTTCCGGGCAAATGCTCTCTGCAGCCTGGCCAGGCTCTCCTAAAAAACATACCACAAGTAAAAACATGCTGGTGTAGTGTTCATATCCACTACTTCCTACCATAAGATTTATTAAGAAAACAGGTATAGAATTTCTCAGGTCATAAGTGTGCTCTGGTTCTGAATAAGTCATGCTCACTGATTACAGTAATCTTCATATTAATACTCATCAAGAAAACAGGGAAATCTATTACAAATATTAATTTTTATGAATAACTGACTTTAGAGAACACAACTAAAAATCTAAAATACTAGAATTATCTTGTATAAAAAAGTGCTCAAGACTACTCCATTGGATTTTTCTGTGCCCACTTACTGAGGAACTGGAAAGTAATATGTTCTACTACCAATTCAGTCTATCCAATTCTTAACAATAATATAAACCCTTGGCAGCCTACTACCCATGTCTACACATGGTCTCACAATCAGTAAATCACAACATAGCAATTATCTGACCTAATGACATCAAGTTAATTTTATTTGCTAATGGTGACCAACCTGAAAGCTTTACAAAAACCATTTTCCCAGTATAAATGCTCTTTAATTCTCTGTTTGTATGTATATCTTCATTATATGTAAGTATATATCTAAAGTTTTTTCACTAAAGTTAATTTCTGCAAATAGGCTATCCTTCCTCCTTCTACTCTGAGTCTATGTATTTAGGATTTCACTGTCCTCAGTGAAATGATGCAAGAAAGTGAGCAAGTCAGAGATTTATTAAGTCATTATGCTGCCTGATCCCTTGGAAATCTGATTCTTAAACTAATGAATGCAGAAAGTTAACAGAGCATCCACAAATGACCATGGGACTTATTCCTGTTCATTTTACAACTTTCTTTGCCAGAAAGTCCTTAGTACTTACGGCTTCATAGTCTGCTAGCTCCAGCCTTGCTTTGTTCTGCATTGTTCTCTTGCAGAGGTAAACCGCTGGAATGAAAAAAAAAGCAATTATTTTTTTCTTTTTAACATCGAGGCACTAAAAATAAAAATACAGCATAACAAATCAAGACATGCTTGTCTTTGTCATTTTTTTCCCAGCTGAAATTGTAATTTTCTTTATCATTTTTTTAGGCAGAATAAATAATTTATAACGTTATCACTGAAATTCAAACATAGTGGTCTTAAAGGTGTTATAATAAAATAAACATGTTTAGAAACTTGGCAACCATTTATTTTTATGAAATAATTGTCATAATTTTAGCTTCCTCAAAAAATGAAAGGAAAAAGATAAAGCCTTTTAAATAAGACATCAAATGAACTTAAACATCTGGATGTACAAATAACACTGTTTTGTGAAGTGGAATTGCATGAAGAGGGGATCATTGTTGGCATATTCAATTCTTTCTGTCTTCTACTGTCAACTGAAAGAATCTATTAATGTAAATTGAAGGCTTCTTGGCATCATTATGTCATTTCTTAAGGAACAATCATCAATTAATTGCTTTGTCACCATTAGAGAGGAGAATACAACATCTTACCTAACTACAATACACCTACCAATTAATTCCATTTTCCTGAGGACTCAGTCTTCTTGCCTGCCAGGGAAAGTCCATCTGAGAAGTAGATTTACAGATGATTGACAGAAGAGAGAGGATGGTGACAAGAGGGTGGCCATCCAGTAGTCAAATTTCTTGTTATTTCAAGAATATCAGTGACTCTCATAATAATATCAATACCCATTGCCATTTTTTCTCATAATATATGATATTTGAAAAATTTGCTAGACCTATTCTAGATGCTGAATGAATTTACCGGATGAGAACTATCAGCTATTGCTTTTTGTAAGGCTAGCTCTGAGATATGTCTTATAAATATCATCTTTGTACTAAACTGTACCACCCTCGATTTTTCATAATAAAGTCTAGCTAATGTCACTGAGGAAATACCTTACACAGAAAACTTGAGACCATTGCAAACATTGATACTATTTGTTTAATGTCTGCCTTCTAAATTTTCCTGTTTGAAGGTCAAGGCAGAGGAGAGAGGCAACCACGGAATGATGCTAACATTACAACAAACACTAAGAACCAAAGATATGATTTGAGAACATCTTTCTACAACTTACTATGGCAATTTTATTTTTTCTATTAATATTAGTCATTTTCAAACAGTAATTTTAAAAATTACTGATTTTCACTATTACTGATTTCCCAAATTAGTAAAAGTCAAACTTCAAAAACAAAAATGGCCCGATGTGCTCATATTCTGATCACTATAGTTGTACTCACTCTTGAAGAAACTCTTACTATAGAGGCCAACGTAATCTTAACAAAATATCTGAAATGTTCTCAGCAGTTGGTAAAAAATACGTAGTATATGCGAATACCCCTGAGTGTGTCTCTTTATGAGAGAAAAATTGAATATATTTAAATATTGAATTAAATAATTTCAGCTTTCCTGTACAATTACCTTGAATCAGATTTTGAGCCCCAGATAAATGCCCCATCAGTCAGGCTTCCTTCATCTCTCCTCTTGCATCAGCCTCTACTTGCTTTATTGATTCTGGTCATTTAATCTTTGTTCTTTTCAAAATAAGACCTCTTTCTGAAAATATATTTTTCGACTCATTAGGTAAACTAATGAATCAAAGCAAAAAGAGGGTGATTATTTTTAGCTGACTCTTTACTAAGAAGTTGTGCATTCTTTAATAGAGGTGTCCAACAGTATGTTTTCTCTAATTCTCTAAAAAACAAGATGAAGGCATGGACAAGCAGTACCACGTAGATAGTAATTGTCTCACATGTATTCATTGGATGATTGAGTGAATGAATGAATATATGAGTAGGATCTCTTGGAAGGAGTTATTTAGAAGTTAAATTTCTACAGTCTCTTTGTTAAGGAGAAAAAAAAAAGAGGAAAGTTTGAGTCAGCAGAGCAGGGAGCAGTCTGAACACTGCTGAAAGCCGAACCAATGTGGTCACAGCTGGAAGGGCCCAAACTTCCTCAAGCTTGCCTAGACACAGTGCAGATGACACTTTTGTTCTTTATTTGTTGAGAACATCAACATTGGGCAGGACACGGGTAAGGAAGAAGGTACAATTAGATGAAAAAAAGGTTTTAATTCTAGGAAATTTCCCAATTTATTACAGACAGAAATACATGAAAATAGGCCCAGTTAAAACTATGATTCAGCCTAAGAGTTTTTGTACTGATGCCAAATTATTTAGGCACCAATAGTGCTCTCTGTGGTGTTATGTATAGACCTAGGCCCAGGTACAAAGTGTGAATTGTTTTTAACACAGCACAATTTTTTCTGTGCTGCCAAAACATTGAAAATAACAACTTAAAAACCCCCCACCATTTCCGGAGTTCTACTTAATATGTTTTCCATTATCAAAGGTTTAATTTCAATTTCAGGTTTAAATATATCTCTCTGCAGTAGTTTACGGGGAGACTATAATGAGATAAGGATCAAACGAACAAGTAATTTAGTAGGAGACTACATAGCTAAGGAGAAGAAAGTTTGAAAAGGCCTAAAGTTCGACTTTGGCTGAAATAGCTATGTGGTAAAGGCACAAGATTTGGCTTAAATATGACTGAGAATTTAAGTGGAAAATCAAAGTTTCTGGATCATATGTCTAACTGAGTAGAAAGTGAAAGCTGGCATTACTTTTTTCTATTTAATTTCATAAAGCTCTAGAAGGTAGTCTATTACACAGACTAAATAGTTCATGACAAAATTGCTCAGAGTTGTATCACAAAGGTCAGTGAGAAAATCACTGAGATCCCAATACCTAAGTATGGACAAGCTATGATTATAATTCATAAAAACTACAAATACAATTGTGAAATAAATATTTGAAAAATACCCAACTTATAACCAAAGTAAGACAAATGTATCACATGTTGTTATAACGCAACTCTTTTTTATTTTTTAAAGTTTACTTTGTGGAAAAAATTTTTCCTTGTCTCTGAATAAAAACTCAAGCCACTGCCACGGACTTGTCTGTCACTCTCAGGTAATTCAGAGTCCCCATTTCATAACAGAAATGTCCATCTCAAGTAATAGTTGAAACACCAAAGATGGTTTAAAGTCTTGAGGCCTTTCCCTTTCCCCAGCTTCTATGGGTAAAAAAGCATGAGTGGCTCCTTTCTACCCCTTGTTCTCCTGTGCCCACCACCACGTGCTGCTAACTGAGGCGTCTACTAGAAGGATGGAGAGGGGAGGAGGTCGCTGATGTGCTTACTTCACTGATACCACTGTGATGATCTAGAGATGCCCGTCTCTGTACTTGGCAGAGGGTTAGAGTTTATTATATTTCTCATGGTATTTTGGTGATGCTTTAGAAAACCGCTCCTTCTGTACTGCTGGGGATCTGTCATCTGCAGTGCCCCCACTGAGGCTGACCAGTGCCATCACCCTTGGGCTATACCTCTCATCTCTCTTTACAGTGCTCTATGCCCCTCCAGACTGCTCTCAAGGACCAGACTGTCTCTTACCCATGGCTTAGACCATGACTAAGAGGAACATTCATGCACTGTTTCCCTGAACCAAGGCCTCAGCCACATCCCTTCCAGCTCTTCTGTACGTGGCTAGACAACCTATCTCTTGCCTATTATAATTCAATTGCAAGGTCTGAAAGTTCATGGCCCATCATGTCTCCAGGAGTAGGTGACTCCTGTCAAGAAGCCCCTTGATGTCTCTGTCACTGGGCTTGATGTGAGGGGCACTTTTCCACCACCCATCCCTCCCACTCTGGGCTCGTTGGGTGAAGACTTCCAATATGCCGACAGCTATAGAATCAGTCTTCAAGCTGACATCTTACCTGTCATAGCCCTCAGCGGAAGCTGACAGAAACTACTGTGGTAATGTGTATGTTGGTCTAGCACAGCACTTTCATATCTGGTCTTGATCCATTTAACACTTTGGCTGGATTTCCATTTTGACCTCTTGTTGCAAAAATCACTTTCCACTCATTAAAACAGCAAAGATGTCACCGAGTGAGAATAATCTATTCTGTCAATAGTGGAATAAAATGACACAGCTGGTGGGCATGTATAAAGGGAAAACGTCTTAGAAAGTGTTTTGACAATGAGTAATAAACCTTAAAACGTTCATGGCCATTGTTCCAGTGGTTGCTCTTCTGGGAATATAACCCAAGGAAGTAACAAAAAAGTCATAGAGATTTAAGGATCCACAATATGGAATATAGGAACACAATGAGGAATGGGCAAGAAAACCATGCACATTCGTTTAGAGATATTAGATTGTCATTCAAAATGATGTGTACAAATTTTTACCTCGGAATTGAAATTTATTTTTTTAAACCCTTAATCTTCCATTGTAGAAGTTCAATGTAGAAAATATAAATATTAAAGTAAAAAAAAAACCCTCACCTCTCTCTATTGTAATCTCACTTTTGTCATTATTTTGGTGTACAAACTGAATTTTTATTTTCTGTATGCATCCGCTAACATATACATGAATATCTGTATTTTTACCAAAAATCTGAGGAAAAAAAATGGCATAGATAATAGAGACTCTGTTCATCCCTCTGGTGACCAAACCAAAGTTGTGACAGAAACAAGGAGCAGCAGCTAGGACAAATCACCTGGGATCCCGATGGACGAGCCATACAACTAGGGAGAAGTCCAAGAAATCACCCTGCAATGGCAGAAGGTAGGACAGGGGGAGGACACGGGGCTGCCCCGTCCTGTCCAGAGAGACTGAGTGAGACGGAGGCTGCGGCAGTGGCAGAAGCCTCTTAAAGGGGCCACGTCCGTGAGCGGATTTTTGCGGTGACGGACCTGCTCGCTCTGAGCATCGGTGCCAATTTGGCTGCGTGCAGAGGGCACCAGGGATTTACAGGGAGATGTTGTCAGAGTGAGGGCCAAGGCAAAACTCACTCTTTACAGACGCGCCAGTAGTATCCACTGTTCCCTGTTGAGCTCTCCCCTCTCCCAGTGTGTGGATACAGCACTGCCACAATTGAGACGCTCTGCCCGGAGGATCCCCTGAAATCCCACCTCCCCTGCCTGTCAGCCCCACTCAAGCCACGTTCTCATATAGCCTCAGCAAGTCAGGTGCTCTTTGTTTACCAGCACCTAGACTCACACTGGAGGCAGCTGTCCTTGATATCTGGTGTGGCCTTTTGAGGTAACTATAAGCACAGCATCTGTGGATTGCTTGCTGAATCTTAACAAGTGGCCCCCGAGGGACACAGGCTGGGGCTAAGTTTGGCCTGTAGCTGAACCCCTTTCAGGACTGTGCCATTGGACACCTGCTTCACAAATCCACACTAATAAGACCGGGAGACTTAGGATCTTTGCTTAGTACATAGAAACAGACATGGAAAGGCAGCCAAAATGGGAAGACAAAGAAGCAGAAATTATATGACAGAAGAGAACAGAGATCCAGATATAATGGAGTCAAGTAATCTAATAGATGCAGAGTTAAAAACATTAGTTATAAAGATGCTCAATGAACTTTTGGGAAGTATAGACAGCTCCAACAAAGAGATAAAAATGGAAATGGAAATTATAAAAGGGAGCAAGCCCGAAATGAAGAACACATTATCTGAGATGAGAAGTACATTAAAAGGAATAAACAAAGTGAATAAAGAAAAGGATAAAATGCCCTATCTAGAAGACAGAAAAGCCAACCAGGACACTCAATCAGATTGGCAAGAGAAAATATGCCAAGACTATAAAAATAATTTAAGGAGGATATGGGACATTATTAAGGCTCCAAATATTTGTCTGATCGATATAACTGAAGAAACTCAAGATATTGAACATCTGTTTGAAGAAATGATGGAAAACTTTCCTAACCTGGTGAAGAAAATATACGTAAAACCCCAGGAAGCTCAGAGAATTCCAAAAATCAGAGATCCAAAGAGGCCCACACCAAGACACATCATAATTAACATGTCAAAAGGTTAAATGCAAAGGAAGAATATTAAAATCAGTAAGAGAGAAACAAATAATTACATATAAGAGAAAACCCATAAGATGGTTAGCTGATTTCTCAAAAGAAACTATGCAGGACAGAAGGGCTTAGTAAAAAATATTTGACATGATGGAGACCTAGGATCTAAAACCAAGAATAATTTAACCAGCAAAGCTATCATCCAGCAAAGTTGAAGCACAGATAAAGAGCTTCCAAGACAAAAATACGCTAAAGAAATTTATCACCACCAAGCCAATAATATAGGAAATGTTTGAGGCACTTCTTTAAGAAGAAAAAATATGCATCAAAAACAGAAATAAAGAATGGTAAAAACTACATTCCTGTCAATAAGTACTTTAAATGGAAAAGAATTAAGTGCTCCAACCAAAAGATAGAGTGACTGAAAGGATAAGAAAGCTAGACCCCTACATATGAAAAGGAAGGGGATGGAAAAACATATTGCTTTTTGGATCTAGAAGGTATTTAAGTCAAACAGAGAAAGATAAACACTGTATGATATCACATATGCAGAACCTAAAGAATAAAAAAAAACAAACTAATCAAAAACAGACTCACAAGTGTAGTGGACAATTTGATGTTGGACAAAGGGGAGAGGAGTTTGGGAGGCTGGGAGAATGGGATGAAGGGCTAAAGAAGTAAAATTAGTAGCTGATGGATGGTCATGGGGAGGGGGAGCATGGCGTAGGGAATGCAGTTAATACATTGGCCGGGTGGAGGGTCAGGGGAGGGAGGGAGCAATTGGGGGGATTGTTTTATGAACTATATAGATATCTAACCAATGTACTGTATACTTGAAACTAAATTTAAAAAGAATCTCTCTGCACATATTAATTAAAATATGCTCAAACTGTACTACATGTTATCTTATAAACTTTTTCTTTTGATTATACTGTGATTATACTGTGATTAACTTTTCTCTTTTTAAAATAATTTTTTTAATTTTTCAATTACAGTTGGCATATAACATTATATTAATTTCAGGTGTACAACATGGTGATTAGACATTTATATACCTTACAAAGCGATCACTCCGATAAGTCTAGTACCCACCTGACTCCGCACAGTTACTACCATGTTATTGAATATATTCCTTATACTATACTTTACATCCTTATGACTATTTCATAACCACCAATTTGTACTTCTTAATCTTTTCCCCTTTTGCACCCACCCCCAAACCCCCCTCCCATCTGGCAACTACCAAAATATTCTCTATGAGTTTATTTCTGTTTTGTTTGTTTACTTTATTCTTTAGATTCCACATGTAAGTGAAATAACATGCCATTTGTATAACTAACTTTCATACCAATAAGTGCTGTTCTGTAATATTCGTAAAAGTTCTTTCATGATAATCCATTGCTGAGAAGCTTGGTGATTTATTTAAATGAGCTCTTATTGTTGGACACTTGAATTATATCCATCATTTTGTGATTATACACTAATACTTCTGCAAACATATGTGCGTATGTGTAGATGTATGTATGTGTGTATGTATGTATCTTAATGTTTTAGAAATTGCTAATTTCCTAAAAGCAATATTGCTGAACCTGAGAGTATGATCATTACAACTGAACACCACAAAGTTTAGATATTGGTGGGTCTTATACCCTCTCTAATTCTAGAGAGCCTATTTTCAACAAAGCAGTTACTCTGTTAAGAGAGAAATCGAAGTGTCCCTGTGTTCAAACTCTTCATTTTTTTTAACTGCTTCCCATCTCACCTGCCTTCAGGTAAAAGCCAAAGTTCTTGCTTACCCATCACATTACCCTCTAACCTCGAGTCCCACTGCTTTCAGGCTCTACCTGAGCCATGCATCTTGGTCCCCTTCAGACCTTTGCTCCCTTACCTCTTTCTGGAAATTTCTGGCTCTGCCTTCAGGGCTGAATTGCCATTCTTTCAGAAATCTCTCCCTCCAGACCCTTTCTAGCCCTTTCCCATCCTCTTCCTCTACACAACTTCTTACCTCTTAACATACAATTTATGTATTCATTTATGTAATTAGCTTATTAACTTATCATCTCTCTCCACAACTCCCAGTAGACTGTAAGCTTCAAGAGCACAGAGATTTTTGCTTGTTTTTTTTTTTTTTTTAACCGCTGTACCCTCCTGCCTAGAACAGTACATAGCAGATACTCAAAACATATTTGTTGAGTGAAAACATCAATAAATATTAATTGACCATTTGATTATTTCTTTTTCTTTTGTGAATTAGCCATTTCTGTTGGGGGGTTTGACTTTTTCTTATAAAACTTAAGTCTTATTTATATATTAAATATAAAAACAAATTAGATATTTACATAGAAAATATATTCTTCTTAGGCTTTGGGGAAGAAATTTAATAAATGACACAAACAATATTGAATATATTTTAGCAAACATTGATTTAGTTTTAAATATTATATATAATATATATATCGATACCAAAATATTATCTATATATATTCTATGGCTATATCTATTTACATATATCCTCCACAGTACATATTCTGCAACCTACATTTTTTACTCAACATAACATTATTGAGATTTACTCAGGCTGTTTACTATAGGTATAGATTGTTTCTCTTAACTACTACAGTCTATTCTATGAATGTAACACGTTATTTAGACATATAGCTACTATTAAATCTTCCTTCCTTCCTTCCTTCCTTCCTTCCTTCCTTCCTTCCTTCCTTCCTTCCTTCCTCCTTCTCTCCCTTCCTTCTTCCTCTCTCTGTCTCTACATCTCTGTTTCTCTCTCTCTCTCTTCCCTATGACAAATAATGATTCAGCGAGGGTTTCAATTAGCATGTGTACCTGGAATCAGTATCAAGGGTTTGTGTGACCGGCACAGTTTAAATATTAGAAGACATTGTCAAGTTTCTGCCTGTTATACTTTACCAGCAATGTGTGAATAACCTCACCTTAATGCCAATCTTGAATTTTTGCCAATCTAGCTTGAGAGAGGAGTATTAATAGTCTAACACTTTTCATTATATTTCTGTACCTGTTTTCTTATATTTCCAACAGTTTTCATACCATAGATTATAATGTAAAGATTTCTACTGATTGCCCCCTTCATTAATTTGGCTCCATTTAATACTTTTTATATTGAATTATTTTTCACTTGATCTGTATTGCAACCCTTCAATTTATTTTCTACTTGTATTTATTATAACTGAAAGAGACAGCTCGTTTCTTTTGTTTTTCTTGCAGACGAGTATTGTTAGATTTTATTTATGATCTAACCTAAAGATTCTTGTTTTTATTTTTTTATAGACAAATGTCAATATTTATATTTACCTTTGTAACAGGTATTGTTTGGTATTCTTTTTCTCACCTCTCTCTCTCTCTGTCTATCTGCATGATTGCATTTCCTTTGTTTTCTACCTTTTGTTCCACAGAGTATTCTTTAATTCTTACTTTAGTAATTTAGAAGTAATAAAACTTGGTGTAATTCCAGTAGTGTCCATTCTCATGTATTTAAATAAATGCTTAAAGGTATATTTCTTAAATTGAATCTCGGAAATTAAACACTGCCTAATGCTTTCCTCCACAAAGGATGATGAAATTAATGCATCTTCACTTCCTCCTATCTTCCTAATTATTTAGTGACTAAAATTTATTGTATGCTGTTTCAGCTTCTTTAAATTTATTATAGTATTCACATTTAATTTAGAAGTTATTTTTATCACAATTATTTAGATCCTTGAGGGAATGCAGAGAAAGCTGTTGTCTTGGTCTTGGCATAATTTGGCATAATTTTTTTTTTAAATCCAAATTTGCTGAAACCATTCTATTACAGCTCAGAGCCTTCAAAGAGAAGAGATATTACTCTTGTGGGTACCCTTCTTATTTCTGGTTTGCTTTGGCATTTGCTCATTTGTTTTGCAATAACGCACTACAATAGTGAAGTTGAGCTAGAGAAAGATGCTGATAATCCTGGGTTTTCCATTCCAGTTTTTGGCCAGGTGCAGCAACAATCCTTCAAGGATACGCTATTGCTCTCCTCCCAGTTTCTCCCTTCTATTCTTTTTTAAATTTTTTATTTTTCAATTACAGTTGACATTTAACATTATGCAGTTTCGGGTTAACAGCACAGTGGTTAGGCACTTTTATAACTTAGGAAGTGACTGCCGGATAAGTCTAGTACCCACTTGCACCATATGTAGCTATTACAATATTATTGACTATATTCCTGACTATATTGACTATATCTCCATGACTATTTATATACCTGGCAATTCGTACTGCTTAATCTTTTTTCATATTTTCCACACAGCCCCCCAAAACTGTCCCATCTGGTAACCATCAGTTTATTTTCTGTATCTATGAGTCCGTTTTCTGTTTTATTTATTTTTACTTACTTACTTACTTACTTACTTATTTTAGATTTGCCACAAAAGATCCCGAATAGTAATCCTGAGAAAAAAGAACAAAGTTGGTGGTATCGCACTGCCTGCTCTCAAACTATTCTCCCTTCTGTTCTTAAGCTTGCTCCCCGAATGTTCCAGAGAGTTTGTGCTGCTTTATGAAATCTAGGTCAGGGACAAAACTGAAGAAAGGCATAAAACTATTTTTTTTTAGTGCTATGTTTAAGTATAAGAAATCTTGATCCAAGATCGAGTAAGCCTTTCTCTGTCCTCCCAAGATTTACTTATATCTCTAGTCGTCATGTATCAACAGTGAGATCATTAACAGGATTAGTAAAATTTTCATCCAATTCTGTAAAGTCTTAATTTTTGAGAAAATAAATTATGAGTCTGATATTATCATCTTCTTTTTATTTGGCTAAATTCTATTGATTCTGGAAAAAGTACATCTTTCAAATGAATGATGTGGTACCGTCCTCTAATTTTCACACCGTCCTAATGATTCATTCCATTCTAGCTTTGCTTTCTTTCTTTTTTTTCAAATTTAACTTATTTTTTAAACTTTATAATTTTATTTATTTTTATTTTTCAGTTACAGTATATATAGTGTTATATTATTTTCAGGTGTACAACATAGTGGTCAGACATTTATATACCTTACGAAGTGATCATCCCGCTAAGTCTAGTACTCATCTGACATCATACAATATTATTATAATATTGACTATATTCCTTATGCTTTACTTTATATCCCTGTGATAATTTTTTATAACAAGCAGCAATTAAAATGGATATTTTCTATAATAACAAAGATAATTACAAACGTCTCAGGGATTCAGCTAGTTATATACAGTAACTTAACTTTTTGTTTTTCTCATATGCGATATTATTACCTCTTTTGCTTATAGCATTTAGTAGAACTTAAACCAATACTATATCTATTTTTAAATGTAGCATAATGAGAAATTTAGCTTTTCTCATGACATTCCTGAACAACTATTTTAAAAATATTAACTATCAAGTAAATTTCATATAATATTGCATCAAGTGTTCTTGATTTTTCTTTCTCTTATTTAAATTTATTCAGCAAAGCAATAGTTCTGAGAATCAGCACTTTTCCCAAGGGTACCTAGGTAAATCATCCAGTAGGAATACGAAAAATAATACTAGACAATTCCAAAGGGCTGGCTGTGTAACTTCCAGATGAATGACTAATCTGGGTTCATTGAATCTGGATTAAAATAATCACAAATGGTATTTTTCGATACATAAACTTGATGTCTCCTCACTCTCTTGTCTTCTCGGATAAAAGGTGAATGATATAGGCAGAATGATATAAAAATAATAATATAACCAGAAGGATGGATCTGACATTTCACATTACTGGCTAGATTACTCAGTACAGTAGACTTATACTGTATGCCTATTCTCTGATTTCCTGACCATCAGTGTGTAAGCCAAATTCATAAACACCCGAGGAGAGGCCATAGAATGTAGTGGAAAGGGCAGTGGTCCATGAGTTTTGAGATTCGGGGCTCTGGTGGCCTTCATTAACTGTGATATTAACCTCTCTGAGGCCACAAAGTGCTCACTTTGTAATAGGGATAAAACTATCTGGTGCATCCGCTCCACAGGACTTAGGTTAGGATTATAGGAGGTGATGAACTAGAGACAGTGCTGTGTTAACTACGAAGGGACAGTAATTTATGGAATTATTGCATATATTGTTCTTTAAATTCACTGGAGAATTTTGTACTTAAAAGAAAATTATAATAAGTACTTTTATAAGTGAAATATCCTTCAAAAGCCTTTTGGGTATGGATTTATATAAAGTGTTAATTGTTTTTCAAGTGAGACACTACAGAGAGGACCATTGGTTGAGTTTTTTAGTGCTTCATTTATTAGGTGTCTCTTCCATGTAGAACTACCATGAATTGGTGAAGTCAAGAATTTTAAATAATAAAACTTAAACACATATGTCTTATATCTGGAATACATTGTCCAATGTCTTTAAAGTTTTTAAAAATTTACCTTAAATATATTTCAATTTTAAACAGGTGATTTTTTTTTATATAATAGGCAACTCAATACCATTAAATTATATATTTTATTATTCAATTTGTTTTTCACTCATTCTTATTCTTATCTCTTATCTCAATACTGAAATCCTGTACACAACTAAACGAGTGAGCAATATTTTTTGTTACTAGCTGGCCCCAGCTTTCAGGCCTATTGGAGGAGAAAAAGATGGAAAATCGTTTGTTTGTTTGTTTGTTCGTTCGTTCATTCATTCATTCAACAAATATTTACTAAATGCCTACTAGGTGTCAGGCTCTAATCTAGGTGATGGGAGTAGAGCTGTAAACAAAACAGACAAGAGCTCGGTCCTCCATGAGGTTACATTCTAGAGAAATTCAAAGAAAAGTTGCCTTTGGGAAGGCGGAGACGACAGTGCTTCCGATTGCACCTGTGCATCGGTGGTGGCGAGTCAGGAGTCTGGGGCTGGGCCGCCATAATCCCACCCTCTACCTGAAGAGGGCGCGATCGTACCAATTACTCTTTCGGTTTGGGCTGGTAAAACTAAATGATGGTAGTTTTACAAAGGTTTTAAGAATCTTAAGGGGATGAGATGGTCTAGGTAGAGTAATTGCATGAAGCTCCAAAGTATCTTCAGTTCCTGGAGAACATAATATCTACTTTTAAGGGGAGAAAATGTAAGAAGGAAAAGTGAGACAGGTGTGTATAGAGATGAAGGCTTTCATCTCCACTGAGCACCTACCATGTACCAGGCTTTTTTCTAAGCCCTAGGGGCACAGTGACGAACCCAGTGGACCATCACTGCTCCTAATTTGCATCGTACGGGCATAGAGTGTGATGGACAATGAATAGTACTAGAAATAATGTAATAGCAATATCCGGCATTTATTGAATGATTTGCATGTGCCGGGATTATTTAAATATTCCACTTACATTATCTTGTTTAAGCTGCATGGCCACACTACAAGCAGATGCTATTAATTTTCCCATTTTGCAAATGAGACAATGTAGGTAGGGTGAGACTAAGTAATTTTTTGTTGAGGCAACAGCTAAAGTCCAGCATTTGACACTGAATCCCACACAGTTAAGCACTAGGCTGTGATAGAGAACTAAGGGGAGGTGGGGAGAGGCAAGAGAAGGTGTGGGAAGGGGCAGAGCTAACTGTAGATGGTAAGATCAGCAAAGCCTCTTTGCCGAGGTAATTCTGAGTTGAGACCTAAATTGGGGGAAGGAACCAGCTCTAGAAAGCTCTGGGGTCAGGAAATGAGCAGGGGGTGATTAAGGAAAAGGCCAGGATCTGGAGACCAGCAGGCTGACCAGGGCCTGACGTGGGGTGATGTTAGAGTGCTGGGGCAGGAGCAGGGTAGGGATAGTGGATCAGGTGGAGGTGTGGAAGGGCTGGTCCCAGGAGTCTTGGGAGCTCTGGCAATGGGCTGAGGTGTGGTTCCTGGTGTAATAGAACTATTGAGGGTTGTGAGAGGTGTGATATGAAATGACTTACACTTAAAAAAATAACCTAATCTTATAGGAGGCAAATAGATTATAAAGGGTGAGAATGGATAGCATAATTTTTAATAATAATATGAATAATAATGATAAATAATAATACAATAGAAAACAGCATAACATAGATGCTCTCTTAATGATGGTTGAAATACATTCTGTTTTGCTCCAAAATAACCCACGTGGTTTCTGTTATTTATCTAAATAGAGGTGACTCATGTGGCGATTTTGAAACTTGAGCACAGAACACCCAGAGACGATGGCAAATATGAAAATTGCCCTGGGTCTGTTTCATGATGACCTCTCCTAACATGCACTAGAGGTTGATGGTGGCTCAGAGAAGCAGTCAATACAGTAGAAAAAGCTAATGTTAAAAGCAACTTGGTAAACCTGTGTTTAATTCCCTCTCCAAGATTCTCTTATATCTTTGCTCCTCCTGTTTGACAAAACAAAAACAAGTCTGCAAAGTCTTAATCTCCTGTCCCTTCTGCACCCAGCTCCTCAGCCCCACATAAAGCGGGCTGAATAAAAGGAAATAGGTTGGCGGAACTACGATGACCTCTGAGGTCTTTTCTCTTCTTTTTAGAAAATAATGATAATATTAATAATCGCTTAAAGATAATTACAAGGTCAAAAAACATAATAATAAAATAATAAGAAGAAGTTAATATTTATCTAGCACTTCCTATGTGCTGGACATTGTTTAATGCTTTATAAATAAGCCAGTTAGGCCTCAAAACAAGGCTATGAGGTGGATATACCGTTATCTATTTTACAGATGATGATATTGAGGCACAGAGAGTTTACATAACTTTTCAACTGTGAAGCTAATATGCAGCTGAATTGAAATTTGAATCCAGTTGTCTGGGAAGAACCATTCTCATTTGGAGAAATATTCAGAACAGTGTGAACCAAGGGTATACTCTAAAAGGGAAAGTAACTCTGAGAGCAGTTTCATTCATCTTCCTCCTGAAAGAAATCTTCAAGATATTCAAGATGGTACAAGGAGAGAATATTAGAATGGTCTTGATGCAAAAAAAAAAAAAAAGGATTAGTTTGAGACAGAGCTTTGCAAAAACATTTAAGGACCTATTTTGTTAACTTCTAACAAGTTGAATTTTAATTTTTCCCCTTAATTTTACCTATTTATTGTACTTTTCCTTTCCTTCGGCACCTCTAATAGATTCCTTTCATTTGGAACTTCCCCAGAATTTCCAAGCATGACTTCTTGATTTCTTAAAAGCTATTAGGGAGAGTAATTTGTGACCAGAGCAGCACTTTAGGTTCACGAATGGGCTTAGAACTATTCTAGTTAAGATTATAAAGAAATAGGTGAACCAAAAATTTCCACCACCACCCTCCCTCCTCCGCCACCGAAATACAAATGAGTAAATGTCAGAGCTGCCACGAATGAACAGATGAGGAATCATTTTTAAAAGTCAGTAAACTGATGCCTGCTTCCAGCTGGGTAAAGTCATCTGTCATCTCTGAGCTAGATTCCTGAGAAATGAGAATTTTAATGTTTTTTTTTTTCTGACTTCACAGGATGGTTGTGAAAATTAAAGGAAATGATCAATGTAAGAGCCTTTTGGAACTTTCTAATGCATTATGCAAATGTAAAATTAACAGTATCTGCAGTAGACCTGCTTATCAATTCTTTAGTCAAGACTGATTATAATACTAAGTGTTACTTCAGATACAAAAGAACATATGATTTTTAGGAATAAATTTGTATTTGGCTTAATAACCTTAACAATAATTTCATTTTTTATAACAATAAACATTTACATTCTGAACAATGACAATTTAAGTTCAGAATCTCTTGGTGATACTTATAGCTCCTTAAGCTATCTATGGTTAGCCAAAATATATCAAGAAAGAAATTAAAATAGATGCACTTTTTCAAATGTAGGATGTGATGTTATATTAAGTTAAATGTATTCATTTGTTCATTGATTCATCCAATGTGCCAAGTAACATTCTAGGCACTAAGATACAGAAAGAAATAATTCAACAAATGTTCCTAGTCTTATAGTTACTTATGTTAAACTGAGAAGAGACAAATACATAGGTAAATGATAATTATTTTTAATATTTTGCTATACGTTTCATAGATAAGTGAATAATCACCATTACTTATTATGCTAATTTAGTGTACAAGTCACTTTTATATATATTATCTCCTTTGAGCTTGACAATATGGCATAAGTCAAAAAAACATTTATTATTTTCTTAATAAAAAATGATAATAATAAGACTCAGAATGGAAAAGAATTTGACTAAAGGTTTCAGAGGTAGGCATACAAAAGCTCAACTAGAAGCTTTAAGGCAAGAAGTCCTAGAATACCTCAAGAGAATGAGAGGGCCTTATCATCATCATCTAACAAGATATTGCCTGGGGGATGTTTTTTCGTGGTAAAAATTTTTCATGCTGCTTCCTTATTTAGTGTTCATAAAATTAATTAAATCAAAGCATGTACAATGCATTATATAATTATATATAAATGGTTCCCTTAGCATATCTTGTGTTTTTGTCATACACTTGGTTTCCATTCCATTTTGAGACTTATAGCAATTATATGTCTATTTAATATATAAAATTAAAACCAAGAATTCTAAGTTGCTTTCATGATCTCTCTAGAGGTTTTAAGACAAGAGCTATATTTGTATATCTGCTTGAAAGTAACTTCAAGCTATGGAAATAAGTGATCAATATTATTTTCCAAAGTCAAGAGACCCATAAGAACAAGCATAAATTTTCTCACGGAAATTCAGAGGTGGTCGTCTTAGATGTTGCTGTTCTCAACTCTACATTGTTTTTTTATTTCCAATTAGAGAATAGATAGTTGGTGTATTTAGAACTAAGCATTATGCCATTAGACTATATAATAAATTCTAAGACTCAAAACTCTTCATTTAGTCACTCATTCACTCAGTCAGTCTTCATTGAACCCCTACGGAAGTTCTATACATTGCTGTAGGCACAGGTAATGTAAAGTTAAATAAAATTTAGTCCTTGAACTTTCAAGTGGCTCTCAATCCAGTGAAAAGGACAGCTGACCGACCCGGACAGCAGGACCACCTTCTAATCTGAGTGGAGCGGAGGTCAAGGAAGGCTTTCCTGAGCTTGTGATATCCTTGTTGTTAATCTAGCCATGAACTTTCTACGTGTGGTTTTCTTTGATTCTCTTATCCTTTGCACTATGGGCATAAATCCATTACAATAAATAGTTACATGTAAATAAATCCCTAAAACAAACAAACAAAAAAATCTAGCTTCTAGGTAAAGCAGTAAATAGATTTTTACATATAGGAGCTTGGTAGGAGTCAGTTCTCTTCTTTTACTTATTTAACTTATGTTAAAATTATACATATTTCTCCTATTGTACTTGAAAAGATATATTTAACCATGCTTCTCTGAAAATTGTTTTGGAATAAGTCTTAATATTCTTCTATCTGAAATGTGTTCTGTCCAATCCTGCCTCAAGGATGTCCTCTACAGAAGACTGGTTTTTAAATACTTTCACTCATGCACTCGCCTTAACAAAAAAAAAATTTAAAGCATATTTATAATTGGGCTTTCAAATTTTTCAACATAAATTTAAATATTGACAAATCATGCAACTTTAGAGTATTAGAAATAGACACATTTTAAAATAAAATTATTAAACCTCTTTTAAATGTATCCAGTAGGCTCTAGATATCAAAGAAAATATGTGAACAAGCTCCTCTGTGGGAGAAATTTGCATTACTGTTTCTTCTTCTTGAGCTTCTGTGTCAATTACACTGTTCCCACAGAATTTATCCTGAGGATCACCGGTTAGTCTTCCATAACAATATATTTATAAATTAACTGAAATTTTAAAATTTCTTAAGATCATAAAGAAATTTAGTCTTTTAAATCTACAGTTCCCTAAACACTTTGAAAAGTTTGCAAATACTTCCAGGGGAAAATGTAACACAGTTCTGTTTTGTAGTTTCTATTGTGACTTCTTCCCTGAGCATATTCATTTGAAGTGCTATCTTAAATTACCAAACATATGAGATATGGACATTTTTCAGAATTGATATGTTATCGTTTGCCATTTTAATTCCTCTTTGATTTAAACTCTAAAAGTATCATTTTAAAAATAATCAATGCTTATTTGGGCATTTATCAATTTCTTTTGTCACCACTGCTTTTTGCATCTTATCCTTTCTTTTTTGGTCTAATCTCCAAGATATAAACATAAGTCATTCAATTTTACCTCAAAGGCAAGGGAAGTAAAAGCAAAAATAAGTGAATAGGTCTATATCAAACTAAAAAGCTTCTGCTCAGCAAAAGAAACCATCACCAAAAGAAAGGGGCAACTATTTGAATGGGAGAAGATATTTGTGAATGTCTCCAGTAAGGGCCTAGTATCCAAAATATAGAAAAACTCATACAACTCAACAATAGAAACACAAACAATCTAAGTAAAAAATGGTCAGAGGACCTGAATGGACACTTCTCCTAAGAAGACATACTGAATGGTCAACAGACATGTGAAAAGATACCCAACTTCACTACCTATTAGGGAAATGCAAATTAAAGCCATGATGAGATACCGAATCTCACCGGTAAGAATGGCTATTACCAACCAGACAAGTAATAACGAGTGTTAGAGAAGTTGTGGGGGAAAAGGGAGATTTCTATACTGCTGGTAGGAATATAAATTAGTACAGCTGCTGTGGAAAGCAGGATAGAGGTCCCTCAAAAAATTAAGAATAGAATTATGACCCAGCAGTCCCTCTTCTGAGTATTTACCCTCCAAATTTGAAGACATTTAATCATAAAGATATATGTACCTTAATGTTCACTGAAGCATTATTCATGGTGGCCAAGACATGGAAACAACCAAAGTGCCCTTCGATAGATGATTGGATAAAGAAGATGTGGTACATACATACAATGGAACATTACTCAGCCCTAAGAGAGGATGAAATACTGACATTTGCTATGGCATGAATGAATTTTTAGATTAACATGCTAAGCAAAATAAGTTAGACAGAAAAGTTGAGAACCATATAATTTCACTCATATGTGGATATAAAATTAAAAGCAACAAATGAACGTAACAGAGACTCATGGACACGGACAATAGTTAAGTGGTTACCAGATGGAAGGGGAGAGGAGAAATGTACATAAGGGTAAAGGGAGTTAAATATATGGTAATGAAAGGCAGTTTAACTGTGGATGGTGAACACACAATGCAATATACATATGACGTATTATTGAATTGCACACTTGAAACCTACATGATTTTATTTACCAATGTCACCCTAATAAATTTAATAAATAAAAAATAAGTAAATAAATATAGGTCATTTCCTCTTTTTGGGAGCAGGGAGTCAATGCAGAAAAGAAAATAGAATCCATTGAATTTTTGTTAACAGCATAACTAATACGTGAACTAAAAGTCAGCAATTAGAACCTTCTTACAGAAAACATCAGGCCTGTTGTTGGTACAAGTTTGACATTCCTTAAAGCATGCTTTGCTGCATTTTTTTGTGTGGTCCATGTCTAATAAATATTCTTTAATACACAGACATATATCCATATGTGAGAAATGACTATAAAGTTATTTTCTTCTATAATTTTGGAGCAAGTCTAGTTATTTAAGGTCACAACTTGAGTATTTTTATTGAAATATGCTTGTCATCTATAGTTTTACAAAAGGATGACATTTATTCTCTCTTTTCCTGTCACTGTCTCAAAATCTGTCACTTTTAAATTGTTCAGAGAGATTAAGCAATAGAAATCTAAATTTTATAAATATGCTTTAAAAAAAAACACTTTCCCTCTTTTAAGTTGGGTAATGAAATTGCCCTTTCTCTTGGAGTTGGGCAAAGATGGTCTGGAAAATTTTATGTGCATTGCCTGACACAGATATTGATTATTAGCCAATAAAGCTGAAAATGTCTGGTATTAGACTTAGACCATATATATTTTTAAAACATTGAATAAAATACAATTCAGATTCTTTTCAATTTTAGTTCAAATTGTATATTATTTGAAATGTTTCACACATTGCTAAATATACAAACATCATAAATGATACTAAAACATTGCAGTGTGCCTGCTATTAAAGACTACCAGTAGTTAATACTTTTGTGGTTCAGAGAGCAAAAAATTAGACTATGGGTGCTAAAATGATCTATGTACACCTGAAATTAAAATGTCACTACAACTATAAATCTTGAAACATAATACACACTTTAAAATCAATTTAAAGTTTCCAAGGAAACCAAAGAAAATATTTCAAGTAAGAATTATGTGATTTGCAAATCAAAATCCACTTACGACTGTTGTCACAGTATTGATTTCATTCATATGTGGGATATAAACATGGAATCAACAAATGAACCAGACAAACAAACAAACAAAAACTCATAGACAGAAAACAGTTTAGTGGTTACCAGAAGGAAAGGGGGAAGAAAGGGAAGAAAACAGTAAAGAAGGTCAAATAGATGGTGACAGAAGGAGAGTTGACTTTGGATGGTGAACACACAATGCAATAAGCAGATGATGTATTATAGAATTGTACATATGAAACCTATATAATTTTATTAGCCAATGTCACCCTCAATAACTTTAATAAAAAATAAACAAATAAAATTAAAAAAAAAACAAATAGGAATGTGGTGGAATTAAACTCAGTTTAATAATTAATAATTAATAATTTGATTAAATATTAATCGACTATGCATTCTCATTACAAAACAGAGATTGTGAGATTGGTTAAGAAGCAAGTTCCAACTATATGCTCTTTATGAGATATATTTTAATATAAGTGCATAACTGGGAGAAGATATATTATACACACACTAAACATAAGAAATATGGTATAGTGGCTAAGAAAGCAGATCTTAAAAGTTCGCATCACAAGAAAAAAATTTTGTAACTATGTGTGATGATAGATGTTAACTAGACTTATTGTGGTGATCATTTTGTAATATATGCAAATATTTAACCATTATGTGTACACCTGAAATTAAAATGTTATGTTATATAAATTATACTTCAATTTAAAAAATCTGTGATTCAGCGAAAGCTGTGCTTAGAGGGAAATTTATAGCATAGAATATATATATTAGAAAAGAAGAAAGTAAAATAATAAACTAAGCTTACAATGTGGGAAATAAGAAAACGAAGAGCTAATTAAATCCAAAGTAAGCAGAATAAAAGAAATACTAAAAAATTAGAGCGAAAATCACTGAAATTGCAAATAGGAAACCAATAAAATTCAATGAAACCAAAAGCTGGCTCTTTGAAGAGATCAATATTGATAAACGTTTAACCAAGATAACTAAGAAAACAAGAGAAGAAATGATCCCGTTAACTTTAAAGCCATAATAAAGGATTATCTAGCCCATAGATTTGATAACCTAGATAAAATAGAACAGTTTATTGAAAGACACAACCTAACAAAACTCACACAAGAAGAAAAAGATAATCTGAATAGGTTTATATCTATCAAAAAATTGAATCAATAATTAATAAATTACAATAACAGAAAGTACCAGGCTAAGATGGTTTCACTAGTAAATTCTAACAAGCATTTAAAAAAGACATGATATAAATCCTCCACAATCTCTTCTAGAAAATATAAGTAGAAGGAATACTTTCTAACTTATTCTATGATTCCAGTATTATTTTAATACCAAAACCATAAAAAAGAGGTTACAAGAATGGAAAACCATGGCAGGTGCCTGAACTCATCACTTCCCATGCACACACAGAGTCTACATTTACGTATGATAAAATTTCCTCCGGACAAAACCCAAAGGATGGCTGAGCAACAACTACGAATTAGGCAAATGAGAAGAAAACCACATCGAGGTGGGTAGGAGAGCTTGGATCATGCGTGACCTTGCCATAAACTCCAGCCCCAGCACAGTGACCCACAATTGAAAGAAAACTCAAAACCTAGAACTTCTCCCTAAGGAATGAAAGTTTGAACCCAACAGCAGGCACCCCAACTTTTAAAACCTGCACCTGAGAGATAAATCCTGAAAACATTTAGCTTTGAAAACCAGTGACACTGCCATCAATGAGACCCACACGATGGCAGCAATCTGAGAAACAGTTCTCAAAGGGTTGTGAACTCAGATTCACCTGCTCCAGAGCCCAGCTTAGAGGCAGCTGGTATCTCTCAGACTTTAAGTGAAAGAGGCTCATTTGTGCATATTAAAGTGTTGGCCTGAAAGGCAGGCATCTAATTTAACGGACACACGCATCTAAGAGCCTGCTGGAACACTTTCTGGAAACAGAGACTGGTGAGTGTATCTTTATGCTCTCCTCGCTTTTTTTTCCTTATGAGTGCTATCTTTATGCTCCCCCCTGTTATGTTCAGAGCACCAGAATCTCCTGAAAGGGAGCTTTTACACATATCTAGTGCCCTAATTTTTGTATCTAACCAAAGAAACACCTCTTGATTGCTTGGCTCTGTAGGACAGGAGAGGTTGCATTCTCGGGTCTTGAGGCTCTGTAATAATTGGAGAGACAGAGTTCTTGGTAGGCTACCACACCAGGCAAACTGCTGGTTTAATGTACATCTAGTGGCCTAAGAAACTGTTCTCAGGAACAGAGATCGGAGGATACAGTTTTTGTGCTTTCATTCTGCCTGGCTCCATCTCACAGGTATCACCCAGGAAAAAGCTTATACTCTTATTTGGTAACTTGATTATTGCAGCTGCTTCCAGGGGACACTTTTACGTGACCTGGCTCTGGTGGCTTATGCTCACAGATCTTGCAGGATTGTAACCAACAGAAAAGAGTTATTAAACAACTACCACCCCCAGGGCACAGAAAGGGACAACAGAACCAGGAGGACAGTCTCTCTGTGAAAAACAAAAAGCCTATTAACTAACCATCCTGGGTGCAGCCTGAAAGGCAAGCTTCTAATTAAACACAATTAAGGGCAGACTGTAATCCTTTCCATAGACTACAGAGGGTGTGTGCTATCTTTGCACTCTCCTGCTGTGATCCAGAGCATCAGCATCCCCTGAGCTCTTACACGTGTGTACTTCCCTGCTTTCTACAGCTGGTACCCTGGTTTTTGCAGCTACAGCCCAGGGGATGTCCCTTGACTGCTTGGCTCTGGTGGCCAGGACGTTTGTGTTTCTGGGTCCCATAGGACTGTAACAATCAGAGTCTTTGGCTGTCTGCCACCCATAGGGCATTGCATACACAACAGACTGAAACAGACCCCCAATCTTTCAGTAAAAGAGGTCTATTTGCATGTCTTCAAGCTTCAATCCGAGGGGCAAGTTTAGGTTTGACACAAACCTAGGGACCTATGGAGCTGCTCACAAGGAACATAAGCTAATGGACACCATCTTTTTTTACACTGTCCCTCTGCCTTTCAACGGCTTGCTGATATCTCCCAGAAAAAGAGTTTATACACTCATCTGGAGCCCTGGGTTTTGTGACTGCTTCCCAGGAGACATCTCCAGATCACTTGGCTCTGGTAGTCAGTGGGGCTTACACTTATAGTCACACAGGACTGAATATATTTGCATACTTTAAAAATGCTGCCTGAGGCTTTGGCTTCCAATCAGCCTGAATTTAAGTGCTGACTGAAATCCTCCCCTTTGGGACACTGCCAGGTCTTGGTCCACCCTCAACTACTGGGAGGTATTAAAAATAAAATAAGCTGCTTGGACAATCACAAAGGTTTGAGAGACAACCAAGAATTAGGGCAGGATTGAATAGTTTGCCTCCTACATGAAACCATCAAGACTATAAAAGGTGGTTGTTACATCTAACGCATAGAAACCTATACAGAGCATCAAGGAAAATAGAGAAGTGAGAAATATGTTCTAAACAAAAGGACAAGATAAAACTTCAGGAAAAAAATACCCTTAATGAAATAGGTATAAGTAGTTTACCTAATATAGACCTAAAAGGAGAAATAGACAGCAATCCAATAATAGTAGAGTACTTTAAGACCCAAATTTCACCAATGGATAACTTACCTTGACAGAAAATAAAACATTGGCTTTGAACAAAAGATTAAACATATGAACTTAAAAGATGTATACAGATCATTCCATCCAAAAGGAATAGAATATGCATTCTTCTCAAGTGTACATAGAACACTCTCCAGGATAAATCCTATTATATGCTACAAAACAAGTCTTAATAAATTTAAGAATATTAAAATCATATAAAGCATCTATTCTGACCACAATAGTCTGAAACTAGAAATCAATTGCCAGAAGAAAACTGGAACATTTACAAATATATGGAGACTAAACAATATACTACTGAACGATCAATGGATCAAAGAAAAAAATCAAAGGATAAATCAAAGACTACCTTGAGACAAACGAAAATAGAAATATACATACCAAAATTTATGGGATGCAGCAAAGAAATTCTAGAAGAAAGTTCATAGCAATAAATGCCTATCTCAAGAAATAAGAATAATTTCAAATAAACAACCAAACTTTACACATCAAAAAAGTGGAAAAAGAAGGAAAAATAAAGGCCCAAGTTAGTAGAATGAAGGAAATAACAAAGATCAGGGCAGTAATAAATGAAATAGAGACTAAAAAGACAATATGAAAGATCAATGAAGCAAAGAGCTGATTCTTTGAAAAGATAAACGAAATTGACAAAACTTTAGCTAGACTCACCAAGAAACAAAGGGAGGACTCAGACAAATAAAATCAGAAATGAAAGAAGAAAACATTACGAATGATACTAAAGATTATAAGAGACTATTATAAACAATTATACACCAACAAATTGGGCAACCTGAAAGAAATGAATAAACTCCTAGAAACATACAACCTACCAAACCAAATCATGAAGATATAAAAAATCTGAACGAATTGCTAAAAAAACAAAAACGAATAAATAAACTAACAAAAAACCTCCTGACAAACGAAAGTCCAGGACCAGAGGCTTCACCGATGTATTCTACCAAACATTCAAAGGAGAATTAATATCAATCTTTAACTCTTCTAAAAAATCAGAGAGGCAGCAACACTTCTAAATTCATTTTACAAGGCCAGGTTTACCCTGATACCAAAAACAAGACAAAGTTACCACAAGAAAAGAAAATTACAGGCCAATATCCTGATGATCATAGATGCAAAATCCTCAACTAACTATTAGAAACTGAATTTAAGAATGCATTAAAAAGATCATACACCATGATCAAGCGAGATTTATTCTAGGGATGCAAAGATAATTTATTATCTATAACTTTGCAGCAACATTGATGGAACTTGAGGGTATTATGCTAAGTGAAATAAGTCAGACAGAGACAGATAAATACTATATGATTTCATTTATATGTGAAATACAAAACACACAAAAAAACAAACACTCCAAAAAACCAAGATCATTGACACAGAAAATAGATCAGTGGTTACCAGAGGTAGAGGTTGGTGATAGGTGGAAGAAATTGGTAAAGGGGCTCAAAAGGTATGAATTTCCAGTTATAAATAAATAAGTATGGGAATGTAATACACAGCAAAGTTAATAATACTGTAGTGCATATTTAAAAGTTACTAAAAGAGCACATCTGTAAAGTTATCACAAGAAAAATTATGTAAGGTGACAAATGTTAGCTAGACTAATTTTGGTGATCATTCTGCAATATATTTAAATATTAAATTATTATGTTGTACACCTGAAACTAATATAATATTATATGTCAAATATATCACAATTACAAAAAGAATGGAGGACTACATATCAATATCCTCCCGAAGAGTGGTCCCCAAACGTTTTAGCACCAGGGACCAGTTCTCGTATGAGAATCTAATGCCTGATGATCTGAAGTGGAGCTGAGGCGGTGATGCTAGCTCTGGAGAGTGGCTGCAAATATAGATGAAGCATCTCGCTCTTTCCCACTGCTCACTTCCTGCTGTGTGGCCTAGTTCTTAACAGGCCACAGCCCGGGCATTGGAGACCTCTGCTCGTGAACATAAATTCCAAACTATCCAATAAAATATTAGTATATCACAAACAACAATGCATAAAAAGAATTATACACCATAGCCAAATGAGATTTATTCTTGGTATGCAAGGCTGGCTGACCATTTGAAAGTCAGTTAATGTAACTCATCACATCAACAGACTAAGGAAGAAAAAACAATCATATAAACAAATATAGAGAAAGCATTTGACGACGTTGAGCACTCATTTATAAATAAAAATTAACACTCTCACAGCAAAGTAGGAATAGAAGAAAACTTTCTCACTTTGATAAGGAACATCTATGAAAAAGCTACACCTGACATCATACTAAATGGTTGGAAACTAGATGATTTAGGGTCAGAAACAAAGCAAGATCCTTTCTTTTTATCACTCCTATTTAACATCTTCCTAGAAGTCCTAACAGTGCAATAAAATGAAAAAAGGGGGGGGAGGGGTATATAGTTTAGAAAGAAAGAAACCTCTCTTTGTTCACAGATGATATGTTTGTCTATGTAGAAAGTCTGAAGATACAACCAAAACACTCTTAGAATAAGTGATTATAACAAGTTTGCATGACACAAATTTGCACCAGACACCAGTAATGAATAATTTGAATTTGAAATTAAAAATAAAATACCATTTACATTATTACACAAATGTAAATAGTGTTCTAAAAAACCTTACATATAAATTTAACAAAATAATTATAGATCTATCTTAAGGCTGTACAAAACCAATAAAAATATATAAGAATAACTAAGTAAAGGAAGAGTTCATCCATGTTCATAGATAGGAAGACTCAATATTGTCAAAATGTCAGTTCCTCCTGACTTGATCTATAGATTTAGTTCAATCCCAGGCAAAATCCCAGCATATTATTTTGTTGATAATGACAAATTGATTATATGGTTCTTTAAGGAAAACAAAAAAGATTTATACTGAAGAAAAAGTACAAAATTTGTGGACTGACACCACCCAATTTTAATACTCACTATCAAACTAAAATAGTAATTGACAGTGTGGTATTAGTGACAGAATAGAAAAATTCATCAATAGAAAAGGATAGAAAGCCTAGAAATAAACCCACATAAATATAATAAACTAATATTTGACAAAGGAGTAAAGGCAATTTCATGGAGAAAGGACAGTATTTTCAACAGTGGTAGTATGTATATATAATGGAATATAAGCTATAAGAGATGAAATACTGTCATTTGCAACAACATGAATGGATCTTGAGATAATCATGCTAAGTAAAATAAGCCAGACAGAAAAAGTTGAAAACCACATGATATCACTTATATGTGAGATATAAATCTAAAAGCAACAAACAAACATGACAAACAAACAGAGACTCATGGATGTGAACAGTAGACTAGTTGTTACCAGTTGGTGAGAGGAGGGGGAAGATAAATGGGGTAAAAGGGATCAAATATGTTGTGAAAGAAAGAAATCTAACTGTGGATGGTGAACACACAATGCGGTATATATATGACTTACTGTTGAATTGTACACTTGAAACTTATTGAATTTTGTTAGCCAGTGTCACCATAATAAAAAAAAATTAAGTGCCAAAGAGAATAAAGATGGGACACCCCAATTTTAGTTACTGGGAGTGTTTATTAAACATATTACAATATTTTAGATCAATAAATAAGTGTTCTCATTTTAGAAAAGTGAAGTTCTTACATTTTTTCCAGCATCTTAAACTCTCAGTTTTCAGTATTATATATTCTAGAATTACTATGTATTAATATACAAACATTTAAGACAGTTATTTTGTCAGCTATTCAAGATACAAGACAGTTCTGAAACTATATATATTAATTTGGTTTTGTTTATGCATTTATTTCAAAGTTCTTTCAAATTTGTTCATTGTGTATTTGACCTGATTAATCATAAATTCCTCATTATCTCTCCCCAAAACACAAAACTTTGGTATAGCAATCTTTCTACCAAAGTTAACTGACCAACTTAAAATCTGTCCTTGAAAGATAAATTATGATTTATCTCAAAGCTGCCTGAATTATTTTTGGTTGCTTGGATTGGCCAACTAGAATACTTACTTTTTGCTGCTCTCTTATTAGCCCTATGAAAAATGTATTAATTCTGTATATCCTTTTTAATATTATTTTAGCATGGTTTTGACAAGTGGCACTTAATGTTGTCCAGTTCCTTTGGAGTTACTAGGTATAGTCTTTCTCCATAAACCTAAAAGCCTGGAGACAAGATCAGCCTTGACTGAAAATTTTCTGAGGTACAGATCATCATCCAATGAGATAATGCAAAGTTCTGGACGATTTTCATTGTTCAAAGGTCTTTATATTGAGAACACATCTGTCTTCCTGCAACTGTCATGAGATAGTTTCAGTTGCATTACCACTAGGATGTGATGAGTGAGGCACTTGCCTATGTGGCAAAAGTTAAGGGAGTGTCCCCAAACTCAGTTATCTGGAAAATTTATATTTTAATGCAATATTGAAAAAAATAATTTTGATGCAAAAAAGTGAACAAAATATAAAAATATTAAATAAAGACGTGCTCCAACAGGACTAGGATTTGGGTGAAGTGAGTGAGGTAAGTCATACAGGTACAGGGTCAGATCCTGCCTGTCTTGGACATGTTCAATTACTTGTGATTAAAATTCTATTTGGACATTGAATATTCAGCCCTCAAAAGAAGCCAGACTAAAGACATTGGTCAATGTGTACCCACTTATAGGAATCTTGTTGTGCAATGTATATGCCTAGACATACCAGTAAATATCCTTTTTCTGGCTTCTGTTTTAGTTATCTACTACTGTTACCACCTCTACTTTTTACCACCATTCTCTCGTGTCTTGGCTTCCAGACCTCATTACAAGCCCTTTCTGCTACATCACTCTTGGTGCAAATACACCTGGGAAAGTCCATTCCTGACTCAATTTTAATAGGCTTGGATTAAAATAGTTTTTGTTTAGACGTAAAAAAAATACCACAAATCAGACAGAAAAAGTTGAGAACCATTTGATTTCACTCTTATGTGGGATAGAAAACTGAAAGCAACGTTAAACAAGATGAACAAACAGAAACTCATGGTATGGACAACAGTTTAGTGGTTGCCAGAGGGAAAAAGGGGAGGGGGGAGGTAGATAAGGGTAAAGGGGGCAAATATATTGTGATAGAAGAAAATTTAACTTTGGGTGGTGAACACACAATGCATTATTCATATGATGTTTTATTGAACTGCACACTTGAAACATATAATTTTATTAACCAATGTCACTCCCAATAAATTTAATAAAAAATAATAAACTGTCCCAAAAGTATTTGTAGAAATTAGATTTTAAAACCATGCAATCTTATCTTTGAACACTGTATCCTCCAGGAAGATGTAAGAAGATGAATACTTATTAAAGACCTATTTCCTTGAAGAGCTTAACTGAAATCATGATTGTTGAATCAAGTTCATCCTAAGTTCACTGAACTTGATTCATTACAATTAAATTTTCTATAGTACTTTTCTATTGATTATAATTGACTTCTCCATGCTTAATACAACCTTCCACATATAGAACCATAGGATGCCTCATATAATAGTAAGAAAAATTAAGCCTCAGAAAGTCAATGGACTTACCACAATTCAATAGTTAGTGGGAGAAATGAATTAGAATTCTACCTCTTTGAGCCTTTCTGTTCCTCTTTCTAGTAGACCACTGTGCTATGGAAAAATAATATCTTTCTTTAAAGCTTGTTTATAGTTCTTTAACCTATTCAGGATAAAATCTATTTTTCTTTAATAGTCTCACCAACAGTCAGTGGATATCATACCATGGAAAAAGCTGCAACCAGTTTTTGTGATTTTTCCAAAAAAAAAGGCCATTTCTAGATTCAATGTTGGAATTATTAATCCCACACCGACAACTGTAGTTTTATTTTCTCAATGGCAAAACAATAAAATGCAAGCACATGTTCACCTAGCCATACTGGCTGCCAAAAATAAAAGGAGATATTGCACTAACCATAGTCTGTGTTTTCTGGCTCCCAACAATTTGATGGCCAAAAATAGGGTGTCTGTGGAATGAAAAGAAGTGGAACCCAGATTAGACACATAAACAATTTAAAAAGTTGTTGGTTTATGATCTGTCCTTATATTTAGCAATCATCTAGAATAGTTTGCTAAAGATATGCTTATAATCCAGAAAAAAAAATATCCATAAAGGCTTTGTAAGATTTTTCTTCTACATTTTCTGTGCTGAGAAATTACTCAGCATCCAAATATGTGCAGCACCAGCAGGTGTTTAAAAATGTCCTACATTTGCTTCAATTTTATATGAACTAACATAAAGGTAATAGGTCTGATTATACAATTCAAACATAAAATTGGAGTCCACAATGACTGAAAGCAAAGTGTTACACTCAGCATGACTCTGGATAAAACATATTTAAACAGAACAAATTATTTCCTGTGTTTAATGTATCTCAATATTGCTTTTAATAGATCCAAAAGCTCAACCCTCAAAATATTTCTCTAAGAACTGGCAATCAATTGCCTAATTCTATTAATTTATATAATACATATCTTAACATTAACAAACCAGATTAAAACAACCCTTTCCCCTTCACTTTAAAAACATTTTTTAATAAAGATGATAATTATTCCAAATTTTTAAACTGCACAAAACAGGGATCATTTTTTTAGCTAATAATGATTTAGTTGATTGATGTAATTAACAATAGACAGAAATCTGATTCTGTGAAATCTAGAAAATGATTGATAAACCTACAGAGAAAATGTCTGATTAGGAAAACCTTATTGTCATCACCAACATTTCATATTTTCTAAAAGGGTTTTTCTATATCTGCTAGCTGGACATACTTGGCTCCAGACCATATAGAAATTTGATGATCACCTGGCCAAACTTTGTTTTCTCAGATGATGATGACTCCAGGACTCAATGGAACAGCGACTAAGTCTGTCAGCCCTACAGACTTAATTATATTCATTAGTCAATTATATTAACTATCCATGTGTAAGGAGCATATTTGGGGTGATCTCTGATTCTCTGTTTGATAATTCTACCTTCTAAAAGAAGAATTCTCAAGAAAGGAAAAATGATAATTGGGGAGAACTATTTGTTTCTGGGGAGAGCTTTTCCATATAGTTCAAGACTCCCAAGGGATTTTGATCACCTCTCCACTCCTTGGCATTTGCTGCAACACCATAAAGAAAGCTACTAATATTGCTTTTCTACACATGTGAATAAAATGGAAGAGAAATTTAGGGGGAAAAGGTTGAACCATTAGACAAGGAGGATATCAAAGCTTTATATGGAACCCCTCTTCACATGAATCCCGATTGACTGTGGGAGATGAATCTTTGAGGATCTGATTTCTTGATAATAAAATTGGGTAAGGATTCTAGGGAAATCATTGGAGTCCAAGTAATTACTTTCAAGTGGGCTGGTAGTGTTTGAGATACTTCTCATAGAGTTCTTAATTCTTTGGGTTTCTTTATTTAGGAAGGTGTGTGTGTGTGTGTGTGTGTGTGTGTGTGTGTGTGTGTGTGTGCGCGCGCGCATATACATACATGCGCATGCACACATATCTGTCTTACTTTTAAAATACTTATTCTAGTTAGATTGGTTAGATATGTACTTTTTTCCCTCCAAACCACAAGGAATATTCTTACTGCATTCTTACAATTTTTCTTTATTCTTTTCTTTATTCTTTTGTCATTTACTTCAGTGAGAATTTCCTGAATATAAAAACTAACCAATGAACTGTTTTATTCTGTAATATTGTGCAGAAATGTCATAAAACCAACATTTCTCACTAATATTGCAAGATTTTTTATAGGCAATTTAACAAATAGCAAACTGTTATAGTTTGCTGAAATTTAAAAATATGCTTTTACAGTTCACATAGATTTTAGGATATTTAATGTATAAGTAAGTTTCTCTGTCAGTGCTGTCTTCTTGGGTTATGATAAAGTTGATTCAAAATTGTTCAACCATTTCTCAATAATCTTTGGCACATATATTACTGTGATGAAAGTCATGAAAAAGACCTGCAGAATCATGTCAGATCTCAATTTAATTAGGTAAGAGGATAATTAGACAATTATGAGTTTACATTAATACAAAAAAACATGATTAAAATATACTAAAAGTTAAGACAAATTTACACATTGTTGCATGCCAATGAAATTAAATTAAGAGTTCTGTTTGTCTCAAACTCATGCCCTGAATGTTCGTCAGATTTTTAATGACTGTTAGAATCTCGATCATTCACTGTAAGAATTATAAACATGATATTGCAAATTTTCCATTTTAATCCATGATTTTTAAAATCCAGGGAGTTGGATTTCAGTTCAATATAATAAAAAACTTTCTGCTCCTTGGAACGAACACAGAAATGGAAGTGAACACCTTGAACATAATGTGTCTTCTATTAATAGACATGTTTAAATATGGACTCAACTAGTGCCTTGGTATATTTTACAGCAGGAATTGAATTTTTTCCGCTTTTCTGTTTTCTTTTTTAATTTTTGTTTTAAGATTCTATGATTATCAGATTACAAGTATGTCATATTTAGATCTTATTTCAAGTGTGGCTGGGTCATTAAAACAGTTATTTAATATTTAACATTACGTAGTATATTTTAAAAGATTGTCTTCTTTCTAGGCATGTTGAACTTGATGACCCTTTGTATATACCTAGTACTGATGTCATTCTTTTATTATTTGTACCCATTCCTTTGCTTTATTCTAACACTCTTCAAAAATAGTTTCTTATTCTCTCCAGAATGAATGCTGGTCCATACCCAGCTCTGCTAATTTTTGACCCATGAGTAGGACTAAGATATTTAAACCTTGTCTGCCTGTTGATTTCAGTCTGTGAATGACAAGAACAGTTTAAGTTTACACATTATGCTAATTCAAGCAATCATCACTAACTTTGGGCCATGTCTGAGCTAGTTTAAGAAAACATTTTAAATTAGCTAATTCTCAAGACAGACTATATTCAGTGCTTCTTTTACAGATATGTTCTTCTATTTTACTTGTAACATTGCGAAGATGGATAAAAGTTTATATATACATAAAAAACTTTCACTCTGAATTATGATTTTATTAGAAATTTTACGAGAGGTTTATTTATAGTTCCTATATGCAAATAATATGTGAAAAAAATGTGATCCTGCAATAGAAAAGTAACTCCTTTAAAAATCAAAAAGTGTTAGTAACACTAGAATAAATTGTTTACTAATCACCAATAATTTTTATTTATTAAAATATTAACCCTAGGAATCCAAGTTACTCTAACTTAATAAACTGTTTTGAGCTACCATTACTTTAACTTTAACTGCATAAAGAATATATTTCCATTCTTTTAAACTCTTTTTAAATTAAGTAATTTAAGTAATTTAAATTTCTGGAATAGTTAGGTGAGTATCACAATTTAGGGAGATTGCTTTATTTTCTCTTTTCAGTGCAAAAATGTCTATGATTTTTTGCTTTGGATAAACGAGTCGAAAGGAAGAGGCAGCGAGAGTGTTCTGCAGGGAACTATGATCTTTGAGAACAATACTTAAAAACATGTTCCCTCTTTGTTCTCAGTTTCCCCAAACAAGTTCTTAGGTACCCAAATTACTGTTCAGTCATTGACTTAGATATTGAACATCTAATAATATTCAAAACAAATGAGAAGAACACTCCAATGTCTGAAAGGTGGACAATAGCGAGACTCTTCCAAAAATACCTATAGGAATTAGGCTAGAGGTTGAAATCTGGCATTTTATGTGCCTTAATATTTATCTATCTATCTATCTATCTATCTATTTATTTATTTGATATATATTTCTATTTTTTAAATTATGGTTGGCATATAATATTATATGAGTTTGGGTATACAACATGGTGATTAGGCATTTATATAAGTGAAGTGATCACCCCAATAAATCTAGTACTCATCTGACACCATACATAGTACAATATTATTGACTATATTCTTATGTCATACTTTACATCCCTATGACTATTTTGTAACTACCAATTTGTACTTCTTAATCTCTTCCCCTTTTGTACCCATTCCCAACCCCTCTTCCATCTTATGTGCCTTAATTTTATAGGCTAGAAACTACTCAGTTATTAAGGAATCATATTGTCTAATAAAATGTAGAATATATTTGAGATAATTCCTTATGAACTCATGTCAACTGCATGCTCAATGACTGAAATAAGAGGCCACAATCATTTTCTGACAGAATAACACCATGTCTCATTTGAAAATGACTCAGAATGAGTCTTGTCAGTTTGCAAGTTATCTATGGTGTCCTCTTGTCCCAGATGAATATACACCCATAAAGCATCATGCATATCAGTCTTCACAGACTTGTAGAAATGCCTCAGATACCAGCTTGTAGAGGGTTTATATAATTAGCTAAATTCTATCCTGGAGCTTCAAGCATTCTATGAGAGTTTGCTTGGACTGAAGATAATTCTAGATCATAGGTGGGGTCTAGAGTATAATAACTTTAGTTACATATCTTAATTTCCTTCCTAGTACCTAAATGCAACTTACAGATGAAGAACTCTCTTATTTTCATTAACTCCATTAAATTGTTCTCTGAATTTCTCTTGTTCTTTTTTTTTCCTATAAATTATAACTAGTCATCACACAATTTAGCTTTCACAAATCATCTTAAGTAAGCACACTTTATTTTTCTTTGTTCTATTGATTTATGTCTTTAACAATTAGTTTCTAACTAGCCTAAGTTAAATAAGTCGTCATTTTCAAATTTTCTGTCAAAACAATTAACGAGCAAAATACAGATTTCTATTTTACTGTTAAAGAATATTTTTATTGAACTTACTTGAAACCGGTAAAAGGTGCCATCATCCTTGAGTGTGAGGACATGATCTGAGATTGGAAAGAAGTAGCCATGGGCAGCCATTAATGTCCCCAAGTGAAGTGCCTCCACTGTTTCATAAAAACAAACAAAAATAAAAACTTTAAAAAATATATTGATTTACAGGAGTGTAGGGTTTTGTCATGTTCTCTTTTGAACACATTCTTTCATCCAAATTCTCAGCATCCTGAATAACCATGTTTTGTACTTTTTCTTCTGTGTGTAGCTCTTTTACACAAGGTACTAAAATGTTTTGGGTCCCTGGCAGTGACTGTGCAGTGATCAACCTCATCTTGTGAAGACAAGCCCATGAAAACATAAAGTTAGGAAACACTGAAATTGGAGGATTTTTCCAAAGTCACAAAATCCATCATTTTATAGATGGAATATATTCTATATGTTCATTTTCATCCATATATCCACACAAAAAAAATTATTTGCCATTCATATAGAACTTTAAAATTATAAAAATGTTCACAGTTGTATCACCCCTGGCTTATATCGTAAATATCAAATATTATCAGCACTTTTTCTAATGATGGGGATCATTATTATGTAATGCTAGCAGGGAATGCTAAAGCATCTAGAATCATTTATGCTGCACTGAATGGGCCTACAGTCCTGTGATCATCCAAACTGCTCTAGCTTTTACTATTTTATATCCAGTGTTATAGATATGGGCTAGGAAGAGGTTTATTTGACAATGAAAATATTATATTTTCCCAAGAGGCTGAGTAGTTTGAACATAATATTATAAGTCATACATCTACATTAGTCAAGAATTTCTTCCAATAAAAAGATTAACAACATTTAATAGAGTTATCACTGCATTTGTGCAGAGACAACATAAGTTTGCTAACTGAAAATCTAGAAAGTATGAAACTATGCAAAACAGTTCTTTAGTCTAACATAAGCATATGCGTATATACAAATACAAAAAAGTTAGATGTATTTCTGTTTCTGTATCTTTATACACAACTTATTTATAAGTTTATCTTTGTTTCTTAAACAAGTAGCTAAAATGGTTCTTTAACTCTAGGATTCCCATAGCAGTTCCAGGACTATGTAAATTTTTATCTCAAGCCATTGATTACGGAGAGTTTCGAAACTCCAACTAGTAATGAGTCACTATGCCACTAAGTTAAGCATAAGAACACAACTAAGCATAAGAACCTCTTCCTTTTCTCCCTCATCTATCCCATATTGGCTAATAATAAAATAATTGTTAAATTTTATCTGTTATGTGTTACTATGGTGTTTCTTTTCATTGTTACCTAATATCTTACAAATGTTTTATTTTATATTATTTTTAAACAATTGAATACAATATTATATTAGTTTCAGGTATACAACAAGGTGATTAGACACTTACATAACTTACAAACTGATCACCTCTATGTCTGGTATCCATCTGATACCATACGTAGTTATTACAATATTACTGACTATATTCTCTATGCTGTGCTTTACATCCCCATGAATGATTTAATAACTGGTAATTTGCAAATCTTAATCTTGTTTTCTATTTTTATCCATTCCTTCCAAACCCATCTCATCTGGCAACCATCAAAATATTCTCTGTACCTATGAGTTTGTTTCTGTTTTGTTTGTTCATTTTTTTTGTAGATTCCACATCTTAGTAAAATTACATGTCATTTGTATTTCTCTATCTGACTTATTTCACTTAGCATAATACCATCTAGATCCACTCATAGTTTGCAGATAGCAAGATTTCATTCTTTTTTATGGCTGAGTAATTTTTCATTGTAGATATGTACTACTTTTTTATCCATCCATCTTTTGATGAACATTTAGATTGATTCCATATATTAGCTATTGTAATTAATGCTACAATGAATATACAGATGCATATGTCTTTTCAAATTAGTGTTTTGAGTTTCCTCGGATAAATACCCGGAAGTGGAATTTCTGGGTCCTTTTTTGTCTCTGTAATAGACTGCTTTTAAAAATCTATTTGTCTAATATATGTATTGCTATCCCAGCTTTATTTTTATTTCCATTTGCATAAAATATTATTTTTCATCCTTTTACTTTCAAACTGTGTGTATCTTTCCATCCGAACTGGATCTCTTATTGACAACATATGTATCGGTCTTGTTTTCTTATTCATTCAGCTGCCCTATGTCTTTTGACTGGCACATTTACTCATTTACATTTAGGTGATTATTGATAGGTACACAGTTATTGCCTTTTTATTATTTATATTTATGTTCTTTTTTTACTTCTTCTCAAAGGAGTCCCTTTATATTTCTTATAGTACCAGCTTGGTGATGATGAATTCCTTTAGCTTTCTCCTGTCTGAGAAGATCTTTTCTGTCCTTTGATTCCAAATGATAGCTTTACTGGGTAGAGTAATCTTGGTTGTAGGTCCTTGCTCTCCATTACTATGACTGTTTTGTGCTAATCCCTTCTGGCCTGCGAAGTTTCTGTTGAGAAATTATCCGACAGTCTTATGAAAGCTCCCTTGTAGGTACCTAATTGCCTTTCCTTTGCTCCCTTACAGATTCTCTGTTTTTAATCTTTACATTTTAATTATGATGTGTTTTGGGGTGATCCTGCTTGGGTTCATTTTGTTTGGAACTCTCTGCACTTTCTGGGTTTATATGTGTATTTTCTTCGCCAAGTTAGGAAAGTTTTCAGTCATCATTTGTTTAAATGGGTTTTCAATTTCTTGCTCTCTCTCTCTTACCCTTCTGGTACCTTTATGAATGAATGTTGGTTGCTTGATGCTATGCCAGAGGTCCCTTAAACTGTCCTTATCTTTTAAATAATTTTAATTTTTTGATGTTCTGCCTGAGTATTTTCTGTGACCTTGTCTTCCAAATTGCTGATTCGATCTTCTGCCTCATCTAATTTACTGTTCATTCCCTCTAATGTATTCTTTATTTTAGTTATTGTAGTATTCATTTCTGACTGGTTCTTTTTTTATGTTTCCTATCTCCATTCTAATGTTTTCTATCACTTTATTAAACTTATCATTGAGTTCATGTACTCTTCCCCTAAGTTTATGGAGCATCCTTATTACCAGTGTTTTGAATTCTGTATTTAGTAGATTTCTTGTCTCCATTTTGTTTGGTTCTTTTTCTGGAGCTTTGTTCTGTTCTTTCATTTTGGACACGTTTCTTTATCTCCTCATTTTAGCTGTACCCTGTGTTTTTTTTTTCTTTTATATATCTATGTTAGGTAGATCTTCCATGTCTCCCAGTCTTGGTAGAGTGGCCTTAGTAAGTGAAAATCTT
The DNA here is from genome assembly GCF_014176215.1 of Rousettus aegyptiacus. NCBI lineage: Eukaryota > Metazoa > Chordata > Mammalia > Chiroptera > Pteropodidae > Rousettus > Rousettus aegyptiacus. The sequence continues at coordinate 21,496,379 of NW_023416293.1, read as the reverse complement.
CCCAGACAGGAAAAAGCTAAAGGAATTCATCACCACAAAGCTGGTATTACAAGAAATGTTCAAGGGAATCCTTTGAGAAGAAGAAGGAAAAAAAGGAACATAAATATAAATAGTAATCATAGGTGTGCTATGGGGCTCCGTGGTGCAGTCTCCCTGATTACCTGACCTGGGTGCTCCAGGAGCTTCTCTGTGTGAGTTATGCATGTCCTCCTGTTGAGGTTGTGCCTTGATTGCAGTTGGCACATCAGTGGGAGGGACTGGCCCTCAGGCTGATTAACTGTGAGAAGTTGTCATGATACAGTGCAAGGGATGTGTGCAAAAGCTGATCCCATAGAGGATGATTTGCTTTAGTGGGTCTCGAGTACTTTCTAAGTCTGCCCTTTGTGTGTGTGTCATTTGTGGAGGTGGTTGAGAGGTGCTTTGGTGTGATCTGAAGCTGGCTATTGAGTGTGTTCATCCTGGGACCTCACGGGAAGGTCTCAGGTCCAAACCAAGGTAAGCACTGCCTAGGGCCACTCTGTATGAGATACAAAGTGATCTTCAGATGATTGCCACTTGTGCTGGGCTTGGAGATGCCTGGGAGAGGCTAATTTGCAAACTGAGGCTAGCTGCCACTAATGTCGGGCTTGAGGCCACTTAGCAAAAGGTATAGGGTATGCTGAGGCTAGAAGTTGCTTGTTTAGGTTTGTAAACCTTTGAGAGATTTTAGGAAAGTTCGTAGCATGAGCCAAAAAAGGCCATTTGTGTGGAAAAGGCCCTGAAAGCAGCTTGGAAGGGTCTGTAAATTGGGTGGGGAAGGGTCTCAGGGAATCACTAGGGTAGTTCGAAGGATGCGAGCCAGATTAATGGAGTCTCAGATATAAGTGCCCACCTGTATTTGCAGGAGATTTGGTGGGAAGGTACAACAAAGGAGCAATGACTTCTGCCAACACTTCTGACTGGGAGAAAGTTTCCCTTCTAGCCCTTGTCCTGATGCCAAATAATTCGGTTCCTCCCTGTATGTGCTTGCAACGTCCTCTGGTTTTCACAGCCAAAAGTTATGGGGACTTATTTTCTCAGCACTGAAATCTTGGGTTGGGAGCCCAATGTGCAACTACTCAAAGGGGACCTCCACAACCAAATTATCCCTCCTGATTTTTAACCACCACATGTAGATGTGGGGCCTATCTGTTCATTTCATCCTTTCTCCTTCTTTTTAATTCAAAGTTAAAGTCTTCTTAAAGCCTCAGCTGCCTACAACTATATACTCACATATTCTGTGATTCTTATTGAAACTCAGGAGCTAGCATGAGGTATAAGGAAGAAAAAAAAAAAAAAAACCTTGGAGACACTCACTAGCTTTTGCTACTTAAATTCTCTGTGCCTCTCATCTATTGATAAAGGTTAACTAAGCCACTTTACAAAATTGGTATGAGAAGCAAATAATAATATATGTAAAGAAGTTGGAATGGTGTCTTGTGATAGTAGATATGCAATATATGGTAACTATTGTACTTCATTATTTACATGCTGAATGATTTTTACTTTTCTCCAAAGTACTTTCAAGAAATCTACTTTCAAATTTGCCTTCAATTAGGCTGAATGTAAGGAGCTGGCAGTTCTAATAGAATCACCCAATTACACCTCCTTTTTGTATTATCTATAAAATCAAAATGGTAAGAGAATCTTTGAAGATTGCTGGCTCATAGCAGTAAGCATGTGCTTATAGCCTTGATCTTGTTCTTACTTCCTGGATGCTCTTATAAGATAGTATTGGGGAGAGCAATGTATTATATCCATTTTAGGATTTCAAAATTAGGTGGCCAACCTATCCTGTTATAGCCATCTTTATTCAGTTTATTCCCAGCAGTCTGTGGCCTAGGAAAATATTATCATAACTATTTTCCAGAAAGATAAATTGTCTTATGACACATGAGGAAGTTTGAAGAGTACAGATACAAAAAAGGAAAATGAAGATAACCACAAAGATAAATAGTAAAGACCTTCTGAACTCTTAAGCATAAGAAAGTTGTAACTAAAATAAAACAAAAAGACAATGAAAACAGTTGAATGCTAAAGTGTTGGTGATGATTTTAAAAATGTAGTGGAAGTAAATATAACTAAGCTGCAGAAAAGAAAACCAGAGGTAAATGAACACAAGCATGATCTTACATTCATGCATCCCTCAGTACTAACTCTGTGATGTAGCATGCTTGTCTAGACGGCTAGGTGCAGGTTTTCTTCATGTAGCCCTACCATAAGTACACCTATGTAAATGTTAGTTGATAAGAATAATAGAGTGGATCAACTACTTATCTCTACCTCCTTTTTAATTCAAATACACAATATTTTATTTTTGTTTGATTTGATGATATAAATTCTCATTTCACTACCCTGCCAAGAGATAGCCATGCTTCCTTATTTTATTAATAGGAAGATTGGTTTTGATAAATTTTCAAAATGTCTTGAATTCAGTAGATATGTATTTGTAGGGGTATCAATAAGATAAAAATTTTGTTTCCACGTGGTTCACATATACTTCAGGTGTAATGGTCAAATCAAACCATTTAACATAATATTTATGAGAATTTGATTTCTAATAAAGCTTATAAATAATTTTGAGGTCACTGATCAAATAGTAACCTAAAGAGATTGAAATTATACAAGCTACACGCTCTGTTACAGGGCCTCCGGAGAACATAGCACCAGAGCAGGATAAATGCTTAGATGAAAACTCAGGGAGTTGGGGTAAATTTTCTGCTTCATTTAAGGTTGTAAACTTAGTATAGTAATAGTGAAAGTAACAATTGAATCAATATTTTCTGAATGAGTGTATAAGCAAATTTAAAGATAAATGACACAAAATAATATGAAAAACATGAAAATTACTAGTTATTTTATGTTGTGACGATGAGGAGCCTGTTTAGTTCATCTAAGATTATGTAAATGTTCATGATCTTCTTTCAAAATACTTTTGTAAGCTTTTGAGGTGGGGCTTTGTAGGTATTCTATTATGGGAAAGAGAATAGTGATTTAAATGGCATAAATGCTGCTAAGAGATCTTAGAGTGGGCTTGAGGCAGTGTTCTCAAGGTTGAATTGTTTATTGTTAGTGATAAACACAAAGCTAAACCTCCTGAGGGTCCTGCTGCTCCTGAATCTCAGCACCATTTTAAGCTAATAAGAATCCAGAAGACCACTAATAGTCTTGGAACGGTGTTGAAAGTTTAATGAGGGATCCATCAAGATCACCCTCCCAATAATGGAACACCAGATGGCTTCACAATATTATGCTTCTCGGCAAAATAATCCCTAATTAATCTTCTCCTACATGTGTTATTCACATTACCTACACAGCTGAATAAACTTTAACAAGAAACCTACCATAAGATTTCAGTTCATTTTCCATTTAGATACTCAAGCTATGAACAAACAAACAAACAAAAATCTATTTTCAAATAATTGTTACAATGTGACTAGCCTTGTGTAGTTTTAAGCCTGATGCATTCATTATATTGCTTCACCCCAAAGCAATAGAATTATCAAAATCCCTTTAAAGCAAAAGGAATTCTACATAACATAATTTGCCTTTGGACTACATCTACTTCAGAAAGTTAATAGGATTAGAAGCATATTATAAAAGAGGCTTGTGTATTCAGTATTATATTTTTACACACAGACATATATATATTTATATGTTTAATTCTATATTTACAACATATTTTTAGTACTCAGTAATATTTTACTTGTCCAGAGACCATAATTTTGAAGTGACAGCAAAATGCTTCTAAGTCGACAAAATAGTAATCATAAGCACACTAAATCCTCTATTTTTTATTCCTGTCATGAGTTATTTACTTTTATGCATATGTATTAAAAAGAGTGATTGTTTTATCAACACAGGGCACACTTGATGTAGCAAATATGATTAGTGTTGAGGGAAAGTATTTTAGAAGGAAATCCACTCAAAATAGAAAAAAAAATGACAGCTGATGACAATATACTAAGGAAAGAAAAAAGATAAAAAATAGGCAGAAGTTAAGTCACCAAATAGTAAAGGAGGCATTCACCATCATAATTCTAAGTTATAAAAGAAAAAAATTGTCCAACTTGTTATTCTCTGTATAAGAAGGCAGGGAAGGGTTCATTTTAGTGATATTTGAAAATATTATTTTTTTTTCAGAATTGGTACTTGAAAAGGTAAGCTATGTGAAAAAATCACATATACTCAATATTTTATGTTCCAAGGCCAAATATATATTACTATATTTAGGAATTTCTGAGGCAAGTCTATTTTCTCAATAGCAGGAGTTAGTGAAAAAAATATTTGCGATTTTATCTTTTTATTTAAGCATCATTCCCACATAGAAAAATCAAGTATTGTTTGCTTTTTAGTGATCCCAAATCAGGATATAGAGATGAATAATATAGTGATGTAAAATAGATAAGGTAAATAGATTACATAAAAAAGAACTGAAAACAGAAGCATAATTTAAACCAACTTTTAGGAATGTACTAGGTAATTAACACAAGTAAATAATATTTTCAAACCCAGGATCAGAGTACAGAGGTGAAGAAGCCAGGTTGTACAAGCACACTGCTAGGGTTCAAATCCCAACTCCCTCATTGGCTAGCTGTGTGATCTGAATAGATATGTGTATCCTCTAGGCCTGTGTCCTCATCTGTAAAATGAGGATAATAAAATACTGATGTCAAAAGTTTGTGAGGATCAATTGAGGTAATATGTGAAATGCACTTAAAACAAAGCCTGCCACATAAAATGCTCCAAAAACGTGAGTTATTATCAGTTGATACTTTTGAAAGGTCACATTCAGTAACACTTAGTCTAACCAAAGGGCAATGGGTAAACTAGTAGCTAGTGTTGCTCTAGGCTTCCAGGTCATGTAACACACTTACATTTGAGACTATTTGAAGTCTCCAGGTGGTCAATTGGCATCTCATGTGGGCAGATGATGAATCTGCTCTGGAATATACTATACCAACATTTTTCTCTAGATGGCAAAGAACGCTATTCAAATCTCAGAAACTTGGTATCATAATTATAGGAAAAGATTTCCAAAGGCAATATACTCTGCACAGTAGGTTTATAATCCAAAATATGAAAATGCCAGAGATTGATGAGAACCCTCAACTCAGTTCAGAGAGACTGATAACAATGACATACTGAGCCTGAAAATGATGAGAAATAACAATGACAGCAAAGCGGTGGCAGCAGTCAGAATGGGGATGAATTCTTAGGGAAGTATAATATTTTCCCAGGATGCAAAAATAAAAACCCATTTTAAAAAATGGGAGTTCTGGTCAAGATGGTGGAATAGCTAAACACCATGCTTGCCTCTTCTCACAACCACATCAAAATTACAATTAAACTACAGAACGACCATCACTGAGAATTGCCTGAAGTCTAGCTAAACAGAAGTCCTACAAATAAAAATATACAGAAGGAGCCACCGTGAGACTGGTAGGAGGGGCAGATGCAGATTGGACAGATCCCACACCTACATGAGTTGATTAAAAATCAGAAGGGCTATCTTGGCTATGGAGGTCCCCTAGGATGAATGAGAGGTACCAGCCCCACACGGTGCTCCCCAGCCCAGGGTTCCAGTGCTGGGAAGAGAAGTTCCCACAACTTCTGGCTATGAAAACCAAGGGGATTGTGACTGAATGAGACAGAGGAAGGCTGGACCTATGTGCAAATTCACTCATTAACAGACTCACTTGCTTTTAGCTCTAGCACTGGGGAAGCCATTTGAAAAGTAGGAACATAAAAGGAGAAATTGAATTGTTTGACTTCAGGACGAAGGCTGGAGGGGTAACTTTCTCCCAGACAGAAGTGCTGGCAGAATCCATTGTTTCTTTCTTGAGCCCTCCTCTCTTCTGGCTTACAGACACAGGCTGGCACCATATACGAGTCTCCATTAACCTGGCTAACACTGGACATACGAAGGCTATAACAAGAGACAACATCCACCCCGGTAATTCCCTGAGACCCCGCCCCACCCAACTTGTGGTACCACTTAAGCCACTACCAATGGCTTTTCCATGCAAATAGCCTGTCTTGGCTCATGCTGTGTACTTTCCTAAAATCTCTCAAAGGTCTACAAAATCTGAAAAAACAGCATCTGTCCTCGGCATGCCCTATACCTCTTGTTGAGTAGCCCCAAAACTGGCACTAGTGGCAGCCAGCCTCAGTTTGTGGCTTGCCCTCTCTAGGAACCTCCAAGCCCAGTGCAGGTGGTGGCCATCTGAAAATTGCTTGATGGTTCATGCCAGGTGACCCTGGGCAGCACACAGGCTGAGGCTGAACTTGGCCTATGGTGGACTCCTTCTAGGAGGCCTCAGGGATGGCATGACCAGTGTCCAGTTTTAAACAGCTGGAGCACCAATTAGGGCTGCATCGAGGATGACACACCCAACACCATACTGAGTAGGCACCCAGAGTTCTGCTAAAGCAAATTTTGCTCCATGGGGTCGGCCCCTCACTGGCTAGTCCTCTTAACTAATCAGCCCAAGGGTCAAACACTTCTTTGATGTACAAACCGTAACTAAGTCTCAGTTACAAAAGGAGGGCATACACAAGGGACATACCTGGAGCACTTGGCTCAGGTTCCCAGGAAACTGTGCCACTCAGCCCCACAGCATGCCTACTACATAAGGCCACTCGACTAAGACCAGGAGACATAGCAGCTCTACATAATACATGGAAACAAACACAGGGATGCAGCCAAAACAGGGAGACAAAGAAACATGTTCCAAGTGAAAGAACAGAACAAAGCTACAACAACAACAACAACAAAACAAACAAACAAACAAAAAAACTAAACTAAATGGAGACAACCTACTAGATACAGAGTTTAAAACACTGGTTACAAGGATGCTCAGTGAACTTAAGGAAAGAACACATGAACTCAGTGAGAACTTTAACAAAATGATAGAAAACATAAAAATAAAGATAGAAAACATAAAAAAGAACCAGTTGGAAATGAAAAATTCAATAATTGAAATGAAGAATACATTAGAGGGAATCAATAGCAGATTAGATGAAGCAGAGGATCAAATCAGCAATTTGGAAGACAAGGTAGCAGAAAACAATCAGAACAGCAACAAAAAAGAATACAAAAAAATAATAATAGTTTAAGGGGTCTTGAAAACAACATCAAACATACCAACATTTTTATCGTAGAAGTACTAGAAGGAGAAAAGAAAGTGCAAGGGATTGAAAATCTATTTGATGAAATAATGATGGAAAACTACCCTAACCGGTGAAGAAAGCAGACATACAAATCCAGGAACCACAGTGGGTCCCAAACAAGATGAACCCAAACAAGTCCACACCAAGGCACATCATAATTAAAATGCCAAATGTTCAAGACAAAAAGAGAATCTTAAAAGTAGCAAGAAAAAAGCTATAAGGGTGCTTGCATATGACTGTCAGCTGATTTCCCAACAGAAATTTTGAAAGCCAGAGGGATTAGCATAAAATATTCAGTGACAAAAAGCAAGGCCTACAACAAATATTGCTCAACAAAGCTATTATTTAGAATTGAAGGACAGATAAAGAGTTTTTCAGTCAAGAAAAAACTAAAGGAGTTCATCACTACTAAACACTATTACAAGTAATGTTAAGGGACTTCTTTAAAACAAGAAAAGTGAAAGATATCAAAAATATGAATAATAAAAATGACAATAAGTACATATCTATCAACCATTATTTTAAATGTAAATGGATTAAATGCTTTGATAAAAAGACACAGGGTAGATGAATGAATATGAAAACAAGATCCTTACAATATGCTGCCTAGAAGAGATTCACTCTAGATTGAAAAACATACACAGATTGAAAGCAAAGTGATGGAAAAGATATTTTACAAAAATCGAGGCAGCAAAACTTATACCAGATATAATAGACTTTAAAACAAAAGCTACAACAAGAGACAAGAAAGACCCAGTAATCCCCTTCTGGATATTCATCCAAAGAAATCCATATGTTCATTGTAGCATTATTTACAATAGCCAAGATATGGAGGCAACCTAGGTGTCCATCAATGGATGAATGGATAAAGAAGAGAAGGTACATATACACAATGAAATAGCACTCAGCCATAAAAAAGAATGAAATCTTGCCACCTGCAACAACATGGATGTATTATGGTAAGTGAAATAAGTCAAACAGAGAAAGACAAATACCATATGATTTCACTTGCATGTGGAATCTAAAAATCAAAATAAATGAACAAACAAAACTGAAACAAACTCATAGATACAGAGAACATTTTGATGGTTTCCATATCGGGAGAATGTATAAAAACAGGAACGAGATTAATATTTGCAAATTCTCAGTAATAAAATTAATCATGGAGGTGTAAAATACAGCATAGAGAATTTACTCGATAATATTGCAATAACTATTATGTAAGATGGATATTAGATCTATCAGGGTGATCACTTTGTAAGTTATATAAATGTGTAATCACCATGTTATACACCTGAGACTACTATAATATTGTATACTAAATGTATTTGAAAAAAATTATAAATGACTGTTATTGCACACACAGGCTAGAAAAGACTAGTTGTCTAATATCAGTGGGTATAATGCCTTGAATAATTTTTTATATATATATGAAGAATGCTATAGAAATTAAAGAAAAACAGAGACCTAAGCAATATTGGTGTGGAGAACTGGTTTAAGAGCTATGTTATTGAAACTATATAATATTGAGATGTTTATTGCACAAATATAGTATATCTCGCTGTATAACTGATAGTTCCATTATTGTACAAAATGAGCTGCATTTAAACAAGATTTATTCATGAGATAAATGCATAGAATAGTATTGAGATGAAAGAAAAATCATGTTGAGTTCATCTAAGAACATTATAAGGAAACTAACAATCACAAGAACCAAGGCAACAATAAATTATAGTGGAAAGCAGCATTCTCTCTAAAATTCAGCACAGCAAAATTCCCACCAGTTACTCTCACTGAATGAGTTGAAAGGAAGGTGGGATATTGAGTTAATTTTAATTGGCAGGAGTTTCCATAGTATGTGTTGCATTAAATCAGAGATAGCATATGCTACTGAACACGTACATGTGTGTGTCATAGAAAAACATATTCAACTGCAGTAACAGGATTTAAAGTCTAATCTCAGTTTCGTTCTGCATATCTTGAGTGAGTCATCTTGTTTCTCTGGACCTTAGGTCAGTATATGTAAATACACAGCTGAATCCTCAAACTCTTTCCAACTTTAATTCTGTAGCATGATACCCAATCAAAACTCAAACTGGACATTGTGACAGAGATCCTATCAACTTTATATTGTTTCTTTGTGTGAAAGGAAAATTAGTTTTGTTTCTTCCTCAGATACTCTTGCTATGTTCATGCCCTGATACAATGTGAAATACAATAGTTGGCTTGAATTTCAGATGTTTGATACTCAATCCTCATGATAATCTAGGGTTGCTATGGTAGAGTTTTGTGTGCATAGAGTAACAGTAATATTTATTTCAAATAAATAGAATCTGGACTAACGTATGTGTTCTATTTATATATTTTCAAAAGATATTTGTAAAAACACACACACGATATGGGAATAGCCAATAATACATCCCATGTGACAAAATGCCCTGAATGTATTAGGTTTGAAAATAATTGTCCCTTCTAAAGAATAAGCAACACAGTCTTATGATAATACTTGCAAATGGTACCTCTTTTTAAAATCGCTATTCTTTAATAATATTTAAACCATGATAAAATGTAAGACTAATTTCAATGCCATAGTCTTAATCATGGAAGCAGTCGCAGTTATTATGAAATTTCTGAACAAAGCCAGATGTAATTTCCTTTGATGTGTGTTTTTCATTAATCAATGCTTCAACTGGGGGAAGAATGTGGCACATCAAGACTGATGTCTGTAACTGTTTAAATAATCTTTACAGCATAGTGTTCTTTTTATTTAAAAAAAAAATCCCTGTTTGCTTAAACACATACACTTATTTTCTATTTTTATTTCTGTGCCTATCTGTTGGTTTATGTGTGTGTTGGCAACCAACTAACCTAGCAATGGTGATCTCTAGAAATATTTGGTTTCTAATAGACAATAGAAAATAGAAGGGATAAATTTATTAAATAAAACATTAAAATAAGTTTTATTTTAATTATAGTGCAATCTTCCACCAACAATTTGATTTTTATTTTAAATACTATATTCAAAATTATCATTACTGTATAATAATAATAAGGTAGGTTCAGAAACCATAATGAAATACAATGAGCTCATAAAAGAATTAACACTCCTCCAAAAAATTTCTCTATTTCTGCACAATAGCCAGAACTGAAATACTAGATGTTAAAGGATTATAGTTAATTAGTCTCTAAAAATATATGGTTTCATAAGATGCTTATAATAAAGTGTGTATGGTAGACAGCTCTATTGCCAGAATTCAAATCAAGAAATTCTGTGTAAGATATCAAGATCAAGATGCTGTATAGGATATGAAGACAAAATATGACTTGACCCTTAATAGGTTTGCAATCTTTGTGGACAGCACTTCCATACTGGAACCTATTAGAGAGTGCATGGCAGTTTATGGGGCAGTGGCTGTGAGCAAAGATGTTGAGCTGGATTACTTGCCTTGCTGCAAATTTGCAATCCATTGTTTTCAGATATTTAAATTTTTACTATCAGAAATACCTATTTGATAAACATCTTATAATTACACCTAGCTACAGATTGACTTCTCCTCTGAATTCCTATATAGTATTTCCAATAGCCTACATAACATCTCCACTTGAATATTGAACAAATATATCAAGTTTACCATGTCAAAACTGAATTGTTGACTTGTACCTTAAACCCACTCTTCTCACAGTTTTTCTCATCTCAGTTAATGTCCGTGATTATCACTCAGCTTCTCAAGTCAAAAAACGTGGATCCTCTTTGATGTCTACCTTTCTCTCATTTATCACATCCAGTCCAGGAGCACATTCTGATGATTCTATCTTGTGAACCTAGAATCTGCCTACTTTACACCCATTTTCCCCACCATTGTCCCAGTCCGAGCTACTATAATCTCTTGGCTAAATCACTTCAACAATATCGTTCAATATGATATTCAATATTAACATTATCTAGTTTCTTTTAATGCCTTGTTCTTTGTCACAGTGCTTATTTTAAAATGTAAATCAGATCATGTCACTCTTAAAATATTCTCCAATACTTTTTCATATATCTCATAAGAAAGTTCAAATTCCTTGCCTTGGCCTAAAAGATCCTACATGATCTGGCCACCAGTTACTTCTCTGTCTTCCTCCCCTATCATCCTCCCTTCATACATCCCGCTTTAGGACACAGACCTCTTTGAGGTTTCTCAAACATACTAAGCATGTGCATACTTCGAGGCTTTTCACTTGTTCTTTCTGCCTGGAATGCTTGGCGTTCTTCCTCCAGAGGGCTGAACATCCCACTTCCTGCTTCAGTTGATCTCTGTTTAAGTCACCACATCAGAGATATCTTACCTGACTACAGAGTATAAAAAGCATTCACTACCTACATACCTTTTTACTTTGCTTTAATTCTCTTCATAACACTCACTACTCTTTACCATGTTACATATTTATTTCTTTGTTATTTATTATTAATATTTTCCAATGATGCTCTATTATTTGTTTGTTTGTTTATTTGTTTTGATCTGTTCATTTATCAATGCCTTAACTTTCTGGAATATTACAAGCAACTAAAATTATATTAGCAAAAATAAATGAATAAATCCTACATTATTTCAAAAGAGACAAATTCTTAGAAATAAAGTTACACACACTTTTAAAGTGTTGCTACATTGCAAAATTTCTAGAAATATGTATAATTTAAATTATCACCAGGAGATAATAAATGTGTTGGCATCCCTGTAAAACCGTTAACCACTTGGTTTTATTATTTATTTTTTCATTCTTTTTTTGCGGGGAAAAAAAGGTGTCTTGCTTGTCTTGCTTGACTTTGAATTAATTTGAGTTGTTCCACATTACATTGAATTTGAGCTTAAATAAATAGTTATTTTACATATAGCATGAGTGAAAACAAAGATCCAGATTTGGGTGTGAAGGCTTTGAGAAAAGGTGGGTTAAAATAAGCACTGAAAGATATTAGACAGGTGGTGAAGATGAGGTCCTTCGATTTCTCTCCGGTTTTCCTAAACAATGTTTTCTCTTTTAATTCTTTTCATCCTTCATTCTTGATTTCTTTCTTAGGCTTATCTTACATAATAATTAACATAAATACAATCCCTTCTTATTTACCCTAAACTCTTTACTCCATTATTGAATCATACTAGGCTTCAGTAATTTATTCTATGAGTCTTCATTTCTTCATCCATCCATCCATTGAATAGATCAGTGTGTGATTGGTTTCAGGTGCTTAACTTGGATACAAAAGTGGACATGAAATTCTCTATCTCTATCCTCAAGAGACTCACAATGTAGTGAAATATATCATGCTTAAAAAGAATAAGAATGACTTGTTTCAACTGAGCCATAAAGAGTTTAAAAGTTGTCATTCCCATCCTTAAAACAAGAGAAAATCGAACAATTTGAAAATTAACTACTTTTCCTGGACTAATCAGAAAAATGAAAGCTGTAATACAAACTTCCACCTCAAATTCTTCACAGTCAGGCTCATCTAGAGATACAGTCAAGATTATATCTACTTAGAGCAGAGTTGTTGGATCCATAAACTGATAAGAACACTAAAGTTGCAATTTTTACAAAGAGCTTGAGGCTAAATGTGGGCTAGCATGACAGTGAGGAAAACCAGAGCCTTTTCACCTTAGTGGGGCCCCACACTTTCATAGGCTATGCTTCTAGGAATCCCACTATGTTCCTATAGTAAAGACTCAAAAAAGATCCCTCATGGCTCTGGAAGGAGGAGGGGAAGAGCAGTCATTATAATATATGCCCAGGGTTCTATCCATAACACAAGCCTATACTCTAGGGGAAAACACTTTGGCAGACCTTATTGCCATGGATAAAAGATATTTCTCCAACTCTAAACTTCCTATATCACCTAACCAAGGAAAAAATAAAAACTTAGTTAACAGAAGAGCTTCAACAAAATAGTTTGGAAAAGCTAAAGTCAGGTAAAGAAGGTAACGGTAGGGAAACAGATCTACACCACTGGAGAACATATGTGAAGGTCATAGATAAAAGAGACAGACCTATTAACATGCTGAGAGTTAGTTGAAAACTTTGAGAATTTTCTAATTCTCCAATACCTTACAACACCTGTAAGCTCCAGGATAAAAATGATAGATTACACCTCAAGGATATGTAATATACAGACGCTCTCTGAGGTGAGGTACTTAGAAAAGCCCAAAGTCAAGAATAGGGAAAAAACAAAAGCACTAGAGGAATGTAAAGTCTCTATCATTGATAGCTTCAGCGAACGTTTAACAAAGCCCAACCACTTAGCAGATGAACATAAATCAGCACACTAAGACTCTCAATTCTTATTACCTGAGACAAGATGTGCAACTTTCAATGAAAAAACTATAAGAAATGCAAAAAGTCAAGAAAAAACAACGTGAAAACACAAAACAATCACCAGAACCAAACTCAGATATAATACAGAAGTTGGAAATATCAGACATCGAGTTTAAAATAACCATGATTATTATGCTAAGAGCTCTAATGTAAAAAGTGGATAACATGCAAGAATATATGGGTAACGTAAGCAGAGAAAGAAAGATTCCGATTTCAAAGAAAGAATCAGAAGGAAATGTTGGAAATCAAAAACGTAATGAATTGAAGAATGCCTTAATGGGCTCATCAGTAGACTGCAAAAATCTGAAGAATTAGTGAGCTTGAAGACAGGTCAGTAGAAACCTCCCAAATTGAAATTTAAAAAGAAGAAAACAAAACTATAAACAAAATAGAGCATATGAAAACTGTTGGATAATATCAAAAGGTTTAGCATCTGTATTATTGGAATACAAAAAGGAAAGGAAAATGTAGAAGAGAAGAAATATTGAAATAATAATAGCCAAAAACTTTCCAAATTTAATGACACATGAAACCAAAACCCAGGGAGGTCAGAGAACACACAAAAAAGGTTGATGCCAAAAAAAAAAGAAAAGAAAGAAAGAAAAAAGATCTAAACCTATGCATATCATACTGTAAATGCAGAAGACCAAATAGAAATAAAAATATCTTAAAAGAAGTCAGAAAACAAAAACAAAAAATCCCACTTGCCTATTGAGAAACAAGGATATGGATTACAGTGGGCTTTTCAACAAGATAATGGAGTGAAATATTTAAAGTATTGAAAGAAAAAAACACCCTATAATTTAGAATTCTACATCTGGTAAAATTCATTTAAAAGTAAAGGAGAAATGCACATTTTCTCAGAAAAACAAATACTGAGGGAAAACATTGCCTGTGGACCTGCAGTACTGGAAATGTGTACAAAGTTCTTTAGGGAGAAGAAAAGTAATCCATCAGAAACTTGGATAAGAAAGAAGAGCATCAGGAAAAGAATAAGTTAAGGTGAAATAAAATCCTTTATTTTTTATACTTCATTTAGTTTGTCTAGAACATAACACTTTAAATTACTAACAATAACAATATATTAAGTGATTATACCATATGAATAAGTAAAATGAATGAAAAAAAGGGAGAGATGAACTGAGAACTCTTGTTATAAGGTGGCTTCATGACATATAAATTAGTATAGTATTATTTTAAGATGGAATTAGATCATTTAAAATGTATATTGTAAACTCTAGGTTAACCACTATGAAAAACATCTAAAAATAAGTATAATTGATACGCTAAGAGAGGATATAAAATTGAATTATATAAAATGCTTATTTAAAACCAGAGAAGGCAAAAGAGTGAAAACAGAAACAAAGAACAGATGCAATTCATACAAAATATATATGAACATAGCATGTATTAATGAACATACATAAATAATCATTTCAAATAATAATAATATAAAAATACCAGTTAGAAAAAGATTGTCAGAGTGCATTTAAAAAAAAACAACTATATATTGTCTGTAAGAAACATAAAGATTCAAATATGTTAAACATTTTTTGATATGGTAACTAATGTAGTAAGTTTATTAATTTCAGACATGACAAACTTTGTAACAAGGAAAGTTATCAGGAAAAATGGAAGGCATTGCCTAATCATACAGAGGCCAATTATCCAAGTAGAATTGGAGAATAACGATCCCAAATTTGTATGTCCTTAAAATGTCAAAATATAAGGGAAACACTGATAGAAATGAAGGAAGAAATAGACAAACCCATTATTATAGTTGGAAACTTCAATACCACTCTTTCAGTAATTGACAGGTCAAGCAGGCAGAAAATCAATACGAATATAAGTGACTTGAAGAACATTATCAATCACTTTCTAATTCACATTTGTATAATACTCTCCAATGACAGTAAAATACACATCATTTTATAGCACATATGAAATATTCGCCAAGATTGACCACATTGTAGGCCATAAAACACATCTTGAGAAATTTAAAAGAATAGCAATCATAAAAACTATTAGACTGTAGTGAACTTTAACTAGAAATCAATAAAAGAAAGACAGCTGAAAAATACCCAAATACCTTGAAATTACAGTAACCCATAGGTCAAAGAAAAAGTGTGAAGAGAAATAAAATATTTTAACTAAATGAATATCTGAATATAATTTACCAAAATATATGAGCTACGCCAAAGGCAGTGCTTAGAGGAAAATTTATAACACTAAATACATGTATTAGAAAAAGAGAAAGATATAAAATCAATAACCTAAGGTTATACTTTAGCATCAAGGGATACTAGAGAAAAAAGAGTGAATTAACCCTAAAGTGAGCAGAAAAAAAAAGAAATAATAAAACTAGCAGAAATCAAAATTGAAAACAGAAAAAGAACAGAGAAAAAATCAGCAAAACTAAAATCTAGTTATTGAAAAAGATCAATGAAATTGATAAACTTCTAGCCAAGAAAAAAAGAAATAAGACAAAAATGACCAATATTAGATATGAGAGAGTGGTCAGTATTACTGACTCATGGACATTTAAAAGTAATAAAGGATCACTATAAACAAGACTATGCCCACAAAGTTGATAACTTAAGTAAAGTAAATCAATTACTTGAAAGACACAAGCTACCAAAAACCACACAAGGAGAGCTGAGTAACTAAATAGCATCATTAACAAGGGACTGAATCAATCATTAACAATTTTCACAAAAAAGAAAACAATGGGTCTTGATAGTTCAGCTTGTGAATTCTACCAAGAATTAAGAAAGAAATGATAGCATTTCTCTACAATCTTTTCCAAAAAAATAGAATCAGAAGTAACACTTCCTAACTCATTCTACAAGGCCAGCATCACTTTAATATTATAATCAGATAAAAACATTACAAGAAAAGAAAATGACAAATCATTTTTCTCCTATTAACACAGAAACAAAAATCCTCTACAAAATACTATCAAATAGAATTCAACAATTAATAAAAAAGATTATACCTCACAATCAAGTGGACTTATTCAAGATATGAAAACCTAATTCAACATTTGACAACTAATTAATGTAATATACCATATTAATAGGCTAAAAGTGAAAAAAATCATAAAAATTGATGGCCCTA
The DNA here is from genome assembly GCF_014176215.1 of Rousettus aegyptiacus. NCBI lineage: Eukaryota > Metazoa > Chordata > Mammalia > Chiroptera > Pteropodidae > Rousettus > Rousettus aegyptiacus. The sequence goes on along the minus strand of NW_023416293.1, from coordinate 21,479,726 downwards.
AATCACTAGAAAAACCTCAACACTTCTTTACAGTAACAAGAAAAAAAATTCTTAATCAACTAGGAAAAGAGGAGAACCTTCACAACGCGATGAAAAATATTTACAAAATGCTAGAGTTAACATCATTGTTAATGGTAGAAACTGGGTGCTTTCTTTCTAAGATTAGGAATAAGGCAAGGCTGTCCTCTCTCACATTCCAATTTAACATTTTACTAAAAGTTCTAGCTAGTGCAATAAGGCAAAAAAATAAAATAAACGGTACATGGATTGGAAATAAATAAATAAAATGGTCTTTGCAGATGATATAATTATGTAGAAAATCCCAACAAATCTACAAAAATACTCTTGAAATGAAAGGCCATTATAGTGATGTGATAGGGTGCAAGATACATTTACAAAAATTAATTGCTTTCCTTATTACCAGAAGTAAATCATGGAAATTTAACTTAAATATACCATTTACAATAGTAGCAATAAGTAAAATAAAAAAAAAATACTTAGGATAAACCTAACAAAAGCTATACAGGACGTGTATGGAAAAAACTTACAAACACTGACCAAAATTTCAAAAATTAAAAAAGGAGACATATTTTCTGTTTATGGATGGGAATATTCAATGTTAAGGTGTCATTTCATTCCTACTTGATCTATAGATTCATTGTGATACCAATCACAATCCCAGCAAGCTATTTTGTAGATATTGATAGAATGACTCTAAAGATCAGATGCTAAGGTAAAAGACATAGAATAACCAATATAATGATGAAAGATAAGAGTAAAGTTTGAAGATTTATGCTATATGATCTCAAGATTTTAAAGCTATAGTAATCAAGACAGTGTAGCATTGGTGAAAGAATAGACAAATAGATGAATGCAACAGACTAGAGAGCCCAGAAATATAACCACACAAATAAAGTCAATTGATCTTAGTCAAAAGAGCAAAGGCTGTTGTTTTGTATAACCAATTATTAAGGTTCTGTAAAAAAAAAAAAAAAAAAAAAAAAGAACCTAGACCCAGACCTTATACCTTTCACACAAATTATCTCAAAATGGATCCTAGATCTATAAGTAAAATGCAAAACCAAAAACCTACTAGGAGAAAACATAAAATAATCTACATAATCTTATAATCTATGATAAGTTTTCAAATACAACATTAAAGCACAATGCATAAAAGAAAGACTTGACTAGTGGATTATATTCAAGTTAAAAACTTATGCTCTGTGAAAAGCATTTAACAGAATAAAACAAAGGGCCACGGACTTTTAAAAAATATCTGTAAAGTACACATAAAAGACATACTCAAAATACACAAATAACTCTTAAAACTTAACTATCAAAACATAATCTAATTAAAAATGGCAAGATCTTAACAAATAGACTAAAGAAGATACACAGATAACAAATACATGAAAAGATACTCAAAGCCATTAGTCATCAGGGAAATGAAAATTATAACAATGAGACATCCCTTACTGTATACTGTATACCTGTTACAATGACTAAAAAAATAAACACATAAAACAAAAAAAAATCAAAAACAAAACAAAACTTGACAATATCTATTGACAGTGAGATTATGGATCATTGGGAACTCTCGTTTCTTACTGGTAGGAATTCGAAATTGTTTAGCCACTTTGGAAGACAATTTGATAGTTTTTATAAAGGTAAAAACAGCCAATATCTGATTCATCAGTCATACTCCTAGATGTTTACTCAATTAATTTAAAAATGTATGTCCACACAAAAGCTAGCATATAGTGGTTTTATTCATAATCACCAAAAACTTGAAGTGAACAAGATTTTTTCTTCAATTTGTTGAATGGACAAAAAACTAAGACATTATACAAAGGAATACTATTTAGCAATACAAAATTACGAGCTATCAATTTACTCGAAGAAATAGATGAATCTTAAATGCACTCTGCTAACTGAAAGAAACCAGTCTGAAAAGGCTATATACTATGTTAATTCTATTTATACAAAATTCGGGAAGAAAACAAAACTGTAGAAATAGCAAATAGATCAGTGTCACCGAGGATTTATCGGGTGGAGAGTTGAATAGGTAAAGCACAGGGAGTTATTTAGGGTGGTGAAACTATTCTGTACAATGTCGTAATGGTGGATACATGTCAAAACCCATAGAGTATTACAACACGAAGAGTACATCTTAATGTATGCAATTAAAAAATATATTATTGAGGGGTCTGAGGAGTGGGAGGTTATAGTTAAGGAAGAGGAAAAGGCTAGAATAATCCATGTGAGAATGTATTAGATTTGGAAACATCAGTATTTACTATCTTTGCTGCAATATAGGTACAGATGCTTACGCGGAGAAATTTTTATAGATAGATGGGTTAGTACACAGACATGTTTCATTACTTTGTCAATGGAGAGGGCCTAAGAAAAACTACACCTAACAACAATGAGTATATTTAGATCTTGGTTTTTAATACCATTCTCCAATCAAAGGAACTAAATCTCCTTGGAGAAATCTAGGACTGGGACAGGAACTATAGAAGATGAGCCTAAAGCATCTTATAGTACCAGTAGGTAAAAAAGGGCTAAAAACAAACAAACAAAAAAGAAAACAAAGAAAAAGACCCCCTCCAACTACCAAAAATTCCTACAATGATGGCAGTATGCCAAAGGGACACAAGAGTCAACTGAAAGAGTTCCCAGTGATCAAAGATAGAACAATTTTTGCAATAAAATAAATTAAGTAATATCGGGCTATACCCTAAAATATAAAAAATAATTTAAAGGCTCATGCTGATTTAAATAGGTAGGTAGATAGATGATAGATAGTTGATAGAGAGATGATAGATAGATAGATAGATAGATAGATAGATAGATAGATAGATAGATAGATAGATAGAAAGGAAGGACAGAACTTGCCTGACAAAAAATTCTAAGTAATTTATGTATATACTTAACCTTTGAATGAAATAGAGCATAAGCCCACACTCCATAAGTTTGGTCTTCATTTAGTAACTTCTGTCCAAAAAGTACAGTATGAAAAAGGGAGGGGAAAGAGTCACTTTACAGTGAGCTCTACATCATCAGTGTAATTGTACCCTTAAATATATATTGCTAACTGAAAGAAGCCAGTCTACAAAGGCTATAAACTATATTGCTCCATTTATATGACATTCTGAGAAAGGCAGAACAATAGAGATGGTAAACAGATTAATAGTTGTCCAATGTGATAAAAATACATTTTATTTTTGTGGTCTTCCTCTACAAAACCCATAACTCCAGTCTCATCATGAGCAAAAACATCAAACGAATCCCAATTCTGGGACATTTTACAAAATATCTCACTACTATGTCTCAAAACTATCTAAGTCACTAAAACAAGGAAAATGAGAATTTTTCACTGTCTAGAGGAAGTTACTGAGATATGGCAACTAAATATAATGTGGTATCTTGGATGGGACTTTGGGACAAAAAGACGACATTAGGTAAAAACAAAGAAAATCTGAATAAGATATGGACTTCAGTTATTAATGTATCAACATTGATTCATTAGTTGTGAAAATGTATCATACTGATGCAAAACATTAATAACAAAGGAAACTAAGAGCAGGACAGAGTGAAGGCAGCAGTCAAGGTGCATCTTAGTCAATAACATGGGAGAGCTGAAGTCATTTTCAAACACACAGAATAAAGTCAATAGAAAAACAGATAAAAGACGCTTCAGTTACCTCCCCAAAGGGCTTCCAGCCTGGCTGCCTTCTAATCGATTCTCCACAAATTGTCATTTGATCTCTTAAAGAACAAAGTATAACCTTGCATTTGTCATCAGGATCAAGCACAATGCAGCTAAAATATCTAACATAGTTCCGGAACATAGTAGAAACAAATGTGGGCATTATTTTGTTACTTAATTTAAATCTATTCAAAGGTTCCACCTACTCCCCATCATCCAGCTCACTCCTTAATGATGTCCTACACTTAAACTTCCATTATTCTTCTACAAAGAAGTTGTTCCTGTGAGTTCACCCAGGCCAAGCCCTGACTTTACATTACATTTACTCATTTATTCTTTTAGTCGGACTAAATCATTTAGTGATCTAGAGCAGGCTGGTACTGTCCTCTGTGTTTTCACTTTAGTGTTTATTTACTTCCAAAAAAGCCTCCTTTTCTCTTATTTTCACCAGACAAAATAAATCCCCCAAGGTCCACTCCAATATAGCCCTCCCTCATAAAGCTTTTCTGATTTCCACAGGAGTGAGCTCTCCTAGCGAGCCCCCAGTGCCTGATGCATTTGACTGTAACTAATTGTGTTCCGGTCTTAGTCTTTTCTATTGTTTCATAGGACCCTGAAAGACAGGAACTCTGCTTAAGCTGTTTTTATCTCCCTTGCCATGCACTTTATACCTGATACATGTGGAATATATCACTTATATAAAAAATTGAGGGAAAGTGAATTTAACTTAAAAAAAAAAGAAGAAAATATTTATTTTAAGTGTTTCTTTGATACTTATATAAATGTCTACTTTGCTTTGACACTAGATATAGTTAAAACTTGTATTTTGGGAGCTGATTTATTATTTTGGCAGAACGAATTAAAAGAGTCAATGTTTCATTTTAAGCCATGCATCCAGTAGTTGCTCTAAGAACAAATCAGTGGAAACTATGTAATTTGTATGTAAACACTTCAAATTTGTTATTTTGCATCTAAAAACCATACTGTTTACCATAAGAAACCTTGAGGATTTCTTAGATTTCTAAAACAATAGAGGATAAAAAACATCAACTGTCATTCTCTTTTAAATTAACACCCAATATGAGCACAAAAATTATTTCAACCTGCTAATCCATATTTTAAAATTTGAGTACATGCTTAGATACATTTGGAATGGAAAATGGCTAAAACATTAATTTACTTTCTTTCAGAAATCATTGAACCTAATTTCAAGTAAAAAGCTCAGCAGAATAATGGTACTCCACAGATGATATAAATCAACCTAAGCACGGTTCTTTAATTTTGTTCAGGAGAAGCAATGCTGCAGTTCCTAACAGTAAGCTGGAACTTTCCGAATAGTTTTGGAGGAAACTAACTGAATCAAATTCTGAATGGGGAAACTTTATTCATAAAAACAAAACGGCTTGAGACCTAACTATGCTGAAAAAATTCAAATATCTTTCACTCACAAATGTCATTAATGAACTTCAGTTTAATTGCAAAAATCTCTGACTGAAATAGTTTATAAGTACAGTTATGAATGAAGAAATGTTGGACAGGTAGAATTCATTTAAATTAGCATGCTCAGAATTTGAATGAGTGTTAAGAGAAATTTTAAAATTGAGTAAAGAAGACAAAATTTATGAATAACGACTGGTTGACTCCATAAATTTGTATTCAAATAATTAGTAACTAAAATGATCTATAAAGTGTTGCATATAAATGTAGTCAATTTGAACATAAAGAGAACAATGTTGCTAGAAAAATACTGATATCAAAGAATTGAAAGAGAACATAGTGTTTTTTTTTTTTTAGTTAACAATTATGCAATAGTAGGGGAATATACTGAATCAGAGTAATGAACATTTCATAACAATATTTTGCTTTCCTTTTTAATTTCATCTGCCACCTCCTCCTTTCTTTTAGCTAATACAACAGTGATATCAATAAGTGGGTGCCAGGTCGTATGTACTTTATAGATGAATAACATCATCATTTTATATCTGCATTATAATAAAAATAATCTGTTATAAATTGGGAGTTTATTTTATCTTTGAATGGGATCTTTAGAAGTTTACTATTATTATGCTAATGTGTATTTTTACTTACTTCAAGTAAAACCTGTTCAAACTATTGAGTTGCCAAAACATTTCTTGTCACTTTCTTAAGTACTCCCCTATTATAATTTGTTCCCTTTGGTTTGAAGTCAATCTTCATGAAAGAGTATTACTTACCATGCATTCCCCAACCCCTTCCTTAGCTCCTCGCACTCTGTCTTTCAAAAACTCTGCTGTATATGCTCTCACAAAATGATCACCAATGGCTTCTTTGTACAAAAATCTTACAGCTTCCCCCATTCTCTCACTAACAAGCTACTGATGAATTTCTCTTCCTGAATTCCTTTTTTGACTGCCATCGTACTCTGTCTACCTTGCTGTCTTCCCATCTAGCTTCCAAACTCTTCTTCCCTGCCTTTATCCTCCCAATCTCTACTATGAAACCTATCTTTGCTATAACTTCTGTTTTTTTCTATATCGTTTCTTCTTTGACAAGCTTATATAATTTCAAAGCTTTAATTATCAAATGTATAACTTATTCATACACTTACTCAATACTGAGAAAAGTACTAAACAAAGTGCCAACCCTGTCCTTAGGAAGTGCATGATCTATTTAATAGGCAAGACAGGAAAATAAATAGCCACTCAACCACATGGTATAGTAAGAGTTTCAGTGGGGTAAGCACAGTGTGTTCTGGAGACACATTAAAAGAACATTCAGTATAATCTTGGGAACTCAGAAACTTTTCATGGAGGAGTTGATATGTATATATAAAGTCCTAAATATAAAACAGGAGCTATGAGACAAAGAGTTTCCAAGAAAACACCTACAAATGCTTGTGTTCAAGAACATATGTCATTGAACGAACAGACAGCAATCTAGTGCCTAGAAAGTACAGAGTGGGGCAGAGTTGTGATCTGAGCAGATGCAATGATAAAGACGGCTATATAAAAAAAAGGTTTTAATATTCAAGCTAAAAAAGTTTGAACTTTATCCTAAGGTCAATAAAGAATCTCTTCGAATTGTTGAAATTTTGAAGGTATGTGCTTATATCTGATTTTTGGAAAGATCATTTTAGATGCAGTAAAATGCATATATGGTTGTGGGGTGGGGGAAGAATATATATGAGTTGGAAGATTGTAATGGTTCCCAAAATGATGTGACTGTGTCGAATGAGAAGAGAGGCAGTGAGGATGGAGATAAGTGGACAAATCTGAGAGACATTTAGGATAAGAAGTCTTTACAGATTTAAAGATAAAATGATTAGGACAATTTGGGATTTGTTGAATATATGAGATACCTGTTAAAAATGCAAGTGAAGATCTATACTGGTGGGTATATAGGTCAAGAGCTCAGAAGGAATTCTAGATGTGCATTTGTAAGCAGTTATCACACCAATAGTAAATAAAATAATGAATCGTATGGAGCCAATAAATAAGAAAGCCCATGTTTAGGTCTTAAAAACCCTAACAGTTAAGAGGCAAATAGAGGAATCTGTGAAAGAATTTATGGTACAAATCAGAGAATTGAGTAATAAAAGATAAGAAGGAATAAACAATGGAGTCAAATTAAGGTCTGAGAAGTGATCAATGAATTTAGCAATAAGAAGAATATTACTAACTATAGTAAATAAATTTTCAGTTTACAAGTGGAAGAGGCAAGCAAGATTCCAGTAAATCAAGAAATAAATTAGAGTGAAATTAGAGATAGCAAGTGCAACTGAGTTTGTAAAACTAGGAGAGAGATAGGAAAATAGGATATACCATAGATTGATATAGAAATGTTTTCTAATGGGAGAGAACCATGGTAAATAAACCAATAAATATATGGTAGTTTATGATAGGAAAAAAAAAGAAGTATAAAAGATATAACACCCTTAGGTGACATGATAGGGTGAAATAATAATCACAGGGAAGCCTACTGGGAAAGGAGGCAAGAATGGGTGTAGATGGGGTTGTGTTTGGGAAAGGCAGAAGGAGTTAGAAAGTTGAGAAATTTCCTCTTTGATTTATATTCCTCTTTGAAAAGTTATGGCCTCATGGTGAAGATGATAGAGAATGAGCATGATAGGAGACAAAAAAAATGAAGAAGGCTTTAAATAATCACTCCCACTGAATAAGAAATACAGCAATGAAAAAGATAAACATTGCCAGAAACTCTTGAAGGCCGGATTAGGGTTATATGTCACATCTTGGTAGCAATAATTTATAGCATTGAGTGATTTTTCTTTTTTTGAGTAATTTTTTAATATCATATTCACAATTTCAGATAGAGACAGGAATATAATGAGACTAACTTAATATAGACACTCTCATGGTTGATCCTTTGGAAAGGCAAGTTCAGAGGAAACTGAGAGCATTTGTGAGTAGAAGTGAGCTGATTTTTTTATATGGATGTAACAATTTCTCTAATGTCTGTCTTTCCTGAGAGAGGAAAGACATGAGTGTATTAATCACCACTGTACCCCCAATGCAGAAATGGGCACATTTTGTGCGCGTGTTCAAAATTTATTAAGTGCATGAATGGTCCTATTTGAAAACTTGGTTTCTCTTGGTTTTATCACCTCATCAAAATGTTTACTCTATGACCAATCAGAGAGGGCATTTTACTCTAACGTGAGACAACAAATTGCTCAGTTTACTCTTTAATCATCAGCAATGAAAAATATTGAATCTGTTTCTAAAGTTCTTGAAAAAAAGAGTCTTTGGCCTTTCCTAACACCCCATTGACTTTAAGTAACTTTCCCTTTCAGACACTGGTTCTGCTGCCTTGGATCTCTAAACCTTGGATGTGTCCTCTTCATGAAACAGCTAGTTGATCACCATCAGATAAAACACTTTGGAGTTGAAAGATCAATGCATTAAATTATTCAATTACTTTTCCATCTCCAATAAATTATTTTAGTTATATTTTATTATTCTCATATGTCTATTTCCTAACTTCAAAAACTTTTGTGCTTCTGAATGGAACTTTCTCCCAGGGTTTATGTCTTTATTACTCACAGAATATAACATTGCACAGAGGTCTTATTTAAAATATGATGAGAGAAATTTGCATTGTTTGTATGATATGATCTAAGCAATAATCATATTTCTGTCCCACTATTTTTAAATTGTTTTTATCATTGCCAATTTGCTTGTACCTTTTTCTGTGATATCATGTGCCTGAAGTCCACTGATTGCTAAGATGCTTCACTCCTGTTACTAGTTACAGATGTGTTGCCACCAACACAACTTTATTTAACTTTTAGGGGCAGTCCATGCGAGCCATGTTCCCGAGATTTTTTTTAGAGTAAGTGAACATATAAAGTGAGTAAACATGTGTTAGAATCAGCAGGAGGTGCAGGTGGATAATAGCAAAGGCATGACAAGCAGCTGCCATGAGCCCCTCTTTCTCTGTGATACCAACCAGTGAGGAAGGACACTCAGATGCCCAACACTTATAATTGACTGCTCCCATTTCTCTTGTATGGGGCTTGGTGGAACTGTATGTGTGTGATCAAAGGCAGGTTAAAACATTTGATTAAAAAGTCTTTCATATTTTCAACAATTTGTTCCTATTTATGGTATTGCATCAGTGACTAGAAATTTACTAAGCTGCCATTGCATATCCGTTAGTAAATTAGGCACATTTATCAAATTTAGGGGTATAGTTGAGAGCTGGAAAGCATTAATAATACTTAAGGTGCATGTTTATTTAAAAAGGCAAATTTACCTATCAGAGAGGAGCAAAACATTTTTCTTCTTTAATTTCTGTTCATTGCCACTAAACTGAGTAGAAATATCTCAGAAGAGCAATTCAGAGTTTTGTGTGATCCAAACATCCACCATCTTTACCTTACCTCCTACTATTTACCAACATAAATCTGTTATTCCAAAAAGCCAACCTAATCACTTTCCCTGAACTACAGGGGAAAAAAATATCTATAATTGCTACTTTTCTAAGCAGGAAGCAAGTGGTCTGATCTTGACTCATGTTTAAAAAGATAGAATATCTGCAGGATATCAGAATACTTTTCAGTGGCTTTGAAACTTTTGAAAAACTCTGAGAAAAAAAAGCATAAACTAAAGCTGTTATTTCACTTAATATAATTTCACTTATTTTAGGCCTAGGGATAAATTTTCAACCAATAAATTTGTTTTTTGATGATATTTATGAGACTCTTGTTGTGTCATTGCTATGTCTTTGCTTGGGTTTTCCGGGGTGCTACAATATTTCAACCAATAAATCATGTTTTATTTCTAATGGGCTCATAAAACTCATTTTTCCCCCATGAAATAAAAGCAACTTTATTAGGATGTCTCAGAACACTTAGAATATTTTCCTGCAGTTGTATAACATCTATTCTTGCCTTTACGTAGAGAAAAATAGATTATCGTAACCTATAGATTAGTAATCCTGGGAAGCTTCATTTTCTCTTCTACAACTAACCACTTTCTGTGTCATAGAGGGTCATAGAATTTTTTCACTGTGATAAACCTCCATCTGGAGCTTGAACCATGAATGTGGAAATGCATCTTATATAACATTAAACGGAGTAAAAAGATAAAACAACCTATTCTATGTTAACGTTTTCTTTGTTAAGTATATTTAATTCGATAATATTTATTGATCACCAAATATAGTCCAGGCATACTAAAGATACCAGAGACAGAGCAAAGAAAACAACAAAGTTCTTCTATTTATGAAATTCACATCCTAAGGAATATGTGCCTTTGACTTTGGGAAATGACCTGAAGTCAGATCATCATGTAATAATGGAGGGACAGTCTATATCCCTGTCAGTGGGATGGTATTATGTCAACATGTCTTTCTTTGGAAGAAGTCAATTCTGAAATGCCTTGGGAAGAGGTCAATTCTAGAGTCAAATGTGAGAATTCAAAACTGTGGATAAGAGTAAGATGGAAAAAAATTTACCCTTTTCTCACTGAATTAATTTAGCCCAGACTCTGGGCTTGAATATGCCTGGAAGATTTTTGGTATTGAGGATGTTAGCCATTGTCCCCAGACATGGGCAGGGCAACAGGATAGTGGCTTACATAAGACTCAAGAACAGATTTGGATTATGAAGGGATAATAGTTACTCTCTGTGATGATCTATTTTCCATCTACTGTCCTCAAGGTTCAAAAAAATCCTGTGAAAAGTTAGAGTCTGGGAGATAATAGGGGAAGTTTGTGAAAAGGTAAAGGCTTCATAATACCCCAAGGAGGAGTGGTGCCCTTGGCTGAAGTCAAAGGGATGGTAGCAGAGGGCCATTTTGCCAGGACATAACAATCTTAAAAGAGCAATGGAGGCTGTGGCAAGGATGTAGGCATCACAAACAGGTAGGGGAAAAGGCCATATGATACTGGTTCATTAGTGGCCCAGGAAAACTATCAGATATGAGAAGGAGAAGAAATTAAGTGGGTCTCATTCCAATAATAAAGCTAGCGAGATCTCATGCCTTCAAAGAATACTGAATGGATGTGCCATAATTTTAGTTGTAACTATCTCAGAATGCTTTTCAGGAGGGCTTTTCAGTCTTCTCACTACCTTTTCCCATATTTACCAAATTATCTATGGTGGATTTATATATTTTTTAAGTAATTTTGTAATTCAAAATATTTTAAGAAGAATATGTGCATTATAAGGTACTGCATGTAATGTCTGACATCTATCCCTAAATAAAGTCTTTTGAATGACCTACCACACAGTTATTAGGAGAAATAGTTATTAAAGAAATACACAAGGAAGAGCTGGCAGGTCATTTAATGAAGGCCAAAGTTTCACCCGTTAAGATGCCAGAAGCAGAAGAAAGCAGTGGGGGTCCATCACTGCTCACACAAAAACCCACAACTACACAGACCACTGATGTGTTCATGGATGAACCACAGCAGAGGAAGAATCAAATGTCATGTTTGTTGAAATAAACAAATAACCCCCAATAGTCTGAACCTGACACTTCCTCTTTCCATGGATATTTGGTAGGATTGAAGTGTGAGTAGGCATATAATTTTTGACAAAGGAGCTAAAAACATATAAGGGATTAAAAAACCCTCTTCAATAAATGGTACTGGGAAAATCGGAAAGCCACACATAAAAGAATGAAACTAGACTGCTATCTATCACCTATACCACAATTACCTCAAAATGAATCAAAGACCTAAATATAAGACATGAAACAATAAATTTCATGGAAGAAAACATAGGTACTAAACTCATGGACTTTGGTTTTAGGGAAGATTTCATGAATTTGACTTCAAAGACAAGGGAAGTAAAGGCAAAAATAAATGAATGAGTGCTATACTGAACTTAAAAGCTTCTGCACGACAAAAAAAAACCATCTGGTGGGAGAAGATATTTGCAAACAATGCCCTCAATAAGGAGCTAACACCCAAAATACATAAAGAACTTATACAACTCAATACCAAAAAACCCCCACAAACAATCTAATTTAAAAATGAGCAGAGGACCTGAACAGACACTTCTCCCAAGAAGACATACAAACAGCCAGCAGACATATGAACAGATGCTCAGCTTCCCCAGCTATTGGGGAAACAGAAATCAAAACCACAAAGAGATGCTACCTCATACCTGTTAGAATGGCTGTTATCAACAAGACAAGTAATAAAAAGTGTTGGAGAGGCTGTGGGGAAAAGGAACCTCATACACTGCAGGTAGGACTGCAAATTAGTATAGCCATTATGAAAAACAGCATGGAGATTCTTCAAAAAATTAAGATTAGAATTACCATATGACCCCAAATTTCTTCTTCTGGGTATCTATCCAAAAAAAAAAAAAAACTTGAAAACATTTATCCATAAACATATACACATTGATGTTCATTGCAGCATTATTCATGGTGGCCAAGACATGGAAAAAAACAAAGCATCCTCCAATAGATGATTAGATAAAGGAGATGTGGTACATGCATACAATGGAATATTGCTCAGCCATAAGAAAAGATGAAATACTGCCATTTGCTACAATGTGGATGGATCTTGAGATTATCAGGCTAAGCAAAATAAGTCAAGCAGAAAAAGTTGAGAACCATATGATTTCACTCATATGTGGGATATAAAACTGAAACAAACAAACAAGGCAAACAAACAAAAACTCACAGACAGAGATAATAGTTTGGTGCTTACCAGAGGAAAAGGGAGTTGGGAGGAGATAGATAAGGGTAAAGGAGATCAAATATATATGGTAACAGGAGATTTGACTTTGGCTAGAGAACACACATGCAATATACAGATAACGTATTATTGAATTGTACACTTGAAACCTATATAATTTTATTAACCAATGTCACCCCAATAAATTTTAAAAGGTGTTAGTCATGCTGGGCAGATTTCCTTCCAAAAATTTGCTTTAAATCAAAAGAGCAGTTACTTATAGAAAGTGACACAAACCCCAACCTGAGCATGTGTCCCATGTGAAACAGAATTAATCCAGGTCCCAAAGGTACAAAATGTACTCTAATGTCCTCAAAACTTAGGTATTAGTGAACAAAGTAAGAAGGAAGGGTTTTGGATAATTCAAGAGGTGCCAATTACCTGAATTATAATATAAAACTGCGAAATTTAAAAAGCATTTTAGTTTTATTAGACATAAAAACTTCCTTGCTTATGAGAAATTTTTAAAATTTAAAAATCATAATATATGTTCCATGCAGTTTCTTAGAATTGTTATTTTAAAAAGGGTGATTTTTTGTTTGTTTTTTACTATGGAAGCAGTAATATTCATGTGTGTTTTGCAACCAAATGATAAATGAAGATATGGGTACATTAATGCCCTAGCAGGATCATATTTAAGTGTCAAAGCTTCTATCAGCACTCTTATCATGTCTTCTGTACTATTGTAGCCAGCATTTCCTGTGATTCTTAGTTGTAATAAAAGGAAAAGCTTCACAAAATATGACACAGAAATAGAACAAGTAGCACTGTTCTCAACTCAAATACAGAGGGAAGAAAAATCTAATTCATTCTTCAGCTGGGAAATAAAAAAAAATACTATGCTATCTTTTATAAAATATAAAGGGGACTGACTTTATAGACAGCTCTTACACAACTGTCTATGGCTTCCTGTGGAGGACAGATGTAATCACTTACATTTCCTCATCTTTTTCTAAGTGTCCAATTCTGATGAATAGGCATATTTTCAGATGATAGCATATGCTCTCAGCCTTATTAGCTTTACCAAATCCTTTATACTAAATAGAATCCTTTAAAACTGCATGCAATTTTTTAAATACTAGCATTTAAACCCAACCTATTTTATGACCTTCTCTTTATAATTCAGTCCCATTGGCTTTTCTTTACCATGAATAGTTACCAAGAATACTTACATTTGATAATACTCAATTCGTTTGCCTTGTTTGTTTCAGTTTTTATATCCCACATATGAGTGAAATCATATGGTTCTCAACTTTTTCTGCTTGACTTATTTTGCTTAGCCTGATAATCTCAAGATCCATCCACATTGTAGCAAATGGCAGTATTTCATCTTTTCTTATGGCTGAGCAATATTCCATTGTATGTATGTACCACATCTCCTTTATCTAATCATCTATTGGAGGGCACTTTGTTTTGTTTTGTTTTGTTTTCCATGTTGTGGCCACTATGAATAATGCTGCAATGAACATCAATGTGGAGATCTATCCTAAGAGAGGCAGGACGGAAGGGAAGTAAGGAAGGGGGCGAAAGGAAGGGAAGGGAGGAAGAAAGGAAGGAAGGAGGAAGGGGGAAGGAAGAGGAACGCACGAAGGGAGGAGGACAGAAGAGAAGAAGAGGAGGCCTCCTTCCCCGCACCACTCCTTCCGCCTTCTCCTTTCCTACCTCCTCGTCGGCAGTCGTACGTCCTGTCCGCTTCCTCCTTCCTACCTTCCTCGCGTTCCGTCCTTCCTACTTCCTCTCGCCCTCCCTTCTTCCTTCGTTCCTTCCTGCTCAACCCTTCCTTCCTTCCTTCCTTCCTTCCTTCCTTCCTTCCTTCCTTCCTTCCTTCCTTCCTTCCTTCCTTTTCTATTTCTTTCTCAAAGCAAAAAACCAAGTTGGCTTATAAAAGAAACATGTATTACAAAAAGGTTAATAAAATAAAAAATGAAGACCTAAAAAGAAGGAAAAAAAAAAACCAAATAGGTCAATCAGCTACAGAAGAACTAGACAATTCCTCAGGGCAATTTTGCTTTTTCTATTTGGTCTGTAGAGTAGTCTTTAATTTTTGGTTTTTCTAATAGATAGGCTAGAAATAGCAAGCTCTGCTATGATAGGAAATGTTCCTAAGAGGAGTTTATAAACGATTTTGAAATATATCAAACCCTGACCATTATTATGCTAGTTCAAGTTTTTCAATAGAGAAGACAATTCCAATTAGATTCCAAGATATTTTTAGTATTTTCCTTAATAGTTGGCAAGTCTAATGATAATAATATTAATTATAACGTATAAAAATTCATGCAATCAGATAAAAATGAGAGAGATAACATAACCCCGATACTAGCATTTATAGATGCACATGCTAGCCAGCACAAACCGAGAGAGGAAGCTGGCATTGCAGAGGCGCCTGCTGGATCTCTGACCAGTGCATTGTACTAGCATCACGTGTGACACATCAGGTGTGAATCCCAGCTCCACATCTCATCTCTGCTCTCACCTCTCACTCGTAAAGTGAAATTGCTACTGCTCGAATTGATCTGAAAGCAAATATATCTGGGTTTAAATACTGGTTCTATCTCTTAATTTTCTGATCTATCATGTACTTCATGAGATTCATCTCTTTTTTCCTTAAGATTAAATAATACATATCAAGTTCTCAACATGTTGCTTGGCACACAGTTGGTGTTCAGGACATGCAGGCTCTCTTATCTTCTTCCTATATTCAAAAATTAAATAGGACAGAAACATCCAGTATGGTAACTGTGGGCACCCACTTAATTAATGTTAATGTTTTATAGTTCTTTTCTACTGTTACTGCAATATAGTCCCAGTGGTGGCAGGCAAAGGCGCCAAAAGCCAAAGCCAGGAAAAGCCTCTATCAACAGGAAAGATGGCCCGCCTGAGGCTGAAACCACAACAGACATGATAGTGGTAACTACCCTGCTTCTGGCCAGAAAATCTTTGATTTATATACTTTGTGAAGACTTTTCAGTACATTCTGGGTTTTGATTCTTAATTGTGTAGAGTGACTGCACAATTATATTAGTCAAATGACAACTATAGTTGCTCGTTCCATTACAAAGTATAGTATTTAAATGTAAATGAAAACCCAAACAAACAAATGGAGGGGAGAGAAAGAACTGTAGCAAGATATTAAGTTAAATGAGACAGCTGATCCCAATAGGCTGGGTGTGTTGGGCTGTACCTATTGATGTGTCGATTACTTTGAATGAGATATCTAGAGTAAACATTTGTAGACTTTTCATTTTCTGTTTTGCTATTCTCAAGGGGCAAGGGCCACCAAACGAGAGGTTCCTGTGATATCAGTGCACAAGATACTATGATTTAAAAAAAAAAAAAAATTACTGGAGTACTAATGTAATATACATGCAAAAGGAATTACTTCTCTCTTCTGAGAAGAAACTAACACATTAAAAGGAATACATAAAGAAAACCACGGCTCTTGCTCATCGCACAGGAAAATAATTAGAACAACATATTTCTTAGTACATAACCCTGAGCCTCCGGCTGTGGTAGCAAGAATGTGAGTTAGCAGCAGGTACCCAAAGATAGGAGGGATGTATTAGTTTTTTTTTCTTTATCACAGAAAGTGCACATTTACAGGATGTATGCTTGAGTAATACCTATTTCTTTGAATCAGGTAAAACTAATCAAAGTTGTTAAAGATCTGTGTGATAGCTTCAATCTGCAATTTGTTGTATATTATTATCAGGGTGTTAAATGGTGCCTTAGAAACCCAAAAAGTTTTCCTGTAATGGTTCACTAGCACCAATAAAAGGGACTGGTTCATATGACGTGATAGCTTGTAGAATGAATGATAAAATTTGTATTTTTATAGGCTCAGAAGGGTCTTAATAATTGGCAAGAGTGTTTTAAATGCTTCTATCCTCCTTCCACCCAAGTAAAATTGTCTGAAATAGCGTGAAGAGCATAAAAAATATCTCTTTTTATTTTACCTGTAATATACATGTATTGAAACACATAGAAAACAGCACTAACAAAGGATCTGCCCAGGATGCAACAGGTAAATATAACACCAAATTTAAGAAAATCAATCATGTTATTCCAAAAGACATTATGTAATGGATCATTTGGTCAGGTGGGTGCAGGCTCCTCTCATGACTGACAACCCTTTATGGAAAAGCAGACTCTAGGCCTGAAATAGTTGTACTAAAAGAGTGAGCACACAGGGTAAAGACTGAGAGACAAGGTTTTAATTCTTTAATCAAATTTTCTTGTGACTCGGTATTTGTGTTTTCTCAGTTGACACTTCATGTAAAATGAATGAAATCTCTGCCTGGCTACTCATGATATTGTTATGGTAATCAAATGAAATAATATATTTTAAAATGACTTGGAAAAACATAAAATACCTTGAGAGTGAAAAACATTATCAAGGATAACAAGACATTCTACACTTTCTCAATTCTGATATATCCCCAAGTTCCTCAGCCTGTGATTTCACTGGCAGGCTGGCCAACGCCATGGAATACAAAGGCCATTTGCAGCAGGGCTTTATTATACCTGTCAATAGAATTTAGGTCAGTTTCTCCATAGGACTGGGAGGCAGATGACACACTCTGTATAATAGTGAGCATAATAGATTGATTTAATTAATTCAATGATAAGTAAGATATTCAAACCAATTTGAGGATGTGTAAACAAAACATCTGGTTGACTTGCCTGATTCTCAATTTTTACAGGTATTTTTATAGCGAATAATACTTCTAGAAGAAGAAATTTTTGCAACTATTCAAAATTAATTTCTTACCCTGAATTAACTCATATTTATCCCTACTCTTATTCTATTTGCATTTTAAACCATTTCTTTTACACTGAATTTTGTTTTTATGAAAAATAATTCATTTAAAATTTATTTTTTCTCACTTTTTCACATCTATTTAGGAAAGTTTATACTGAATTATTGGTTACCATAACTTGTCACTTCGGTATATTCCTATTAGTAAAGAATCAAGTAATTATTGAAAACTGATTGATCTTGGCACTTCTGTCATTAGTTGGAGAGGAAGTGAGTCCTCTGCCATTATGTTGTTTAGATTCAACTCAAGCAATAAGACCAACACATGTGCAATAAAGAATAACACATAACAAAATTAAGCAGCAAATTGAGTATTATCAAATGTAAGTATTCTTGGTAACTATTCATGGTGAAGAAAAGCCAATGGGAGTGAATTATAAAGAGAAGGTCATAAAATAGGTTGGGTTTAAATGCCAGTATAGAAAAAATCGCATGCAGTTTTAAAGGATTCTATTTAGTTAAATGTGCTTGCAAATGTTCAGAGATGAAAAAGAATCTGGCCTAATAGAAAATAAAATCAAGATTTTGGCACGCTTGCATGTTGACTTACTTAAGTTTCATAAAACACAGTATTAAGAGCATTTTACTGATGAAGGAAAAAAAAGGAGAGAAATCATTACTTCATAATCACTTGCTATGAATTATATGTACAATTATTTATGAACATGCTCACAGCTCATCCATTCTAACAATCGCCAATCACCTGAATCAACATTAAATACGTAAAAAATTGTAAATATACACTGAGTAAATTTTAGATAAATATATATTGACAATCACAAAATGTGTATAAACGCTAAAAGCACAGTTAAGTATAATTATAATTTTTCAGATTTGTTTGGTTGTCATATTAGCTCTGAGTAGACAAATTTCTTAAAATTGCAAAGAAAATAATTCTATCAGTGGGAAAATGATTTATTTACCTGGATCTTCTATAGTTAAGTTCTTTATTAACCATTGAACAATGTCTGACCCTAGAAAAAAGAAAAAAAGAAAAACACAAATATATGTGAACATTTGTTTGTACACACGTAACTTTAAGAACCCTCAACTTTTGGCCCTCATCCTAGTAGGAATGTTTCTAATCATTACAGTAACAGATTAAGGATCAGCCATATGTGGCTTTGTTTCCAAAAACTGGGCGTTTTTGGAAACAAAGTGTGAACGCACAGGTTTTCTTCAATGAGCCAAAGTGTAAACTAGTAAATTATTAAATATGAAATAGTTAAACATGAAGATTTAATATACCAGTAGTAGATAAAGTGATTTATTCATTTGTTAATGGAATAAATGTTTATTGAGTGTTCACTTATTTCAAGCACAATTCTGAGTGTGGCATAACTAATACTTTATAAGATGGTCCCTGTCTCATTTCTGGGAGTCCCCATCTCATTTTCTACCTATTCTTAAGCCAAGCCAAATTCGATGTCAGTTTTTGAACACTCCTGCATGTTTCAAGCTTCTGTCCTTTATGGTACCTTTCTCTTTGACCGAAATGTCTTTCCATTATTTCCATTTCCATTAAGATTCATTTACACAATTGAACTTTCCTTGACCCTCACCTTTGTCCACTGAGTTTACAACACACTTTGTGGGACTTCACCGGAAACTGCGTGTTTTTGTGTGGTAGTGTTGATCACATGCAGCCATGGCTTTTTACTTGACTAAATTAAAGCCCTAAAGTGAGCAGGGCATTGTATTGATCTTTGTCTATTTGGAGCATGGTCGAAGCTTAATAATGTGTGATAAAGAAAAATACACGTGTGAATTTGTTTTTCATTTCACAGAGAAGAAATGAGGGAGCCTCTGCATAAAATGTAATGTTTGAGGTAGATTTTGATATATGCACAAGACGGAAACTAAGTTGCCGAAGGGACATATGTCAAAGTTAAAAAGTGGAGAATGTTCAATGAAAACCACTTAAAGCACACTTTCTATATACTAGGTGCGGAAATAATAGGGCATTGCAACTAACAGAAGTGTTCATACTGCATTCTGCAGGTTTTGAATTTCAGGCTAAAGAATTTGGAAGTTCATACATATAAATTAGGCAGAGTAAAAGACATGCAACTATTTTTGAGCAGAAGGTGACATTATCAAAGCGAATTTAAGGAATTTGCGTACTTGAGGCCAGCGGGGGGGGGGGGGGGGGGCGGGGGAGCAGAGCGTCTGATGTTCTTGCTGGCTGTGAGCCAGGACTGAAAGCGTGAGGTTCTGAACAAGTCAGTGTGTAAGTGAATTAAAGCAAAATTTGAGATTCGTTTCAGAACTTTGGTCAGCAGGAGAATTAAAAGAGAACTCGAGGTTTTCAGTTTGGCGGCCCGCAGATGACTGAATGGCGAAAATATGAGTCGAAATGGAAGTTAAAGGAAAAGGAATTGATATATCGTGGATTCTCATTTCTATTAGATTTAGCTTTCTCATTTCTACATAAATTGATAAATACATGTATGAAAATAGTTATGCATACATAGTAGGCTGCATCAGGGCTACATGAGTGGCATTTCGTGTGAACTGAGGTTCCACTTTTACCTTTCTTGGAGACTGGCCAAAGTGCAGCCTGCCCACCTGAGATCTAGCAAATGAGTTGCATTAACGACAGCTAAGTAATTCTAGTTCCTCAATGCAAAACAGTTTATAACTAAAATTTCAAAATACATTTGATTATCAAACTTGGCAATTATGTCCTAAAAGTTATAAATATATTTGTACCCAACATCGATTTTTAAATGCAATATGCATGCATTTAAAAAATAATTTCAAGCATTAACTGTAACTTGTATTCTTTTGTAACTGGTCCTTTTACAGCTACCATTGATTTAAATGCATTTTGAAATGATAGATTTTCCAAGATCCTAAAGAGAGCTCTGAAGGAAGGAAGGAAGGAAGGAAGGAAGGAAGGAAGGAAGGAAGGAAGGAAGGAAGGAAGGAAGGAAGGAAGGGAGGGTGGGAGGAAAGAAGAAAAGAAGGAAGGGAGGAAGGATGAGAGGGAGGGAGCAAGGGAGGGGGCGAAAGCACTCACGAAAGCATAGACATTGAAAGTGTTGTGTTCAGCCTTATAGCCCAAGTCATCTTGAGGCATGCATTTCTCTTGAAAAAAGAGAAGGGAACTAAGTTTTCCAAATATGTATGTAGTGATACTTGAGCAGTATAGACTCTCGGTTGCTCAAATTTTATGCAATATCCAGGCACTCTGCTCATTTCTCACATTAGAACATCTATTTGGGGGATATATGTGAACAGCCACTGGAAAATTCTCATTCTTTTGAAGAGAACCATAAGATAGAGCAATGTGCTATCATAATCATATTGAGAACTGATTCAAATTTCAAAGAGAGCATTATAGTCAGGAGGAGTATAGGAAGAAATAGTACCTTTCTTGTACTTTCTCAGCCTTATATTTAATGAATAAATGGGCAGATATGCTAAAAATTTTCAGGTACGAATGTATATATCTTGAATATTTTAGAGTTCCAGTCATCTTAATTCTGAGGATCTCAGAGTAACATGCAGGATTTTTGGTTTTTTGTTTGTTTCTATTTTTTTTTCTATTTTGTTTTAAACAAATTTTCAAGGAGCTATTGATTAGCTACAATGTAAAACTAATTAAGAGATGCAATAATGTCTCATATCCTAAGAGTATAAAGAAAATCTCTGCGCCGCAGTGCACCGCAGCCTCTGGAAGGCTTAGCCCTGATCAGTGCCCATACTCTTGCTTTGAATTCTTGGAGGCATATAACACATTTAGAGTTATAAAATGATGTGTTCCCTCTACTTAGCAGAAGCAGTATAAGTTTTATTGTTGTATAATCTCAGTAGTCTATGATTTGAAATTTGAAAAGCAAAACGACAGCAAAATTATTCTTGACACACTGCCCACAGTTCTCCACATGCCATATTCTTTCTTACTTCCACAACTTTGCTAATAGTACCCAGTCTCTCTTTTTCCATTGGCTAATCCCAAATGACTCCATAAAGTTCCACTCATACATTACTCCAGAAAGCCTAGTCTGCTCACCCTCACCCCACCTTACCAGGTAAAATGTTTCTCCTCTATGCTCTTTTGATATCCTCATCATTTGATACACTTATCTTAATTTTTGTCTATTTTTGCCTTTGTATCATGAGTTCCTTGAAGGCAGGGATGTGTTTTATTTCTCTTTGGATTCCGAACACACAGACCAGTGCCTGGACAGCATCTGCCACACAAATGTTTGACTGCATGTATATTTCAGGTACTGTAATCTCCCCTCACTATGATCATTTCTCCCATTCAAAGCTGTCACTTCACTATGCCATCTATAATTAAAGCAAGTAAATCAAAGACATTTAGACATTGATATTATTTCCTCATCTGTGTTAGGGACTTGAGTAGTAAAGGAACTTTCCCAAGCCTGCCCCTGTTCTGAGCCTGTATTACCACCATTGCTGTCCATGACCCCTCTGCAGATTACAGCCCACCCTTCGCTACAAGTGTCAACTACACAGTGAACCTGAATTTGAGATTCACACAGACACACACACAGACACACACACACACAAACTTATGAAATTTTTATTAATATGATATATGAAGACTTTGTAAGAAACTAAATGTTACAATTTTGATTTGCGTCCTTAAAAAATGAACTATTTTTATAATTTCTGTTAAAGTCATTAATGAAAACTTTACTTTCTAATCACAATGGATGAGGCCCAAACATTCCTGAGGCAAGACATTAACCTGCACAATATATTTCTCTCAGAAAAAATGAACAGACTCTTTGCACTACCCAAATCCCTTTGCTGAACCTTCGGAACCAAATACCTTATTTAATGAATACCATAAATAATCCATGGTTCTGGGGAAATAACTTTCTCAAGATCTCTAGCTAAATATAAGACATTCTATCTATGTATCTGGATAATATTTTTCCACACTATTCTTAGTTTCTTAAAATAGGCACACTAAATGTTTGTCATCATCATCATTAAGTAGTAATAATGAACATTTATTGAGTTTCTATGGAAGTCTGGCTGTAGACCTGCAATTTTAGGGATAACAAGGAAATAATGTGGAATGAAAGAGTCACTGTTTTGTGAGTTCTTTGACAGAAGAAACAATGTATTATTCATCACATTTAGCCTATGTTCTTCCAAGTGCTACAACACAGATCACCGTTAAATATTTCTTGAAGGTATGCTCAATGTTTATAGATATATATTTTATGCACGAATGATCCAAAACACTGAAAAATCAGCTGCAACAGTAAGTCCCATCCAGCCTTTTATGACATCCTAATGTATCTCTAATTGTCACAATTTTTGAAATTCTTCATACAAAAATAATTTCAACTGTTTAATTTTAAAATCTAACAAATTTCTATTAGATTTGAAAAATAAAGGGTAAGCTAGCATATTATCCTTTTGTAAAGCTGAAAAAATTAACTAAATTTTCTTAATCTTTCTTTAAAATAAGTTATTGCTAATATCTAAGAAAATGTTTTGTTTCTGATGATTACTGCTTGTTGATGCATTCTGTCTCATTTTAAATGCAATTGCACAACCCTTGTCAGGTCTGAGGATGTTTTTGATGAGGTATTCAAAGTTTAAATGCTATTTATATTATTTTCAACACTTTGTTACTGAGATACCCCTTGGTCCCCCATGGTGTGTATTATCCCCCACTAAAGGATAATAAACTAGACTTGTTAGATCATAGGCGTATTCTTGGTGAGCTATGACTGGAGGACAGTGACTCTTTTTTTTCCTTTTTTTTTTCTGTTAAGATAAAATTGACATACAACATTATGTTAATTTCAGGAAGGACTATAGCATAATGATTCAATATTCGTATAAACTGCAAAGTGATTACTACAAGAAGTCCAGTTAACACCCATTACCATATAGTTACCAAGTTTTTTTTTCTTATGATGAGAACTTTTAAGATCTACTCCCCTATCAACTTTCAAATATATAATAGAGTTTTATAGTCATTGTGCTGTACATTATACCCTTAAGACTTATTTATTTTATAACTGGAAGTTTGTCCATTTTGACTACATTTATCCATTTCACTTTCCTGCCCCTCAACGCTGCCCTGGCAACCACCAATCTGTTCTCTGTATCTATGAGTTTGGATTTTTTTTTTTTTTAGATTCCACATATAAGTGAGATTATACAATATTTGTCTTTCTCTGTCTGACTTATTCCCTTAGCATAACGTCCTCAAGTTCTATCTATATTGTCACAAGTGGCAAGTTTAGTTATTTTTTAAGATTGAATTATATTCCATTATATTTGTACCACATCTTTATTCATTCATCCATTGATGGACATGTAGGTTGTTTCCATGTCTTGATTATTGTAAATAATGCTGCAATAAACATGGGGGTTCAGATATCCTTTTCCAATTAGTGTTTTCATTCTTTTTGTATAAATACCCAGAAGTGGAATTGCTGGATCTTATGGTAGTTCTATTTTTAATTTTTTGAGGAACCTCCATTGACATTTTTAAGTAAGGAAATTGCTAATACCCAAGATTAATACATTAATAACAAAAAATGAGTTATTTTATTAGTTTTTTTTTATTATTATTATAGAGTGCAATCTTAGAGGGAAGTACAAAAATCAATGATTAAATGAAGAAATTTACTAAAAGACATCTTGAACCGAAGGGAGGCGACACATTTGGGCTTCAAGAACAAATGGAAGCAGGACTCTGATGATGTCAGAAGTGTCCCCCTGCTCTCATCTTGGTTCCTTTATAGACATATTTCTCTCTAAAAAAAAACCTTTGGTGTTTCCTCTCTACAAAGTGGGTCATGAGGCTCATGGCTCCTGGGCTTACATCTCCTCCATTGAAGGTAGCAGGAAGAAAGAGGCTAAAATCCTGTAGTCTCATTTCCTAATTTCTGATGGAGGGTCTCATTTGGGGGAAGTTATCCATTCCTGTTTCAATCAACTGTGACAAGAAAGGAGGGATCAGAGTGCATAAACACAGCTGTGCTGGAGGGAGGAATAGATGGAAACGGTTTCCAGAAAATAATGGTACTTAGCAGGTAAACAATAGATGTAAACTACAGCTCCCTTCAAGTTCTTCAGCTTTTACATTTTTTACTTTAAAAAAAAAGAGAGAGAGAGAGAGGAGATGAAGTTCAAAAATTTATCAAATTTCTAATGAAATAAGCATGGTGTTTTGCTTTGTTACATGTTTTGTTCTACAAAATCATATTTCCAAAAGGCAGGGTGTAAATCCATATTTTTATGGGAATAAAGCCACATTTTATGTGCACTAAAAGACTTCAAAAGAATCTCATAGTATATATGTAATTGTGTGTATTTATGAGTGTGTATCTTTTAAAGTAAAAAATTTGTTTTCTAAAGTGAATAACTGATATCCGATTGAATACTGTTATGTCTAGGTTTTTATGTATCAACTATATTTAGAAAAGATTATCCAGTTGCCACAGCATTAAATTACCTTCTGATCACAGTTTGGAACTGGATCAAACTTTTAATACTAAAGCACATCTTCCAGTCTTCCATAGCTAATAGTTCCTCTGAAATCCAGAGACCAACAGGACAGTAATAATCAAAACAGAGATTATTCCTGTCTTAAATCTGAGACACATTTTAAACCTTAGTCTATGACATTTTAAAAATGTAGAAAAGATGACATTTAAAGGCATTTGTAGCTGTGATGGCAAAAAGCAAATTATCTCGTTGATTACATTTTCCAGTTTCTTGCTCTTCAGAGTTCTGTGACCTTTGCCCCAAAGGCAGAAACACAGAAAATGATGGCCTTTGTAAACATAACCTGGATCTGCAAATCAGAGGGTCAACAGCCCAAATATTTATTGCAATTACTACTAGTGTTTTCTAAAGGTAGAAAGCATAAAAGTATATTTCCCCACCTTTTGGCAAAGCAAAATGAAATTAAGTTATTGGGTAGAGGTCTTCAATTGTTTTTGAGCAATTATTTAATCAAGATCCTGGGGATTTATCTGGATTTTTAAATTTAGTTGTAAAAGTTCCATTAACCATAAAAAGTTCTTTTTAGACACAAAGTAAGAATTTTGTGCTGCTGCAAAGCCTAAGAAGCTTTAAAGATAGGCAGCGAAAACAGCAAAGCAGAAAAGATGACAAAGTTAGGGGATAAAAGGAAATCAAGATGACCTTAAGAATTGTTTCTTATCCTCTCCCAGAGCTCAAGATGATTATTCATTAACCAAAGGAGATTTTTTCCAAATCATGTTCTAAGAAACACCACTTGTGTCTCTTGTATGAAATGGTGATAAGTATGGGAAATACTACAGAATTAGATGAAGTGAAAAAATGGTTCTTTGGTATAGCTTTTATTGTGATAAAGAATACTGTAGAAAATTAAGTCAGAGTAAGTTTTCAGTGCTTCCTCAGGATGGCGATATGAAATCCCTTTAAAGAAAAAAAAAATCACACTCACTTTTTTCCTGATTCAGAAGTTCTTAAGACAGATAAAAAATGAAATTAGTGATGCATAAAATATGCAAGTGTAACTATGAATTTTCAGTTAGCTAATATATTGAAACTATCTACAATAAATGATTCATTGATTAATCAATTAATCAATTCCATATGCTAGCTGCTAGGCCTAAAGAAAAATCTAACAGATTTGTTCTCAACATATCTTTTTAAAATTATAGGCCATGTCCAATTGTCAAATTGTCTCCATGAGGGACACAGGAGATAAAGAAAATGTTGATGGATTGATACATAAAATTTTCCTTTAGTGTAGTCTACAGCCACAATAGGAAGAAAGAGAAAATTAACATCTACTAAATTTTTGCTATAAGATATGCTAGGTATTTCATATGAGTTTCCATTAAAATGGAAAGGTAGAAACCTTGGCTTTTAATATTAATTGTTTAGAAATTCATTAAATGAAAATTTCCAGAACTAAAACAGGAATGAATCATCCAAAATGCATGTTTAATTATGTTTTTTCTCTAATGAAAAGTCTTCAATGGTCTTCTCACTGGTGCCTGGATAGAGTCTAAAGGACTTACATAGCAGTATGAGGCCTTTCATGGTTTGCCTCTTTTCTGTCCCTCGGCCTCAGGTCTCACCCTTTTCTCTTCTATATTTTATAACTTAAAATCATCAACTTAACATTCTTTAATTGTATATAGAATGATGTTTCATACTTTGTACTTTTACAAGTACTATTTATTCTGTTTGGAATAACTTTCTCCATTTAAGACACAATTCAAGTGACGCTTTTTCTTGAAAGTTGTCTTGGTTATAACCTCCCTCACCTCCTGTCCCATACTGAATTAAAGATTCCACCCCAGGATCTCATATCATCATGTCCTGTCTTCTGTTACAACTTATAATGTTGAACAAATATTATCTATACATGTATCACTAGACTGTGCTTCAAGGACTAGAGCACTCAAGAACTACTAGTCAGGATTTGAATAGAATTTCTCAAAGGGAAACTCAGAATATAATAGTCTTTAATACTTTGGAATCTTCCCGTATTTTGAGTTAGTATTGGAATTCTTTAACTGTCACGGCTACATAAATAAATGTTATACTTTCAAATCTATAAAGTTAAGAATCATTTGATTTCTTTGGATTAAGAATATCTTGCAAAATAACCATACACATTTAATACTGATTTTTAAATACAATTAAAAATGAAGTAAATTTTGAACTGTACCTTTAAACTAGAAATTCTCCATTTTGACAAGAATAGCACTATATAAAGAAATGCTTGTGTTCTGTTTTAGATTATATTAATATTTATTTTACTATGGTCAATAAAGTTACTATATTCAGAATTGAAAAATACATGTGACTCACACTATGTTTCAAGTAATTTTATTAATTAAATTGTCCTTAACAGATTTTATTTTTTAGACTAGTTTTAGGTTCACATAATATTGAGCAGAAGGTACAGCGATTTCCCATGTACCCCCTGCCCACACACAGGCATAGCATCTACCATCATCAATATGCTCTGCCAATGCTGAGCATTCGTTACAATTAGTGAACCTACACTGATACATCATTATCTCCTAGAGTTTCTAGCTGACGTTAGGGTTCACTTTTGTACATTCTATGGGTTTGGGCAGACTTACGATGACGTTTATCCACTATTACAGTACCATGCGAAGTAGCTTCGCTGCCCTCGAAATTCTCTGTACTCCATTTTTTATCTCACTCTCTCTTGCAACCCCTGGCAACCACTGAGCTTTTACTATCTCCATAGTGTTGCCTTTTCCAGAATGTTGTACAGTTGCAATCATACAGCAAATAGTCTTTTCGGATAGGTTTCTTTCATTTGGTAATATGAATTTAAGCTTCTTTCATGTCTTTTCATGGCTTAATAGCTCATTTCCTTCTTAGCATTAAATTGCATTCCATTGTTTGAGGGTGCTAAGAATACACAATGGGGAAAAGATAGTCTCTTCAAAAAATGTTGCTGGGAAATGGGATAGTCACAAGCCAAAGAATGAAATTAGATCCTATCTTACATCATACACAAAAATCAACTCAAAAAGGATTAAAGACTTAAATGTAAGAGTTAAAACCATAAAACTCCTAGAAGAAAATATAATAGAAAAGTTTCTTGACATTGGCCTTGCCAATAAATTTCTTTGATATAATACCAAAAGCTCAGGAAAGTAAAAATAAACAAGTGAACTATTTCAAACTAAAAAGCTTTTGTACAGCAGAGTAAACAACCAACAAAATAAAAAGACAATCTACAAGTTGAAAAAAAACATATTTGCAAAAAAAAAAAAAAAATGACCAAAGGACCTGGGTAGACATTTTTCTAGAAAGGGCATGCAAATAACCAGCAAGTATATTAAAATGTGTTTAGCATCACTAATTATCAGGGAAATGCAAATCCAAACCATAATGGAATTATCATCTTGCACCTTTTTAGGATGGCATATATATAACAAGTGTTTATGAGGATATAGAGAAAAGAGAACTCCACTGTTGGAGGGAATGTAAATTGGTATAGCCAATAGGGAAAACAGTATGAAGATTCCTGAAAAAAATAAAAATAGAACTACCATAAGATCTAGTAATTCTTTTCCTGGGTATCTACCCAAAGGAAGTAAAACTGGTACCTCAAAGTGATATCCTTGTTCCTTGTGACATCATTTATAATGGTCAATATATAGAAATAACTTAAGTGTCCATTGACAGATGAATGAATAAAGAAAATGTAATAAATATAGCACAATATCATTCAGCTTAAAAAAGAAGGAAATTCTGCCATTTGTGACAACATGGATGCACTGAATGACGTTATGCTAAGTGAAGTGAGCCAGACATAAAAAGACAAATACTGCACGTTCTCAGTTACAATGTGAAATCTAAACAATTCAAAGTCATAAAAGCAGAGAAAATAATAGTGGTTGCCAGGGCCTGGGGGTGGGGTGTGAATGGGGAAGATGTTGGTCAAAGGGTACAAAGTTTTAGTATTCAGGATTAATAAGGTCTAGTGCCAAAATGGTCACTATAGTTAATAATTGTATTGTTTAATTCAAATTTGTTGAGAGTAGATATTAATTGTTCTTACCAAAAACAAATAATAGTAACTATATAGGTAATGGATACATTAATTAGCTTGAGTGTGGTAATCATATCACAGTGTATACATAAATCGAAAGATCATGTTGTACACCTTTAATATACACAATTTTTGTCTATCAATTATACCTCAATAAAGCTTAGAGAGTAAGAGGAAATATAATAAGAGGCCAGAGAACTCCCCTGTCCTCTTTGTAGTATGTGAAGATATAATAAGAAATCAGCAGTTTGCAGCCTGAAAGAGAATTCTTCCCAGATCTCAGACTTCCAGCCTTGAGAACTCTGAGATATGTATTTCTGTTGTTTATAAACTATCTAGTTGATGGTAACTAAGCCCAAGTTGACTAAGATGAAGGACATCTTAATTGCTTCCAAGTTTTGACAATTATTAATAAAGTTGCTATAGGCATTCATGTGCCAGTTTTTGTATGGACATGTTTTCAACTCTTTGGAGTAAATACCAAGTGCAATCATTTGATTATATGGTAAGAGTATGTTTAGTTTTGTAAGAAACCACGAAACTAACTTCCAAAGTGGCTGCACCATTTTGCGTTCCCACCAGCAGTGAATGAGAGAGAGTTCTTGCTGCTCCACATCCCCACTGGCCTTGCCAATGCCCTGGAACAGGTGTGTGGTGGTATCCTCCTGTTGTTTTAATTTTCATTTCTCTGATGACATATGATTATGACATAAGCATCTTTTCATATGCTTATTTGCTATATGTATATCTTCCTTGGTGATGTGTCTGTTAAGGTGTCTCATTTTTTAAATCAGGTTATTTTCTTATTGTTAAATTTTATGAGTTCTTTGTATATTTGGGGTAACAGTCTTTTATCAGGTGTATCTTTGTAAGTATTTCTTCCCAGTCTGTGGTTTATCTCCTCATTCTCTTCACATGGTCTTTTACAGAAGTTTTTAATTTTAATCATGTCCAGCCTATCAATTATTATTTTTTTATGGATCATGGATTTTGTGTTGCATCTAAAAAATCATTGCTATACCAATGGCCATCTAAGTTTTCACTTATCTCCTAGGACTATTACAGATTTGGATTTTACATTTAGGATTATGATTCATTTTGAGTTAACTTTTGCAAGGGGTATAAGATCTTCATCTGGATTTATTACTATTTTTTTCCGCGTGGATGTCCAGTTGCTCCAGCACCATTTGTTGAAAGGACTATCTTTATTTTATTATATTGCCTTTGCTTTGTTGACTGTATTTGTGCAGGTCTATTTCTAGGTTCTCTATTCTATTTCATTGATCTATGCGTCTTTTCCCCACCAGCATCACACAGCCTTTATTACTATACTTATATATATGTTTTGAATACATAATATAAGTAGATTATAAATTTCTCTTACACTATTCTTTTTCCAAAGAGTAGTTTTTTAGTTATTCTATTTCCTTTGCTTTCCATGTAAATTTTAGAATTATTTTGCGTATAACAACAAAATATTCTTACTTGGATTTTGATAGGAATTGCATTTAACTGGTGAATCAATTTGAGGAGAATTGATATCTTTAGAAGGTTCTGGCTTCAAATCTATAAATATGATATGTATCCATTTTTTACATATTCTTTCATTTCTTTCATAAGTATTTTGTAGTTTCGGCATACAAATCCTGTACATATTTTATTAGATTTATAACTAAGTATTTAACTTTTTGAGTGCTCATAAGTGGTATTATATTTTTAATTTGAACATTTACATGCTAATTGTTAGTATATAGCCAGAGAATTGGCTTTTGCATATTTACCTTCTATCCTGTAAACTTGGACTCAATTCTTAGCTCTAGGTGTGTTTCTGTAGATTCCTTGAGATTTTCTATGTAGAAAATAATATCATCCTCAAATAGGAGATTTTTAAAATTTTTTCCTTTCTGATATATACATATTTTTCCATTTCCTTGCCTTTTTGTCCTGGCTATAATTTACTGCATTATGTTGAATAAATCCTTGCCTTATTCCCAATCTTCCAAGGAAAGCACATAGTCTTTTACCATTATGTACAATGTAAGCTGAATATTTTTTTGTGAATGCTTTTTATCAAGTTAAGAGGGTGGCCTTCTATGCTCTTTTTTTTTTTTTTTTTTTTTTTTTTTTTTTTTTTTTTTAGTTTATTTGTTATTATGAGTGTAGAATTTTGTCTAAAGTTTATACTGTATTGTTTGATATAATCATGTAACTTTTTAGCCTATTATAATGGTATATTTCATTGATTAATTTTTGCATATAAACAGACTGCATCACTGAAATAAACCGAGTTGGTCATGGTGTATAATTATTTTGATATATTGCCAAATTCTATTTGCTAAAAGTTTGCTAAGGCTTTCGACATCTATATTCATGCAGGGTTTTGGCCTGTTGTGTTATTTTTTGTACTTTCTTTTTCTGGTTCTTGGTATCAGGGTAATAATAACTTTATAAAATTAATGAGAAGCATTTCTTCCTCTTCTATTTTCTGGAAGAGGTTATGTGGAATTTGCATTAATTATTTTTTAAACATTTTGGTAGAATTCTCCAGTAAAGCCATATAAGCCTGGAGATTTTTTAAATGCATTTTTTAACTATGGATTTAATTTTCTTAATTATTATCAGGATATTCAAATTATCTGTTTCATACTGGATAAATTATCGCAGTTTGAGACTTTTAAGGAATTGATCCATTTTGTATAAGTTTTCAAATTATATATGTAAAAGGTGTATAGTATTATTTTATCCTCTTGATATCTACAAGGATTGTAGTAATTTCTTGTTTTGTTCTTGAAAAATAGTAATGTGTGTCTTGTCTCTTTTTTCTTTGTCAGTCCTGTACAGATTTGTCAATTTTATTGATCTTTTAAAAGAACCAGCTCTTTGTTTCATTGATTTTCTTGTTTTTCTGTTTTCAGAAAAGTTGATTGATTTATGCTCATATCTGTATTATTTCCTTCCTTCTGCTTGCTTTGGATTTATTTTCCTCTTCTTTTTCTAGATTCTTGTGTGAGAGTTCAAATTATTGATTTGAAACATTTCCTCTTTTGTAGTATATATATTTATGTTACAAATTTCCCTCTCAGCACAACTTTAGCAGTGTCTTACAGATTTTAAAATGTTGTATTTTCATTTTCATTCAGCTCAATTAATTTTTTAAATTTTCCTTGAGGCTTCTGCATTGACCAACTGATTTTGTAAAACATGCTGTTTAATTTGTGTTTAGAAATTTTACTGTTAGCTTTCTGTTATTGTTTTCTAATTTGATCCCATTGTGGTCAGAGAACATACTTTAGATAATTTCTAAAATTTTAAGTTTGTTCAGCTGTAGTTTCTCACCCAGAATATAGTCTGTCTTTGGTGAATGTTCTGTGTGTGTCTAAGAAAGGTGTGCATTCTGCTATTGCTGGCTGAGATATACTATACATGCCAAATGCATCTGCTCAGAAATATAATTATTACTCATCTCGAAGATACTTTTAAAGTCAGAATTTCTATTATAAATCTAAGATAGTCAGTGTTACCAATTTTTGTTTTTGCTTCATTTTCTTGACATAAAATCATATTATGAAGCTAACCAGTGCAAAGGGAGGTGACATCTAATTGGCAGATAATTCCTTGTCTACTTTTCTATTTTACCTTTTCAATGATAGCCCTTTTATCAACTTTGCCATATGAGATTTCCTACAATCTATTTAAGAGATTTATCTTGGATTCATTCCTTTAGGAGATCCTCTTTCCCCTTTCTTAATATATCCATTCTATTTCTTCTCTTGAAGTTTAAAATTTGGCTGCATGTTATTCAAATACTAAGTTATTTCATTTATATATAACTTGCTTAGGGTCCAATAGTTACTTACCTGTTGAAATAATAATTGTTGTCTCTCAAAGTCTCAGTATAATTTAGAGAAAATACATTTTAAGCATCTTGCTGAATGCCATAATATTTACTTCATAAATCATTTTCAAAAAAATGCATTGTCTATGGATCTTAGATCCTGTTCTAGGAACTGGCAATATGGCAATGAACAAAGTCCCTGGTTCGAATATTCTATGGGGATAGACAGACAAGAAACAAATAAACATGTACATACCGAATGTACTAAGTAATGATAATTACTGTTAAAAAAAATAAGCAGAGTAATGGGGCAGGAAGCCTGGAATTGGTGGATGGGTGGCATGTTGCCATTTTTTATAAAGTAGTCTGTGAAGACATTTCAGGTAAAGTAATATTTTAGCAGCAATCTGAAAGAATCTATGGGATAAACTGTGAAAATGTCTGAGACAGAATATTCCAGGCAGAGAACACAAATTCCAAATTTGAAAAACAGAATCCTACTTGGCATATAGAAGCAGCAAGGAGGTAAGTGCAGTGGGAAGAGAGTTCTGAAGTTGAAAGTAAGAAGAGATGAAGACAAAGAGGTCATGAGGTAGATGAGGCAGCACTTGCCTACTCAATGTGACTCCTATGTCAAAGATAGATGGTAGAGGCCAAGGGTAGTAGAAAATATGAAAATAATAATAATAATAATAATAACAACAACAACGACAACATGATGATGCTGATGCTGATGATGGTAATAGAGAATTAACAAAAACAATTTTAGAATTTCTAGTTCTTTAGATCTCTTCCTCTCACTGTCTTCTCTTTTTCTTCTCCTAACTCTCTTCCTCTCTGGATGATCATAATCCATCCTGTTAAAGTGACTGAGTTATAGAAGAAAACAAATTATGGAGGAATGTTAATGGTACAAGCTAACCTTCGTTGTGAATTCAGGATGCTCAAAATCACTAGGAAATGGAGTATCAGGGACAAAGTTCTAAGGGAAGGAACAAAAAGGGTAAATCTCCTTCTTCCCTAGGCAATGTGCCTTTCCTCTTACTACTTCACGATCTGAGCCAGAGTCCAAGGCCCAGGCCCTCTGGGTGAGAAATGTGTTTTTTTCCTTCTTGAGGGGGCTAAACAGGCCCTAGGATGTAGCTGGAGAAATAAACAGCCTTCCCATAGAGGAATGAAAGGAAGCCACTCAAAATGACCATCATAACAGATTGTGCAGGATTAGATGCCAAAACCTAATCAGTAACAGAATATCCCTGTTCCTTGGCATATGTATTACAAGGAAAGCTGATTCTGTAACAGATGGCGAGACAGGATTCACAGATTTGGAATCTGATACAAAATGCTTCCTTGGGTCTAACACTAGAATAGTGACCATCACATAAATATTTGACAAGAATTTCTTAAATGAACGATTGACACAATGCTTCTCCTAAGCAAAACCCTACACAATTTTTAAACTATTTTGATTTACATTGTATATGGTATTTTGATCACTCAAAACTTTGGGTATCTTAAGTTGAGTCAAGCAATTATCTGCTACTGGACATGAAATACTAGCTTTACCTTAATCCCTACCCCACCTTTAACCTGATTTCTTCTTTATCAAAATGAAAATACTCTCTCTGGAAATGTCCTTGCTCTTTTGATGAAGGTTCTCTCTCTTGCATTTTCTCTTTCTATGTGTTAATAGTTTTAATTAGCAGATATGCTTTAAGAAACAGATTTTCTTCCTATACTGGGTAGTGGTTATACTAGTAAAGGTAAAATATAGAATGTGGAACTTGCTCTGTTGAATGGCCTAATCGCAGTGCTTCTCAACCCCCATTTCTCTTTATAATCACTTGGGGAAATTTTTAAACTCTAAATGTGAAGGTTCCACCTACAACAATTTTAATTCAATAAGTCAGGAGTAGGACCTGGAAAGAGGTATTTTGTAAAATCATTTGAGGTGAATTTACTATGTTGTCAAGTTTAAAAATCAATGTTTTAATGCAATCATATTTTCTAACTTTGGTTAAATGTCCTCATAGAAGATTTTGTTTTATTAATAAAGGGACAAAGACAGTATTACCTCAAAAAAAACTCATCTGGTAGACTGTTTTTAACTAAATCAACAAAGTGAAAATAATTGAAATAGTCTCCTAATTTGTTCTCTTTTAGTAAAACGTTTCACTAGTTATGTCTACACATTTTTAAAATTACATTCAAAAAATTTTCTTTTGTTATTTCTAAGGGAAATATAGACAAAATATTGAAATTTTAATTTTATTTTAATTTGACAGAAAACATTTTATTAATATTTTCTTTTTAAAATTTATTTTATTTTTTCAATTACAGTTGACATTCTATATTATTTTATATTAATTTTTGGGCTATAGCCATAGTAGTTGGACATTCATATACCCTATGAAGTGATCCCTCTCATTAGTCTAGTACCTACTTGGCACCATACACAGTTATTACAATATTATTGATGCATTCTTTATCCCGTACTTTATACCCCCGTGACTATTTTGCAACTACCAATTTGTACTTCTTAATCCCTTCATCTTATTCACTCAGAACCCCCAAATCCCCTCCCACCTGGCAAACATCAATTTTTTCTCTGTATCTATGAATTCGTTCCTGTTTTATTTATTCATTTATTTTGTTCTTTAGATTCTACATATAAGTGAGAGCATATGGTATTTATCTTTTTCTTTCTGACTTACTTAATTTAGTGTAATAACATCCACATCCATCCATGGTGTCCCAACTGGTAAGATTTCACTCTCTTTTCAAGGCTAAGTAATACTCTATTGTGCATATGCACTACTACTTCTTTATCTGATCATCTATTGATGGAAACAAGTTGCTTCCACATCTTGGCTATTGTAAATAACATTGAAATGACTGTAGAGGTATATATATTTTCAAATTAGTTTTTTGGATTTCTTTAAATATCCAGAAGTGGAATTGCTGGGTCAAAAGTGGTTTTATTTTTAGTTTTTGAAGAACTTTCATATTGTTTTCCATAGTGGCTGCACCCCAGAATTTATAATCCCACCCATGGTACATAAGCATTCCTTTTCACCATGTTCTCATCACCACTTTTTGTTGACTTATTGCTGAAAGCCATTCTGACTGATGTAAAGTGATATTTCATTGTGGTATTAATGGCATTTCTCTGATGATTAGTCACCTTGAGTATCTTTACATATGTCTATTGGCCATCTGTATGTCCTCTTTTAGGAAATGTCTATTCAGGTTTTCTGTCCATTTTTTAATGTGATTGATTGATTTTTTTGGTGTTGAGTTGTATGAGTTCTTTACAATTTTGTGCATTAACCCTTTGGCAGATGTATCATTTGTGAATATCTTCTCTTAATCCATAAGCTATCTTTTTGTTTTGTTGATAGTTTCTTTTGCTGTGCAAAATTTTTTAGTTTTATGTAGTTACATTTGTTTATTTTTTCTTTTAATTTGCTTGCCTGAGGAGATATATCAGAAAAATATTACTAAGAGCAATGTCAGAGAATTTGCTGCATATGTTTTCTTCTAGAAGTTTTCTTCTAGTGATTTCAGGTCTTACATTTAATCTAGTTTGAGTTTATTCTTGTATATGGCATAAGAAGGTGGTTCAGTTTTATTTATTTGCACATATCTGTCCATAGGTTACCATTACCCCACTGAATATTCTTGCCTCTTTTGGCATAAATTGATTATATAGGCACAGGTTATTGCCATGGCTAGGACTGCAATACTAGGTTGAATAAAAGCAGTAAAAATGGACATCCTTGGGTTACTCTTGATCTTAAGAAAAACACACTTAGCTTTTCACCATTGAATATAATGTTAGGTATGGATTTGTCATGCCAATCCTTTTTGTCCTGCAAAGTTTCAGTTGAGAAATAGCTGGCAGTCTTGTGGGAGCTCCCTCGTAGGTAACTAAATGCCTTTCTCTTGCTGCGTTTATGATTTTCTCTTTGTGTTTTAAATTTTGCCATTTTCATTATGTTGTGTCTTATTGTGGGCCTCTTTGCATTCCTCCTGTTTGGGATTCTTTGTGCTTCTAACACTTGGATGTCGATTTCCTTCACCAGGTTAGGAAAGTTTTCAGTTATTTCTTTCTTCAAGTAAACTTTCAATTCTTCCGCTCTCTCTCTTCCCCATCTGGTGCTCCTATGATGAGAATGTTGGTATGCTTGATGTTATATCAGAAGTCCCTACAACTATTCTCATGTTTTTAATTCTATTCTTATTCTTTTTTGTTTGTTTGTTTATTTTGATTGGGTGCTTTCTGTCACCTTGTTTTCCAAATCGCTGATTTGATCTTTTGCTTCATCTAATCTGCTGTTGAGTCCTTCTTGTGTATCCTTCATTTCAGTTATTTTATTCTTCAATTCTAACCAGTTTTGTGTGTGTGTGTGTGTGTGTGTGTGTGTGTGTGTGTGTGTTTGTATATCCTTTTTTATGTTTACCATCTCTTTTGGAAGTTCTCACTACATTTCTCGAGCATCTTTATAACCAGTGTTTTGAACTTTGCATTTGGTAGGTTGCTTGCCTCCATTTTGTTTATTTTTTTTTTCCAGAGTTTTCTCCTGTTCTTTTATCTGGGATATGTTTCCTTTTCTTCTCATTTTGGTTACCCTCTGTGTTTGTTGCTATGTATTAGGTAGATAATATACATCTCACAGTCTAGTTTAGGTGTATTTATATAGTAGGCGCCATAGAGGCCCAGTGGTGCAATCTCCCTGATCATCTGTGCTGGGTGCTCTAGGAATGTCTTTTGAGTGGGTTGTGTGTACCCTCTTGTTGTAGGTGAGCCTTGATGGTTTTTGACATATCAGTGGGTGAAAATGACCCTTAGGTTGACTGGCTATGTGGATTGGCCATGTCTACAGCATAAGTGCTGCTGCATGGGTGCTGACCCCTCAAAGCCAAAATCACCCCATTGGGCTCTAGTGTCTGTTGAAACCACTAAAATTAAATTGAGATAAATTAAAAATTCAGTTCCTCAAACACATTAGTCACACTTCTAAGTGTTCAATACCCACATGTGGCTAGTGCTACTCTATTGGACAGTGTAGAGATAAAACATGTATATCACTGAAGAAAGTCTATTGGACAGTAGGTTCAGATGTTACAGTATTACAGAAATAATTCTCTGAATATGTGTGTGTGTGGGAGTGCACATGTGTTTGTTTCACAAATTAATCCTTAATTTTTCAACATGAGATTATGCATGTGAAAGTGAATAGCCAAGTTGGGAAGATCATTTCTGTGAAGTAAGAGTAAGAAGTAAATCCAAGAAATTAAAAAACTGGCCTGAACCAAAAACAAGAGGCAGAAGTTCAATTAGCTATAAAGTAGGAAAAAAAATTTTAAAAAAATTTAAAGTAGAATAGTAAGAATCAAACTTTCTAAGAAAGATATAAAACTTAGAAGGCTTAAAATAAGGGACTGATAAATATGAATATATATAAATTTAAAAATTCTAGACACGAAGAATAAAAGGCATATAAACAAAATTTTAAAAAATAAATAACTGTGGAATTTTTGCAATCAAAAAAGGAAATATTTCCTTCATTTAGCTTTAATCTTGATGCTACGATGTTACATTTTATATATATTGACACCAGATTTTGTTGTTGTTTTTTTTTATCCTCCACTAGAATGTAAGATCTATGAAGACAGAATTTTATCTGCTTTTTTTCATGGCTATATCTTCAATGCCAAAGGTAGTATCTGATGTTTGATAAGAAATCAATAAATGGTTGATTAATGAATAGATGAATATAAATTGAAAACTTTGAGAACAATAACTAGAGACCAGCAACCCAAGAGCAAAGTATGCAGAAATATGAAGATGATGTTCACTAAAAAATGGCAAATGGTCTCACTCATACTTAAATAAATTCTAATTAAAACAACATATGAATAAAAATTTTCACACAACACATTGACAAAATGAAAAAAGTTTCATAATATATCATTTTGAGTAGGATATTGGGAACCAGAACTTTCATGTACTTGTTATTTCAGTCTCTTTGCAGGATAATTTTGTAATATTTATAAAATAGCTATCACTTACCTTATAGCTCAGTAAATTCACCATTTAAAAATTTTTCCCTACTGACATGGTCATACATGTGCATAAAGACACACATTCACACACACAGATACACGGGTAAATATGCTCATTTCAGCATTGTTCGTAATAACCAAAAAAAGTAAAATGTCAGTAAAACCTGCTATTCTGGTGTTCTGAGCATGCGAATGCAGTTTGCTGAGTGCAATATTATTTCTCAAAAAGAAAGACTAAAGATTATAACAGAATCCATAAAGTGTTTAGTTCTAATTGAAAATTCTGAGTTTGGATCAAAACATAATTACTACAAAAACCATGACTCGATTCTAAACCCTTATGAAACAGCTCTCCCTCCTACTCCTGCACCTGCCTTTACCAAAATATCATGGGAATCCACTTACCTGATCATTAAACCAAAGTCAATTAGCACTTTTCTGGGCACCATGAGACAATAGCACAAAAGAAGCATCATTTCTACCTAGAAGAAGCTCACTGCCTAGTTCAGGAAGGCAGCTGTATAAAAAGGAGAAAGTTGGACTTTTTCTGACCCTGTGCCTTTACTCCAGGACCAAAACTAGAGATCCTAAAGAATCCACACAACTCATGGACCGTTTTTATAAACTCGGTCTACCTCCCCAGTAATTCATTTTCCACTTATTTGCTTACTCATTTGTTTGTTCACTCCTCAATTATGAGTACCTGCTATATAATGATGGAGACACTGGCATACTCAAGAGAAAAGGTAAAAAGAATATGATGCTCATTCTCAAAGAACTCATTGATTTGTAGTTGAGATAAGGAAACAAGTGAATATATTACAATGTGTTAAGTGCTGAAATAGACCTAAGAATAGCTCTCTGTGGAAGCGAATTCATAGAGTAACTAACATGGACTGAGAGAGGAGGAAAGAGGAGACATCAGAAACTCATGTAATGGTTAGCTTCCTCTCTCATTCTTCATGGTGACTGTTTCAATCTTTCATTATTGGCTCAAATTTCTCAGCAATTTCAATGAGGTTGCTCAAAATAAATGCAAAACACAGAAGTTAAACTAAAATCTATAGCTTTACTTTTACTGTGGTATAATTTATATACATCAAAGTGCACTTATTTTAAGTATAAAATTTGATAAGTTCTGAGAAATGTACTTACCACCTCAATTAAGACAGAACATTTCCTTCATCATAGTAACTTAAATGCCCTCATGATCCCTCTTGGTCAAGATGACCCCCTGCTCTGACAGAGAAAACCAGGATTCTCATTTTTATCACCATGCTTTAGTTTTACCTGTCTCAAACTTTAAAACGAAATCTTACGGCATGTATTTATTTGTGTCTGGCTTATTTTGTTCAACATTCTATTTTGATATGTTATTGCAGTATCAGTGTTCTTTCTAACTGTTGAGTCTTTTTCATTGTATGAATGTACTAACAATTTGTTTATGGACTTTTGACTTTTTGTAGTTTGCAGTCATGGTGAATAAGAATGCTATCACCTTTCATGTAGATTTATTATTGTGGACTTACATGTTCTTTTTTTTCATTTTGTAAACACTTTCTATCTGCTTTCCACAAACACGTAGTATTTCTATCTCATAAAAGTTAGAAGGTGGGAACGAAAAAACCAATGGTATCAGTGGGTCAATAAATCTCATTCTAATATTCAAGTGATGTACATTATAACATATATAACCCTTGCCTCTCACTTAAATTTAAAAATGAAGATTAACAGATATTAACTCCATCAACTTATAGTCTCCACATAAATAAATTTGTCTATCTTTATATTTTCTCTCTCCTATTTTCTCCTAGTTTCTAAGGAATCCACACAACTCATGGACCGTTTTTGTCCACTTTCTTGTCCAAGGCAAATCCCTCCTTATCTTAGTTTCTTATCTCCTCAAGGATTAAATCATATGTTGCCCCCAAGTCTTACTCATATTTTAAAATAAAAGTAAACCTCCATAGACAACAGTGTGGCACTTGGACTCTAGCAAGTGAGAAAATTTTGTACATATAGTCTTAATTAAATTATAACTAAAGTGACAAATGTGATGGAAAACTAAAGAAAGCAATTAAAACAGAGGATCCTGGTTCGGTTTAGAAGCTTGATACTTCTCTGAACACTTTTATGGAACAGGTTGAACCTGCATAGAAGAGAAGATTACTGATAAGGAAGGTCCTAGAAGAGACACGACAGAGTTAGAATCAAAGTACAAGGGATTCGATTTAGGTGGGATGTAAGTCAAAAACCCCTTTTTTCATAGAGAAAGAAAAGAAATGACTAGAAAATGAAAGTATTTTTAAAGTGTGAAAAATGGTAATGTTTATGTCTCAATTTTTCTTATGAACCAGGAGGCATAGCAATCTTTTGAAGCCATTGTGAGTATTATTTAGAATTTGAAGAAATAAGATATTAGAAGTCCTTCTATGAGAAGCAGGACAGGCTACTGACAAAGGATTAGTTAAAGGTTTGTTGACAGGTCCTGAGGGCCCATGTGAGATTGGGAAGTGTGGTGATTCGGTCTGTAAGACACACCAGTAGCACTCAGTTGTGCAGGCACAAGCTCGCAGAGAAAGCAGGTGGTTCTCAAGGTGTGTGTGGCACCAGAATAGGCCCAGGAGGCCATTGGGTGGTCTAGGGAGTTGAGAAAAATTGTTGAAGGAATAAGAAGAGATTCAAAAGTTTTGAAGTGACAGTAAAGTTAGGGAAATTCTATTTCTTCTGCCTCACATCAAATACACAAATATGTGATACATGAGCAAATGCTCAGACTCTGCTATGTATGGTTGCAAAGAAAGCAGTGTTTTTTAAAGATGAAGTTTCTGTTAAGGGCAGGAATTTCTGTAAAGAGACCGATAGCATAGGGAATATAGTCAACAATTTTATTGTAACTATTGTAGGTGATTATTAGATCATCTTGTAAATTATGTAATTTACAAGGTAGTTCACTTTGTAAATTACATAAATGCCTAACCACTATGCTCTACACTTGAAACTAATATATTAAATGTCAATTGTAATCAAAATAATAAAAGCAATTTAAAAAGAGTTTAAAAATAAAGGTAGGAAAAGTAAAAAGAGACTGAGCCCATAGTTATCTTCCTCTGGAATGATAGAGATGCTAGGAAGTTACCTAGACAAATGCTTCTCAAATTGTAGTGAGCATCGGAATCATATAGTTAAAAGGGAGATTCTGATTCAGTAAATCTAGGGTGAGTCCTGAGAGTCTGCATTTCTAACAATCTCCTCAGATGATGTTGCTACAGTCAGACCTTGAATATCAAGGACCTGAATCACCTGAGGAGTGTAAATGATTTCTGAATGACTTAATGGAGCTTTTTTATTTAAGAATCTAGGAAAAGAAGCTACCAGATATCAGAGAAAA
This sequence comes from Rousettus aegyptiacus, assembly GCF_014176215.1. Taxonomy (NCBI): domain Eukaryota; kingdom Metazoa; phylum Chordata; class Mammalia; order Chiroptera; family Pteropodidae; genus Rousettus; species Rousettus aegyptiacus. Next base: position 21,437,157 of record NW_023416293.1, on the reverse strand, counting down.
AGCAAAAGGAATATATAAGTTTCTTTGGGCTCTATGGTGACAGATTCTATAGTGATCTGAATTTTAAGACTGCTCAAAAGCTTTGGAGGTTATAGTTCCAATAAGAGATGGCATTCACAGCTTTCCCCAGTCATTACTGAGGTGAGAACTGGAACCATCAGCTGGCACTCTGGGGACACACTGGCATGACAATATGCCCAGAAATGGGAAGTGGATATATCTGTGATTTTTAGTTCTATTAAGTTTAATATAAATGTTGAATAGAAATGTTGGAAGGCACACTTTAAATGGTTGGGAGGAAAGCCACCAATGGAGAATGACTGAAAAGCAGAAGAATTGGGTCAGACGAAGGTGCAAAACTGAAGAGTTCAGTAAATGTTATGGGTTGAATTATGTCTCCCAATTCCTGTATGAATGTCTTAACTTTCAGTACCTGAGAATATGACTGATTTGGAGATGGGCATTTAAAAATGTAACTAAGGTTAAATAAAGTCATTAAGGTCGGCCTTAATTTAATATGGCTGGTGTCCTTACGAGCAGAGAAAACTGAGATGCAGATGTATACAGAAAGAAGATAATGCAGAAACAGGGGAAAGACATCCATTTATAAGACAAGGAGAGAGGCCTCACCTGAAACCAACCCTGCCACACCTTGATATCAGACATTCAGCCTCCAGAACTGTGAGACAATACATTTCTATTGCTTAAGTCAGCCATTTTGTGGTACTTTGTTACTTCAGCCTTAGAGAACTACTAGAGTAAACGAGATGGCATTTGGGTAGAATAATGGGATAAGAGTTCTGGTATGACTATCTGGGCAAGAGGACTTTGCTCTGAAGCGATTACCCTGTCGGCACCATGAATGAGTATCTGGTGATGGTAGCAGTCTACAGTCTGGGTGCCTGTTGTAGAGACAATGAATTGGGACTCTTTAGGGATTAATATTTGCAACAAAATACACATGTAAGGCAACAAGAGTTAAAAATGTATGCTTCCCTGTTTCTAACACAAACACATTACTACATCTCAAATGAATTAAAAACCCTGCTCTGTGATGATCTCTTGCCAGTGGTTTCAATACCAAGAAAGGAACAATTGCCATTCATAATATGCCAAGAATGCAACTGCATTTTAGGATATTTTATTCTGCTCTCTGTAGAAAAGAAGGCTAAGAGGCAGAAATTAAATTAAAAGCTATTGATCAAAATCTTAACTTCTCTTCTAGAAATGTATCCACGCATTCATAAGATTGGCCGCTTTGTGGTTTTGTGACTTTCTTGACCAATCCCTTTCTTCACCAATGTTTTTCTTGACCAGTGTTCCAGTTTCCTACTGATCCTATCAATGGGTCTTATCTGGGAATTTCGGCTTTTAGATGTCATAACAGGAAAATGTGCAGACAGGCTCCTGTGGAAGAGATGGTGAGTTCCATCAAATGCTTGATCCTTTCATGAGAAATACTCCCATCACTTTTCTTCCCACATGGATTTCCCCTGTGTTGAAGTGGCTCCTATACCTGGTAAATCTGTATAATGAGATAGTTTTCATAAATCACATGTAATCAGCACACAGGTTTCTTTGGCTTTTAACCAGAATGACATGTGGTTTAACTAAAACTGAATACACAAAACTAATGATAGAAAAAGAAAAGTTTATTTTGTTTCAAATGAAGCCTGTGAAAGAAAATTGTGTATATGCTCCCTGGGAGAGCTAATTCTTTTGATTTATTCTAAAAAAAATTAAAAGATTTTGTTTATATTTTGAGTTATTGTATTGCAATAATCAGCAGAAAGTACTGGTTGATTACCACAGGAGAATAGATCATTCTAGAATAATCCATATGCATTTGGGGATACAAAGGCAGCATGGTGCATGTGCCACTTCTTTCTTAGCACCAGACTCATGGAACAGGCTACATCGAGGTGGAGGAACAACAGAATCTGGCTATATTTGCCCAAGGGGACCTATGAGGTGAAAGAGATCCAAAATTTCCTGAAGCCCTTGAGTGCTCGTCATGGACACCAGATGAGAATTTAAAATTATGCCACTAGGGTTCTCTACAGTATGGAATGAGAGGCATGTAGATAATGGTTGCCACTTGTAGACATAGTGATGGTGGTGGTGGTGGTGGCGGTGGTGGCGGCGGCGGCGGCAGCAAGGGGGGAATGCCTTAGACTGACTGTGCCTGAGGAACAGACCAAGGGCTGCACCAGTGCTGAAAAACTGTGGATGCGGCCAGGGAAAAGAGACCTCAGGGAAGGTCAGTGAGAACCTGAGGAGCAACCAAGGACCAGAAGTCAATGAGAGGTACAAAGCCCCACATGTTAACAAAGATGTGATGTCATGTAACCTACACCCCTGCACTGGAATGTCATCCAAGAAAATGAAAGAAGGGAAAAGGACTGGGGAAGAAACTTTACCCAAATCGTAGTAAATTAGCAGGAAGTGACAGGATAAGTAAGGAAGTGATCTAGTTATATATAATAGGTGAGATTAACCATATATCCAATCTCTCACTATCCTCCTTCCTGACCCTTCATCCATGAATAAAAGTAGGATTTATGAGGACCTTCGGGTCAGTTATACAGAAATTAAAAAAAAAAAAAAAAAACCTCGGCCTATTGTCATTGTATTATGGTAGTTAATTTTTTTTTAAAGCTGCACTAGGAGTTTGAAAGAAAAATTACTTTCCATTTCATAGCTCAGAAGGCTTGACTATTGCCTCCTCTCTGCTAGTGAGAAAATCCTGCTCAATAAACGAGCCTCTTTTCACTCACACAGAGCACAATGGAATGACTCTTGTTAATAAATTTAAGAAGGTGTTACCTTAAAACAGAACATTAGAGATGTTACTTACATCCAGTTCCTCAGTGTTACACTACAAAATTAAAATATCCATACTATATCATATTAATAAGACATAATGGCAGGAGGGGACAAAGCAAGGTAAAAGTCACTTCTGAGAGTCAGCATATTAATGGGATCTTTCAGCCTGAGAATGTAATTAACCTTGTTAAGTCCTGCTTTCAGTAAAATTCCAAGGAGTGAGAGATACAAAGTGAGCATCCTTCCCAGGTAATCTCACCAATTATGAAGGCGTTAACTTGAAAACTGGTAGTAATGGTCTGCTCTAGGTAAGACTGTAAAACATTGTTTCTAAGAAGTCTTGGTTGTCAAATAACAGGTTTACGTCACTGAGCCTACATATTTTTTACTTCTTTTCCTTGTGAAATAATTTCTCTTTTCTTTCACAATCTCATTTTCTACATTTATCGAGTTTTAAGTCTTAAAATGCAAATTCTAGACCACATGATAGTATCCAAATTATTTTCCTCAGTGCTTGCTCTATGTTGATGTCCATTCCTCAATTTATGAAACTTTAGACTGTCCAATAATCAGATAGCATTGTCTAGATGTACGACATTAGCTTTTTATGCAATGTTCTCTAAATTTCAAATTTTAAACATTAATGAGTTTGTTGATTTTAAATCGACTGGACAGATGCACTCTATATTACTTGTCTATAGGTATCTGCATAATTAAACTTGTGTAAGCTCTCTTCATTCGTTTTGACTGTGGTTCAAATGATGTCATGGGAATAAGGCAGCAGAAATTACTTATTCAACCATGTAACTATACAGTCATTCCCTAAACATAAAAACTACTCAACTCATCTGTTTATTCATTAATACTCTTTAAATATTTATTATGTTACAGGAAGCACCATAATACTAAGATGCCTACAGTTACATGAAGGAAGTAAAACATAAATAACTATGGTATGAAAGCGATTATGGACATGGGATATGAGTGGTAGAAATAGCTACAAAGATCTTGGGAAGAAATAAATAATTTCTGGCTTCAGTGATCAAAAAAGGCATTTCGGCTGGCCTTGGAGAATGAAGTAGATTTTCATCAGCCTGAGAGATGAGATCTGCATATGGAGAAAAGCAAGTTCTACAGTTTACACAAAAAGTAAACTTTTAAATGGAAACGACATGCGATCCAGTTCACATGGAACATAGGTAAATAAAGTGAGGTAAAACTAAAATAATTGCCAGATTTCAGAAGACCTTTTAATTCTCTTATATATTTATTTATGAGCAATGAATTGCGAGTTAAAAAATTCTCCCATGTTCATAATTCATGATCAAGATACCTTTTAATCTAATAATCCACAGTTTCAAAAAGTTTGCATTTTTTATCTTGGGGCTCTCACAGAAAGGGCAAGATCTAAACCAATAACTTAGAAGCTGAGGAAAAGCTAAGAGTTTTAATAATACATTTTCATTTTACCTGAAGTTAAGTTTCATTATGCTTATCGGCCCTGTATTTTTTAGGCTCACTATTCTGTTACAGCTAGAAGACAAAATATAATGTAAAAAATCATTCAATGAAACTTCTCATTCTCAGAGTTAGGATTTTCACAACTTTTTCTACTAAAGAGGTGAAATGCATTCAATTTCTGTACTATTAACTTGTACAAGTAAGAAATCTAATATACAAGACTTTAACCTATTGACCATTATAGAGATATTAAAACCTAACTAAGCATATGCTTTGAGCCGAGTTTGCTTTCCAGAAGGCTATGGCCTTATCGACTATAGATTACATGGTTAATCTTATACTGATTCACAGTACTGAATACATAAATGTCAACCTCCATTCTTTTTATTTTAGTTCCCTCAAAATTTTTGTATATTACCATCAGCTACAACTGAATGAATATGAATGAATTTAATTTAAAAAATTGGTAAGTACATAGGATACTTTAATTTGGATATTTTATTATTTTAAGAACAAGTATTTTCTTTCTTTCCAGTGATAAATACTAGGAAAATATCTTTTACAAGAGTCAGGTCAGAGCACAATACAATGTTGGCTTGTTCTGACTCTGTGTTTTAGTTGCCTCTTCAAGTTGAGAAACAATCAAGTTTTGTGTCTTGTACTATACAAAGATAACTCACATTTAAATGAAGTAATAGGATTTTAAGATCTTTAGATAATTTGGTCAAGCCATTTGTTGAGTCTATAACTGGGTCTGAATTTATTATTTAATTTACAAGTTTACTAGAAAAACACTTAACTAAAAAGGGTTAACCCAGAGTTTGGCAGACTTATAAGACTACAGCAGGAATCACTTGTAGGGTATGAGGCAGGATTGGATGACACAGCATATGAAAAAATATTGAAGAGTTGGAACTTACATATAGCAAACCGCATTTAAATTCCTAGAAGAAATTTTCCATGAAAACTCGTAACATGAAAATAAATGTAAATAAGAAAATGAGGTCCAGAAATTTTAAGTGACTCTGCAACGCATGTCAATTTAGGGAGAGACTTGGGTTCGACTCTCTTTCTCTTTCCTGCTATGTATGTAGCATCTACTGAGTCTTTATATTCAAAGTGGAGGGGTTTTTTTTATTTTGTAGACACTATATCGTGGCGTCTAATTTTGTATTCCAATCTGACAATCTCTGCCTTTACTTGGTACTTTATACTATTTACATTTAAAGTGATTATTGATATATTTGGATTAAAATCTACCTTCTGTACTATTTTCTATTCATTGTATTTTTTTTATATGGGCATACAGTGAGGAAGTATAGGAGCATGTAGTAAGAAAAGGTAAGACTATGTAGGATGAAAGACCTGCTGGCAGTTCCCAGCCTATGATCCACAGGTTCCCCATGATTTTAGCCATGGAAAATGAATGTTTTATTTTGTGTAGGGTGCTACTTAAAGACTCTATTTTTCTGATTTCCCTTCATAGTGTGGGGAAATGGTTTGTTAGCAATCCCAGCAGAAATCTTCCTCTGTTCTGCAGGCTTCTTCTAGTCTGGCTGCAGACTAGAATAAAAATGGGTAACAGGTGATTAAGGGAGTTCTATGATGAAAATAAGATGATGTGATAGAAAGTGATGGGGGTGCGATTAAGTTGGGTGGCCAGGGAAGGCATTACTGATAAGGTCCTTGTTGAGTTTGGCCTAAATGACAAGAAGGGGACAGATGGGCAAAGATCTCCGGGCAGATTGTACCAGCATTGGGAATATTAAGTACAGAAATCTTAGGGCAAGAATGGTTTGGGTACTTTTGAGAAGCTGGTGTGTGGCTAGACCAAGATAAGAAGTGAGCTGTAGGGAGCAGCCTGGTAGCACCCATCCTATTCTAGTTGCTTGTATGCTTTATATCTTATTTTCCTGTCTGTTGTTGTATTAGATTATCCCTGAAGCCCAGTCCAGCTCCGATGTCTGGCACACTGTAGTTAGCATGTTATAGTAGAAAGAAATGGGCAGCCTGGTTCAGTGCTTATTCTGCTATTTCATTCTGTTCCTTTTTCACAGCATCCTGAGGGAGGATTGAAAACTTGGCTAAAGTGAGTTTTAAGAACATTTGTGAATTCCAATTATCCAAACTATTTCATTCTTACTAGACTTAAGGTCATGAAGAGAGGTATATACCTCTGTCTATTCTTGAAGATAAAAGAGAGTCTATATTTGCTAAGTTAAAAGGAAAACCTACTTCTTAGATATTTAAACAATTCTAAAAAATAATTCTAAAATTTTCAAGTGAATATGCACACACTCCTTTATCATATTAACCATGATTATAGCACTTTCCAGTCCTTTTATCTCCAGACTGTGTATTCTTTGAAGGAATATCTTGTTACCCTTTGTATCTGTACCCCTATGTGTAGTACTTAGTAGATGCTCAATAAGTATTTTTGAATGCATGAACCCCTACATTTCTTGCATGGCCTCCTGATATTTATCCATTTGTATAAGATTACAGTGTTACTCATAAATATTCAGTAAATACTTGATAGGAATGAGTACATTAGAATTCATTGAATTGTTGAGTCTGCATTTTGATTTTCAAATTTCACTATTTAGATAATCCTGTACAAATATCTTTTTGCACAGGGTTTCCCCCCTTTATTTGAATTGTTTTCATGGACTATATTCCCATAAGTGGAATTTTATTCTTTTGACAATGTTTACTGAGTTCCAAATATGCCAGGCAAAGCCATGGGTTTTAAGCATGGCAGTGACACTTCTACTCTACTTTTGCTGCTTTAGGGTTTAAAATTTTTCTAATTTTGTTCAATTTATAGGTTTAAAACATTTTCTTGGCTGTTTTGGTTTGCCATTTCTTTTGTATTTGTTATAGGCTAATGACTCTTCTCCTAAACATCAGCTATTTTAAAGGAGTGTCTACAACTTGTTGCCTTTATTTCCTTTACTCCTTCTCCCTATTCAGTATGGACTCAGGCTCTGCCTTTGATATACTTTAAACTTTGAAACTGGAATTCTGTTATATTGGTCAAGAGTCTTACTTGAAAATAGTAGAATTTATTTTAGCTAGTTTAAGCAGAATAAAATTGAGATATTAGGAAGTTCATATAATCTCTTTGAGGCTTAGAAGTTAAGTAGTCAAGAACAAGATGTACTCAAATTATGCCACAGAACCGCACCAGAAAAGACCCCACTGCCATGATACTGGGCATTGACTTCATGACAAATGTGACAAAGGTCACTTACTTACACCACACCATTCCATCACTACCGATTCTGAAAGTGGAAGGCCCAAACACCGCCTTCTCTAGAAAATGTATTCCTCAGGGCACCTGCTTCCTTGTGCTGGCTTCTTCTGTTTCAAAGCCTAAGAGTGGTGGAAGAAAGGAAGTGGGAAACCCGGAAAATGAATTTCTAGATTCTAGAAAAGTGTGAATCATAATGTGCTTAAAAGATATTGGGAAGCTCCCAGAAGGATAGTTGTCTATCACAGCAGTGATCTTAAATGGCCAAGTTCAAAGGCCTTTGCTCAGTCCTCAAAATCTCTGTAGCAAAAGACAGATAATTTAAAAATGGGCAAAATACCTGAGTAGGAGGCATTTCAGTAAAGAAGACATATGAATAGCTGAGGAGCATATGAAAAGGTGCTCAGCATGACTTGCCATCAAGAAAATGGAAATCAAAATTATGAGATACCACTTAGACATACATGTATGGAATGGCTACATTCAAAAACACAGATAATACCAAGTCTTTGGTAGGAATGTGGAGAGACTGGAATCATTATACATCACTGGTGGTAATAAAATATGATGCAGCTATTTTGGAAAACTTTGTTAGTTTCCTATGTCCACACACAGACCTACATGTGATTATTTATGACAGCATAATAGGCCTAAACTGGAAACAACTAAAATATTCACCAATGATGAATAAACAAAATTATACCCATAAAATAGAATACGATTCATCAATAAAATGTCACAAAGTATTAATAAGTGTTGTAACATGGATGTATCTCAAAAACATGCTACGTGAATGAAGCCAGGCACAGAAGACATAGTGTCTTTGTGTCACTATGTAGTTCCATTTATATGAATGGTACAGAAAAGCAAATCTATAGAAATAAAGAGTAAATTAGTGATTGCCTGGGGCAAGCAATAGGAATAGAGAGTAACCGCAAATGAGTACAACAAATCTTTTTTATTTATTGACTATATACTCTAGGCTACATTATAAATCCCTGTGGCTATTTTATAATTACTAATTTGTACTTCTTTATCCTTTCAGCTTATTCACCCAGACCCCCAACTTCCCTCCCCTCTGGCAATCACCAATTTATTCTCTGTATCTGGGAATCTGTTTTCGTTTACTTTGTTCATTTCTTTTTTTCCTTAGATTCAGTACATAAGTGAAATCATATGGTGTTTATCTTTCTCTGTATGACTTATTTCCTTCAGCATAATATCCCCTAGGTCCATTCATATTGTTATAAATTGTAAGATTTCAGTTTTTAATAGCCGAGTTCCATTCCGTTGTATATATGAACCATAACTTCTTTATCCAATTATCTGTTGATCGACACTTAAGTCGCTTCCATAACTTGGCTATTGTGAATAGCACTGCTGTGAACTTAGGGATGCATAAATCCTTACAAATTATTGTTGTAGTTTTCTTTGGATAAACACCTAGAAATGAAATTGCTTGGTCGAAATGTAGTCATCTTTTTGAGGAAACTCCAAACCGTTTTACAGAACGGCTGTACCAATTTGCAATCTCACCAGCAGTATACAAGGGCTCCCTTTTCTCTACATCCTTGCCAACACATGTTGTTTTTTTATTTATTGATGATAGCCAATCTGACAGGTGTGAGGTGATACCCATTGTAGTTTTAATTTGCATTTATCTGATAATTAGTGACCTTGAGCATCTTTTCAAAAGTCTATTAACCATCTGTATGTTCTCTTTGGAGAAATATGCACTTAGGTCTTTTGCCCATTCTTCAATTAGATGTTTGTTTGTTTGTTTGTTTGTTTGTTTTTGTTGTTGTTGAGTTGTATGTGTTTTTTTATAAATTTTGTATATTAACCCTTTGTAACATGTATCATAGGCAAATATCTTCTCCCATTCAGTAGGTTGTCTTTTCATTTTGTTGGTGGTTTCTTCTGCTGTGCAAAACCTTTTTAGTTCGATGCAGTCCCATTTGTTTATTTTATCTTCTGTTTCCCTTGTCCGAGGAGATATATTTGAAAAGAAACTACTGTGAGCAATATCAGAGAGTTTACTGCCTATGTTTTTTTCTAGAAGTTTTAAGGTTTGAGGTCTTACGTTTAAGTCTTTAAACCATTTAGTTTTTTCTCGTATGTGGTGTAAGAAGATGGTCCAATTTCTTTTTTTTTTTTGGCACTATCTGTCCAGTTTTCCCAGTGCCATTTATTAAAGAGAATTCTTTACCCCATTGTGTATTCTTGCCTCCTTTGTCATAGATTAATTTACTACATAGGCATAGCTTTATTTGGGGGCTCTTTACTCTGCTCCTTTGATCTATGTGTCTATTTTTATGCTACTACCATGCTGTTTTGATTACTACAGTTTTGTAGTATAGATTGATATCAGGTAGTTGATACCTCTAACTTTATTCTTTTCCAAGATTGCCATGGTTATTCTGAATCTTTTATGATTCCATATACATTTTTGGATTATTTGTTCCAGTTCTCTGAAAAATGCTATTGGTATTTTGATAGGGACTGTATTTACTCTATAAATAGCTTTGGGTAGTATGGTCATTTTAATGATGTTGACTCTTCCTACCCATGAGCATGGTACATACTTCCACTTACTTGTATCTTCTTCAATTTCTTTTTTCAATCTCATAATTTTCTCAGAATGGGTCTTTTACTTCCTTGGTTAATTTGATTCCTAGGTATTTTATTGTTTTTGATGAAATTGTAAATGGGATTATTTTCTTCATTTCCCTTCCTAATAATTCATTAGTATATAAAAATACAACTGACTTCTGAATATTAACTTTATATTCTATGACTTTACTAAATTCATTTATCAGTTCTAAGAGTTTTTTTGGTGGAATCTTTAGGGTTCTCTCTATTTTGATTTGTTTGCTGTTTTCTCTCTAGTTCTTTTAACTGTAAATTAGATTTTTTTTTATTTGAGTTTTTTGTTGTTGTTGTTTCTTGAGGTAGGTAGGCCTGTATTGCTATAAATTTCTTTCTTAGGACCAGTTTTGCTGTGTCCCATACATTTTGAGTCATTTTGTTTTCATGTTCATTTGTTTCTAGGTGTCTTTTGATTTCTTCACTGATCTCATTGTTAACCCATTTATTGCTTAGTAGCATTTTGTTTAAACTCCATGTCTTTGTGTATTTTCCAGTTTGTTTTCTTGTAGTTGATTTCTAGTTTCATATCATTGTGGTTTGAGAAGGCACTTGATATGATTTCAGTCTTCTTAAATTTATTGATTTTTGTGTTGTGGCCTAACATGTGATCTGTCCTGGAAAATGTTCCATGTGCACTTGAGAAGAATGTATATTCTGCTGCTTTGGAGTGAACTGAAAATATCAATTAAATCCATCTGGTCTAGTGTGTCACTTAAGGCTGCTGTTTCCTTATTGATTTTCTGCATGAAAGATCTGTCCTTTGGTGTCAGTGAGGTGTTAAGGTCTCTTACGATGAGTGTATTATGTGAATCTCTCCTTTTATGTTGGTCAATAATTGTTTTATATATGCAGGTGCTCCTATATCGAGTGTGTATTTGTTTATTGGGGTTATATCTTCTTGTTGTTTTGATTCCTTTATCATTATGCAATGCCCTCCTTTGTCTTTTAATATAGCCTTTGTTTTAATGTCTATTTTGTCTGATATAATTTTCGTTACCTTGGTTTTTTTTTTCATTTCCATTTGCATGAAATATCTTTTTGCATCTTTTTACTTTCAGTCTGTATGTGTAATTTGATCTGAGGTGGCTCTCTTGTAAACAGCATATGTATATATGTATGAGTATTATTTAGTTATCCATTCAACTACATTATGTCTTTTGATTACAGCATTTAATCCACTTACGTTAAAAGTGATTATTGATAGGTACATAGTCATTGCCATTTCATTATTTGTATTTGGGTTTTCCCCCTCTTCTTTTTATATAAGACCCCTTGACATTTCTTGTAATTCTGGCTTGTTGGTGATACATTCCTTTATGTTTTTCCTGTCTGGGAATCTCTTTATCTCACCTTCAATTTTAATTGATAGTCTTGCTAAGTAGAGTAGACTTGTTTGTAAATTCTTGTTTTTCATTACTTTGAATATTCTGTGCCCATCCTTTCTGGCCTGCAAAGTTTCTGTTGAAAAGTCAGATGACATTCTTATGGGATCTCCCTTGGAAGTAACTAGCTGCCTTTCTCTTGCTGCTTTTAGAATTCTCTCTTTACTGCCAACATTTGGCATTTTAATGACTCTGTCTTGGTGTGCGTCTGTTTGGGTTCATCTTATTTGGGACTCTTTGTGCTTCTTGGACTTGTATGTCTATTTCTTTCTCCAGGTTAGGACATTTTTCTGTCATTATTTCTTCAAATAGGTTCTCAGTGCCTTGCTCACTCTTCTCCTTGTATGAGAATTTATATTAATATGGCTAGGAATTCAGCTGTGTTTAATGTTTGTTGCAGCTATAGGACTACAGCTTCAAATTCTTTCCGTGTCCATTGTTTTTGTTTTTGTTTTTATTTTTGTTTTTGCTTCTTTTCTTGATTTGAGAGCTGTTCTTGATAAAATTCTTCAAGAAGTTCTCTGCCTTGCAGGTCTTGCAGACCTTTTAGCTGTAATACACTGTTATACTAAAGCTTGTTGGTGCGGTGGTAGGTGTAGCAGATGAGAAAGTTTCAAATATTTTGATTAAGTTTCAACCATTTAGTGGAACTGTTTCTTGGAGCTGTGGCCTTCACATGTGTTTATGTTCTTCCATCCTCTGCTCCCTTCCCTGGCTTCAGTGGTTCCAATCTGTTGCCTTGAAGTTCTTTCTCCCTTGATACTATGCCCACCCCACCCCGCCACCTCAGTTTAGTGTTAGAGTGGAGCAGAATTTCCTTCTCCTACTAGGATAAGATTTCAAAATTGCCCTCTGAAAAATTCTTTCCCACTGGAGACAAGGTATTTATTGGGGAAGAGTCTAGGACAGTTTCTTTTCCCTTTCTCCTAACAAAGCCATGAGGGGAGCTTTCTCAGAGTCTAACCATGAGGACCTGGTGTGATTCCTGATGGAAAAGTTCAGATGTATAAGCATCCTCCTGTGACCCCAGGACTTTCTCCCTCAGCCTCCAGCAATTTATCATAGTTATTATTTAAATGTTCTTACCAGTTTATAGTGTCTATCATCTTCTGCTCAGGTAAGCAATTTTGTCCTTGCCCACCCCTGTGCTATATTTCCCTGGATGAACCTATCTCTACAAGTTTCGGGGAAGCAAGTTGACCTATGACCTCAGTTCTCTGGAGTCTAATAAAGTTACTAATCTTCAGTTTGTCCAGGTTTTCTCATTGTAAGAAAGGGAATGATGAATTCCAAACTCTTTACATCATGAAGATAAAAGTACACATCTCATCTCTTCTTATCTTAGAATCTTAGCAAGTTATTAAACCTTTTTGATCAATGTTTTTTTCACCTGAAAAATGGGAACAAAGTGCTTATTTCATGAAGTTGCTGTGAAGTAATAACCTTTAAAAAAACATGCACCATAGTGAGTAGGGTCTCAATAGTGCTCTCCCCTTTCCCCATAATGCCAAGTAACCATTGTACTCAATTAAAAGGAATGATTATTGATCAGTCAACATGGTTTTGAGCTATATAAACATTAAAATTTTTTTTATAATGAAGTGGATTTTATTTTATAATAGCATATAAACTAGTTGCTCCACAACTATATCTAAACAAAACAGAATAATTCAATAAATTACTCATTCTAGTAATGTGGTCTGCCTAGTCAACAAAATATACATGTATACTTTCCTAAGACTGCCATAAAAATTACAACAAACATGGTGGCTTAAATAAACAAACATTTATTCTCTCACAGTTCTAGAGCCTGGCAGATCAAAATCCAGTTGTTGGCAGGTCCATGCTCACTGTGAGGCTCTCAAGGAAAATCTGTACTTGCTTCTTCCAGCTTCTGGTAGCTCCAGGCATTATTTCTTGCCATGTAACTCCAATATGCACCTCTATTTTTACCTGGCCTTCTCTCCGATTTTCCTTTTTCATCACTGGATTTATGGCTTACCCAGATAATTCAGGACAACCTCATCTCAAGACCTTAACTTAATTACATAGGCAAAGACCCCTTTTTCCAAATAAGTTCATGTTCATGGGTTCTGGGAGTTAGTTGTGGACATATCTGGGGGGAGGCCACAATTCAACCTACTAAAAAGCATTAGCTAAATTAGTTGTTGTACTGAGCCAATCTATCAGTTTGATCAAAGAATAAACCTTGAAGTTCTGTGTAAAGTTCTTGATTGCCCTAGAAAAACAGAGTGAAGTGCTTTTATTACCATATCTAATATAACAGATTCCATGATACAATCATCAGAGCTAGATACTCAAGGAAACATGATTAACCATATCAACTTACTGTTTTCCCCAGAGTGGATCATAATATTTTACCATCAGAGGCAATTCTAGATCTTTCTTTTGAATAGAGAGGAAGCAAATAATATGGTCCTTATGCTGTAAGTGGAAAATTAAGCCAGAAGAGTAATCTAGTTAAACAGTTTAATTGGAAATGCTGACGGAGAGACTCGCAGTGTTGGTAGAGCTCTTCATTAGTCTGTCAGCATAGCTGCACCACTTCATCTTCTCCTTTTCTTTCTTAAATTTCAATCTGGGCTCCAGAACCAAAGAGGTTCTATTTTGCATGCATCAGTAACAATTAGCAATTTACACTTAGATATCCTCCTCCGTCACATCACAGCAGCCGCTTGGGAGTCCTCATCTACTGTGATAAGCAGGTTTTCTGTTTTATTTCTCCCTGATTCAGTGTACATGCCAAGGGTGGAGTGCAGAGCTGAGTAAATAGGACAGCAAGGAGACAATAACATTCCATTTCCAGATTAACAAAAACGGTAGTTTTAAAATCCAACAACAATTTTTAAAGTCTGTCATTTCTTTTCAGAATGTTTAGATATTTGCTTGGCTATCATGCTTCGGCTTCACTTCTGGGCATATACATAGCATTGAAGAGTAAGCGCACCTCTGATTGATGCAGAGCAATATGAAATTGAACAGCTTATTGGGAGGATTATTCACAAGAACATTTATCCGATTTCAGAATAAGAACTAGGTATTAGCTGACTCAGTGATATGTTGACAGTTTTAGATTCTCTAGCCATAACTTTTAAACCTATATGAGGAAAAAAGGAAGTGGTGGGTAAATTAGTAACTGGATCTAATGTGTTTTTTTTTTTTTACTACTAACAACCTATATTGAAATATTCCTAATGGATATGGTAATATCCTAGTTTTGTACCTTAAAAAATCTATTTAATTTGTTTCTGTTATCAAATAAACATTAGTCACTTGGTGGTCCACATCCATAGCCCTAGTTTGCTTTTCAGTAGATAAACATGTGCTCTGTTCAACCTAAGCAAAATGATGGGAGAGGATAAACAATGGAGCACGTGATGCACCTAAGGTGGACATAGGTTGCAGTCAGTGATAAAGTGGGCAGGTGCCTCATGGGTTCTCTCTGATCCTTGCATGTTCTATTGTGCTGTTTTAGGCAGCAGTTTTAGATCCAGAACACTGACCTAAGAGAACAATGTTAGCTACCTTTGTCAAGAATTAATTACATTCAAAGTTTTAGTATTCGAGATCTTGTTAATCTTCACAACTTGCCTATCAGGCAACTGTTTTTAATTTCATATCTTATATGACAAATATGGGACTTAAAAGGTTAAGGAACTTGCCAGTGTTCTCACTAAGCAGGAATTTATGGGAAGAGCTGTTTGACTCCAAACTCTATGCTCTAAACTATGAATGTACTATCCATCATGAATAATAAATACTTGGTTAGCACTATGGTTTTACACATTTAATGATTATAAGAACTACAGAATGCAGGTGCTAACCAAGATGGCCATAATATTCTCCTCAGCTTTACTAAATCTTATAAAAGCTTCCTCTTGACTTTTGGCCTCTGACCTCCTTTTTCTTAGAGCATTTGCTTTAGAAAACTTGCAATTGTAATTTTTTTCTGTCCTTTTAAAATTATTATGAAAGATAGCACCCCACATCTCAGTCTCTGTGGGAAGAAGGAGCCTAAGCTTGGTGGGCACCTTGCTGAAACTTGTAAAACTACCTCTCATCATAAATATATGAGAAAGATTACTTTGTATTTGAGTAAGACCAATTAGCAAATGCAGATGGTTTATGATCTTCCCATCTCAGCTCTTAAAAACTCTACCCCCATTTTTTCAGTGGAGTCAAGCTCAGATTCTTTCTGGTTTCTCTCTCTATTTCAATAGCCTTGAATAAAATCTTCCTTGCTTGTTTAATTTGTCCAGTGTAATGTTTGTTTGGATCATTATTTTTAATTACCATTTTATAGATGAGAACACTGAAACACAAAAATGAATTAATTTACCCATGATCACACAACTGGTAGAGCCAGGACTAGAATCCAGGCAGTCTGCTTTTGAGGCCATGTCTGAATCAGTATACCGCAAAGGTAAGTAGAATATTCACAGGGTTATGGAAAGGTTTGTGAAACCCAGAATCTTCATGTAATAGGTACTTAAGAGCTGAAAGCTGTGATTATGGAAAGGAAGAAGGAAAATATGACTCGAGTCAAGCAGATCTGGTTTGGAGACAGGCAACACCTCTTAGCAACTTTCCAGCCTTGGGTGATTACAATAATCATTCCTGAGGTTTGTGCTTACTCTGTTCCTTGTGGACGAATAGGAGCGCAAGTGTTCTCATTGCCTAGACTGGTATTACCACTACTCTTGACTATCTAATAGAAAGCAAAATCATCACTGAGAAATGACAGCCTAGTGTGTCTGTAACATTTTTGAATGACATCTCACCCTATGTCTAATAAGTTCAAGAAAGAAATGTGAATGGACCATTTTCTTTCTTTTTTTTTTTAAATTTTAAAATTATTATACACCATCTACCTTCACCCTCCCCGCTACCCTCTGGTAACCAATAGTCTATTGTCCATGTCCATGAGTGTCTGTTTTTCGTTCATTGTTTTTAGGTTTATATTCCACATAAAGTAATACTATGTGGTTTTCAACTTTTTCTGTCTGGCCTATTTTGCTTAGCATGATTATCTTAAGATCCATCCATGTTGTTGCAAATGACAGTGTTTCATCTCTTCTTATGGCTGTCATATTCCAATATATATGTGTACCACAGCTTCTTTAGCCAAACATCTATCATAGAACACTTCAGTTGCTTCCACGTTCTGGCCACTGTCAATAATGCTAATATAAACATTGGTGTGCAAATATCTTTATGGATATGAGTTTTCAAGTCTTTAGGGAAATACCCAGTAGAGGGATTGCTGGTTCATATTGTAGATCAATTCTTAGTTTTTTGAAGAATCTCCATACTGCTTTCCATAGTGGCTGTACCAATTTGCAGTCCCACCAGCAGTGTGTGAGGGTCCTTTTTATACACATCCTCTCTAACACATGTTGTTACTTGTTCTATCGATTATAGCTATTCTAAAAGGTATGAACTGGTATCTCATCATGGTTTTGATTTGCATTTCCCTTATAGCTAGTGATATTGAGTATCCTTTCATATGTTCGTTGGCCATTTGTATGTCTTCTTTGGAGAAGTGTCTGTTCAGGTCCTCTGCTCATTTTTTAATTGAACTGTTTGTTGTTGTCACTGTTGTTGTTGTTGTTGTTATTGCTGTTGTTGAGTTGTATGAGTTCTTTGTATATTCTGGATATTAGGCCCTTATTGGAGGTATTGCTTGCAAATATATTTTCCCATTCAGATGATTGTCTCTTTACCTTGTTGATGTTTTCTTTTGCTGAGCAGATGCTTTTTAGTTTGATGTAGTCCCATTCATTTATTTTTGCTTTCACTTCCCTTGCTTTTGAGGTCAAATTCATAAAATCCTTTTTAAGTCCAAGGACGAATGGACCATTTTCAAGACAAATAGACTCAAAATTCCGTTTAATAGGTTTGAGGACACCAAATGAAAGATTTAATTATGAGATATGAAGTTAAATTCAGTCACAGAAACTAATATGTACACAGAGCACATAGTAAATTGTGGAGAGAGATGTGCATTTATGCTCAAAAAAGCAGCTTATCGATTTCAATTGGATATGACTTAAGCCAGCTTTGTATTATATCACCATTAAAAAAGCAAATGTGATACTCTGATCCTTTAATCAAGAACTAGAGTAAGACAAAGCGATGCTAATTGCTAATTAAGATGCTAATTTCTATCCATTTTCATTTTTAATAAATTGAGAGCAACTGATTTTAGGAAGTTTCAAGTGCTACAATAGTTTTTATTCTACTGAGTCCTCAGGAATTTGCCTCGGGAGCCAATTGGTTTCAGTTTCTATTATGAAGAATGTAAAAAACTGAAAGGAAGAGAGAAAAAACATTTCGAATTAGGAAAGGGAAAGTATTTTAGGTCATTTAATGTGCTTTCAAATGTACACAAAGAATTGAGGATAGCGGCTTTCACTAGAAAGTGAAACTACGCCACAGTTGGAGAGGGGAAGCCAAAGGTTAGTAGGTAGTCATAGTAACTAATAATGCTATGTAACCTTTATCGAAAGCTAATTAAGTGTCTATGACTGATTCAAAGGCCTTGCATGTGTTAGGAATAATTCTCACAACAATCCTTTAGTTAATAGGATTCCCATAACCTTGTGTACAACAATCCCTGTTTTACAGTCAAAATAAATAAATAAATAAAGTGAAACAGAGTGGTGCAGTCATTTGCCCAAGGTCACACAGGTAGGAAGGTAAGATGAATCCATGGTCTGATACCAGGTTTTATGTTCATAATCAACAAAGATAGCATGTACAGTGAGGGAGACAGGCAATTGTAATTTTGCATAAATGAAATTATCAAAGTGTCTAGGGCTCTTGGGGCTGGGGCAGGGAGCTTTTCATATTCTGTAATGCTGAAAATCACTAAAATCAAATTTGTGGGAAGAAAGATTATCCTTTTCTTTTATCTGTGCCTGGAGAACCAGAGAGATAAAGAATGTATAAAAATGGGAAACTGTGAAAGCATTTCCTTGAATAGAGGAAACTAAAGTACATAATAAGAGGATTATTATTGTGGGGATGATTTTTAATGAACTCAGTCACCTGATGGAGCTACTGGAGAGGAATACATGCCTAGAAGTTTACTAGATAATTAACAAAATAAATACTATAAATTTAATCGATAGTGCACTAACTTTCTGGAAGTGAAGGTAGGCTGACATTAAACCTGCATTGCATTGGGACGACAAATCACTCAGGTGTAATGTCATCTAAATTCTTTATGCTATCTATTCAGCACATAGCATGAATAGCATATGGTGACGTAGGCTTGCATTCTAAACGTGGCAGTACTGGATGAATATTGGCAAGTTGTGTCTTTAATATAAAATATATTTTCAACTTCTTTGTAGCATTCAACAATTTATAAATAATTAACTGAGCAATTGTTTAGCGTCTGCTTTCACCATTTAAATATTAAGTTCTGGATGAACAGCAGCCATATTTCTGACAATGATTCAGAAACACAAGATAGCACTTACAATGAGGGAGAGATGCAATTGTAATTTTGCATAAATGAAATTATTTTTAAATATTAAGTAATGTGAAGAAAATCAAGAGAATCCTGTGAGAGAGGAGATCTGTTAACAACTTTCCCTTTGACCAAAAAATCACCTTATTGAATCAAAAGTGTCTACATTAAGCTGTCTACTGGGAGAGAGTTTGGAACTCATACTCAGTTTATAGAAATAAATGTAGTTGCAGTCTGTGCATCTATAAAGCTTTATGTTGCAGTATTATGCCTATTACACAGCTAGAGATAATGTGTAGGTGGAGAATAGAGAATATAGCATACTACATAGCCCTATGCCACTAGAGTCACGTCAACATTAGATTTTAAGCCAGAATGGAGACTGAGGATAAGATGGAAAAGGGTGAGGAAAGCATGGTACCACAAATACAATCCCCTAAAACAGTGTTTTAACCAACAGATGTTTAAAAGTCAAGTAAGATAAAAGCAAAGGAGGTGGAGACCAGTGAAAACCTAGACAGACTGTTAGTTTTGTCGAGGGCACAGATACTTTTGGATAGGTAATAACATAGGGGACAAGTTAAAACTCAAGAGTCAACCACCTAGTCTTGTTTTTTGAGGGGTTCACTATCTGGGTAGCAAGACAGGACAAATCCACAACAAGCACATCACAAAATGGCAATTACAGTCAAGTTCCATGCAACTATAATCCAGAAGAACCAAAGGTAAAGATGAGCTGGGGAAGCCAAAGAGAGCATCAAAGGATACAAGACTGGATTGGTGTTATAAAGAAACCAGGAATTAGATACGTGGAGAGATGGAGGAAAATGTTATGGGCAAGGGGTTTGGCCAACATGAGCAGGTGGGAGAAACTAGTTGCTCCATTGAGCTGCAACGCAAGATTTTTCTTCAGAATAATGGAGGATATGATGAAAGAGGTAGAGATCAAGGGGATAAGGTTTCTGAAGGTGGCTCAGCAAGACTAGGATGAGGTTTTTGAAAGAGGGAAAAAGCAGAAACTGGAGGACAATGTTCTACAAGGTGGCACAAATCTGACCATCTTCTTACTGACAAAATGACCATGAAAAAAAGAGTAGCAATCTAGGCAAATAGATTGCACACAATTTCTTTTAGCTTCAGACATAGACACCTATATTTATTTTCAGTGCTCTTTTACGAAGTTAAAAAAATCATGTAATCATATTCATTCATTTTAAATATACCCCCACCCACCCACACACACAAACTAGCTTTTTATTTCTTTTAAAGGCTGACATGTGGCTCGGAATTGTGGTTTAAGACAATTTTGGTGACAGGTCAAACATTTTTGAAATGAGTTTCTACACTCTGCTATTTGAGCAGAATATTCTGAATGCAGTGGCATGTGCAAAATAAGATATTTAATATCTCAAGCCTTGAAGATGAATGTTACAGCATCTGAACAAGAATAAGCACCATGATTATTCAATTACCTTGCATCCCAGGGTCTTATATGCCATCAGGTTTCCCAGCGTGCTGATCTATTTACTGCTAAATTGAATAATTCCACCTAAAGGGGATAGTGTACTCTTACTGACAGATTGTCCCTAACCTCCCTGATTTCACAGCATTGGTGCACAAATACTCTATAAAGAAACAGTTCCTTGTGTGCATTGGGTCTGATGGAAATAACAGCTGCCAAAAAGACTACATTAGCCTAATCTTATTTCATTTCATTTTGGTGGTATTCGCCTTTTAAAATACAATTGGTTTTGGCAATGTTTGAAACAGGCACAAGTAACAGACATCTCCATTATACTGGTGATGGTCCTGCTGCTTTCTCCTGAAGGCTTTTTCAAATGATGTACGAAATAACTTTACAGCTTCCATGTTTGTCCAATAACATTTGATTAAACTGTTAAACTGAGCGTAAAGATTACTCTTCTTAGATCATCACTTTCTCACTGATGTTTGGCACTTTATTTAAAGAAATAAGCTCGGTGTAGTGTTTTACCTCCTTCTCTGTCAAGACAATGGCAAAACTGGATTGACTGTGAGGTTTAAAACTGGTTTATTTTCTCTTTTACATCATCCATGGTCTGTTGAGACAACAGATGCATTTGATATTAATTAATAGATGTCCATTTCTACTCTCCCCCAGAGCATTAAAATAACCTTATTTTAAGTTGGTCTAGTTTTACTATAACTTATGTGATTTAAAAAAATGTACACACACACACACACACACACACACACACACACCCCTCAGTAGATGGCGCAAACTTCCATCCAGGTGTCCAAATCCAAACCTAAAGTCTCTCTAACCTCTCTTCCTCACTGCTCCCGTCACCAACAAGTCCTATTGGCTCTTTCAGTAAAAGAATGTCAAAACATGATTCTCTTCACCTCGGTCACAAACCTAGTTACATACCTAGTCACATCTTTTCTTCCCTGGAATATACCCCGGGCACCTAACTGGGTCTTCTAGTTTCTACTCTTTCTTTTAAAACCATTCTCCACATAGCAGCCAAAGTAATCTTTCAAAACCACTCCACTTTAAAAAAATTATCTCCACATAGTACTAAAGATAAAAGCTGATGTTCTAAGGTTGCGATTAGGGGATGGTGGACTATATTTGGTTAGTCTAAGTCATACCACATCCCTTTGACCAAAAAGCACAGTGAGATCCCCACAACACCACCAATCAAACCACATTGAATGAATTCTCCTTAAAGAAAAGTTGGGGTTCTGATACCTAAAGAGGAAGGAATGTTCCAAAGGCAAACAATGGGTATGTATTATAGCTTCTTAATGAAATCCTCATTGGATCGAGAAAAGTAAAAATGGTATATTAAATTTTTATGAAGGTAAATATATTTAATTTTATAAAGTTCTTTGTTTTGTACTGCCCTTTATAAGTTTTTTTCTTGGTACTAAAATGCCCTTTTAATAAGTTATAGTAATATCAGATTACAGTTTTCATTTTATGTTTTTCTTGGCAAAATAAGATTAGCAACTCTATGATAGTCCCCTAAAATGTAATTTTATGTGCACATAATATCCAAATCTTTGGGAATCTTTAATCTAGAGCACACATTTCCAAAGTGCATTGTAAACTGCGATTGAAGTTACCTGTAAAAAAAAAAAAAGGATGGGAGGAATTTATTGAC
This sequence comes from Rousettus aegyptiacus, assembly GCF_014176215.1. Lineage (NCBI taxonomy): Eukaryota > Metazoa > Chordata > Mammalia > Chiroptera > Pteropodidae > Rousettus > Rousettus aegyptiacus. The sequence goes on along the minus strand of NW_023416293.1, from coordinate 21,414,939 downwards.
AAATATGCTCATAAGTGCTTGGTTAAGAAATATCTTTTAAAAGATGTTCTTACTACAGAACTTCTCAGAACCTTAAAAATTATAATGTACATTGTGAATTCCAAAAAAAAAAAGATACAGTATACAGCACATCACACAATTATTTGACCAAAGAATTCTTTCATGAAGAATCATCTAAACAGACTTGTCCTGGGGACTGTTAACATAGAGACTCATGAAACACTTCACCACGTATTTGATGTTTGCAGGTAAGTATAAATGCATCATTATGCTTCTTTATAGAAAGGGACACAACTGAAATTAAGATATATATTCAGACATTGTGTCACGTCAACTTTGGCTAAAATTTTAGTGTTTTCAAAATATTATTTTCTTAGCTTTACCTGTACATTTATGAAAAATAATTCCTATTTACATGCTTAGATTTTCACAAGTGACTTTAAAATGTCAAGCCATTGTATGAATTTAAAAAGGATCTTTAGATCTTTACTGAAGTTGTATTACTGTTGCCAGAATAACTATCAAGTATTCCTGGGCAGGGGAAGACAGACAAATATCTCTTTAGTATTAGGCATTGAATAAAGCAAAAGACTTGGAAATGTGTGATGGAACAGGGCGTTACCAAACTGTTGTCTTTGTTCCTGTAAATTAGAGCTAACAATTTTCATTCGATGACAAAGAGTCATGAGACAGTTACACAGCTCCTCTCAAAAAAACAGAAATACCAAGTATCATTATGCTTTTTGTAAAATTATGCTGGTTACATAAGAGGACTCGAATAGTTTTATAATTAGCACTTGTTTATAGATGTCTTATACTATGTCATGCATGGAGTGGCAAAATGAGTTCTGATTCATTTAGATAGAATTTATTGAGGCCATATGGAGAAGTGAGAGAGCCAATATACTATACTAAAGAGACTAGACAAAGGACAAATAATTAAAACCAACACAATGACGGATCAATTCATAAACATCTCTATTATTGATAGAAAATGATTTAGAAAACATGGAGTAATACTTATTCAGGAGATTAGGGTCATCCACCCTATTTCTTTCTTTTTTCCTTCTTTTAGCCCTCCAGTTCTTCTCATGATTAATTTTAACAGATACTCAGAGTAGAATAAACTCTTTTTTAAGAGAGAAAGCAGTGAATGGCAGGGCCTGAGACTAAATTTTATATTGTGATCTCAATGCAAGAGGCTGTAGGTCTCAGGGTACAATGAGGAGAGGCACCATCACCTTCTGAGGTAGTGTTTGATGGCAGGGAATTAGTTAGAAGAGCAAGAACAGGTCATAGTACATGAAAGTCAGGTAATATGTAGCTCAGTTCTTACTCTGAAATCAAGCAAGGCGACGTACAGGGAATGTCCATATTCACCTCTAGCATTTCCAAATCACAAGAAAACAGGGGAGCAGGATTTCTCCAAATATGCGTACAATGCATTTATCTTTGAGCACAGGGATCAGGTAGAGGATATTAAAACACACACACACACACACACACACACACACACACACACACACACACTACAAAAAGAACACTCTAAGATCATTTCAAAGAAGGATCCATAGAAGAAAACATCATTTCTGGTTGGGATGGTTAGGAAAATGTTCAAAACTGGGGTAAGTTTTGAACTGGGGTAAAATACACTCAAACTTCCACCCTCATCACTACCACCAGCACCATTAACATGATGATCACCATCACCACGCCCACCACTATCATCATCATCATCATCATCATCATCGTCGTCATAGTAATCATCATTATAGCTAATATTTAATAAATTCTGTGTCTATCATTTTTCTAAACCCTTTACATGAATTAACTATTTCAATGTAACCTTTTCCCAAAATTAACTATTACATGAATTAACTATTTCAATGTAACCTTTTTTCAAAATTCCAGCTGAAATACAATTTTCCCCAGAATATGTTCCTGACTATCCTGCTCTGATTCCCTTCAATGTGATTTTTCTCTTTCTCTGTAAACTCAATTCTTCAGTGGCAAAGAACATTGTTCCACATAGTAATATAGATGTAAGTTACTTATTTACTTTCTCGAAGGGCATGTTGTGCCTGATTCCCTGTTACGTCTCTCAAAATACGCAGCCCATTGCCTTACTAGTGATTGTACAATAATTTTTTGGGCAAGTGAATAATTAAAAAATAATTCCCAATGATATATTTTTAAGATTGACTCTCATTTTGAAATATAAATATGTTTTTAAGCTATATCTTTCAAAGAAGTCAATTAATTACCTTCATCTATCTATGTCAAGCTGCATGTCTTTAAAATTTCTAGAACATAATGGACGAATTATATATGAATCTGATATTAGTTGTGATACCAAAGTAAGAGCTGATCATTAGCACAGTGAAAGGAACACACGTATGGAGAAGTGAGTAAAAGTATGTAGCACATTAAAAGAAATAAAGAAAAAAAGTGCTACTGGACATTTACACTATACATTCTTGATTTGCAAACTTTTATTTATAAGTTATGCCATCGAAGGTAGGAAAAGCAAAGAAGTGTCATCTAGAAAATAGCTCTGCCCTAGTCATTGGGTGCTTTGTGTGGTGGCGGTCGTTGCTATATATTACATCAAAATTCTAACTCTAAAGCCCTTACTTAGTATTCTTTTCATTCCAAAAAATGCCTTTACCCAGTTCAATCTGAGCAACCAACAGAGTTCTCCTAAGAAGCTTGTTAAGCTAAGCGATAAAAGCTTTATTACTCCTTTTTATAAATATGAATAATTAGGAACAGGGTTCCAATGATTTTCCTAAGCACACTGTAGCAGAAACTAGCTAACTAAATCCTCCTGGACACATGCCTGCCTGGTTGTGCCTATGTAATTGAGAACCAGGTAATGTAAGGTGAGCAGAATTTTTCAGGTCTGGTTCATAAAAACGTTCCATGTCTGAACCTCGAGGCATTTCAGTCTGCTAACAAGCATAGTGATCCTGGAAGCCACATACTCAAATTGAAGAAAAAGCCTGAGTCCCTGAATTATAACCCGGAAGAAAGCTGATGAGGAACAACTGTTTTGAACATTGTATAAATAAGAAAAAAAGATTTCCATTATAATGACTCAACTAATGAACTAAGATTTGAGGATTTATTTATTAGAACAGCCAAGGTTACCTTAAGAAACAGAGACATTTGTATATGGGAGTGGGATGTCATTATAATAAAAACTTAAATTGGCTTAGTCATGAGGTACATGGTTAGAAGTTATGTTTCAGAGGCTGGAAAGATGGAGATCTGTGTTAATCGGCAATAACTTTAAAAAAAAAAACCAAACTAAATGCTCAATTAGCCTCTAACTTGGGGAAAGTGAATGGAGAAAATTAGAGTCTTGGGTATTTACTAGCATTGGATGCCACTGGCAAGTTTTAACTCCCCCTCTCCCCCGCCCCCCCCAAAAAAGTGATCTTATGGCAAGAATTGGTTAGTTCTCAAGCAGAGTGAGACAGAGCTAGAATTTAAGTGCCTTGTTGCATTGGAAAATGCAGACTGTTTGTGTATAGCAAATAGTAAAAGATAATACTGAAAAAATTGAGTAAAAAATATTTCAATTGGAAAATATGATTCGGCTTTGCAGCAAAAAGCAGTTTAAAGATGTTCCCTTCCCATTCATGCCCACACTTTCACGAAGCCATAACACCTTTGTGATTACGTTGAGAGAGGCAATGGGCCAAGGAAGCAAAGAAAGCAGATTTAACACATGTATTTAGTAAAAAGTTTGGGTGTGATTGCTGGCATGTGGAACTCACTAGAAGAACAAACATCAGAAACTCCTAAGTTTTTGAGGAAATTATCTTGCCAGAAAACAAACAAACAAACAAACAAACAAACAAACAAACAACCCTGAGTGTAGATTTTGAAGCATCTGACAGTTTGAACCTTAAGACAATGTTCAGGTCCCCAGATCTGCACCAGCAGGTAGTGGGCAATAAAAGGTAGGCAGCCCCTCAGGAGAGACTATTCCACAATGTCCACTTCTGATGCGACCATAGAGAATAAAATGCCTCAAAATTAGGAACTAATCAACAAACTTCCCCTGCTTCTAAGACCAGGCCTTTTCCAATACCTGCCCAGCAAAAATAAGTATTTGCTTTGGTTCAGGGAATGCTGTGTGCCTCTCATTCTTCACTTCTCCAAATAGAAGTTTGTATTGGTCTTATCCTTTCTCTACTGCAGAATTGAGCATTGATTTGAGGTGGTGGGGAGGGGATAATTGTCTTTCTGTTCTTAGGCAGACCGAAAAAGAGCTCCATTTAGTTCTGATGGAATGTTGTGCATCACTGGAGGAATCCTGTTCTTTGAATTAGACCTAGTGTTAGAATGGGATTTTGATTTATCTTTGCCAAGCAGAGGGTCATAAGTGTATTTCACATGTAAGGAGAAAAATGAAACAAATCTGAAAAACAGAAAGTAGACCGTGGAAGATATTGGCAGCTGATCACTGAATTATTTCTTCTTTTTCCTTGGCAAGTAGCTAGACAAGATTTCTCATGATCCTTTGCAATTAGTCGTGGTATATAACTGAGTTTCAGCTGTTGGAAATGAATGAGATGATGTGTGCCACTTTCTAGGCATGGCCAGTAAAATATCCTGCACATAAAATTCCATGTTTTCCCTTTTTAGGTTGGTGAAGACAAGCCAGAGACTTTGAAAGCTACCTGGTGACAATGGCAGAGCTACAAGATGCAAAAACGCTGGATCCATGAATTGTCACTCAGAGGAGAGCTGACTGCTAATCAGAAACATCTGCTTTGGAGTTTATATGTGCAATAAATAAACTTCTATTTTGTTAAGAACTAAGGTTTACGAATTTTGCTGTTACAGCTGACAGCATAGTCCTAATAATATGTTCATATCTGTGTTAATAGAAATTGAATGTAAAGTTATTTTAAGTGCCCAACTGCTATTTCTCTTAATATGCTATCCTAAATCTCACTATGGTGATACATAAAGAAAGACAGAAATTAGTCATGACATTTTTAAAGTCTATTTTTCAATTACAGTTGAGATACTATATTGGTTTCAAGCGTACAATAGTGATAGACATTTACATGCTGTATGAAGTGATCACCCCAATTCTAGTGCCCATCTGACACCATGCATAGTTATAACAATATTACTGATCATATTTCCTGTGTATGTGGCTACATCCTTGTGACTAATTTTGTAACTGGCACTTTGTACTTCCTAATGCCTTTTACCTTTCTCATCCATCCCTGAATCTCACTCCCATTTGACGACCGTTCATTTGTTGTCTGCATTTACAGGGTTGTTTCTGTTTTGTTTTTTCGTTTATTTTGTTTTTATTTTAGATCCCACATATAAGTGAATTCATATGGTATTTGTCTTTTTCTGTCTGATTTATTTCACTTAGCATATTACTCAATAAGTCCACTCAATGTAGTCACAAATGGCAAGATTTCACTTATTTTTTTATGGCTGAGTAATATTCAAAAGTATATATGTATCACTTCTTTATGCACTCATCTATCAATAGATGCTTAAGTTTCTTCTATATCTGGCTATTGTAAATAATGCTACAATGAACACAGGGTTGCAGATGTCTTTTCGATTTAGATTTTGTTTTTCTTTGGCTAATTACCCAGAAGTAAAATTGCTGGGTCATATGGTAATTCTGTTTTTGTATTTTTTTGAGGAATCTCTGTATTGTTTTCCATAGTGGCTGTACCAATTTACAATCCCACCAACAGTACATAAGGATTCCTTTTTCTCCACATTCTTGAAAAAAACTTGTCTTTTTGATTTATTGATGATAGCCATTCTGACGGGTGTCAAGTGATATCTCATTATAGTTTTAACTTGTATTTCTCTGATGATAAGTGACATCGAGCATCTTTTCATATATCTATTGGCCATCTGTATGTTCTTTGGAGAAAAGTCTATTCAGGTCTTCTGCTCACTTTTCCATCAGATTTTTTTTAGTGTTAAGTTATGTAAGTTCCTTATACAGTTTGGATATTAGCCTCTTATCAGTTGTAACATTAAAGAATATTTTCTCCTATTCAATATGCTGTTTCTTTTTGTTTTGTTGATGGTTTCCTTTGCTGAGTGAAAACATTTTAGTTTTATGTAGTTACATTTGTTTATTTTTTATTTTGTTTCCCTTGTCCAGAAGACACACCACCCTCAAAAAATGTTAAACAGTTTGCTGCCAATGTTTTCTTTTAGGAGTTTTATCATTTGGGATCTTATATTTAAGTCTTTAATCCATTTGACTTGTGCTGCGCTTGGGCCTACTTAGCAATAGCTACAAGGCTTGCCAAGGTAGGTCGCTTCTTGTGGACCTTTAAGAGATTTTAGGAAAGTCTGTAGAGTGAACCAAAGTAGGCTACTTGTGTGGAGGAGCCTCTGGAGAAAGCTCAGGCTGAATGAAAAAGCTGTGTGGAGAGAGATTTCATAGAGTCACCAGGACATAGTGAATTGTGTTAGCCAGGTTAATAGAGAGCAAACATTTGGCACCTCCATATCTCAGGTCTGCTTAGGGGAAAGGAGGGCTTAGCAAAGGAATGATGGTGCCTGCCAGCAGTTTCAACCTTGGAGAAAGTTTCTCTGATCCTTGTCTCTCCAATCCTCACCATAAAGTTAGTCAATTTAGTTCCTCTCCATATGTCCTAGTTGCTTTTCTTGCTCTGGAGCTTAGATGAGTGAGTGTTGGCCACATGGATTTGTATGATGGCCCTTTTAGAACAATGTGTTCTGTCTTTTTCAGATGCAATCTCCACTGGCTTCCACAACCAGAGATATGAGAACACCTCTTTCTGTCACTTGTGCAACTGGCTGGGGAGCCCAATTTGGGGTTTGGGCCCTTCATTCCTCAGGGGGGAACTGCACAGCCAATATCCCTCTCGGTTGTTAAGTGCCACACTTTGGTTGTGGGATTTCCCTGTTCCGTGTAGCTGCCCTTCTTACCAGTCTTAGTGTGGCTTCTTTATATCTTTAGTTATAGGAATTCTGTTTAACTAGCCTTTAGGTGATTCTCAATGATAGTTGTTCTATAGTTCAGTTGTAATTTTGGTGTAATTTTTGAAGGAAGTGAGCATAGAATTTACCTACTCTGCCATCTTCACCAGAAATCTCAGTCATCTGCCTCCTTAAGACAATTTTTTACCTGTAGGAAAACTATGAAGAATAATTCAAGATGGCTACATCTCTAGACCCCTCTTGGCCTTTCAGTGCTTGCTATAAATAGAGTCCTTTCTTTAGAAAGCTGCCAACTAAATCTTGATGTGATAGAGCCATTGGAAAAGTAAAGAGCAATCATTTTTGCCCAAACTAGACTAAGATTATTTTCCAAAGAATTTTATTAATTTTTACAAATGGGCTTCTAAATATATTTGACATACATAGGCATGGAGCATTTAATGAACAGCTTTTTTTTTTCCTTCAAGGTCCTTTTACAAGAAGCTTGACATGTGTAGATAATTATGAAAAATTACATAGACTCACATTTTCCCCTTTAAAAAAACTTTTCCTGTTCTCAGAAATTTTACCCCGACTAATAGAAATAACTAAATAACTAACAGAATATATTACCCCTCCATAGGAACATGTCTCTACAACTCTTTTTTAAGTAAAATTTTTATATTTCTTCAACAGGACTGTATGTATTTGCATAAATTCAATTAAATACATATTTCAAAATCAAAAATAGGTATGACTGTGCTAGGATTCATTAATTCAAAGTTTAAATTGTAAAACTCTCAGAAAATATATCATAACTTTTAAGGTATATTTTTAATTTGATGATTAACTTTTGAAAGAAAAAATACTTCAGAAATACAGAATGTTGACAGAAGCTTATTAATTTTATTATTTCAAGTTTTAGTTTTTTGAATTCCTCTAATCTATAAAATATTACTGGGAAGCAAGTTTTACTATACTAATGATTTTTCATTAAGGTTAAATTATTTCAAATAATTTCAGAATTCAGTTTGGTATTACATACTTTCTGCTTTCTCATTGCCTCATTTCTTGTATTATTAACTTGAAATGCTGACCTGAAAAAAATAACTGCAAAAGCTTATCTGACTTTATGTCCTTCAGTAGATATATAGTCAATCTCTCCTATGAATATTTAATATACGAGTGACCCATAAAATATTGCAGCTCAACCCCCTATTCTGAGGTTAAGGCCCAAATTCCAACATTTTCTGCAGTCAGAGTTCTCCCTGTCTAGTGACAAAGGGGCCTTTATTACATTGACCCCTAAACTCCCAGTTCCCCCAATTATCCAGTGCAGATGTCCACCAGACATCAGACCTCAAACCAAACCAATTTCAAATTTATAAATTCCCTATCACAAGCAAGGAAAAGAGGAATATGAGTTTCAAGTTACTTAGTATACTTGGGATTGAGCAACTCTGTGTACTCAGACTCAGGGGTCAAAAGCTCAGGACCATGCATGGTCTTGAGCTAACCTTTGGTAAAGCAGGAATGATATCTTTAGAGAACTGTTTTCCATAGACTTAGAATTTCTTGTGCATTGGAAGCATATCTTATTTGTGGTATCTTTACAGCCTATCAAGTACTGGACATGGTGTAAATGTCTGTGGGATGACTTGTGAATAAAGAAGTAAAGACGTCCTTGAACATCCATAGAGATTGATACTGCAATGGAATACCTGTTATTCTTAAGTTAACTAAGAAGATATGAACCTCCATTATCTTTCAGACACAGAACTGTTATAAAGAAAAAGATGATTCCAGTTTCTTCCAAGTAAACCCTGTCATATGTGTGGGAGGCCTACAAATGTATATTATCTATTAACAATAATATATGGATTTAGTCTGTTTAACAAAGATACTTCATGCTCATAGAAAATTCAAGTACTACAAGAAGGAATTATGAAGAAGCATAAAACCCTAAAAGTCTACCACGCAGAACAAAAACTCCCACCAAGACTAGTGTAAGCATCTTCCCAAATAAGATTTTTTAGGTATGTCTTTGTTTATACTTTCTATAATTTATTTAGATTTTGTTTCTGCTGTATGGTTTCTACTTCTCTCCCTCTTATAAAATGAATGGACTATGTCTCTTTTTATTTTATTAGTAGTCACATATAATTTTAAATAGCACACTTTACCAAAGTTCATAATTTATTAATTTAAAAATATAACAATACTATTGAAATGATATAAAATATTAAGAATAGTCCAATTATATTTCCTGTTATCTCCACTTCATTATAGCATACTTCAAGATTTATATATCCCCTTTGTCCTAGAGAAATTATTATAAATTACGTCGGATAATGTTTGTATTCTCTTGTGAAGCTAGTATTTCCAATATACCTTGTAAAAATTTATATGTTCGAATTATTTTAATTCTCTTACTAATCCATTCATTCTACAAATGAGTTTTTAATTGCTATTACTTACATTCAGTTTATTAGATTATACAATATATTTCCTGAGTCTCTGAAATGTTGTGAATCTTCAAATGCATGTATTTTTATCTTCTTTTTATGTGAACAACATAGTTGGTTATAAAATACTTTAATTACACTATTCTGCCTCAAATTTTGTAGATATCGCTGCACCATATTTTAAGATACACAGTTGCAGAGGAAAAAGTTTATATCCAAGCTAGTTTTTTCCTTTATAATTTATGTTATGTATATGATTATAGAAATATTTATATATCCTTTCATCTCAATAACCTATCACTATTGTATTTTTTCTTCTTTAAGTTTATTTATATATAATTGACAAATAAAATCATATACATTTAAAGTATACACTGTGATAATTTGACATACGTGTACACTGTGACATGTTTACCACAATAAAGTTATTTAACAAATCGATTACTTCATATAGTTACGTATGTGTGTGTGTGTGTGTGTGTGTGTGTGTGTGTGTGTGTGTGTGTGAAGAGACTGCATGAGGTCTACTTTTTTAGGATATGTCAAGTATTCAATACAGTATTATTAACTATAATCACCATGCTGTATATCAAATCTCTAAAACTTACTCATTTTATAACTGAAAGTTTGTACCATTTGATCAACATCTTCTTGAGAATCTTTCCCACCTCCAGTCCCTGGCAACCACCATTCTACTATCTGTTTCTCTTAGTTACACCTTTTGTTCAGATTCCACATATAACCAATATCATACAGTATCCGTCTTTCTCTTTCTGATTTATTCACTTAACATAATGTCCTCCAGGTTCATCCACATTGTTGCAAATGGCAGGATTTTCTTCTTTTTCAAGGAATTAAATTTATGGGGGTAACACTGATTGATAACATTATCTAAATTTCAGGTGTACAACTTTATAATACAACATCTGTATACTCTATTGTGTGCTCAGCACCCTAAGTCTAGTCTCCTGCCATCACCATGTATTTGGCCCCTTTTAACCTCTTTCTCCTGTTGTCACCCCTTTTCCCTCTGGTAACCACAATTCTGTTGTCTGTATCTTTATTTATATGAGTTTTTTTTTTAATTTGCTGCTTTTTGTTTACTATCTCATATATAAGAAAAATCATTTTGTCCTTGTCCTTTTCTATCAGACTTATTTCATTTCACCTTGTCCTTTTCTGTCAGACTTATTTCAAGATTCATCCATGTTGTCAGAAATGGCAATGTTTCATCTTTTTATGGCTGAGTAGTATTCTGTTGTGTGTGTATATGTATAATATATATTTTTAAATTTCTTTTCCTTGTCTAATTGCTCTGGCTAGGACTTCCAATGCTAACATTGAATAATAGTGGTGAGACTAGGCATTCTTGTCTTGTTCCTTATCTTAGAGAAAAAGCTTTCAGTTTTTCACCATTGAATATGTGCATATATCACGTCTTCTATATCCAATCATCCATCCATTATATACAATATCCATGCTTTGGATATTGTATATAATGCTGCAACTTTCATATATCTGTTGCCCATCTGTATATCTTCCTTGGAAAAGCGTCTACCCAGTTCTCTGCCCATTTCTTTTATTGAATTACTTTATTGTTGTTGCTGTTGTTGTATTAGTTCTTATATTTTTGGATATTAGCCCTTTATTAAAGATATTAGTTATAAATATCTTCTTCCATTTGGTTGGTTGCCTTTTGTTTTGTTGATGGTTTCTTTTCCTGTCCATAAACATTTCAGTTTGATGTACTCCCATTCATTTATTTTTTCTTTTACTTCCCTGCCTTTGAGATCAAATTCCCCAAAATTTCTCTGAGACCAAGGTCTATGAGTTTAGAACCTATGTTTCTTCCATGTATTTTATTTTTCAGATCTTATACTCAGGTCTTTAACCCATTTTGAGTTATTTTTGTGTACGGTGTTAGATGGCGGTCTAGATTCATTCTTTTGCACGTGGCATTTCAGTTTCCCCAACATCATTTATTGAAGACATTTTCCTTTCTCCATAATATATTTTTGGCTCCTTTGTCAAAAATTAGTTGACCATGTAAGTGTGGGTTTATCTTTGGGGTTTCAATTCTATTACATTGGTTTATGTAATTTTTTTTCTTCCAACACCAAACTGTTTGGTAGTTGTAGCTTAGTAATATAGTTTAAAGTCAAGGAGTATGATACCTCTGACTTTTTTCTTTTTTCTTAGGATTGCTTTGGCTGTTTGGAATATTTCATGGTTCCATACAAATTTGAGAATGTTTCTGTAAAAAAAAAAAAATGTATTGGAATTTTAATTGGTCCTTCATTAAATATGTATATTGTTTTTAGTATGGCCATTTTAACAATGTTATCTCTTCCAATCCATGAATACAGAATATCTTTCCATTTTTTTGTGTGTCTTCTTCAATCTCTTTCAACAATGTCTTACAGTTTGCAGTACATAGGTCCTTTACTTTCTCTGTTAAATTTATGCCTAGATACTTTACCTGTTTTGTTACAATTGTAAGTGAAATAATTTTTTCATTTTTTTGATATTTTATTGTTAGGAATGGATTTTTGTATATTGATTTTGTAACTTTATTGTATTGTTTATTGTTTCTAATAGTCCCTTCGTAGAGTCTTTAGAATTTTCTATATATAGAATTATGTCATCTGCAAATAGTGAGTTTACCTCTTTATTCCCAATTTTAATGCCTTTTATTTCTTTTTCTTGACTGATTTATCTAGCTAAAACTTCCAGTAATAATGTTGAATACAAGTGGCAAGAGTGGATATCCTTGTCTTATTCTTGATCTTAGAAAAAAGCTTTCAGTTTTTCACCATTGAGTATATTAGCTGTGGATTTGTCATATATGGGTTTATTACTTTGGGGTACTTTCCTTCTATACCTATTTTGTTGAGTGTTTTAATCATAAGTGGATGTCGCATCTTATCAAATGCTTTTCCACATCTATTGATATGATATGTAACTTTATTCTTTATTTTTTTAAAGTGGTATATTACATCAATTAATTTGCATATATTGAATCATCCTTGCATGCCTGGAATAAACCCCACTTGATCATGATGTATTAGCTTTTTAACGCATTGTTGTATTTGATTTGCTTGTAATTCGTTCAGCATTATTGCATCTATGGCCATCTGAGATATTGGCTTGTAATTTGTGTGTGTGTGTTGTGTGTGTGTGTGTGTGTGTGCGTGTGTGTGTTGTCCTTGCCTGGTTTTGTTATGAGGGTAATGTTGGTCTTATAAAATGAGAGAAATATTAAATCTTTTTTGAATGTTTGGTAGAATTCACCAGTGAAGCCATCTTGTCTTGGAACTTTGTTTTTTGAGAGGTTTTTGATTACTGTTTCAAGTCTTTTGATGCATTTCTTGCCAATTCAAATACCTCTGGGGTGAGGTACTCCAGGATGGCTGCACTGTACATAGCAGATGGCACCCCCCACACATCCATGGCTGGTCATCCTAGATTTCAGGCGTCAATGAATATGGCCCACCAGAAACTGCAAGCTGCTCTCTGCGAGCAAGAAACCACCTTTGTCTTTGCCCTTCCAGAGTCTTTCCTAGACTTACCATCAGCCATTTCAAATTCTGCTGAAGCTCAAGGAACCAAGACAAATCAGACACCCAGAGAGATCCCATCACCTACCTCTTCACTACACCACAGTTTAAACTGCTTCAATTTCCTTATTAATGTCAGTCTCATTAGGTCTTCCAATTCTTCCTAGTCAGTACTGAAGGTTATATATTTTTAAGAATTTGTCTATTTCTTCTAGGTTATCAACTTTGGTGGCATATTGACTTTCATAGTCTTTATAATATAATCATTTGTGTTTCAGTGGTGCCCACCATAACTCTTCTTCATTTCTGATTTTGAGTCTTTTTTTTTTTTTTCGGTCTCACCAGACGTTTTGTCTATTTTATTTATCTTGTGAAAAATCTAGGTCTTCACTTCTTTAATTTTTTTCTATTGTCTTTTTGTTTCTATTTCATTTATTTCCAATCTAATTTTCATTACTTCCTGCTACTGACTGTGGGCTTCATTTTTAAAAAACAGTTCTTTAATGTAAAATATGAAATTGTTTATTTGAGATTTTTCTTATTTCTTAAGGTAGACTATAAAAACTTCCTGCTTAATTTGATGCATCCAAAAAGTTTTGATATGTTGTATTTTACTTTCATTTGCCTCTATGTATCTTTTGATCTCTTCTTTTTGTTCTTCTTTGACTCAATAGTTGTTCAGTAGCATTTTGTTTAATTAATTACACACATTTGTGGGTTTTCCAGCTTTCTTCTTGTAATTAATTTCTAGTTTCATACTGCTGTGACTGGAAAATATGGTTGGTATTATTTCAACCTCCCTAATTTATTAAAATTCATTTTTTCCTCTAACATATGGTCTATACTTGAGAATGTTCTTTGTGCACTAGAGAGGAATGTATATTTTGTTATTTGGGATTGGAAAGTTCTATAAATATGGATCATCTCTATTTGGTCTAATGTGTAGTTTAAGGCTGATATTACTTTATTGACTTTCTGTTTAGATGATCTACCCATTGCTATCAATGGGGGTATTCAGGTGTCCTACTATAATCGTATTTTTGTCTGTTTCTTCCATTAGGTCTGTTAGTAATTGATATATCTGTTAGTAATTGAATATATATACACATACATATATATGTATGTATACACGTATGTATGCATATATATATTTGACGATCCCAGGTTGAGTGCATATATATTGCTAAGTGTTGTGCCTTCTTGATGAATTGTTCCTTTTATCATTATAAAATGTCCATCTTTGTTACTTTTTTCTGTCTTAAGGCTTATTTTGTGTGATATAAGTACAGCTGCACCAGCTTTTCTCTAGATGCCATTTGCTTGGAATATAATGTCTTACCCCTTCATTTTGAGCCTATGTTTGTCTTTGGAGCTGAAGGAACATAGAGTTGTCTCATGAAGGCAACATATAGTTGGCTCTTGCTTTTTAATACACCACATTTTTCTGTGCCGTTGATTAGTGAGTTCAGTCCATTTACATTTAAGGTCATTATTGACATATGAGGACTTACTATTGTTATTTTATATTTTGTTTTCTGATTGCTCCATACCTCCATTGTTTGTTTTCCCTTGTGTTTCCATCTGCTATTTTAGTTTGGTGGTTTTCAGATGTGTTTGTGGGTTGAGCAGGGGATTCTTTGTTGAATTATAGTTGTCTAACTTGTAATTTTTAAGGGAGAAACAAAAGGTCTTCTCACTCTGTCATGATGCTGAAGGCCACCATCACATTTTTAAATTTAACCTGAGTAATATCCCACTGTATATATGTACCACATATTCTTTATTCAAGCATCTATTATAAGACATTTCGGTTATTTCCATGTCTTGGCCACTATGAACAATGCATCTATGAACATTGGGGAGCATATATCTTTATGGATACATGTTTTCAAAATTGGGGGTGGGGGGGTAGATACTCAGAAGAGGGATCGATGAGTCATATGGTAATCCTATTCTTAGTTTTTTGAGAAACCTCTATACTGTTTGCCATAGTGGCTATACTAATTTACATTCCCTCCAGCAGTGTATGAGGGTTCTTTTTTCCCTACAATTTCTCCAACACTTGTTATTATTTGTCCTGTTGATGATAGCCATTCTAATAGGTGCAAGGTGATATCTCATTGTGGTTTTGATTTGTTTTTCCCTAGTGAAGTTGAACATCTTTTCATATGTCTGTTGGGCACTTGCTCTGTTCAGCGTCTGTTCAGGTCCTCTGACCATTTTTCAATTGGATGATTCTCTACATAGGTAACCCTAAAGACTCCACTAAAAAATCTATTAGAAATAAGTAAAGGTCTGCCAGTTTTTTTAAAATATTTATTTGGCTATTGGATTATTTGAGTTCTTTATATCATTTGGATATTAACTCCTTATCAGATATATGGTTTATAAATATTTTCTCCTATATCATAGATTGCATTTTCATTTTGTTGTTTATTTATATTGCTGTGCAGAAGCTTTATAATTTGAGGTAGTCTCATTTATTTGCTTCTGTTGCTTGTGCTCTTGGTGTCATATCCACATAACCACTGCTAAGACCAATGTCAAGAATCTTTTCTTCTAGGAGTGTGACAGTTCCAGACATATTTAAGTTTTTAACACGTTTTGAATTGATTTTTGTGTATGGTGTAAGATAAGGACTCAATTTTATTCTTTTGTATTTGGATGCCCAGTTTCCCCAGCACTATTTGTTGAAAAGATTATCCTTTTCCCATTATGTATTCTTGGCAATGTTGTCAAAGATTAGGTCCACCATACCTATGTTGATTTATGTCTGGGGTCCATATTGTGTTCCATTGGTCTATATGTCTGTTTTCATGCCAGTCTCAGTGTTTTGATTACTACAGCTTTGAAATATAGCTTGAAATCAGGAAGTGTGATGCCTCCAACTCTATTCTTTTTTCTCAAGATTTCTTTGGCTATTTGGGGTCATTTGTGGTTTTACACAAATTTTAGAATTGTTTTTTTTTCTATTTCAGTGAAAAATGCCATTGGAATTTTAATAGAGAGTGCATTGAATCTGTAGATCATTTTGAGTAGTATTGGCATTTTAACAATATTAATTCCAATTCAGGAACACAGAATATCTTTCCATATATTTGTATCTTTATATTTTTTTCATCTATGTCTTTAGTTTTCAGTGTATAAGTCTTTTAGTTCCTTATTAAAATAAGAATTTGGGATTTATGTTATGGTAAATGAGATCATTTTCTTAATTCCTCTTTCAGAGTCCATTGTTAGTATATAGAAGCACAACTAATTTTTATGTTGATTTTATGTCCTGCAACTCTACTGTTTTTTGGTACAGTCAATAGTGTTTTCTACATGTAATATCATGTCATCCAAAAATAGAGAATTTTACTTTTTTTCCAATTTAAATGCCTTTCATTTCTTTTCATTGCTTGATTGCTCTGACTAGGACTTCCAGAACTATGTTGAACAGAAGTGGCAAACATCTTTGTCTTATTCCTAACCTTAGTGGAAAAGCTTTCAGTTTTTCACTGTTGAATATAATGTTAGCTATGGATTTGTCATATATGGCCTTTATTTGTCATATATGTTGAGAAAAATTTCTTCTATACCTAATTTCTTGAGAAATTTTATTATAAAAGGATGTTGAATTTTGTCAAAAATTGTTTCTATATCTATTGAAATAGTCATATGTATTTTATACTTTATTCTTTTAATGTGGAGTATCACCTTTATTGATTTGTATATGTTGAACCATCTTTGCACCCACTTAAGCATGGTATTGGATCCTGTGATTGAGTCGATGAATTTAGTTTGTTTGTATTTTATTGTGTCTGTGCATCTATGTTCATCAGATGCATCTAGTATTTTATGCAACTATGCTAATTAGGATTATTGGTCTATAACATTCTTTTCTTGTAGTGTCTTTATTTGACTTTGGTATCAGGATAACACTGGCCCCATAAAATAACTTTGGAAGTGTCCCCTTTTTTAAAATTTTTTGGAAAAATTTGAGAAGGACTGGTCTTAATTCTTCTTAACATGTTTGGCAGAAGTCATCGATGAAGCCATTTGGTCCCAGGTTTTTCTTTTTTGAGAGGTTGTTGATTGCTGACTTAATTGCCTTACTTGTTATTGTCTTGTTGTTTGGTGTTTGGAATAAACATGCCAGGAACATTTTGACTCATTTTGGATTATAGGTTAGGGTCTAAATTTATTTCTTAAAAGTGATTTTTGTTTTTCTCTTTGGTTATTATCTTCAAGTATAACAATAATCCATAGACTTGACGTTCATATTCTGCCTCCATATCTATAATACTCTCTATAATTAAATAAATTAACAAAAGAATTTAGAACAGTTCCTTACATTGGATAAATGCTCAAAATAACAATTAATATAATTGCTTTAATGTTTTCTTTTTCCCTAAATTCAAGAAAATTTTTAGTCTTGTTCTCTCTCTATCACTGACTCAGCTCTGTGTTGATTCTTCACTTTGAGTTTCTAATGAGATTTTAATTTCTACAGTGGCAATTACTTCATTTTCCATTTCCTTCCTCAATATGGATAGCTCCCTTTACATCTAATTCTCTTGTATTTTCATCTCATCTTTGACCTTTTCATTTAGAACTTTAGAAAATAGGTTTTAAATTTTATTAAATTCCTTCATGTAAAACACTTGTTTGGAAATTTTTCTAATTGCTTAAATGTTCTTTCTTTCAAATGTGTCTTTAAATCATTCTTTTGTATGCTAGACTCCTTTCTTTGAATTTTGTGCTACATTTTACATAAATTTAATGCCAGTAAGTTATATTATGTGTAACTATCTTTGAATAGTAAGGAGCATTTCATGCAGGACTGCCTTTTACCCAAAACTGAAATGGATGGATTCCCCTTAAAATTCATCCTTGATTTTCTGTATATTTGAAAAATCTCTTTAGAGTATAAGCAGGAAGACTATAATATATGGTTTCTACTCTTTTAAAAATTCTTTCAAGAGGGAGATTATCAAGGGGTTAAAGGAACTCTGGGTAATTACAGTCAGAGATGTCTATATCTTCTCTCTCCTCTATCAATTAATTTGAATCCTCAGCAACATGAGACAGCTCCACAGAATCAAAGGTTTGCCCTGGTCCGTAAAATGTACCTTTGAGATTTTGACTTCTTTCACTGCTTGGAGTCAGGCAGCCAAACTTTTTGTGAGAACTTTGTGGTTTACAAGTTTAGAATTTTTCATATTCCCTCCAACCATTTCATTTTCTGTTGACATTTTGGGAAGAGCTGTTTGATCCTTAAATATTTATCTCTTTTCTTAGCTGGAGAAAAGAGTCAATTTTCTGTTGTCATTCAAACAAAGGCATTGGAAAACATTTTATCTTAATAGGGAGAAACAACTTCACATGAATTGTTTTATATCTTCCTTGAACGACCTACACCCTCAGTCTTTATCCTTCAAAATTCAAGAATACCAGTGACACTATTATCAGAAGTCTTTCTTGAAACTCTCCTCTTATGACATTGATCCCTCCAAATGGGAAATACCTCTCAAATGCTCTTGTATTCCTTTTAGTTAAATACAAATTGTTCTAAAGCTTAGTGATAGTGAAAGGCTGTGATGTCATTGAGAACATTCTTTAGGATGAATGTACATTTGAAAATATGTTATTTCTTTCTATTCTTTTATACAATATTAAGAAGATACCATGAGCTTATATATAAAATTATTATTTTTTCTGAAAGTTTTTTTTTGAGATTTATTAACATTCAGAAAGTTTTACAAATTAGAGAGGCAACTGGGTAGATCAGATGAGAAAAGTCTTTATTGAAGAAGAGTGACTTCATTAAGAAGAGTGACTCTCAAAGTTGTTGAAGAAGCTGAACTACTTCTGGCAGAACATTTCCCTACTCCCCAGTACATGTTGGACTTACTGCCTTTCCTCTCCTTAATTGTTTCATCTGTCCTCAAGTATTTATGCTAATTACCTTTGTATAAATATGATGTCATTCCTGCAGACGAGAAGCCTAAAACCCACAGTGCTTTCTTTGGAAAATTCTTTCTTTCTGACCCCAATTCTGCCATGCTCTTGACAAGCACCTAAATAGACCTACAGTCAGCACCTAAGGATTTTGGAATAATTATGGGTCAGGATTATTAGTGCTACATTTACGCTGCCTTATATAATTTTGTAGGCTGGGTTAAAAAATGAAATTCTCTTAAAAGCAATTGCGTCATTGGAAAATACATTATATCTAACAGACTGACAAAATAACTTTTGAAAGAAAATCTATTCATAACTGGGCACTTGTGTGGTTTATGCTATTGTTTCTTGAATGTTCCTTTATCTCTTACAAGTTATAAGCCTTATGGAGGGAGAAAATATCTTACTAATCTTTTATCATTATCCACATGTACTTTGCAGAAAAAAAAATAACTTCTCTAAAGAGCTGGGACTACATTTTAAAGTGTTTTATTTTTAATAATAGTTTTTTACTTATCATCTCACTACTCTTGATTTGTTCACTTAACAATTATACCATTATGGGAAAGGCGAGATCATGTGGGAGCCATGTAGTGGTTTCATCTCCAAAATAGGCTTGGAACATGATTTAGTGAATATTTTTAATTCAGTGAAGACAAAGGCTTAAGAAGCTTTGGGCTTTAAAAGGTACAAGTATAAAAATATTTTTCAGAAACAACAATTACTGAGTACAAAATTAAAAATAAATTATTGAATAAAAATAAATATTGAACTCCTTGAAGACTTAGTTGAGAAGTCATTTTTTCTAAAAACCTTTCCCTGATTCATCAGGCTAAGTCAGCACCTTAGGCATCCACAGCATCCTCATCATAATTCTGTCTTATCATTCACCACATTATTGAAATTACCTGAATATATATGTCTCTCTCTCTCACACACACACACAGCTCATGGCAGGACAAAATTCTATTACTCTTTGAACTCTCAGTGCCCAGGTGCTACATGTAAAGATTAATTCTCTGTTAGAAGAAACTTGAATGATCTATACCTCAAATCTGTAGAGAGAAGGGCTTCATGCTTCTCCTTAGTCACTGGGTTTTTCTCTTCCTCCTTATCCTTTTTAATCTAGTGATTCTCTATAAGAGGGATATGCAGTAGCCAGTGGTGTGGTTGCAACTCACACAAGTTTAAGATTTGCTAACCACTATGTTCCCAAACAAGCTCAGAAGGAATAGAATAAGGAGAAATTTTAGTGTTCTTCCAATGGCTTGTCTTTCCAGCAGCAACAAATTTTCTGAGCAACAAAAAGGCCCAAAGTCTGAGGGTCAGTCCTAGATCTCCCTCACTCATAGGGCTTCAGGAACTTAAAGTTTGTATTTATGATCTTAATTATCTTTTGGTCAGAGCAAAGGAAGATGTTATAGATAAAACCAGTCCCTTTGAGGTTTGTACGGAGGCCACAACTCTTCTGTGTTGCTATCAACTGACTGATCACAATAAAGTTAATAAAAAGGGCCATCCTGGGAGACACAGGGCACTTTGATTGTGCTTTTAGCTTGAGAACTTCCAAATGGCCTTGCTGAACTTTTCCTAGAATTGCAGTGGAGTCTATGGTACTTTCATTCAATCTTCCTTCTTTTATTCTCTGATTTTTCAGTCTTGCTCTCCGTATCACTGACTCAGCTCTGTACTGTTGATTCATCACTGAGTTTCTAATGGTTTTTAATTTCTGCGAAGGCAATAGCTTCCTATCCAGTTTCTTTCCTTAATATGGATAGCTCCCTTTACATCTATTTCTCTGGGATTTTATCACATCTTTGATCTTTCTATTTATAACTTTAGATGATATGCTTTTTTCTCCTTCCTTCCTTCCTTCCTTCCTTCCTTCCTTCCTTCCTTCCTTCTTTCCTTTTCTTTTCTTTTCTTTTCTTTTCTTTTCTTTCTTTCTTTCTTTCTTTCTTTCTTTCTTTCTTTCTTTCTTTCTTTCTTTCTTTCTTTCTTTCTTCCTTTCCTTCCTTCCTTCCTTCCTTCCTTCCTTCCTTCCTTCCTTCCTTCCTTCCTTCCTCCCTCTCTTCCTTCTTCCTTCAATCTTTTACTTGAGGTCAGACCTCTTTCCTGGTCTGATAACCATGTTTCACAACAATACAATGCAAATGCTACAAATGTTTAAAGTATATCTTTATTATACTCTCTAATGTATTTCAAACACAGAACTCTACACTCAGATGTCATGATTAGTACTTACACTTAATTGAAGAGAAATACTCTCGTATAAGAAATTAACTCATACTTGAATATCCAAGCCATTGAAAGCTATGCACCATTTAAATCTTCTCTGTCAAAAAATTGTTTACTGTTTTCAATGACCCTTATAAATCATCATGACAGTATACTGTGTGTTTGTGTGTGTGTGTGGTAACTACCAAGTTTGAGAGAGTCTAGAGGACATTCCTTTGACTCAGGAAAAAGTGTCCCTCTGGCATTACCATGTCTGTGCTTTATGTCCATCTATGTTTATAGCCCCAGAATGGAGTCAATAATCTGGAAACCATTCTTAGCTTTCTTCATATATGAGCTTAATGAGTCACAGAAAAGAAATAAATTTAATATGAATTTCCATGTGCCCATAAGAATTATTAAGAATTAAAAAAAAACTTTTAGATAATTTTCTTAAGAAGCAAATGAATCTACTTCCCTCATATTGCACGCCCCATCAAACAACTCCAGTAAATGCTTGCAAAAATCTGAGGAGAGAAGCCCAAAAGGGCATCATGGTCTTCTAGCCTCTCACCCATAGGTCATGGTATCACTGTGACAGTATCATTATTAATAATATAGGGTGTCCTCTTTATATTTAAACACTGGAAGATATTAAATAAATCCTTTGAAAATTTATTTTCTAAATTTTTCAAATAATGCCAAATTGTTTATAGTATCTGAAATGCAACTGCAAAGTTTACTATTAAACTTATGCTTCATTTCACTGAAAAAATGCATCTATATCAAATAACATTCATTGAACCTCTGCAACTATATAACTCTGTATTTGTCACTCAGGATTATTTAATAATTTTTATTAAGTAGAGATGCCACCTGCTCGAGTGGAATGCCTATAAGAGTTGTGGGTCAGAACACAAGAATTCCAGAATTTTGTCTGATATACCATAAGCTCATCACCTGGTGAGTCATCTACTCTCTAAGAATTACCACGTCCTTACCAATCAATTAAGTTTAGGGAAAGTACTATACTTTCCCTCTGAGGTAATGTCTTATGCCTCTAAGAGGATGGCATGTGCAAAGTCCTCCAGTTTTCTTGTTTTTTTCACCCCATTCTCAGGCACTGTATCAGCTTCCTGGGCTGCCTTAACAAAGTGCCATGAGTTACATGGCTTAAGACAAGAAAAATATATTGTCATACAGTTCTAAAAATCTGAAATCAAGGTGTCAGTGAAGCCATACTCTCCAAAAACCACAGGAGACCCTCTCCTTGCCTCTTCCTAGCTTCTGGTGTTTGCTGACAATCCTTGGCGTTCATGACTTGTCTCTGCCTTCATCATTACATGGTGTTCTCTCCTCTCGTGTCTGTGTTTGTGCCTCTTCTCCTTTTCATATGAGGACACCAGTCATACAGGCCTATGGCTCACTCCAATTATTAACTTGATTATAGTTGCAAGAATATTTCCAAAGAAGGTCATATTTACAAGTACTAGGGGTTAGATCTTTGACATAGATTTTTGAGGTACACAACCCTACCCACAATATCCACTAAGATTGGAAAACTGACTTCATTGACTAAGATATATTTAAATGTGTTTCTCAAAACCTATTTTTTGTGCCTTTTACAACAAATTGGGCATTACTGATGGTCTCACGTACACATCTTTCCAGAGTTCTGAGCTATCTTTATAACTTCTCATTTACAACATAGATGCATTAGTAGCAAATAAATCTTTATCCAGTCGCAAATTTCTTTACTCTTGAAGTACATTTGAATATAAATGGACTGTCCAGTCAGCTCATATCTTGAGACATTTTAGTACTCAAACTTTCATTAAAATGTCTCAAATATCTTTCTATAATTGGTGGTCAGAAAACAGAGTTCCCCACTTTAGTTACGATTTACTATGGACAAATTTTGTAATAGGTTATATCTCATGCTGCAGTGATAGTAAGTAAGATGATAATCCATCTGTTTGAGTTACATCTAGCAAAATGTTGGGCAGACCCACAAGGAGCCACTAGATCCTCTTGTAAGAAGTTTTTGGTAGACTTGTCAAGATGAGAGGGTAGAACATGTATTATTGAACATTTTCTTATCTTGATTTATAACTTTTAAATATTTAAACCTAGGTTGTGAGGGTCTCTGTGCTCCTGTCCTGCAAATGTTAGGGTTGGGTCTAGGTGACCATCTATCAGAGCGTACTACCAGAGATCAAGTGGAAAAGAGGCAGCAATTGCAGGTCCAAAGCAGCCATGATAAGAAAACAGCTCAAGGAAGTCAGGTCACTCATCCAATTTCATATACTACGTGAAGTATAGAGATATGATTCAAACACAGATCCAGTTCACTATATTCCACTATGTTTCTTTGTATTATAAAATCTGGGAGAACTTGGGATTCTCTCTTTTCATTATGTTCATGGTGTCTCCTCATCCTCATGGTACTGCTAACCATCATTTATATTAGATGATAACTGGCATCAATCATATTCATCTATCTAATATCACTCCTTAGTGAGTGTGATTTCAAAGTGGAAGGTTGATTTCCCCTTCTTTTACCTTAACCAGATTGTAGTAATTCACACAAATCAATCAAATCACCACAGAGCTCCAGCTATTCATTTTCACTGATGCTGTTCTGACTTTTTGGGGGAAGAACTGCAAAGCCTTATGTGTTGCCTCTGCCCCAGTATCTTCTAGCTACTGTATTTATTGGCTTCTTTGCTTTGAATTGGAAGTGGTTTGGATCTTGAGAAAATGGGCATTTTAAGAAAGCCAGTCTTAGTTTTATTGTCAGGTTCTTTCCATTGAAACTCTTCATATTTTTTTTTCTATTTTTCATTTTAAGGATACAGGGGTTGATTTTTTTTTTTGTAATAGTAACACATTAAGGTCAAAATATTAAATAAAATCCAAATTTATCTTCCCTAGGATTATACATTTTTATGATGAGGTGCCCTAAATATCCCCAGCAAACATTCACTAACATTTGGACAAATTTGGTGCTAATGGAAAATACTTTTTAAAATGAAATTTAGGAAATTAATTTATAGACTAAGAGCCACTTTTTGACTTTAAAACTTTGCAGAAAATATAGTAAGCCTAAGAAATATGCTTATTTTTATATATTGAATCTTCTTTTTTTCTCTGTTACCAGAAATGTGGGTATATTTCACAAAACAAACAAACGAACAAACAAAACCCTTTTTTTTTCAAATTAATCTAGCTAATTCATGTTCAAGTAAAGCTACTAGTGCTCAATAACCAGGATTTTTAAATTATCATTACTCATTAGAGAATGTGGCCCCTCTGCTAAAAAGGCTGGTATTATCAAATGAGTCACACTGTAGTGAGAGAGAAGAAAAAAAATGCACTTTATGGTGATTTGCATATTGGTTAATGCTCCCGAGAAAGCTACACATTATTGTCTTCATTTTAAGATGAGAAAACTGAGATTCAGAAAGATTAATCATCTAGCCCAGTTAAAATGACTAGACAGTGACAGAGCCTATTCGAACTGAGATATTCTGATTGCTAAGTCTTGCCTCTACTCAGTAGATAGAAATGCCTCAAACTGAGGGTGCCCTGACTGAAGCTGTCTATTTCTTTCGTATTGCTGCTATAACAAATTACCACAAATTCAGGGGCTTAAACAACTCAAATTTATTCTCTTGCAGATCTGGAGGTCATAAATGGTTCTTTATGGACTAACAACCAAGGTGTTGTCAGGGCTACTTTCCTTCTGGAGAATCCGGAAAATAACTTATTTCCTTGACTTTTTCAGCTTTCTGAGGATGCCTGGTCTCCTTGCTCATGGCCGCATCACCGTGACCTCTGCTTCTGTCATCATATTTCAGGCTCTCCCTCTACTTCTGTTGTCTCAACGCCTTTTCTGACCCTCCTGCTCCACTCTTATAAGGACCCTTGTGATTAAATTGCGCTCACCTGAACAACCCAGGATGATCTCTCCATCTTCAGGACAGCCATTTAGCAACCTTATTCTCCACTCCCACCCCCGCCACACAACCTAACATATTCACAGATTCTGGAGAGAACGGAATAGATACGTTGGGGAGCCATTATCCTGCCTACTACAGGTCATGACCACCCTTAAATTTGGTTTGAGCAGTCCTTTAGAGACCACACCAGGTAGGACTGAAATACATTATGCACTGTAATTACGCTGGGGGAAAAAAAAAAAAAAAGAATCCTTGGAGAAAGAGATTGAAGAAAACAAGCAGGTAACAGTAAAAATAGAGACTTCATGCCCAGGCCTTTCTTTCTCTCTGTCTGTCTCCATTTCTCTGTCTCTCTTTCTTTCTTTCTATCTCTCTCTTTGTCTCTGTCTCTGTTTCTTTCTTTCTACTTCTATGCATCCCTGTCTCTGCCTATCTTTCTCTCTCCCTTTCTTCTACATTCTTCCTCTCCACCTTCCCCTCTAACTAGTCAACCAATTCAAACTGTTTAAATAGCTCCTGAGATAGGCAGAACTTAAAAAACAAAAGTTAAATGGGATTTTCTAAGTGACACAAAAAATCAAACAGAGAACCAAGATGCATGATGCCCTTGCTTGTTGAAAAACAGGTAACAGCTAACATGTATTAAGTGTTTACTCTTGACACCACACTAAGCACTGTACATGTGTTATCCTATTCATTCCCTGTTGTGTCCTTATTCAGCAGGTACTATTACTCCAAGCTTAGTTCACAGATGAGGGAGCTTAGAAAGATTAAAAATCTGTCTGCAAGCACACATGTATTAAGTGGAGAAGTCAGTCCTTAAACCCAGACTACAGAGTCCCACACTGAGACCTCATGGCCACTCTCCAGGTCCACACGGTGGCTTCACTATGATCTTATCTAGCAATCCTCAATAAGCTTCCCCAGGGATGTGAACATCCTCCATAAATGTATAATACACAGTGGGCATGACCAGCTGGTTCAAATCAGTTCAACATTTTCTAAGAGCCTAACATGTACCAGGCCCTGATTTAGAGGCTGAGAATATAAATATGAATAAGAAAATGTCTCTCTCCTTGAAAATCTTATAGTTTCTTAGTGAAAAATGGAAATATTATAAAATGTTAACAAAGCTAAGTGCTAGAATAGAATTATACGTGGTGAATCAGGGAAGTTCAATGGTAGGGTGCTCAACCAATGTCATTGAGAAGGGGAAAAGGAACAGGGTGAGGGAAGAGAGTTCAAGTTTCCAGGGGAAGAAACACTTGAGATGTATCTTAATGAATGAGTCTAAATTAACCAGGTGAAGAAGGCAGGAAACTGTTCCTAGTCGGGGACAGCAGCAAATGATAGCAGAGATATCAAGGTCCAGTGGCAGGGAAATCATGGCCCATACATGGAGCTACAAGTTACTCCACCTTTGCCACACACACTCTGGAAAACCATATGTCTCAATTTGACACTCTCTATTTAGATAAATTATAAAATTGCTCCTCCCTCTGATGCTTCATGTCAGGGTTAGAAAATCATCTACCTTATTTCAAAATCGACCAAGATGATTTAGCCTTAGGGATCCCACAATAAACCAGATCTAATTCTTAGCAATTCCAAAGAAAACTATTAAAATAATAGCTCTCCCCTGATGCAAAGCAATTCTCTAAGGAAAATTGGCTGAATTTTACTGCATAGTGTGAATGCTTTTTTTTTTCTGACAGAACACTAATTTCTGAAAATGAGTAGAAAGAAGCTGTACAGCTGAGCTTAAATATAGCCTAATCATGTCATCAGTCTGCCAGAACAAGATAATTTTTTCACACTAATTCTCACCATCCTCTTCTTGATTTGAAAGACACCTACATGTGTTTGCTGAAATTCCAGGTGTTTCAAAATTTATACCATTTCTTCCTAAAGGTATATAAACATGGAAGGAGAAATCCATTACCATAAAGTGCAAACCCTAAAAATTTATCTAGACATATATTTAGATCTTCAGAAATAAAACGAAGATTAATGTTATATGTTGAAGTGGTTCACCGGAACTCAGTGAAATTTGAGGCCAAAGAACCTTTTCAACTGAAAAAAGTATCTCCTCCTTGTTCTTAGACCTCCCTCCTCATTTCTTGGTCAATGCAAAACAAAATTTCAGTTGTTATCTTTAATATCTGTAGTGAGGTTATTCTGGTCAGATGCCCATGCCATAAGACAAGCAGAACTCTGCTCAGTTACCTGCATGATACTCACCCTGTGGCTTTATAGATACATACTTAATTTGCTTAAGTGAGTATTGCCCATACTGACCCTAGAAGTTGGACAATTTGCCCAAGGTTTTCCTTGGGGAGTAGAAAAGTTACAAAGTTAATTTTGGCAAGTTACAAACAAAATTTTCATCATTATTTGTCTCAAAAAATGGAGCAAATTCCAATTATATTACAATACTATATCTTTTGGCGACCTATTAATTCTAGACTGACTGTGAATACATTTATATAATTCCACCTCTGGGATCTTTCCTAGCAATAAGGTGCTCACTATTATTATCATGAGTTTTTTGATGCAAATGTATATATATTAAGTATCTACTCTTCTGTGTTCAGAAAGGTTCAATGACATATGACTGTCATGCTCAATAAATATGTATTACATTAATGAATATGACAGAAATAAAAGGAGTAGAAGAGAGTCTTTGACCTTGTTAGACTTACAATAAAGTTATTAAGAGAATATATAAAACTGAGGATTCGTAAATGATCCCAGCACAATAGAAAGTGCCACTGTGTTGAACTGTGATTTGGTTATGATGGTTCAGCAAAGGGAGAGGCCAGTGTACAACAGAAGAATCAGAAGCTGTTATACTGAGAAATAACTTTGTTTAAAATGTGAAGCCTCTAATGAAAGGTGGCCAAACCCCTGTACAGCTCCTTTCTTACATCAGAATTGAAATGCTGGAGTTTCCCAGAGTTCAGTCTTCATCCCTCTTCTCCCTCCATTTGCATCAGCTCCTTAGTTGAAAACATCCAGTTCCATGGAGCAAACCAATACATTTTATTAATATCTGATACCAACCTTCCCTCCCTTGGAGTATCTAATTTGAAGATGCAGCCATCTACTGGACGGCTCCACTTCCATGTCTAATAGGCAGTTAAATATATCACATGTCTCAAACAGAACTTTAAAACTCAACTCCCTGATCTACTACTTTTCCAGTATCTCAAAAATTCTTTAAAAATGTCAACCTCCAGACAATTGCTTTGCTCAAAGCCTAGGATTATTCTCTTTTCTTTACTGCCCATATTCATCGATACTCATCAACACCTGTATCAAATTCATCCAGTCATTTCTCTCCTTCTCTACTGTTCCCACCTTTGTCTAAATTATCATGTTCTTCTGGTCTCCCTGCTTTCACTTTTGCATGTCTGCTGTCCAACAAGCAGAGTTATCTTTTTAAAAACTTAAATCTGTTCTCCATTTAAAACATTTCAGTGGTCATCCATTACTAATAAAACAAAATTTAAATTTTTGTACTATGTTCTGCAAGAGCCCACTCTGGTAAATCATGAATCATTAATCATAATATCAATTTGGCAGACCATGGTCTTCTTTTTTAAAAAATAGAACAGAATAAAACATACCATAGGGCATCATATGTAGTTAGTAGTGGTATTTTATTTTTTCTATATCTTTTAATTTTATATATGTAGGCTATGTGTGTGTTTGTTTGCAAAGCAAAACATATTTATTAATATGCGTTATATTACAAAATATTTGCAAGCCTCCAACCTACATGATTCGGCTCATGCTCAGCTCTCCAATCTTTTCTCAAGCCACCCTACCTTGTTCACTGCTGCAGCCTCACTGACTTTCATTATAATGCTCAATCATGCAAGCTTATTCCTTCTTTAAGACCTTTGCATATACTATTCCCTCTGTTTGGAATGATTTATCTTTAGAATTTTATGTGTTTGGTTCTTTCTCATTATTCGTCTCAATTCAAGTGTCATCTCCCAAGAGGCATCCTAGCCAAAGTAGTAACTTTCTTTCTGTGCTGTTCCCCATGGCTAACTCATCAGTCTGTTTCCGCTTCCCCTTAAAACCGTAGCCCATGAATCTCATACTGCTACTTTTTTATGTCTTTGTTTCGGCATCACTCTATTAGAATGTAAACCTCTGAGAATTCAGGGATCGCATCTGTCAGATTTACCACTTTAACTTCAGTGCAAAAAATCTGGTTTATTATATAATAAGTGCTCAGTAAATATTTGTTGAATGAATAAAGGAAATTGAAGACCATTCTCTGTGGTGGTGATACTGGAAAGATATGTTCTCTCTCCTGGGCTTCTTAGAGCTCTATTTAGAGAAAATGAAGCAGTGGGATTAGTATTCAAAACTCCTCCCTTTTGGTTTTGTATTAAGTTCAAGAGGCCAAACATTTTAGCACATTAAACTGTTAATTTGGGGATCCTGCTTCTCCTTTCTTTATGTGGAAAGTACAAATAGTTATTATTAGTCATTTAAAAGGCAGTGATTTCTTTCACAGCAATCATTATTGAAATTGCACAAACACAAACATAAAATATTTATTTAAAATTGAGACAGACTGACTTAATAAATTCACTCTTTTTTTTCCACGATCATGTATACTACCTGCTTAGAATAGGAAGACATCTTTTATGCCTTTCCTCCCTATTGATTTCCTAGCTCACACAAATATTAACACCACTGGTATGATCAAAATAACTTTTTAATCTATTTATACTAACTTACTTTCAAAACAGATAATTTTTTTCTGGTATTCCTGATTTAGTTAACATTATTTTAGATACTAAGTAAATTTTTTAGTTCATTGTAGAGAATCAGCCAAATGATAATTTTGTATACTACGTACTACATAAGTGTTATTTTCTCTAAATTTTCATTGAAAGTAGATGGAACATAATTCATTAAAAGTAGATAAGATCAGGAAATGAGAAGCCAGTTATTTAGTAATCTGGTCCTATCTCTAATCTTAACTAGCTGAAATATTTAGATAAACCACTTACATTCTTGAGCTTCAGTTTTCTCATTTATAATAAGAGGGCCAGTTTAGGTAAAAATTTCTATTATTTATTAAAATTTATTATACTCCAAGTAATATTTTAAATTAACCTTCAGTTAACCCTCACACTTCCTGAAATAGGTTGTATCATTTCTCCCATTTTACATATGAAAAGGAGGCAGAGCAAGAATAAATAACAGTTAAGTGGTGGAGATGGTCTGAATTTAGATAGTCTGCTTCCAATCCTCACGCTCTTGTTCACCCATCTCACTATGGGGTCTGTGTTCTAAGAGTTAAACTTACATGTTGTGAATCCTTAGGTATTATGTTAGCTTATCTGTATACTTATCTCATTCCTCCAACACACTGTAAACTACTTAAATCTAGAGACTATGCTCATCTTTGAATAATCTTGGACAATTAACTTACTGTCTGGCTTGCGGTAGGTATTCAATAGTTACTTTAAAATTTATCAGAAGTGGAGATGGATTCATATGACAATCCTGAGATAAAGTAGTAGAATCTAAGGTTCTTTTTGAGAACCTATAATCAAGTATTGAATACTCTTCTCAAAGGAGTTGACTATATCTGCACAAATTCACCTTTGACCTAATCGTCAACATACTACAATCTGATTTTCGCTCCACTCACGCCACTGAACCTGCTCTTGCCAAATTCAACAACAAATTTCAAAAGATATTTTTCTTTCTAATTTTCTGCATCTTTTGAGAACAGTTGATAGTGTTGACTACGTCCTTGGATTGGGAGACACGGCACTCTCCTGGCTTCTCTCCCACCTGTCAGGGTGCTGTGTTTGATCTTCACATCAGAATCTTCTTTGCCTGCCTATACCCACAATGTTGCTGTCTCTCAAGGATTTGTCATAGACCCTTCTCACTTTACACACTATCTTCTAAACACAGTATTTGACCCCTTGTCTTTGCCCTACCATTTATATACTAATGATTTTTAAATCTATATACCTCCAGCCTAGATCTCCCTCATGAGATTTGGACCTTGTATAATAATAAAAGGTGATAATTTATTTTTTAAAATCCTTTAATATAAATAGTGTGATGTATGTGTGGAGTGGGTTAGTTAGCATTTGAAGCATCCAAATTTGGAATCCATACTCCAGAGAGAGCTAACATTTAGAGCTAATCAGGAATCCATATTCCAGAGATGGTTTTATAACTGCTTCATATTATATTATCACAGTGTCTCCCAGAGTGCTTAATTAGATAGCAATTTTAGAAATAAATTTTTGTTTATGAAACAAGCAATGTAGAAAGGAGGTGTTAAGATCCAGCAAGCCCAGAAGCTCATACATTTGATGCATCACTCAACGGCAAGCCTCGATGGGCTCTGTCTTCCCACTTCATAAAGAACTTTGTCACCTGACTCCACCCTTTAGTTGAGTGGTCCTACTAGACACAAAGTTTAAGATAAATTTCATATATCTTAAAAACCTATTGAATAGCATTTTGTTTTTGTTTTTTTGGTCTTTGAATTTTTTATTGCAGTAAAATTAGTCTATAATATTATATAAGTTTCAGGTGTACACATAATTCAACATCTGTATACATTATAAAGTGATCACCACCAAAAATCTATTTACCATCCTTTACTATACAATTGACCTTTTAACTTATTTTACCTACGCCCATTCCTCTTCCCCTATTATAACCACCAATCTGTTCTCCGTATCTATGCGTTTCATTTATTTTGTTTTTTTCATTTGTTTTGTCTCATTTTAGATTTCACATGTAAATGAAATCATACAGTATTTGTCTTTGTATAACTTATTTACTTAGCATAATACCTTCAAGATCCACTCATGTTGCCACAAATGGCAATATTTCATTCTTTTTTTATGGTTGAGTAGTATATATAAATCTCACATCTTTTTTATTTATTCGTCCATAGATAGATAATTATTTTATTTCCTTATCTTGGCTATTGTAAACAATGCTGCAATGAACATAAGAGTACACATAACTTTTTGAATAAATGTGGGTTTTCTTTGTATTCTTCTAATAAATACCTAGGGTGAATAGCCGGATTCTATGGTAGTTTTATTCTTAATTTTTGAGGGATACTTTATTCTTTACACATCAGTTAGAGTGACCCTTGTAAAATGGAAATCTGTATTTATTTATATTGTGACTACTAATTATAAAATAGAGTGATATAAATGCCAACCAGTCAAAGCAAATGTTAATCTATTTATAATCAGAAACTGTTATAAACACAACTTTGGCCAAGCGAGGTTACTTGTGAAATTATATCCCCTACTATTCTCTAAACTCTGTTACGTTATAGATTGTATATGCCAGTGTTTATCTTTGTTTCCTTAGCACTTAGCTTGACATACAGTAAGCTGCTGCTGAACACATAAAAGGATATAATTGAAAAAAGAACTCAATCCATCAACCAATGTGCCAATATTTTCAACCTGATTTCTATAATCTTGGTTTCTAGAACCAATTCTTAACCTAAATTGGAATCTCAAAGTAGTATAGATTTAAGAAATAGTGTTCTAACACTTTCAGACTCAGCATTAAATCACACTTGCCTCTTTTGTAGCCCTGGTATTAAACCCCACATTTATATCTTACTATCCATCTCATTCTCTTGCCTCTTTAGAAAAGGGAGTGATTCCCTTTCTTCCCTTCCCACCCCACATGCATCTCTCCCACTCCAACCTCATTTCCTTCTTAAGGGCTGAAGTATGGCCCAAACCTAGCTACTAAGAAGTTTCCCTAAAGCCTATTGATTGACATTTTGGACTTAGAGCAACCAAATTCTTGTCTATCAAGTTTCAGTTAAGTATAGCTTGATGTTTATTGAAAAACTCTTGGAATACAATGGTGAATGAGTCATAATCACTTTCCTTTTAAGAACTCACTGTATATTTGTTGAAAGAAACATGCAGATGGGTACTTTAAGTAAAAATGCATTATCCAACAGGAAGACTAAACTAAGAGATAGGATATGAAAATTTCAGGACACTAGGAACATTGAGAAAAAATTCAGAAGAATTTAATATAGGTGATATAAAAGAGAAACAGAATAAGCACCAACAGAAAAATTTGTGGACTTCCTTAACATTATATTATCATTTAACATTACTTTTAGTTTTATCACATGTAGGGTTATGTTTTGTCTTCCCAATACAAAGGGCCTCTAAAAGTCTTAATCCATCCCTAATAAGTGCTAAAATAGAAACATAAATAGGATTTTATGGAAGCATACATAATTAAATTAGTTAAGGCAGGGGAGGGTAGGAGACAAGAGAGGACAAGGCATTTTAGAGGAAGTGAAGCTAGGTGTTGAGGGACAAATTAACAAAGTGAAGGCTTGGGAAGCGGGGGACACAAGCAATCCCTGTCATAGGATCATTCCATCACGCTGAATTATATCTTCTAATACTTCCTATTAACCTAGACCATCTTCTGTTGTCTCTCTGCATCTATAAATCTGCACATTGAACTTTCACTCTCTGCCTAGTGCTGAGTCTGTACTACTTATGAAGTACATCTGGTTCTAAGCCCCATGCTTGGCTGTATCCCAGCATTCAAGAATCATAGATTATTTGCTCACACTTTCTATTTTTTCTTTTCCTTTAATCATCACCGGCACTTTTCTTAGTCATTAAACAAATGTCAGATTGTATCATCATCATCTTTCAAAATCTTATTTAAAATTATCTTCCATAAGAAGTCTTTCACAGTGGATACAGGCATGTATGTAAAGGGCTTCTTTCTTTCTAAAGAAAAGTGAATAATTTGTATTATTTAAAATTATATGTTTATAAATATACATCTGAAGAAAAAAATGAGTGTATATATGGCTAATCCTAAGTAATGTTATATAACTAAGACTGTAAACTTCTAAGCTGACTGCATCTAATTATTTCACATTGTTTCACATTGTCCTGTCATTCTCTCAAATGCCTAGTAGAACAATATCCACACTGTATAGTCTCAAAGATTCTGTGATTCTTCACCTAGTTTTTCTTTATCCTTACTCCCTCACAATTCTCACCATTGTTAGATTACTGGCAGAATTTTGATCAGAGAGAATGAGATGGAAGAGGCGCAAATTACTTAAATCTCTTGATGGAATTTAATACTTTTGAAGAATTAGAGCATTTCATATGAGAGCAATATGAAAATAGATGACCTAGAACTAAAGTTGTTTTCCTCAGAATCTGCAGTTACTAAATTATCTCCTCAGGCTGCTAACATTTTTTTTCAGCTCCCTCTGAAAAGAAAAATAAACAAATGTAGTCCACTTTTTCCTCAGTCACTCTTTTCTCTCCTGTGAATACAAAGGCAATATTTCCTGAAGTGTATTTCTTTGACCACTGATCTTGTGAGGTGCTCTGGAAAGTGGCTTTTTTTTTTTTTTTTTGGAGATAACTTTGGAAAACACTGCATTGTATAACCCTGTTTTGAGATGCACAATGAACACTATCGTATTAAAGATTATAGCATTTCAGTAAATAGTCGAATTCTGTTTTGTTAAACCCTTCATTTCACAAGTATATTAAAGTACTGAACGGATTTTATCTCCCCACAGTATCCTTATCAACACCACTGCATGAAGCATCAGATTGAGAAAAGTTATATTGTCCCCTCCATTGAATTCATACACTGACAGTTGAGTGCTGTGTAGTCTGAGGCATTTATTTTTACTCTACATAAGAATTTAAAGTATGAGATATGTTTTTGATGTTATTGTGGTTGTAATAAATAAGCACAAAGCAGACAGTTCTTTAATTCTAGGTTTTCACTTATATAAACCTAGTGTGAATTATCTCAACTTTTATAATTGTAGCAGTTACTACTGGGATGCAAAAAAAGCAAAAATAAATAAAATAGAATTTCTATGGAATGCGAACATAGGAGATATGTTTTTGATGTTATTGTGTTTTGGTGTTATTGTGGTTGTAATAAATAAGCACATAGCAGACAGTTCTTCAATCCTAGGTTTTTACTTATTAAACCTAGTGTGAATTATATCAACTTTTATAATTGTAGCAGTTACTACTGGGATGTAGAAGAAGCAAAAACAAAATAAAATAGAATTTCTAAAGAATGAAAACATTAACATTAAACCGTAATGCTGTGATTAAAACACACATACTATTATTGGGTTGAAAGTGAAAACAAAGTGGAGATTCAATCACTACACAATCACTCAATCTTCTCCTCTAAAAAAAGGCAGTAAAAGTCTTGTTTCTGGCTTGGATTAGGGCTCAACCAACTGCCAGGAGAACTACAGACTTCTACGCAGACATTTAGAACAGAATTACTGCCTCTCAGCATGAGTATCCCAGGAGACAAGTGATCTAGTCAACAGGCCCCAGAGCAGCTATTTTAAACTTAAGACCTGTTTTCTTTGAAGATACCAGCTTTATTTATTTGATAACTATTTAAAATCTTTTACTTTCAACTACTTTTATGTGCATTTTCATGCCATCCTATTTCCAGGAGCTACCTTAAAATAACAAATTGCTAGAGATAAATTAAATCTTACACCAACATATAAATTATCCAGACAGAAAGTTATTACATAGACAGGCCATAGAGAACACATTAGACCACATAATACAAATAGATATATACAGAACATTCCATCCAAAAGCAGCAGAATTCACATTTTTTTAAGTGCACATGAAATACCTCCAGTATGGATCACATACTAGTCCACAAACAATCTCAGTGAAATTAAGAAGACTGAAATCATAGCAAGTATCTTTTCCAACGACATGGTATAAAACTAGAAGAAAAGAAGTAAATAAGAAATAAACAAACATGTGAAGCCTAAGCAGTATGCTATTAAAGAACCAATAATATCAACAAAGAAATCAAAGAGGAATTTTTAAAAAAATATCTTGAGAAAAGTGCAAATGAAAACACAACAGTCCAAAATTCATTTGACACAGCAAGGGAATTTCTAAAAGAAAAGTTTATACCAATACAAGTCAACCTCGAGAAACATGAAACTAAAATAAAAAATCTAAACTTACACCTAAAGGAATTAGGACAACAAGAATGAAGTCCAAAGAGAGTAGAAGAAAATAATAAAGATCAGAGCAGAAATAAGTGAAATAGAGACTAGAAAACAATAGAAAAGATCAATGAAACTGAAAGCTTGTTCTTTAAAAAGATAAACAAAATCAGTAAATCTTTAGCCAGACTCATTAAGCAAAAAAGAGATAGAGTC
Organism: Rousettus aegyptiacus; assembly: GCF_014176215.1. Taxonomy (NCBI): domain Eukaryota; kingdom Metazoa; phylum Chordata; class Mammalia; order Chiroptera; family Pteropodidae; genus Rousettus; species Rousettus aegyptiacus. Next base: position 21,378,572 of record NW_023416293.1, on the reverse strand, counting down.
CAAATAAATAACATCAGAAATTAAAGAGGAAAATCAACAACGGACACAACAGAAATACTAAGGATTTTAAAGGAATACTGTGAACAATTATATGCCAACAAATTGGACAACCTAGAAGGTGTAAATAAATTCCCAGAAACATCATCTTCCAAGACTGAATCGGGGAAAACAAACAAACAGAAAATCTGAAAACTGAGTACTGGTAATGAACTTGACTCGGTAAAAAAAAAAAAAAACAAAAAAACCTCCAACAAAGAAAAGTCCAGGACCAGACACTTCACAGATGAATTCTACCAAACATTTAAAGAATTAATACCTATATTTCTCAAACTATTCCAAAAGATTAAAGAGGAAGGAATGCTTTCCAAACTTATTTTATGAGGCCAGCATTATCCTGACACCAAAACCAGACAAAGACACTATAAAAAAGAAAATTACAGCTAAATATCCTAATGAACATAGATTCAAAAATTCTCAACAAAATATTAGCAAACCATATTTAATAATATATTAAAAGGATAAGACATAACAATTAAGTGTGATTTATTCCAGGGATGCAAGGGTGGTTCAATATGTACAAATCAATGAACATGACACACTACGTTACAAAAATAAATAAAAATCTTATGATCATCTCAATAGATGCAGAAAAAGCATTGATAAAATTCAACATTCATTTATGATAAAAAAAAATTCTTGACAAAGTAGGTATAGATGAAACAAAATATAGAGGCAACAATATACCTCAGGCCATATATGACAAATCTACATTATACTCAACATTGAAAAGCAGAACACTTTTCCTCAAAGATCAGGAAGAAGACAAGAATGTCCACTCTTGCCACTTATTCAACAGAGTTTTGGAAGTCTTAACTGCAGCAATTAGACAAGAGAAAAATAAAATAAAAAACAGCCAAGTTGGAAGGAAAAAGTAAAATTGTCATTATTTGTAAATGACATGGTTTACTATATATAGAAAAATCATAAATACCTTGCCAAAAAACTATTAGAACTAACTAATCAATTCAGTATAATTGTAAAGAGACAACCATCCAGATGGGAAAATATATTTGCAAGCAATGCCTCCGATAAGGGCCTAATATCCAAAATATACAAAGAACTCATACAACTCTATAACAACAAAAAAACAAATGATCCGATCACAAAAATGGGCAGAGGATCTAAACAGACAATTCTCCCTGGAGGACATACAAACAGCCAACAAACATATGAAAAGATACTCACCATCACTAGCTATTAGGGAAATGCAAATCAAAACTACAATGAGATACCATCTCACACCTGTTAGAATAGCTATAATCAACAGGACAAGTAATAACTAATGCCGAAGAGAATGTAGAGAAATAGGAACCCTCATACACTGCTGGTGGGACCGCAAAGTGGTACAGTCACTATGGAAAACAGTATGGTGGTTCCTCAAAAAACTAAGAATTGATCTACCATATGAACCAGCAATCCCTCTACTTGGTATTTCCCTAAAGACTTGAAAACTCACATCCATAAAGATATTTGCACACCAATGTTTATATTAGCATTATTCACAGTGGCCAGGACATGGAAGCAACTGAAATGTCCTACGATAGATGATTGGCCAAAGAAGCTGTGGTACATATATACAATGGAATATTACTCAGCCATAAGAAGAGATGATTGCCATTTGTGACGACATGGATGGACCTCAAGATAATAATGGTAAGCGAAATAAGCCAGACAGAAAAAAGGTGAAAATCACATGATATCACTTATATGTGGGATATAAACCTAAAAGCAACAAAAGACAAGACAAACAAACAGAGACTCATGTACATAGACTATAAACTAATGGTTACCAGAAGGGAGAGGGTGGGGGATGAGGAAGGAGGTAGACAGGGTAAAGCGTGTCGAATATAGGAGGCTAGGGGGTAAGTGAAGTGGGTAAAGGGGATCAAATATATGGTAGCTGAAGGAAACTGGACTTGGGTGATAAACACATAATAGAATATACAGATGTCAAACTGTAATGTACACCTGAAAACTATATAATTGTATTAACCAATTACCCCAATAAACTTAGTTTTTTAAAAAATTAAAATTTAAATTAAAAAAATTGTAGAATACAAATAATTAGAGATCTATTACATTTCTATACACTAATAACAAATTATCAGAAAAAATTTTTGAAAATTAATTCCATTTACAATTGCATCAGAGAGAATAAAATAACTAAGAATAAATTTAATAAGGAGTTAAATGGCCTGTAGTCTGAAAACTCTAAAACATTGATTAAATAAACTGAAGATGACATGATTAGCTGAAAAGATATACTGTGCTTATGAATTGGAAATTTAGTATCATTAAAATGTCTGTAATATCCAAAGTAATGTACAGATTAAATATATCTATCAAAATATCAATAGCATTTAGAATAAATAATTCTAAAATATATATGGAACCCAAAAAGATCCCAAATAGACAAAGCCATCTTGAGAAAGAAGAAAAAGGTAAAAGTATCATGTTCTTTGATTTCAAACTATACTAAAAAGCTATAGTAATCAGAACAGTATGGTACTGACACACAAACAAACATAGATCAATGGAATCCAATAGAGAGCCCAGAAATAAACCCACGTTGATTTGGTCAATTAATCTACATAAAGGAGGCAAAAATATAAAATAAGCAAAAGACAGTTTCTTCAATTAATGATGCTGGGAAACCTGACCAGATACATGCAAAATAACAGCAATAATAATGAAGAATAAGAAAAGACACTAAACCAGTTTTTTATGTCATACACAAAAATAAACAAAAATGAATTAAAGATTTAAAATGTAAAACCTGAAGCTATAAAATTCCTAGAAGAAAACATGGGTAGTAAACTCTTGACGCCAGCCTTAGCAATATATTTTTGGATATGTCACCCTGTCCAAAGGCAACAAAATCAAAAATAAACAAATAGGTATACATCTAACTAAAAAGCTTTTGCACAGTGAAGGGAACCAATAACAAAATGAACTGCAACCTACTGAATGGGAGAACTTAAGTCAAATAAGTCAGACATAAAAAAAAAATGAATACTGTATTGCTTCACTTATTCGTAGAATCTAAAGGACAAAACAAATGAGGAAGTAAAACAAAATAGAAATGGACTCATAAGGAGAAAAAACTGTTGGTTACCAGAAGAAAGGGGTTGGGGGAGAGGAGAAAGGTGAAGATGAGTAGGAGGTACATATTACCAGCTACAGAATAAGTAAGTCATGGGGATGTAATGTACAACCTAGGGAATATAGTCTATTATAGAGTAATAACTTTATGAGAAAAGGTTACTGGAATTGTTGTGGCGATTGCTTAATAAGGTTTATAGATATTGAATCACTATGTTATACACTTAAAGCAATATGTTAACTATACTTCAGTAAAAATAAATTGCAAGCATAAAACATTCTAAAAATTTTTTAATGAAAAATTCAGATTCATAGGCCCAGATCAGATTATCAGATTATCTGGGATTCAGGGTCCAGAAATATATATTTTTAGAAAATTATTTTTTAATATTTTTATTTTTTCAATTGCAGTTGACATGAAATATTACATTAGTTTCAGATGTACAATGCAATGACTAGACATTTATGTAGTTTACAAAGATATCAATACAATAAATCCAGTACCCATCTGACATCATACATAATTATTTCAATACTATCGTCTATATTCCCCATGCTGAACTCTACATCCCCATGACTATTTTATAACTACTAATTTGTACCTATTAATCCCCTCCCCGCCTTTACCCATCCTCTTCACCCTACCCCCGAATCAGCCAACCATCAAAATGCTCTTGTATCTATGAGCTTGTTTCTGTTTCGTTTGTTCATTTATCTTGTTCTCTAGATAGCAGATATAACTCAAATCATATGACATTTGTCTTTCTCTGTCTAACTTACTCCACTCAGCACAATTCCCTTTAGGTCCATTTATATAGTTGCAGATGGCAAGATTTCATTCTTGTTTATGGCTGAGTAATATTCCATTGTATATATATATATACCATCTCTTCTTTACTCATTCATACAATGAGGGACACCAAGGATGCCTCTATTTATTGGCTATTGTAAATAATGTTGCAATAACTATATGAATGTGTGTGTACCTTCAAAGTAGTATTTTGAGTTTCTTTAAAAAAAATACCCAAAAGTGAAATTACCGAGTCCTTCTTTGTCTTTCATCATAGCCTTTGTTTTAAAGTCTATTTTGTCTGCTATAAGTATTGCTATCTAACTTTTTATCTGTTTCCGTTTTCATGAAATATTTTTTCCATCCCTTTGTTTTCATTCAGTCTCTATGTGTCTTTTGATCTGAAGTGAGTGTCTTATAGGCAGCATAGGTAAGGGTCTTGTTTTCTTCATTCAGCCACCCTATCCTTTGATTGGAGCATTTCATCCATTTAAAGCTAAAGTAATTGTTTATAGATAGAAAGTTATCACCATTTATTATTCATATATTTTTTAATCTTTTTCTTCTTCTTAAAGAAGTCTCTCCAACATTTTCTGTAAACAGTCTCCTTTAGCTTTTTCTCATCTTGGAAGCTCTTTGTCTGTCCTTTGATTCTAAATGATAGCTTTGCTGCTAGAGTAATCTTGGCTGTAGGTCTTTGCTTTTTGTCACTTTGAATATTTCCTGTCAATTCCTTTTGTACTGCAAAATTTCTGATGAGAAATCAGCTGACAGTTTAATGGGAGATCCCATGTAGGTAAATAACTACTTTTCTGTTGCTGCTATTAAGATACTCTCTTTGTCTTTCACCTTTGTTATTTTAATTACGATGTGTCTTGATCTTGTTTGGGACTCTCTGAGATCCCTAGGCTTATATGTTTAGTTCCTTCCATCATCTTAGGAAAGTTTTCCATCATTTTTTTTCAAACAGGTTTTCAACTCCTTACTCTCTCTCTTCTCCTTCTGGTACCCTATGATGTGAACATTGGTATACTTGGTGTTGTCCCAGAGGTCCCTTAAACTATTCTCATTTTTTAAATTATTTTTTTCTTATTGTTCTGATTGGGTGTTTTCTGCTGCCTTATCTTCTAAATCACTGATTTGATACTCTGTTTCATCTAATCTACTATCAATTCTTCCTAAGGTTTCTTCATTTCAGTTATTGTATTCTTCATTTCTGATTGATTCTTTTTCATATTGTCTATCTCTACTTTTATGTTTTCTGTCTTTGTTAAAGTTCTCACTGAGTTTGTATACTCTTTCCTTAAGTTCATTGAGCATCCTATATGAGTTACGTTGGATGAATTATTGCTTAACCACAAATACCTCAAGTACTAAAGTAGACTAATAATTGTATCTCTGTCACAGTACTGGTGTGGGGAATAAGTAAGGAAAATCATATATATCACATAGACAATATCTAGCATTTGGTATGGACTCTAATTATACTATTTAGTATTATTTACCATATAAAAAGTAGTTATCAAAGATACATGATAAAAAGGGTATGCAAATTAATACAAATCATACATGAAAATAAGTATAGTATGAAACATATGTTATAAATGAGTAATGTAGTAAATGACATTTTCATTTATCTCATTTTATGTAAGAAAACTCAAAAAACCACCTTTATATAATTTTAACCATGATATCATTCCTAACTTTAACCTATTACCCATGAAGGTATTCCTTATTTGCCCTCTTTGAAATTGTCTATATGAGTAAATGGGTGAGAAACCAGAAATGTATAGACAGAGAGACAGATGAGATGGAGATGGAGATGGAGATGGAGATAGAGATGATAGAGATAGAGATGATAGAGATAGAGATAGAGATAGAGATAGAGATAGAGATAGAGATAGAGATAGAGATATATGATAGAGATATAGATGATAGAGATAGATAGAGGTAGAAATAGAGATAGAGTTAGAGATAGATGTAGACGGATACATGCTAATAGACCTCTGAAACATCTACTTCATTCTAAGATGATCTTCACTCAAATGGATCATGCCAAAGAAAATGAGACACTTTTATCTGGTCTTTCTAGCATAAACAATGTGAACAAGGAGTCACAGGACATTTGCGGTTAAGTGGTTAGTTGAACAGCTCACTTCTGTTTTCTTCTTACCCATACTCGGGGTTTATTACTTTTAAAAATCAAACAATGTGAGATCCTTATTTGATATTTACAATTAGTAACACTGTGCCTCAACACATAATTCCTGCAGCCTTTTATTTTTTTAAGGACCCTCACCTCTTTAGATGAGCCCAATTCTCTTCTCTTGCTACTCAAATAATAATCACGATCACATCTCAGACTCACTTAAAGACCCTCACTTAAGCTTTTAAATTAAGATGCTTGATTGACTTAGAAACAAGAACCCTAAAACTGGAATCTATTTAGATGTATTACACAGACAAATATTGTGAGACTTCCTGAATGTTAAGGTGAAATGGAACTGCTTGTCCCTTACCTTGTTGTGGGAAGAAATAAGATAGAATTTTCAGACAAACCTAGTTATTAAAGGAACTTCTTGGGTCAGTGAAACAAATAACCTTATGCAAGATTTTCATTTTGGTGGAAAGACAAGAAAAGAAATGTTTCCTTCCTGGACTGAAAAACAGTGTGTCCTACTTTACATAGTTTAGCATCAGGGGTTTTGGATTTTCCAAAGGGCTTAAATGGTAATTAGCTTGTGAAATTGCCAGCTGAGTGTTGTTAAGCCTTTATTTGCCCATTTCTGGTGAAATGCTGCAATAGTTAAGTTAAACTAAAGGAATCATCTCTATTATGTGTTGGGACTTGACTTAGCTATGTTCTCCTTTCTATTTCTATTATAACATTTACAACATTGTGCTGTGAAGATCGCTGTATATCTCTCCCCACTAGACAAGAAACTCTTTAAGTATAGGATTATATGTGATTTAACACACTATCCTATGTTCCTATCTTAATCCTTAATAGACAATCAACCAGTTTGTTAAATAGCAGGGATCACATGAGGACCACTGAGAAATGTCTTTATAGGACTTAAATACTTAGTGAACATTCATGAAAAATCAAAAACCTACTGAGAAATGATAATTTTTTTCTAATAATAAGATCTACAAATAGGTTAATTACAGAGATCATTATAATCAGATTAAATTTATATGTTATCTATAACTTGTTTCTCACCTAAAACTTATGATGCATAGATAACTGCTCCCATCTAAATGATCTGAACAGAAAGTAGAGTGATGGGCTGAGTCCAAAAAGATGTAAAGCCTTGCTCTAAGGTTTTTGAAAAGCAACAATATAGAATGCAGAAGACTTAACAGCAACTAGTGAGTTTTGTTGTTGCTGACCACAAGCTCTCCGGGAGCCAACAGTGAGATGGAGCTAATAAAGAAGCCGGCACATTGCATTAACTCAGTGTATAGGTCAGTATGTTGATCAGGGAAAGTAAAGTTTTTTGAGCTTTGGGGTTCTATCCATATATTACAAATATTAAGTAAATACTATTTATAAAAATAATAGTTCTTTAAAGATCCATATTCTAACCAAAGCTATGTATTTCCTTATTTTTCTTTTTTCTTATTCTGCTGTGTAATAGCTAGTAACCATACCTAAAACTTCCTGCGCATTTACCATTAGCCAGATAGTATAGTAATATATTACATATATCGACTCATCTAATTCTTAAAACCGCTATCACTCTCTTTTTGCAGATGAAGAAAGAGAAGCACAATAGAGTTGGATAACCTGTCCAAGGTCACAAAGTTCATGGACGGAAGAGCTGGGTTTTAACCAGGGAGTGTGGCTTCAGAATCTATACTCTTCATTGTTACTTCACAGCACCTCTCATCTAGAGGGAGTTGGAAATGGAAAATGGAGAAAAGCGTGGTCTTGGCAAGAGGAAGAAAGATATTTGAAGGATATGTCTTTCAGTTTTGAACAACATCGTGTTCTCTATATTATCAGAGATATGCAGATGTTTTCACACTAGTCGTGCACTTTTGTATAGGTAATGCCTTGATAACTCTGATTCCTCCAGGGATGAGATTTCTCCAAAGATGCAGTGTTGATATTTGCCTAATTTAAAAGCATTAGCATGCTAGAGGTTATTATGCTAAGTGAAATAAGTCAGACAGAGAAAGATAAATACCATATGATTTCACTTATATGTGGAATCTAAAAAAATATAGAGGACAATCTGGTTGGTGGCCAGAGGGGAGGGGGCTTGGGGGACTGGGAGAATAGGGTAAAGGGTTAAAGAAGTGCAGATTAGTAGTCGATAGACAGTTACAGGGAAGGGGACCACGACATAGGGAATGCAGTTAGCATTAATATACTGGAAGGTGCAGAGCCAGAGGAGAGAAAGAGCAACTGGGAGGATCGCTTTATAAACTATATAAATGTCTGACCAAGGTACTGTATATGTGAAACTAATAATAAAATAAATAAATTAATTAATTAATTAATTAATTAAAAGCACTAACATCTAGTAGTGGGTGCCTTGAAATAACTATCAGATCCAGAGATACTCCAATATAGAAGAGAAAAAAAGAAAATTTGCTAAGACAAGTTATAAATGGAACCATTTACATCTTGGTAAATCTTCCCTCTATAATATCAATAAGAGAAAAGTAAAAAAAAAAATTATGTGAATGAAAATTTTAATAAAGAGAAGTTGTGCAATGGTATCAGATCTCTTTGAGGAAGAGGGAATAGTCGAATACCTTTTCCATTTATTCAGTTTTTCATATGTGGCTTTTGTACTACTGAAATGGTAAAGCTTCCATGAAGACATGGCTAAAAAGGATGTTGGGCATGTATAAAAATGCAAGAGAAACACATTGTAGTTTCTTGCTGATCTATTTCTGAGACATTTGAAAATGTACTAATCAAAAGTGAGCTTGAAGTGAATATAGTTAATGGAGTTGTCAACACATTGAAATACTTCTATATAATGAATAGTTGTACAGCTATTGATGAACAGCTGCCCCAACAGGGAGCCTTTTGCATGCCCGCCACCCAGGGCACTCCACAGTCTAGCAGCTGAACCTCAGAGAACATCATCTTCTTGTATGACTGTTAGATGCCTGTGCAATACCAATTTTAAAACACTTTGAGTATCACCCCATGGGTATTCTCAGGAGTAAATAACTTATTTAATTAAAAAATATGGACAATCAATGACAGTGTAATCACTGATGTAGTGACAGATTTGGCAAGAATTAACAAAATTGATTCTGAGGTAAGTTCATAGACATAGCATCATATGTGAAATGAATTCACTGCATCATTGCTAGGTAAGCTTGCACAAAATCAGTTGAATCCAGAAGTGGGCAAAGTGTGTAGAATGTCAGTAATATAGTTAACTAATAAAAATAAAACTGGAAAAAAAGGTACCCTTGATAGGAAAAGGATATTGGAAAATTACATTGAAACAAAAGTAGATGACAGAAAAAAAAAATCAAACCAAATCTGTACTAGAAGGAATTTATATATCTTGTGTTCACTGGGTACACATATACAATATATACTTATACATTTTTTATTATATATAACACAGGGGGCTTACAACAACTTTATGAGAATGATATTATTATCTTCCCTTTACTGATAAAAAAGTTGAGCCTCAGACACACTAAGTACTCTGTCCAGTAGCGCAAAATTAAGCAGGGTTCAAAGAGGGGACAAAGAAGGACAGTATTCTCTCTGCCCACAAGATTATCGGTTCATTGACTCCCTGACCCCAAAGTGAGGTGAGCAGGTAGATGGAGCTGGGGAGGGCATGTGAAGAGGGTCTGTAATGTCCAGAAATGTGAAGAGGGGAACAAAGTTCTCTGGGAGTAGCTGAACTGGACACTTTTATGAGAAATAAGTTAATCAGTTGCTTATTGATAATGTGCAATTCCATTACAGACAGCATAGTAAATAAACCTGTGGGATTCTCCACAGATTAGTAGAAACGTGAAAAGCCTCCAGATAAAAAGTCATTAAGATAAGCCAAACAAAATCAATTCATTTATGACCTGCTACTTTTATAAGCTGGGGAATTAAAAGTTTCCAATGTTAGTAAAGCAACTGTTTTCTAGCTTCTTTACAAAACTGCTTTTTAAAGTTCATCTTAACCTAGAGAGATGACCTCGCAAAAACCAAGTTGAGAAAAATGTTTTCCACACAGCTGTGTGTGCCATGAGAAGAGGCCTCTTCAGGCCTTGATTAGGGCCAACAGGGGCCTGCCAAAGAGAGTGACCACACTGTGGACTGAGCCGTCCCACTGGGCTGGAAGCACTGAAGCAAACCCAGGGGACAAGCAGGACAAGCAGGGAACGGGCAATATTTATATTAAGCATGGCTTTGGCAAGCCACCACAAGAAAATATTATCAAAACAGCTCAACAGGAGTCACATTTGGGTAACTAGCCATTGAGCGCAATGTGAGACACTCTCTGTTTAGAAGAGAAAATGGGAGAGAACCAAATCAAAAATTTCTTGTCTTTTTTTTCCCTGGTACTTATAAAAATTGTTCTCTAGCTCTCTTGGTGGCAAGTAGCATCTTGCATAAAAAGCTTGCATTCATGACTAATTTTAGTTTTTCCCTATCATCGTAGGAATTTCACCTTAGTTCACAGCTGGAGGAACATACTCTGCAATTTTACTTTTCTATTTCTCTTTGTCAGTAGGTGGTTTTGGACTGGATTGATTATGCTTTAGGTAATAGGGTATTTCTCAGAGCTAGTGTACCTTACCAGATATTTTAAAACTTATCACTAATATGAAAAGTATCCATTTACCTTTCATAGCATTAATTTAGTAGACATTCCATGGTTTCTGTTTAGGAACAGATCCTGAACTGGTTTGGTCTAAGAAAATTAAATAACATGGTTTAATTAGTGAATTCCTTAGTTTCTATTTTGTGCCTGCATTACTTTCCTGTTAGGGCTGTCATAACAAAATACCACAGACCAGGTGGCTTAAAAAACAAATTTATTTTTCACAGTTCTGGAAGTCCAAGATCAAGCTATTGGGAAGTTTGGTTTCTCCTGAGGCCTCTCTCTTTGGCTTGCAGATGGCCTTCTTCTTGCTAGGTTCTAATGTGGCCTTTTCTCTGTAGACACCCATTCCTAATGTCTCTGTGTGTCTTAATCTCTTCTTTTTACAAGGAAGATTAGATTCGAGCCCACCCTGAAGTCTTTATTTAAACTTAATTAAAGACCCTAGCCCTAATATGGTCGCATTCTGAAGAACTGGGAGTTAGGATTTCAAAAATAGAATTTAGAGCACACACAATTCAGGCCGTAATGGTGCCATAGAGAGTATGTATGAAATTAAAGATAATTACAACCAGGTAAAAATATGCCAGGACTTTTTCAAGTCTTATTTTTATAATTATTAACTGTGATTTTGGTCAGGATATTTTTGATCTCTGATCTTCATATAAAATGGTGATAAAATCAGCTGTGCTTACCTTGTTAATCCTCAGCTACTAAATTAATTTTAAAGTATAATTTTACTAAGAATATTTTAAATATGTATGAAAGCATGCTGTGCTACTTAAATTTCTATGGACTCTTTAATTTTCTTATCTGATTAAACTCACCAGACAAATGCAAAGAACAATTAATAATCAAAGATCCAATCAAGAAATCTAGGCTGCATGTTTTTCTACATCACTCATTGTCTAATGTAAATTAAATCACATCACAAAGCACCTCTATGCACTGATGAAAGAGGACTATGCTATTTATTCCAATAAAGGCAAAAATGAAAGAGGGAAGAGAAAGGAAGAAGAAAGGAAGGACGGAGGGTCTTCACTTTGAAAATGAAGTCATATGTAATACTGACTCTTAATTAGTATTCTTTTACTAATGAATTTTTTAACACATTAAAATTACACAAAAAGAATAAAAGTTAAAATTACTAGTTTAAGAAATGATTGAGCTAAGCAGTAGTATTTATGGCATGTCTCAATATATATATCTACAATCCAGAAATCTAAGAGGTAAAAATAGTTTGAAATGTATCTGATAAACACACAGCGTGTCTGACAATAAGCAGGATGGAGGCAAAACTAAAGTTTTCCTTAAAGTATCACAGGGCTGGAAATCCCTAGAAGGCCTTAAGAAGCAGTGTCCTGTGACCTTGCATGTCCCTACATAGACCCTTCACTTGTAGTCTGAACCATGTCTGGGCAGAATGCTCTCTGAGGGTTTTCCAAGAACAAGGCGAAATTGAGAGGGCTGGTGCATAGCTTTCTTGCAGAAGGATCTAAATCCTGCAGCAGCTTGCCATGAGGCTGTTTCCTGTCCACCTCCTTGGTTTCAGTGAGGCATGGAATTTTCCACAACATCTTCTTTGGGTGCAACTGTGAACTATAAAACCACTCAGCTGCAGTGTGACATTGACTTCTCAACTACAGAGTGACCCATCACCTATTTCATATGTCATCTGGTCTCTCTAGCTTGGTGATGTCTTGTGAGAACGGGGACATTGGGTGCTGACACCATGCTGATCTTGCTTTTGCTCTCTGCGAAGTGAAGACTGAATACATTTGGGCTTGTTGTCTTCTTACTAGCCAAATCTTGGACATGGGGGAAGCCAAGTGTTTGAAATGTACCCAGAATTTGTTTTAATCAGGTTTGGTAAGATATGCAAACATGGAAATGATAGTCATTAAAGAAAAGGTTTTTACCCACAGTCCCCTATAGTAGGAGGAATGGTATGCCACGAAGGACCACACAAGGAGGCTCCAGGATTAGTCACCAGGGCTAGTCAGGAATAGGGAGAATGAGGGGAAAGTCTGGGCAAGCTTCTCATTGTGGATATTATGGAAAAAGTAGGTAAGACAGAGTGAGCAGAATTAGGAGTTGTTCTGTAGCCATCTCTGGAATGATTAAGACAAAGAGATTGTGTGGCCCAGGCATGTAAGAACTCTGTGACAGCCAGATAGAGGAGGTGATGTGGACATGGACTTCGTACTGGCTGGTTTATGCGTTAAAACTGAACTTACAGACATGTCTTTTACTAGCTGTAGAAATTGGCTAGCTTCAGGAGTGGCAGTGTTGACCAGAACCAACAAGACCTCAAGATGTCAAAGCATCAGAAAATACAAAAAATTAAATCATAATTATTATACCACACTAAGAGCTGACATTGTGCTTCTGATTAGGGACTATTTGATCAATAATAGACATACAAAAAATAATAACAAACATTTTTTAGCATCTCTGTGTATGGGGATACAGAAGTGGATGAGATCTAGCCCCATCTCAAGAGTAATCAGACCAAAAGGAATGAAATAGGAATGGAGTGCTGGATTGAAAAAAAAAAAATCTTAAAAGATGACGAGAAGATGATCATAAGTGAAAGAAGCTGACAGTGATTTTTTTTTTAAATATTAAGAAAAACTGAATCCATAAAAAAAAGTCTTACAGACAGAAAAAGGTATACAAATCTTAGGTTATCTTTGAAATATGTAAACTCAGAACCATTTTTTCCCTAATGAAAACTACTATCTGTAAGCAAAAAGCCCAGAAGATCAAAATTTAAAATTATTTGAAATATACAGGTAAACGGCTTTTAAGTTCCATCATTTGCTCTCTAAATTCAGAAGAAGAGTACACCTCTCTCCCAAGCCAGTCTTGGAAACTCTCTTACCTGCAGGTACCCTTGATTCCGCATAGCCTGCAATGTTGTAAACTCTGAAGAAACGTTTGATGAATTACCGAAGCTGAATAAATGTCTTCCTTCATATGTGTGTATGTGTGTACCTGTCTTCCTGTATTATGTTATTCCTTTATACTTCTAAATCTTGTTAGGAGGGTGACAGATACCAATATGGAAAGATCATTGCTCTGGGGTCGGTGACTTTCTCCAGATGGGAATTCCATAAGCTCTCACTGAGGAAGTGTGCACGTGATTGTCAGTGTCCTGGAGGTAGGATGGGGAAAGAGACAAAGTCCCCAAGTTCAGTAATAATAGACTTGTACTTATTTGTTTTTTCAACCTGGGATTCTGACATCAGGAGCTTCCCAATATTTCCAGAAAATAAATTCTGTGACTTCACTGGGAGGTTGGATGGAATGGAAAAGGGACCTGGGGATTCAGCTGCTCTGTTGTTTCAATAGATCCATTTCTTGGTAGCCCTGTTCCTCAACTAAGTCTTTCACAGCACTAAGTCTTATGGGACACACTGGCTCATTTCTCTCTAGTGTCTCCTACTGGAAGCTGTGTTATTGCTCTGTCCACTCTGCTAAGTGTGGACATTTATGTCTCTTCTATTACTTTCCGTATTCCTGTACCCCTCCCACCCCCTCAGAATGACATCTTTTCCCCATTGTTTCCTTCTTTCCTTTCTGTCCTCCTATCCTTGTGGGTTAACATTTTTCAATCCTTCCTTTACCGGCACTTCCGTGGGCTTGGGGAAATAGGACATAAACTCAATATTAGTCAGTCTTCCATGTAAGGTGAGAATATGCCTCCTCCTTTTTGTATCATCAATGTGTTTCACAGAACCTGACAGTAGAAGGTGCTCAATGAGAAATTACTAAAGAGGTAGCTATGTAGGACAAATATACACTTTGCCTACAAAATTAGATAAACTAGTTTGGTTCAGCAAATGTTTTCTGAGCATATATTCCACACCAGAACTATTGATACTGAATATGAGGACAAATGAAACACAACTCTTACTTCTTATGGTCCATATTGTGGTGTAACTCCCTCAGAAAGAGATGAATCTGAAAAGTTACAGTATATACTACACTGGCTTGTTTTTAGTGTTTCTAGCATCTGGGAGGGAAATAAAGCCACAGAAACCTGATTATAGTCAGATAATTGAGAAGTTAATGGATAATACCTTGTGGAGTTAACTTACCCTTCAACATCCTTTATAAATGCATTCTCTCTTCTTTTGAATCTCTGCACCTGTGGCCAAGTTGAGGCCATAGGCTTCAGTGATAAAAATAGATGACTAGCTGTCTTTGTATCTTAGCTTGTTATAATTTTAGAGAAAAAAAATGTTTTATTTTGGTTTTGTAATCCAAAGAAATAAAAATATTCAACTTTAAAAGGAAATTTTCAACCAAGGGAAAAATTCAAAGTAACGAAGTTTGGTGTCAGATGCAAAGAATCTCTTGGGAATAGATGAAGATTGAGGATAATTAAGAGAAATGTGTAATTCAGAACTCAATACCTTCTAGAAGCCCAGGGTAAGCCAACTTAAGTAAAGTGCGAATGAAGAGGCTCAGATGTTGAAAAGCTTTAGAGTTCAGGTACTTGAAAGTTGTTAGGACCCAATTTTGCTCTATGGCTCTGCTCTTTTCTGCACTAGTTTTACTTTTAAACAAATTTCATCTTCAGGTTTATACCTACCAGCTTGAGATGAAGAAAGAGAGTGTTTCCCCAATGGTTCTAACAGAAGTACCAGCCATGAATCTCTAATTTGCTAAGCCTAAATCACATTCTTTCCCCTCACACTTAATCCAGGGAATAGGTTGCCCTACTCAAACCACATGGACTGAGAGTGAGGTGAGGTGGTTACTCCCTCAAAAAAAAATTCAAGTAGATGGTGCCAAGAAAAGGGGGATGGCTTTAAACCATTAAATATGGTAGCTTGGTGTAAGGTGATGCTAGCCTTGAACTTCTGGCTGCATTACCATTTGTAAAAACTCTGTAAGTTCTGAAACCAGTCAGACTGATTAGTGCTGGTCATTTTAAGTAAAGATATTTTTGAAATATTTAATGATCTCTCACTGCATTTTCTCCCAGCAGCTATTAACATCTATCTCTTGCTAAAAGGCCACCTGACCAGAAAGGTTAAGAGAAATATTCAATAACCTCTAGAGAAAGGGGAGAATACTTATTTTTAGCTTTCTGGTATTTTGTCATAAATGTTTTCAGCCTGGAATGACTTCAATGAGATTTGTAGATCTGAAGACTGCCAAAAAGAGCAGGGGGAAAAGTCAAATATTAAAGGAAACTTCCCTGCTCTCATCCAAAAGAGGATGATTCTTTAAACTTTTAAAGAAAATGTTAGTTTTATTTTTAACTCCCTTTTGGGGTCCTCTAAGGCTTAGGCTAAGAGGAAAATAGGTCTGGTATCAGAAAGCTTTAAAAAATAAAAATCACATGCCTAGGACTCATTAAGCACTTACTAGCAAGTGATTGATAAGAGAGAGACGGAGAGGGAGCAGGTCTTTCACATGCAATCTAGGCCTCGATAACCTTAGTTTCTTCCACAGATGGGTTCTGAAAGATTTTTAAAATGGAATTTGTTCTGGGGGAGAAGGGTCATTAGAAGCACATGATCTCATGAAGATGTATGGACCATGAAAATTGTTCTTCCAAAAAGCTACCAAACAGCTTGTTACGGTAAGATGCCACTATCTGGAGAGTGAAAGTAATCAGTGGCCAATGATTCTTTACATCAAGTTTACATCAAGCTTTGCTTTCCAAACATTTTATATCATCAGTAGAACTCTTTTGAATGTGTCCTCTAGGCTGATCCTTGGAATGATACATCCGTTACCAAAGTCTGCTTCAAATTCATTCAAAGTTGTCAGTTTTCAGGTTTCAACTTGCAATGGCTCAACACTCAAAACCATCTTAAGATTACGCTGAGCATAGGGCAGCCCACCTGGAAAACACCACAGAGAGGCCATCGAAGTATGAGTGATCCGTGTCTGCCATGATGCGTGGAATAAATGATTCTATTTGATTCAGGTTCTACGTTTCTCAGACTGAGCTTCTACAGGGATGCCCTTCATTTGCCTCCACATCTCTCTCCTTTTCCTTGATGAGTTCTTCCCTGACCACCCACCTCCTTGATGGCTTCTCTCCACTTTGAACCTCCATAGACATGAACAATTTAGTGTTTAGCAGTACACTGTCTTACATTCCTCCTTAATTATTTCAAATGTGAACTTTTGCTCTCACATGGGGAATTTTATTATGGCTATAAGTTCTTGTTGATTTGATACCTTGCTGAGCAATCTCTGAACAGACAATCTGAAGCTCGATGTATAAGCATTCTCACTACATATTTAGTTTAGACTGTTTTTTAGAGTTTAAATTCCAAGTAGTATTTTGAGGTGATAATTTATGACTCATATCAATAATTATTAGATCTAGAATAACATTAAACTGATCTTTTAATTTAGTGTCTATTCATTTAGATATAACCCAAGTATACAGTTTCCATTTAAAGGAAGAGCATTTTGTCCTTGATCTCTGTTACACTTAACACTCCATTGATGTTTATTTATGTCTTGGTAATTCTTTGCACATTAGATTCTTTCATATGAGAATTAAGCACTCTGCAATAAACATTAGGAAGAATTTTGCTCAGTGAGGTGCTCTGATGCTGCAAATGAAAGGGCGTAGCTCTCAAAGTTGTCATTTTTGTTTACATGGTAAAATCTGACCTTGTGTAAATAATTCTCCAAATCTCCAGCTAAAGAGAGAGGTCATGTTCTAAGTTTAGTCCACAATATAGGCTAGGGACAAAACTGAAAGCCCAGCATCATAACTTTCCTTTTTTGACTCTCCCTGGTCAAAATAAACCCTCTTAAATCAACTGTTCTTTCTCTGTAGAGTACTGTTTACAGGGGAAAAAAGGGGGGATTTGCTCAGAAAAAAATAATTTTGTACAAGATTTCCATAAGAAAATGTTTTTAAAAAGAAATTTGAAAACAAACAGCTATCTCAATTATTTCTTTGTAACAAAATGTGACAAAGAAGAGTTAGGACAAAACCTTTTATTTACACAGAAAGCACAACTGTTTCCTTGGAAACAGTTTGAGCAGTTATGCCAATAATATGAGTTAATAGAAATCTGAACCAAAGAATAAATGAAAGGGGAAAAAATGTCTAATTGGGATACAAGAATATTCTATTGCAATCAATAATAAGAACACATTTGAGAATTGTGTAATGTGATAATTGTGGTATTTGGACAGAAGTAATGGATGTACTGCTGTGGAATACTGGACATGTCAAGATCTAGCCCAGGTTCTGGGAACATTTGATTGTTTGTTCCTGTGTCTGCTGCTCGGAGTCAGTAGAAGGGGAAAGGAAGAAGAGAAGAGAAAATGGGCTCAGTGCATTTGGCGAAGTGATACATCTATAGGGAAATAAACACAAGTACAGGCACAACTCATTTTATCGCGCTTCACTTTACTACACTTCATAGATGTGTTTTTTGACAAATTGAAGGCAAGACCATCCATCAGAAAAAAAAAATAGTAATTCATTTTATTGCAGTGATCCGAAACTGAAGCTGCAATATCTTGTTTTGTTTTAGCTCTTTAACCATTGTTCTGTTTATTTTTGTTCAGTTTTTATTTGTTTGTTTTTTTTTCTGTTTCCTTCCACCACACTGTTCTCCAGCACAGCTCAATATGCTAATTTGCTTTTCTTTATTGTCTGCTCATATCTCCTAAATAAACATGACACTTTCTCACTGGATAAGACACCAGTGTTCCAAGGTGGTTAAACTGATGCTTATAAGATAATCAAGTCTCAAAAACAAGGAAAGCCACTTGATTACTACCTGTCACCTCACCTGCAGAAGTTTCTTACAAGACTGATTTCTCCATAAAGAAAAGTGTATTTTGCAAGCTAAATGCAGAATGAAACATAGAAGGATAAAAAACTAAAATTACTTTATGGAATGAAATCATGATTTATATTATATTATATATGTTATATAATATATATCTTATTGACAATATTTCAGTGGTCCGTGCTTTTTAATGATTTTATGGACACAGATTATTGAATTAGATTATGGAATCTAGATTAACCTAGATTTGAATGCCAGTCAGTTTCACTGCTTACTAAGGGTGTCACCTGGGACAAGTTATTTAACTTCTCTGAATTTTCCTTTATTTATCTTTGTAAGGACTCCTCTACATAAAATAACATATCTAAAGAGCTAATATTTGTTGAATGCCAAGTACATTTTCAGCATTCAATAAATGTCAGTAGTTGCTCTGAGAGCTATTATGACCAAAACACACCCATATTTATATATGCATGAAAGCCAGAGCTATTATTCAACATATACTGTTCTCTTTTGCAACATGAGAAATAGGACTAAAATACAGGTCTCTAACACCTGTATATACTCTTTTCACTATTTCAGATTGGCTTTGAAGATTATTTACAACAAATATGGGAATGTCTACTATTCTAAAAATTAACTTTAAACTAAATAATAAAACTTAAACTGAGCAATTTTGGACTCTGGAGAAATCTGAAAATTATGTTTAATTTCCTGATATTCCATTTTGAAACTCATCAAGCTAGTAATAGACAACAAAGCAGAGTTGCCATCTTTCTAGTGCTCCCCACTGAGATAAAAGCATCGTACAGCGCTGGATGCCAACAGAGCAAATAATTAGACTGTGTCACTTTCCATTGCTAATGAACTCAGAAATGAAATTTGTTGTGGATGTTAACTGAATGTCTGGGACATCAGCTATCCTAGGAGAAGTCATTAACATTTGCTGAGTGTCTACTATGTGCCAGATACTCTGTGCTACAGAGGATGCGAATTGAAATTGATTATTCTTCACCTCCAGGTATTTACAGTCTTTAGTAAGAACCACATCATATGTTCACTGAGAACAAAATGTCAGGTAAAATAAATTCCATATGGAAGAACATAGTGCTAGGAAAACCCAGAGATAGACATGATTAATACAGGCTAGCCTGGGATGAGGATGAGATAGTAGTAAGCACAGGACACTTCTCAATCCTAGTATTACTGGGAGGTGGAAATTTGGAACCCTTCTGCATATGCTCCGAGAGAGAGGTGTGAAGAGAAAACAAGATAGTGTCAACAAAATAAAAAGGCAATAAAAAACGGTAAATTGTACATGCGCCTTCAACATGCTCTGCACTAAACCATTACTTCACAAAAACACACCTGAACTAACAATTCAGTCATCGAGGTTTATTTATTCTGGGGATTAATGAAGACTCTAGTGTCATTCTAACTTAATGTCAATCTCTAGGGTTAATTTTGATATCTTCTCAAAAGAAAGCAATGTTAATGCATTAATTCAAAGAAGTAAAGCTTCTCTTTTATAGGCTTTTCTTTAGCGACCTATCATTTCTACAATTTTAGAAAATAACTCACCAATAAACAAAATTAAGTTTTCCAGGTCTGTTGCTTTAAAGAGAAGTCAACATTTGTGTGAAATAATTTCTATAGTAGATTACTACAAAATGAAAATTTAATATGTCTCCATCAGTTAAATCTCCCAGGATAAATGTGCAAGACTGTCTCTGACTTTCACTATTTAATTCTTTCAGTAATTGCACAGATGATACAACCCACTGAGTTATTGACATTATAATATCAAAGAAATTAGTTAAGGAAGTCAAATGTGATTTATTTAAGGAAAAAAATCAATATCAATATGAAATGATCTTAAGTTAAAATGGTAAGATATGAAAAGAGCAATTAACAAATCTTTATCTCTTCAGAAAATTTCAGTTTGATATGTATAGTTATTTGTTGTGAGGAATAAGAGAGACTATATTAAAGTGTTAAAAAGCTATAAGGCACCTTGAAAATGTGGGGAATGACTATTATTTGATGAAAGTAACAGAAATTCAAAAATATATTTTTTGAGTGCTTACTGTGAAAACCAGGTGCCAGATGCTACAGAGCATCCAACATAAATCTTTGGTTTTGTAACAGATTAAATATTTAGTCAGGAAGAGAATGTCCAGACCTGGGTCTAATCTGAGCTTTTAAGGTTGTAATAAAAGTCATATTATTTATGGTAATAACTATAATAATGTGTTTATTTATTTTTCATTTTCAGTGTGCCACACAGAAATATTAAATTGCCTGATAACATCAACATTTAAAATGAAAACAGAGCCCAAATATTTCATTATTTGGTTGTTCCATCTCTTGCGCATTTACTATCTATAGTTATCTAACCCTTTCGAACTAGTTTATATTTTTAACATGACTGGTAATGAGTTCTAACCTTTAATTACTTATGCTTTATAAGCTAATGTCTCTTTTTTTGTCCAAAAGCTGCCTTTTCAAGGAATGCCCCTTTACTGAATCTTTTCAAACTCTGTTAGGTCAACATTGAGGTTGGATAAAAAATGGCATGAAATGGTTCTAATTCTGATAAGCTTATATTAATTTGGTTTTAAATATGGGTAGGACAGTTTTCTATTTATATCCAATTTCTTCCCATATTATACTCAACACCTTACTTGAGGACTCATGTGGTCTTGGTCAAAGGAGCAGAACAGAGCAGAGACTTTAGGAACCATACTACTGGTAACTCTTTGGTTCCTTTCATAGATCTTAACTACTAGTGGGGAAACCTATTCTCCCAAAACTCAACTTCGCATAATTTTTTAAAATAAATGTATTACTTTTTACTTGAATAAATTGTATCTTTCTTGATAACTTTCTGGACATTCATGTATCCTGTTGTTTTCATCTTTGAATTTTTTTTTCTTTCTTGGCTTAGATTTTAATTTTTTAGTATAAATTGTCATCATTGCAAATCTCAAAAGTCCAGATGCCTATAAAGATAACATTTAAATGCTAAGGTTAAATTCAACACCAGCTGGGATTCTCCAGACTTCCAGAGAATTGTTTGTTTATGACTGCACTGTGTTTTCTTCCTCTTACATTGTCCCTTAGCCATTTCAAAATAGTCCCTACACTGCTATGTACAGTTAATTTTTTTTTAGAAATACAGTAATGGTTTTTGGAAAATCTAAATAATCAATTGCCCCTTTTCCCAAAGTCCAAAAAAGATGTTACATATTAGTGAGGTTCAGTATCTCTTAATAGAACCTTGTCTATGTGTTTATGTATTCACCCTGAATTTAACTGTGGATCCTGTCAGATGAGAGAACTACAAGTTAATCTTCACGGCTTTTAGAGTCTCTTGCAGAGAGTACCTTACAGATATAAATCCAGTATTACTGTAGGCCCAGTGACATTTGTCCAGTAAATTATGTATTTTGGCCCATTGTTAATGATTTACTCTTGAGTTCTGCTCATAACCTTAAGTATAACAATTCATCTTCAGAGATTTACTTACAGCTGTTTGTCATACAACAATAAAATGATTCAATTGTGTTGGGAAGAGTCTTCTATCAAAGACATCATAGGGAGAAGCCATAATGTTCTGAGTCAAAGACAGGGTGACAGAACTATTTCAGAAAACCAACACACTTATTAGTCAGAGAAAACCCTTATTTGTAGATTTTGATAGAAATTTTTATGTATTTATATGAAAATTTACCTCTCTAGAATAGAGCTATTTGGAGAACAAAATCCAACTTCAATCCCAAATATATTCAGTTAAAATACAAAATAGCAAATTTAGATGTTTAGAAAGCTCTACAGGGAAACAGTACCACCATCTATAGTTAGTTATTTTGAAACTGAAAATAGTTCCTTGGCCTAGTCTATATAGCTATAAAGAAAACTAAAGCTCAATCGAAGCATTTAGATATTCCTGAGTTTTTACTTTTTTTTTTTCTTTCTAGCATTGTGGTGAAAATAAAATAAATAAGAGCTTGCTTTTCAGCTTGGTCATATCAAATTGATTCAACTACATTTTAAAACAAATTATTTCTGCACAAATACAGTGAAAGCTCAATAAATAGCTAACCTTATCATTTCTCTGTGGCATTTAGTTATTAGAAAGATTATTATCTAGAACATATACCAGAGAGTCTAAGTGGCTTAGATTAGAATTCTTTACTATTTCTAATCACTTCTTGGTGCTATTTGACAATTAAGAAAGAATGACAACCAAGAGTGGGTGAAGAATCTTTCACACAAAGACAATTTAAATATCTATTTGATTATATGACAGTATGGCTTCTCCTTTTGTTCCCCAGCTTGGTAGACTGTGTAGTTACTACATGCCAGTTGCCTTGTCACTTTGTCATAGAGGTGTATCAAGAAGATGACTATATATATATATATATATATATTTGCAAATGTTCATGTCTTTTGCAGATCTAATTAAAGATTTTTGTTTTTCTCCAAGAATTTATTTTTCAGAATTGAACTTTAAGAACTGCCAATATTTTTAAGATACTTTTTTTATTTCCTATTTTCTGCTCATAAATTTCCCCTTTGCATTCTTGAATTTTCTTTGAGATATTATAAAAACAAAATATTATAAGCATAATTTCTGCCAAAATATTTTAGAATTGTTTTCAAAAGCAGTCTATTTCTCTCTGAATTTCTGTAAAACCCATGATAGCTATTTTAATGGTAGATGGAAAATATTTTATAGTAAGATGTCATTTTCAGCTTCTTAGACTCTTAGAAGCATCTTAGAATTACCTAAATAGTCATAGAGTCTCAAAAAATATATATACTCCACTTTACTTATTCTTATAGTATTTAAATGAACTCCAAATATAATCAGGTTTAAGTCATATGAGGCATCTTGAAAGTTGTTCTCAAAAACATTTAGATACAAAATATGTACTTACTAAAATTTGCATTGGTCCTGTTCATATCACCAAGATTGCTCCTTTTTCTTCTTGCCTGTGCAACTACCCACAAGGTAAGATTAAGTCTACATAAGTGGTCTCTCTATGGCACTAATATTCATACAACCCTTAGAGGAATAAAGGACAAGAGGCAGGACATATTCAAATTACTGCATTTAAAAGTAACTTGATTTTTAAGCTCAGGTACACTGGTCAATTTTCATATACCTGGCTGAAAAAAGAATCACAGAGAATGGCTTATACTGTGAAAGGGCAATAATAATAATAATAATAATAATAATAATAATAATAATAAGTAAATAATTATTCCATATTGAGTAATATAAAATTTAACAATTCCCATTTCTATGCAATGGGAGTAACTCAATATAGCACTGGTTAAGGCTTTCTTTATTATCGAATTTGCTGAGAGGAAGAACAGAAAAGGGAGAAAAAATGGTCAAAATGGATTCGAGAGAAGAAAAGATGATTTTCCGAGCCTAAGACTTGAGGCTAATAGAATATTTTTCAGTCTTTAAAGAGAAGGAAATACTGCCTTTTGTGATATATGGGTAAATCTGGAGGACATTATGCTAAGTGAAATAAGCCAGACACAGAAGGACAAACTGCACGATATCACTTATTTGAGGAATCTGAAATAATCAGATTCATAGAATCAAAGAGTAGAACAGTGGTTGTCAGGGGCTGGCTAGAGGAAGAAGTAAGGAGATATTAGTCAAACATACAGAGTTCAGTTATACAAGATGACTAAGTCCTAGAGATCTATTGTACAGCATAGTACCTAAAATTATTATTGTACTGTATACTTTAAAATTTGGTAAAAAAGTAGCTCTTATGCTAAAAGTTCTTATTTTCCCCCAAAAAAATAAATTTAAAAAATCGAGTCGTAGGAAACTTTAGGAGGTAATAGATAAATATATTCACAGCATAGATAGTGGTGATGATTATACCAGCTTATACTTATCTCTGAATTCACTGGATTGTATACTTTAAATATGTGTAGTTTTTTATGTTAGTTGCGCCCCAGTAAAGGAATAGTTTTAAGTTATAAAAGAAAAGTAGTAAAGAGACTCAACTCTTTAATGATCAACATTGTTGTAATGGAGAACCTTCTCAAACTGATAAAAAAAAAAAAAAAACAAAAAAAATAAACAGAAATATACAAAATACAGAAATGACTGACTAGAACTCTCTATTAATTTCTGACCATTTTCTCCTCTATTTATAGTGCTTGGAGCAGAAACTAGCCTTTTGGCTCTTGAGAATTAGATCACGAAGTTCAATCTTTAAACATGTAAATAAACTGATTTAATAGGGGCATTTTATTTGTTAGCTGCCACAGGCAGTCCCGCAGACGTTTCTGATCTCAGTGGGCTGCTTCACTAGCATGGTACAATCCAAGTTTAATGAAAACCTAATACCATCTACAAAGAAGTGAAAAGAGAATTCTGGTTTACATCCTGCTGTGACTTACATTGGAAACACAGTAATTTTCCAGTTAATCCATTGAAGGAAATGAAATTCATCTAATAGGAAAGGTTTATTTTACCATGATCTAGAATAACTGAAATATTGAATATCCAGAATATGAGAACATCTAAATACCCTGAAGAATCACAGAGCATCAGGTCAGTAAACTTGTTTAATTTGCAGGGAATGATATTGTGGTGAGGGATATTCCTAGAGATATTATCCAAGGTTTGGTTAAGCATCAGTTTAGGTCATGGTCTATTTTGGGTAAGTAGATAAGTGGAGAGTTTAGACTTCATGTACTGATTGATGTTCTTTGTTAAGACTCAGAGAAAATCACTGGAGTTTTTATTCGCTGACACTAGCTCTCCAGATGCAGATCGGTGTGTTCCCCAGTCACTTACATGAGTTCTTTACAGTTCACTTTGAGCTGATCTCCCTTGCCACTCCGAGTGAACTTACCCCAACACTCCTGCTGAGACCTAAGAGCAAGCATATACGAACCTCATATTCTATCCAGTCCCTAAGTGTTTCTATTCCCTAGAAGTCTGTCTTTGGTCCTCTGACCTTCTCATTCCACAACACAACTCCAAGAGATCTTATCTACTTAGTTTTTACCAATAATCTACCAAAAGTAGATCTTACCTACTTTTCGTATTGCTGAATACCCATTATTCCAGATCTGTATATCTAACAGCTGGACATTTCACTTGGTTGCTCTATGAATATGTAAAGATCAACATGTTCAAAACTTATCATACCTTCTTCATTATCTTTAAAGAGAGGGGAGAGAGAGAAAGAGGGAGAACATCTCTCAGCCTTCTCCCTTAATTCATTTAGCCTCTCGTTTCCCACCTATCCTTAATCCTGCCACTGAATTGGTAATAAAAACCTTCTGAGTACTTAAATTTTCTTATACATCCTTTCCCCCCCCTTAAATCCCATTGTCTTAGTTCAGGTTTTGGCAGCCACAGTTTCCGTCATTGTCTCCCTTCTTTACAGATATTTATGCTCTATAGTTTTTCCCAGAGAAGCTTCCATTAAA
Source organism: Rousettus aegyptiacus (assembly GCF_014176215.1). Taxonomy (NCBI): domain Eukaryota; kingdom Metazoa; phylum Chordata; class Mammalia; order Chiroptera; family Pteropodidae; genus Rousettus; species Rousettus aegyptiacus. The sequence goes on along the minus strand of NW_023416293.1, from coordinate 21,352,542 downwards.
AATTTGGTAATGCTATTTTTCTGCTTAACATGTATCAGATGTGCTTAATTTTTTTTCAGGATAAAATTCTAACTCCTCATGATTCTAACAACTGCCTTGAATTCTAAATTTTACCTTCTGCTTTCTTCTCTAGAGTGATAAACTCTCCGAATGCCTCACCTTGTATTAAAGATACTCTGCAGTTTTTTGAAGTTCCTTGAGCTTAACATGTCTTTTCACACCTTCAAGTTTTTACAGAAGTTATCCTGTATTGTCTGGCTAACTCTATGTCATCCTTTACGATGACTAGAATTTCACCATCTCCAAAAAATGTCTTGGTCTGCAGGAGCCCAGGCTAGATTCCACATACTCCTGAACACTTTGAGAATACCTCCATCATGGAACTTATCTCACTTCATTTGTCTATTTCTTCACTAGAGAGTGTGATCTTCTAAAGGATAGAGACCATATTTTTCTTTTCTGTATCTTTAGGCTTGCAAAATGCTCATACTACAGTAGGCATCTGAGGCATATTTAATTTATTATCAATAAATAATAGATTTCTGGTAAAGATGGTGGGGGTAGGTAAACACTATGCTTGTTTCCTCCCATGAGCACATTAAAATTGCAACTAAATTATAGAAAAACCTGAAAAACCACCTGAAAAAACAGCTGAATAAAACTTCTATAACTAAGGATATAAATAAGAAGCCACCTCAGATGGGCAGGAGTGGCAGGTATGTGAATTGAGCTGGCCCCGTACCTGTGTATGATGGTTGAGAATTAGGAAGGATATCTGTTACAGATGTCCCCTATGAGATAAGGGGTCCCAGTTCTATATGAGTTTCTCCAGCCTGGAGCACCAGTGCTAGAAAGAAGAGTCATCACAACAACTGACTGTGAAAATCAGTGGGGATTCTGTCAGTCTGGGTGAGACGGAAGGCTGCTGGAAATCCAGGTGTTTTCTTAAAGGGTTCGTACATGGACTCACTTGCTCTAGCAAAGAGCCTGCACCTCAAAATGTACCAGAGACATATAAGAAAAAATTGAATTATGGGCTTCAGGGCAAGAGCCACTATTGTCCTTTTGGTGAGCCCTCCCACTAAGCAGCCTGCAGGGACAGGCAGGTGCCAAATTTGAATCTGCATTAACCTGCTGAATACCATTCACCCCACCCCGGTGACCCAATCCCACACAACTCTATCACTGCACTTGGCTCTTTCAGAGACTATGCCTCACAAACAGCCTTGCTGGTGATGAAACCTTTCTTAAAAACTCTCCAAGGTGTGCAGGCAGGTGGTGGCTGGCCTTGGTGTGCCTTGTGTCTTTTGCTGAGTGGCCCCAGGCCCCGTGCAGGTGGCAGCGGGCTTTGGGTCATAGAATGGCTTCACTCATGTGCCTCCGGACCTGGTACAGGGAGCTGATCAGATCACTTTGTAGTTTCTACAAGGTGGCCCTGGACTGGGTATAGGCAGCAGCTGACCTTGGCCTGCAGCAGAGCCCCTCTCAAGAGGCCCCAGAACAAACGAACCTAATGGTGAGCTTCAGACCACAACCTAGCACCACTCCCTAAACTCCTCAAATGGAACACCCGAAGGGTGAACTCAGCAAGCACCAAAGCTCTGCCAGGGCAAATCCCGCTCTAAGGAGTGAGGCCCCACTGTGGTTGTGGACAGACCTCACAGGCAGCCAGCCTGAGGGGTAACCCCCACCTACTGATGAGCAAGAGCAGACAATGCTCAATTACCAGAGGAGGAAACACACAATTCACATAAGGGACATTCCTGGAGCACCAGCTCAGGTGACCAGGGAGACTGTACCACTGCTCCAGAGGACAATTCCTACATAAGGACCTTGCCAAGACTGGAAGATGTAGCAGATTTGCCTAATACATAGAAAAAAAAATGTAGAGGGGAAGCTAAAATTAGGAGACAAAGAAACATGTCCAAAATAAGAGACTAAAACTTCTAAATAAATAAATAAATAAATAAATAAATAAATAAGTAAGTAAGTAAGTAAGTACTAAATGGGGGAAAGCAATCTAGATACAAAGTTCAAATCACTGGTTATAAGGCTACTCAATGAACTTAGAAGAAGGATTGAGAACTTCAACAGAGAGTTAGTAAACATAAAAAATGACATAGAAACCATAAAAGAGAACCAATCAGAAATGAAGAGTACAACCACTGAAATGAAAACTACACTAGAAGGAAACAAGAGCAGTTCAGATGAAGCAGAGGACTGAATCAGCGATTTGGAGGACGAAGCAGTAGAAAATACCCAATTAGAACAGCAAAAAATAATAATAACAATAATAATAAAAATGAGAATAGTTTAAGGGGCCTCCGGAACATCAAACATACCAAAAGCACATCATAGGAGTACCAGGAAAAGAAGAGAGAGTGCAAGGGAACTGAAGAACTATTCGAATAATTACTAAAAATAATTTTAAATGGAAATAACTTATGTATGTTGACAAAGCTACATTATCACAGTAGTTTAATTACTTTTACAAGACATATTAATGCAAATTTGCCTCTAAAATTATAATTATTTTTTACCCATTTAACAAATACTTATATGAACACCTATATTAAACATTCTTTTTGGTACTGGGCTAGAAAGTGAGCATATAGAATTTTCTTATAGCTTACAGCATTGTCTGGAAGGCAGACATTAATCAAATGCTACCACTAATAATTTTATATCTACAAAATGGAATAAAGTACTCTGAAACTATTTTTTAAAATGCTGTTTTAGGAGTGTATTTAACAAAGGAAACTGAGGTAGACCTGAGATGAATAGGTCTAAGCTGAGCTAAGGGGAAAAGGCATGGAAGCATTCCAAAGAGAAGAAACAGCACAGTGGTGGAAATGCCCAAGGCAAGAAGGGGCAGGTGGAGTGTAAGAAATGTAAAGTGACCTCTGTGGCTTGAACCAAGAGAGCAAGAGGGTACATGCTATGAGACTGGTTTGACAGTCAGATAGAGACTGAACTATGCTGCTGCGTAGGAGTCTTGTTAAAGATTTTAGCCTTAATCCAAAAATGACAGAATAATTTTAATGTATCAGATTTGCAACTTGAAAATACCAGTGTGGCCTCCCTGTGGAAAGAGAGAGGATGTAGTGTGGAGTGGACGTGGAGACCAGTTAGAAGGCAATGCGATAGTTCAGTGAGTGAAGACGATAGCATAGAGTAGAGCAATACAAGAGTAGATGGTCAAAGGCCAAATGATTTGAAGGCTGTTTAGAAGAAAAGATTGCTAAGATCTGTTGATAAAATTGCCATGAGAAGAAAGGGCTATAGAAAGAGAGGTCAAGGTGACTACAGAATTTCCAGCATGTGCCAATCTTTCCTGAGACAGAAAACAGTGAACAGGCTAAGGGAAAGACTATGAATTTAATTTTGGACTAGCTGAGTTTGAAGTTCTTTTGGAACATCCAAGTGGAAACATTGCATAAGGAGCTGAGTATACGGAATACGTTGGAGTTCAGACAAAAGATCTGGACTACAGGTATACATGTGGAAGGGTGCATAAAGTTTGTGATTAAAACTACAGGCACAGACGGCATTGACTAGGGAAAGAAAATGCAGTAAGATTCCCACTGAAGCTTTATCACTCTGGCTGTCTTGTGAACATTCCAGCCTGCCGCGCTCTCTTTCAGTCATCCTTTCCCACACTTTCCCCTTCTGTGTTCTCTGAATTATAGGAATTGTGTGGAAAGGGGACTCGGAGATCATCAGGTCTAAACTCCAAATTTAGAAAGAAACTGCAGCTGTTTTCTCAAGTTTATACAAGTCCTCGGAGGTAAAATTGAGACAAAAAGATGGGCCTTTTTGACAAGTACTCCAAAGAGCTTTCATCTGGAGTGGGATAGTCTGAGAGACGAATATAAGCGTCGCAAGTTCTCATAATTTTACAGATTCTGATGTATGTTTATTTGCCATGGTGAAACAACAGAGGCATATTTAAAGGATAGCACTTATGGGGGCAATGCGCGGTGGTGCAGAAAAGCGAATGAAATCTTGAGTTGGACCGATTTGGTTTGGATATTAGTAAGCAGTACAATGCTAGGCCAAAAATTTGAACTCTCTGACCCTCCATTTCCTTCTTTATAAAATAGAGATAAATAATAATTACCTTGAAGTGTTGTAAGAAATAAAACTACTATTTTAAAAGCCAATCACTACATAGTAGGCTTATAATTTACTAATATTTTATTACGAAGTAAAAAAAACCATAATATTAAAGTAATTGTTATTATATTGTTATGTATACTATATAATTATTATTTTAATATATAAAATCAAAATAAAAAGCCCTTGCTAAAAATCCCTTAATTATTAAAAAGAAAATCTCAGTGGCTGGTTCAAACCCTTGAAATATTAAATATTGAAGAAGCAATTTTTTCTCTCATTAGAATTTAAAACCTATTTATTTTATGCTTATGCATTTAAATTCTATAAAGCATCCATGACTATAAACCAACAAAACTCTACATCCAAATAGTATTCAATATTATTATGATATAGTATATTTTCTAAAAATAAAGCACCATCCCCCCTTTATTTCAGTGTCTTGTTGTTAAGCAACTAAAAACCTGTTGTCAGTTTTAATTCATTCAAACATGCCTGTAACCAAGGTAAATGTTACAGTTGTAAAATATTATCAGAGATGGATCAAATGCCATGAAAAATATAAATTAATCATTTTGTCTTTTATTCACAAACTTTTATGTTCCATCTGAACTGGTCTCTTTTGCTTCCATTTAGGGTTTAAATACAAAGAATTTTCAGCTGATACAAGTGTCATAGTTTGTTTTACCAAAGATTTTCAGATGAAAGATGAATAAACATTGTTATAGGATATGAATTCCAAGGAAACAGCTATCATGCAAGAATAAGGCTTTTGGGTTTGAAAATTCTCAGCAAAATCTACAAATCTTATATTTTTAGCTTTATAGTTACATTTTTCCAATTTGAGGATACAATTGCATAAAATTAACATGAACGTTTCTATGAAAATTTTATACAGTAATAGTAGAACTTCATCTTTCATTTTTTTATTGTGATGGAGAGCTTCAGTTTAAAGGCAAGAAATAGCCCTAATCGAAAGATGAGGACTCTGAGCAAAAGGACTCCTCAACACACAGTAGAAACTTCTGAGATTTTCCTTCCATGTTTATTCCTTATTTACTCCAAAACAGGACTTGAAGCAATTTATAGTATTAATCTTTCTCTCTCCTTTCCTTCTTTCTCCCCCATTTCCTCCCCCCGCAATCATACTTGGTGAATAATTAGTACCAAAGCATATGTAATCTATTTCCCCACTAAAATGAAAATATTAGCCCTCAACGCCCAGCAGAGTAACTGGAACAAAGTGAATATTTAATCAGTATTCACTGAACTGAATAAAAAAAAAAAACTAAAGGAAAATATAATTTGCATGGCCCTAAGACTAGCAGATGCCATATACATTTTTAGGAGCTTAATGATATTGATTCCCTGGTTGTATCCCAGTCCTAATGAATTAACACATCTGTAGTTAGAGTCTGGAAATTTGCATTCCTAAGAACCTCCACTGAGTCCATTGGAGATGCAGGGAAAGTGTGGACTAGAGAACATGGCAAAACAAAAGGTAGATGTTTCCTAGTGGAGGCCTGAAGATGAGAAAGGTAAGTTTGTGCAGGTTGCAGCACTGTGCCCCTGATGACTGGGAGAAAGGCCGAAAAGCCACCAGGAACCCCGTACTCTCTGCCTCATCATCTCCGATTCTCTTTCCTCTTGTATTTCATTTTTCTCAATCTGCAGACAGGCTTCCTTTGCTTCTCTGTGCACAGGGCCATTATCCAGCCCCCCGGTTGATATCACCTCAGTGCAAGACACACACACTTTACGGATGACGCACACTCCACAGGATCTCATGGCAGAGGCAGTTGATAAGCCAGGCTCTGGTCAACATCCACCACTGATATTCTGAGAGCAATGCAGGGCTCACACCCCGATATGTGAGCCTGCTTATTTGTATTCTAGTCCTAATTCTTGCCCTCCCACTAAGGCTGAAGCCCTCTGGATCACAGATTTTCTTTTGATTCTATTTATGAGGAAGCATCACAACCCCTGTTCATGAATCTCATCAAAACCATTCCCACCCGGTGTTTAGCACCAGTCTCCTGACTTGTCATTCATTACTCGCTGAGAAGGCTTTGGTTTGTCCTTTCTTGCCTCTTCTCTTAGCCTCGCTAGCACAGGCCCCATGCGTGCCTGAGTTCCCGTAGCATGGGCCTTCACTACCACTTGGAGCCAGAACCCAGATTTCCAACTTCTGGCTATTCTCTTTCTTTCCAGTTACTATAATTGTTTACAATCAAACTTGTGGGGTTTCCCTATTTCTGATAATTCCTATATCTCACCCAATTAAAAAAAACAAACACCAAAAATAAGTTGGGTCATTTCCTTTTTATCCTTTATGTTCAGTCATTCACCAAATCCTCGGGCTTTTCCCTCTCCATTTCTTCCTCCCCATATATTAGAATCTTGGCATCTAAACTATTCCTGCAAAGACCTTATACCAATGACAAAGACGATGGCCTTTACTGAATGCCAATTCATCCTGAACACGTTCATCGTAACATTCTCTGCAAAAGGTTTAAATTTCTCTATATTTACCCATATATCAGAACTAGATTTTTTTGTTGTCGTTGGCTGTCAAAGGCCCCTATAATCTGCTTCAACTCTGTTTCTGTCTATCTACCTTGTTTTTTTTTTAGTTTAGTCACTCTCGGTTCTGCACACACAGCTGGTGATGGTAGCGGCTTTGCAAGTCATTTTTAAAACTCAGCTTATCACTAATCTTCAGGAACCTTTCCTGACTCCTCATTGATTTTTTTCCACCCTCCTACATTACATTGTTTCAAATATCTTTATTTTAATATTGTATTTCACATTTGTTATTTTACATTATGTCTTTGCAACTAAGCTAAATTGTGTCATAATTTTTGCTTTTTTGTTTCATTTTACTATTTCAAGTGTCCAACATGATGTTGAATCTAGCATAGGTATTTTATAAGTATTGAATAATGAATTAGAGAGTTTCAATAGTGAACAACTAGAATAGATTTTAAATGGTTCTGTGAAAGATACAGGATAAAATTGAGCTATACTAAATGCAAACTTACCAGAGAAGACGCTAGGTATCTTGGAAAGAAAGCTTTTGACAGTACGAATAGGAATTCCATTTTTTTCATCTTGCATCCGTGCTATGACGTCTTCCATCTGAATAACAATAAGATAATAAAAATCTTTCAAAAGTTGAACTTTCTGAGAAAAATCAGTTCTCACAACAATTTTGTATATCAGTTTTGCCTAACTGAGAATAATGCCATATGTTTGTCTTTCTAAATTTTATCACATTAATATTTCAGTTTGGTTAAAAGATGATGGAGAAAACAGCAAGAAAAGTGGTCATTTTAGGGTCCATTAGGCTACTAAGAGTATTTGTGTTCTTTGATTAATGCTTTTCTTCTGGTTTTACATTCTTTGGTTATAAAGTTTGAGATAAACATTGCTTATTTTTGAAACTGTCAGAAACCACTGTCATAGCAAAATTCACACTTCATTGATATTACATCTCTACTAAATTTATTGAGAAAGAAAATAGAGACCCTAAAAGCATCTGTTTGGATTTCTTCTTCAAGCAAGAGAGTTCTGGTTTAGGTTAAGATTCTGTAACTTGCCCAGAAATGCAAAACCGATTGCCAACAACTGCTGCTTCTCTTCTCCAGGCATTTACTAGGTGTGGTGTGAAACATACACACACATATGTACACATGCGCACATGCACATATATACACGTAAAAATTAATGTAACACCATAGCCTTCTGTCTATTTAGCAAATTCCACTGTGTCTGTCTTTCTGTCTTTCAATCTAGTTCGTGAATTTGCTTTTGCAAAAAAAAAAAAAAAATGCAATTTTTAAAGTACTATGCTGTACTTTGTGTGCTTCTAAACCTATGGGATGCAAATACACACAGGCGTATACACAAGTTTCATTGTGAAACTCAATATCCATTAATTTACTTACTCATTCCACAAATACTTACTAATCAACAACTTAAGACCAGACTCACCACTGGGCACAATGGATATATAAATAAATATAATACAGTTCATGCCCTCAAAACTCCACAGTTAACATGAAAAACAATGGTAAAATTTGAGTAAGGTTTATAGTTTAGTTAATAGTGTTGTACCAATGTCAATTTCCTGTTTTTGATAATTATATAAGATGATAACATGAAGGAATGTTGAGTTAAAGGGTATGTGGGAATTCTTTTACTATTTTTGCATCTTTTCCATAGCCTAAAATTATTTCAAAATAAAAAGTTCAAAAGTGTATATCAATAAATTACCTATCAAATTCCCATTAGCACAGTCTCAGAATGATTTTCCAACTAAGAAATCTTATTTACCTGGATAAGTACTATAATATTAGCATGAGAAATAACTGAGGATGTGGGAAGAATGGGTTTTAGAGTAAGACATGTCTGCTCTTCTCATTATCACCCTCTCTAAGGCTTAGTTTCCTCATCTGTAAAATGGTGATAACATTTATGATAACTTCTTTACAACGTTCATGAGGTTGGGTTTGGACTCGGATGTGGTAAAGTGTTTTAAAGTTAAATGAACAACATATATAAAGCACAGTAGATAGACAAAGTGTATTGGACTTTGAATATCCTTGTAACTCTTAATATTGGGTTGCATTTTCGCCATGGGTCAAATTGCTGTTTCATGCGGACAGAACATCATTAGCTTAATTCTCCTGCCACTTTCTGCCACTCCAGGGGAGTTGGGCTGAGTCATCAGGTGGAATTGTTGGGAATGACTAATCGGCCTGCAGGTCTATCTTTTTCCTCTTTGGAAATCCATATCCAACCCTGCTGATATGGAGAGGGCCGCCCTAGCGGGTGAGCAAGTCTGTTCAGAATTGGGAATCAGGATTAAATTTTAGGGAACACTCTTCAATAACAGCTTTATCAGCAATCAAAGTGATATTGTGACCCCTACTTCCCCACTCTTTGGTTGTGATTTTCAGTTGGTCAGAATTCAGTTAGAAAAGTTTTTGTTGTTGTTGCTTTACCAAGCCTCTAAAAGACCCTAATGATAACCAATACTTTTTTTCGTGTACTAAAGATATCTCAAAGTATAGAAACATAGTTATGACTTCATTTTGTCACTATTTGCTCTTTGTTTGCCTGACACAATGTTTAGAAAGAAAGAATAAGCTGCTTTTTCTTGCCTAGTATCAGTTTATGAACCCTTGTATTATCAGCTCAGTGGTTTAAACCAAACTGGATTAGACAGATAAGGAAGCCTCGCTGACTCCCAATTTAATCACCTCAGCACCCAAGGATGTGGCAACAATAGGTTCCAGTTGGGGACTGCTTTAAGGTGCCTCATTACAAGTGGAGGTATTGTTCTGCAAAGTCTCACCACCTCTCAGTTCATTGGCTCAAAGAGGAGTGAGATTAGGAAACAGAGAATTTAAAGTGACATCGGTGGTTAGTTTTTAAATCATCAATTTTTCAGAGCCATGATTTTCACAATAGAAAAAAAAAACAACTAAATTTCATGTAAAAATAGAATTTGTGTTCTAGACTCAAAATGTAATCTAGAAATGTATTCAACTGTTTTTACCTTTATTCACATGTAATTTACCCATGAATCTCATCATGGCTTAGAATTAGCAAAACAAACAAACAAAACAGCAAAACAAAACAAAAAAGCAAAGACAAAGACAAAAAGCAATCTAGTTTCTAAAAGCTAAAATCAGTCACAAAGACCACAGGTAAAATACATCTGTCTTATGTACCAAAGTTCCCTTAGATATTCACTCAGACTCTATTTAGATATTAAGCATGCTTTTAACATGCTTGATTATCTGCTTTGTCACTATTAGCAATAGCTAATTGGATGAGGAGGAGAATGCTAAAAACAGACAAACCACCCTGAGGCCCTGCCCTATTCAGCTTCAGGGCCCACCCAAGCCGCTTCCAATGGGTTTTCCATACAAACGGCCTGTTTTGGCTCATGCTGTGGACTTTCCTAAAATCTCTCAAAAGTTCACAAGCCTCAAATAAGAAGCATCTGGCATTCCCCGTACCTCTTGCTGAGCAGCTCCAAGCCTGGCATTGGGAGCTGCCAGCCTCAGTCAGAGGACTGGCCTCTCCTAAACACCTCTAAGCCCAGTGTAGGCAGCCACCTGAGGGTTGCTTTGTATCTCATTCCAGGTGGCCCCAGGCATGGCACAGGCAACATCTGACCTTGGCCTGGGTCAGGGCCCCTCCCAGAAGGCCCTGGGGCTGGCATGTCTCATGCTTACTTTTGACCTAGCCAGAGAACCACCTTGCTGCCTCTGAAGATGACACACTCAAATGGCAGACTGCGCAAGGACCAGAGCCCTACTAAAGTGAATCTTGTTCCATAGTGTCAGCCCCTCACTGATCAGTCCTCACAACCAATCAGACTAAGGGTCACTCCACCCCCCCCACCCCTCCCCACCCCCCCCCACCCCATTGATTTGCAAACAGCAACCAAGGCTCAACTACAATAGGAAGGCCCACAGAACCCACATAAGAGACACACCTGAAGCAGTGGGCTCAGGTGACCAGGGAGGTTATGGTACTGAGATCCATAGGACACCTACTCCATAAGGCCACTCTGTTAAGCCCTGGAGACATAGCAGTTCTACCTAATACATAGAAAACAAACAAACAAACAAAACAAACAAAACACAGGAGGCAGTCAAAATAGAGACAAAAAAAAAAAAACATATCTCAAATGAAAGAACAGAACAAAGCTCTAGATAAAGAACTAAACAAAATGGAGACAAGCAATCTACTAGGTGCAGAGTTTAAAATGCTAGTTATAAGGGTATTCTATGATCTCAATGAAAACTTTAACAAGGAGATAGAAAACATAAAAGTGGAGATAAAAAACATAAAAAAGAAACAGTCAGAAACAAAGAGCACAATATCCAAAATAAAGAATACATCAGAAGGAATCAATAGTAGATTAGATGAAGTAAAAAAAAAAAAAAATTAAATCAGTGATTTAGAAGATAAGGCAGCAGAAAACACCCAACCAGAACAGCAAACAGAAAAAAGAATCCCTTCTTCTCCCCCACCCCCCCCACCCCCCCAAAATGAGAATTGTTTAACAGGTCTCTTAAACAATATCAAGCTTACCAAAATTGCCACCACGGGGCGACCAGAAAGAGAAGAGAGAGCAAAAAATTGAATCCTATTTGATGAAATAATGACTAAACTTTCCTGACCTAGTGAGGGAAATAGACATATAAGCCTAGGCAGTGCAGAGAGCCCCAAACAAGATGGACCCAAAGAGGCCCGCACCAAGACACATCATAAGTAAAATGCCAAAGGTAAAAGACAAAGAGAGCATCTTAAAAGCAGTTAGTTACCTACTAGAGACCTCCCATAAGACTGTTAGCTGATTTCTCAGCAGAAACTTTTCAGCCTAGAAGGAATTGGCACAAAACATTCAAAGTGATGAAAAGCAGGAACTTACAACCAAAATTACTCTACCCAGCAAGGACATCATTTAGAATTAAAGAGCAGATAAAGAGCTTCCTAGACAGAAAAAATCTGAAGGAGCTCATCATCACCAAACCAGTATTACAAGAAATGTTAAAAGGACTTCTAGAATAAGAAGAGGGAGAAGGAAAAGAAGGAGAAAGAGAAGAAGAGATCAAAAATATAAGTAATAAAATGGCAATAACTACATATCAACAATTACTTTAAATGTGAATGAATTAAATGCTTTAATCAAATGATATAGGTGGCTGAATGGATAAAAACAAGACCCTTAAATATGCTACCTATAAGAGACTCACTTTAAATCAAAAGACACACAGACTGAAAGTATAAGGATGAAAAGTGATATTTTATAAAAATAAAAAAAAAATCTGGGGTAGCAATGCTGATATCAGACAAAATAGACATCCAAATAAAGGCTATAACAAGACACAAAGAAAGACCCAGTACTTTCCTTCCGAATATTTGGATATTTATCTAAAGAAACCCAAAACACTAATTTGAAAGGATAAATATGTGAACTCATATGTTCATTGCAGCATATTCACAGTAGCCAACATATGGAGGCAACCTGGGTGTCCATCAATGGATGACTAGATAAAAAAGAGATAGTATATTTATATAAAGAAATATTACTCAGCCAGAAAAAACAATGAAATCTTGCCATCTGCAACGATATGGATGGACCTAGAGGGTATGGTGCTGAGTGGAGTAAGGCAGACAGAGAAAGACAAATGCTATATGATTTCGCTTATAGACAAAATCTAAAAAACAAACAAACAAACAAACAAACAAAACAGAAACAAACTCATAGATACAGAGATTTTGATGGTTTCCAGATGAGAGGTTGGTTTTGGTGATGAATGAAAAAGGTGAAAGGATTAAGAAATACAAATTGGTAGTTACAGAATAGTCATAAGAATGTAAAGCACAGCATAGGAATATAATCGATAATATTGTTAAGAACTATATATGATGTCAGATGCGTGATCAGGTGATCGGTTCATAAGTCATATGAATGTGTAATCACTATGTTGTACACTAGAAACTAATATAATATCGTATGTCAACTGTAATTTAAAAATATTAAGCAAACAACAACAACAGAAAGAAGACAAACTAATAGAGCAAACTAGACAATAAACAAAGTGAGACTATAAAAAGGAACTCCAATAAATGTTAAAAGTTTGAGGACAATTATATTAAGCCAAAAGACTCCAGCATCTCTAGCATTCCAAAGATGTATATACCTATCATCTATCTATCTATCTATTTGTCTATCTATCTATCTATCTACCACCTTACCACCTATTTATCATCTACCTATCTATCCACCTATCCATCTATCATCATCTATTTTCATAAGGATGCCATTAGTTATACAGGGTTAGGGTGGGTTTTAACTCTCTTAAGCCTTTTGTGTGACGGTGAGGAAACTGAGCCTGGGATAACAGGGCTATGAACAGGAGAGCTGGACATGCCTTGGGTGACTCAAGCTTTCTCTGAGTCCTTTCTTTACCTTTCGAATAAGAAGCAAATGATCTGTAAGATTTTTCCTAGCTACAAAACTATTGAAGTCTGGAAATAATCATCAGTGTTCAGAACAGGGTAAGTCTAATTATTTAACTCAAAGACTCAATTTTCTATCAGAGACAAATAAATAGATGAGCCTATAAAAATTGAACAAAAGTTTTTAAAAATGTATTTGTTTCCAACTATAAGCACATTTTAGTTTCAATAAAATTGTAGAATCAAACAGATGTTACTTTATTACTTTGCCTTTTTTTTAATCTGTAAAATAATAACAATAGTGTACATTTTACTACAGGTGATGATTAATGAAACAATGCTATTTAAATTCTGCCATAATGCTGTCATCATCATCGTCATCATCAGTATAAGTTTCTTCCCTCATCACAGTACTAGAAAGCCACCATTCCTTTCTTTTGTAAAGACAGCTGTGGTCAAATGTCAAGTATTTATCAGAAGCGATAAATTGTCAATTACAAAGTAGACAGAGATAACCTATGGACAACTCTATGTTATACTTCTTATAGAAGACTGGGTTTGTGTTGTCCTCTGAAAAATAGGGAATTAGAAGAAGATAAGAAAAAATAATTTTTTAATATAAGTAAAGATTATGTAAACTATAAAAAATAATATTTAGAAGAAAGGAGGAAATGAGACTGCATCCTTTTTTGACAAAATCTAAATGTCTATGTTCTCACTTTTTTGATAAATTTGCCTCTTGAAGTTCATTAGAGAATCAAATAGAATTGAATTGAGATTAAATATTCATTGCAATAGTAACCTTTTTTCTGTGCAAACTAATTTTTCTGTGTGTGAAAAGAGTAAAACAATTATCTCTTCCAAAGTAGTTTTGAAAATATCTATGGCTCAATAAAATTTTTTTAATATCTCTATTACAAAACCTTTTACATTTCAGTTACTGTTATTATCTTATAATTATCTGTTTATCCTTAGACGTGAACTTCTTGAGGAAAGAAATTTCATCTTATCTATTTTTTTTATTGTTAATATATAAAGTGCTGGCCCATACAGGAGGCTCAAAAAAAGAAAAGACATTGAATTTTAATTAATGCAACATATATTATTTTTCTGAGAAAGCCAAAGCAAAAAAATAAGTCAAATTGATTTAAGATTTCATCTTAATATGTTTTAAATGCTTTTTTATTTTTATCTAACATTTATTAAAAATTAGACTGAGTCAAAAATAATGAAATAGAAGAGCTTAATGTACCATAAGCTAAAACATTCTTATTATTTCTGTTTCATTTAATGCAGAAATTCTTCTGCTTATTTATTAGAAAAATTTCTTCTTTCAAAACATGAGTAAATTAGTGACTGTTTATCAAGCTGTCTTCTTGCTTGTAGATGTGACACTTAAGTTCATGATCATGTGTAAGCTCTCATGATGAAAGGAGCTCTTGAACTCCAATAAACTGCTCTTTTTCCAGGAATTTATAATTAGCCTTTTAACTGAAATAGTTTAGATGTAATTCGATGCTCATGATGTACTGCAAATATGGCTCAGGTTAAACAATCTCCACCTGCACACCTGGTGGAATGAAAGCAAGAACATACACAGGTATATCTTTGAAAAAAGCTACTAATAATTAAAAAGGGGTCTGCCAGACAGGGGATTCGCACATACTGAGAAAAACAAAGTCATTGCCTTGAAACCTTTTTAGTTCCTTGATGTTCTACACAGTGATAGAAGTTCAATGACATTTACTTGTAGCTATATTTGACAGAGCTTTATCATAATATCACTGATATTGATTCCATTTAGCCAATAACTTTATAGAGACACAGACTATAAGTGAAATATTTGTTTAAAGTAAACTTGGTAGTTCTAAAAGAGAAATGATTCAATCAAGAGTTAAAAGAATGTTTTCTAACTTCATATTCTAATCCATAATTAAGCACAGGCATTAAGAAATATAAATGAAGACTGTATGGGCATATTGGATGATTTTTTTCCTGTGTGCACATACTTTCAAATATTTGTGCGTAACCATCATGTTAAGTGATAACTATAAAAATGAAAGAAATGGTCGCTAAAATGCTTCTTGGATATGTTAGATAATAAGGTGGTGGCATGTATTACATAATTTAAAATCTGCTTATAATTCTTTTTTCCTTCAAAAATTCTTTCTGAAACATATTATTTGCAATTTTGATTTCAGCAGTAAAAGCAGAGAAAGTAGAGTCAGCCTCTAATTAAGGTTAAATAAAAATAATGAGATCAAAACTTGCAACCAGAACTGTTTTGTGCTGCAATAATTTAATTAAAGCTGCTTCTAATTAATATGATTTCCCCCATGTTACATTTGATGATAGTATGTTAACTGAGAATTATTCTTTTCATATGAAAAACCTATCATTTTCATGAATAATTTTGACTAAAAAATATAAATTTATAAAACTAGTTAACATGTAAATTTGTCCTAGTTCATCTTGAATATAAATTTTTTTCAAAAGCAATAACTAATTTAGAAACACTGAGATTCTATGCTTTTTTAACTTTAGAGAAATAGGGTAGAAGATTTTTTTCTGATTTATGGATGCTGTTTTGTTTATTTTTAAATAAAAGCATTTCACCTAACCATCTCAAGTAATATAACCCCTACTTTAAATAAATAAATAGACAAATTAAAAACTATGTTCTCTGTATTTCTTAAGATTACTTGGGTTACAAGCGACAGAATCCCAACGTAAATTGTCACAAGAAAAGGAAATAGGTTGAAAGCATTGTGGGATGTTTTGTGAAACTCACGAATTAGACTATAAGTGGCAGGCACAGACCAATGGAACAGAATTGAGAGCCCAGAAATAAACTCTCAAATATATAGACAATAATTTTTGAAAAAGGAGCCCCAAAAAATACAATGGAGAATAGAAAATCTCTTCAATAAATTGTGATGAAAAAATTAAAAAGCCTATGCAAAAGAATGCAACTAGACTGCTGTCACCATACACCAAAATGAACTCGAAATGGATCAAAGACCTAAATATAAGACCTGAAACAACAAATTGCATAGAAGAAAACATAGATAGTAAATTCACAAACATTGGATTTAGAGAGAATTTTATGAATTTGACCTCAAAGGTAAGGAAATAAAAGCAAAAATAAATGAATGGGACTATATCAAACTAAAAAGCTACGACACAACCAAATGAACCATTAACAAAACAAAGAGACAACCAACTGATTGGGAGAAGTGCAAACAATGCCACCAATGAGGGCTTTGTATATTCAAAATGTACGAAGAACTCATACAACTCAACACCAACAACAACAACAACAACAACAATCTAATTAAAAAAAAATAGGCAGAAGACCTGAACAGACACTTTTTCCAAGAAGATATACAAATGGCCAACGGACATGAAAAGATGCTGAACTTCACTAGCTATTAGGGAAATGCAAATCAAAGTCACAAAGAGATATCACCTCACACCTATAGAATGGCTATTATCAACAAGACTAGTAGTAAAAAGTGTTGAAGAGGTGGTCGGGAAAAGAGTAATCCTCATACACTGCTGGAGGGAATGTAAATTGGTATAGCTACTAGGGAAAACATTATGGAGTTTCCTCAAAAACTAAGAATAGAATTACCATGTGACTATACCAGCAATCCCTCTTATGGGTATCTAAAAATATTGAAAACGTTTCCCCATAAAGACATATGCACCACAATGTTCATTGCAATACTTATTCAGTGGTCAAGACATGGAAGCAACCGAAACCCTATGATAGATGATTAGATAAGAAAGAGTGGTACCTATATACAATGAAATATCACTCAGCCATAAGAAGAGATGAAATACTGCCATTTGGGACAACATGGACAAATCTTGAGATTATCATGCTAAGCAAAATAAGTCAGACAGAAAAAGTTGAGAGCCATATAATTTAGCTCATATGTGGGATATAAAACTGAAAGCAATAAATGAACAAGACAAACGAACAAAACCTCAGAGACACAGATGACAGTTTAGTGGTTCCCAGAGGGAAAGGGGGGAGGAGGGAGGTATATAAGGCTAAAGGGAGTCAAATACATGGTGACAGAAGAAAATTTAACTTGGGTGGTGAACATATACTGCCATATACACAGGGCGTGTTATTGAATTGTACACTTGAAACCTATATAATTTTATGAACTAATGTCACCCCAATAAATTTAATTTAAAAATAAATAAATAATTAAATATTTTTATGAAAGACTATGAATGGAATAGCTGCCCTTCGGGGCATTCTCTCTCTGGCTCCTCTATTGTGTCTAGTTTACTATCCTCCTAGGCCCAGAGCTTCTCTTAGTTCTCCAAAGCACAGAGCAAAAAACATGGCTGCCCTTCCTTAGCTTCTGAGCTTTGTTTTTTTTTTTTCTAATAATCCCAAGAGAAATTGCTTCTACCTCTCTTTCCTATACCTGGATTTTAGGCCAAAACTCTGCTTTATAATGCTCATGGGAGAGACAAAGGGGGAAGTGGAAGAGCTGCTTATAGACAAAATGTTGGCATTTACCATAGCTTTGTTCAATATGAAAAACCCATTGAAAGGCAGAGAAATAGAGTTGTATGACAGGAAAAAAAAATGTTAGAGAAACAGTATAGGAGCAGGGAGAAACAGAGCCACCGAATAATGAGAGCCAAAGGAAGACAACAAGTGATGTGGAGAAAAACCGTGGGACAGACAAGCAGATCAACTGGAGGAATTTTCATAGCTGTAAGAGTGAAATGAGGAAATATCATGATTAAACAAGTCACTTGACTAATTTACATGTAATTTGACTGTAGCATTCTTCACTCATAAAGCAGAAAATACCAAGGGTTTTAAATTATATCACAGAGTAATTTAGGTTTTCAGCGTTTTCGTTTATTTGTTTGTCTATTTCTCTCAGGTTATCACTTGTCTAACTTTCAAAAGGAGCCTAATAACTAGTATCATAGTTGAAGTAGGACAGTTGTCAATGTCTCCAAAAATACTGGGGGAAAAGCTTCACGGGAAAATTGAGAATAAGTTGAGCCTAGCAGGTGAACAGGATAAAGAGATGGAAATGGAAAGAGGATAAAAAAAACATACAAATACCTAAATCGGTTGCTTCATTCTCAGCTTTAAGATGGGAATGAGCCAGATTCTTGCTTATTATAATGAACTGTTTTGGAATCCCTCTTGTCCTGCCCCCACATCCTAACTATTTTAACCTTTCTGAAAACTGCCAGTTTTACTGTTGTTATTAACTTAGTTCAAATATAGCCTCCTTGATAGTCTCTCTTTAACAGACTTCTATTTGCATCCTCATCAAATAGCTTCTGTTTGCACCCACATCAGTCCACTCAATTGAAGAATCCCAGAATCAACTTGGGAACAAGTCTGAATACATGACCTCTTATTTAGAATTTTGATGGACCTGAAACTCAATGAATTCTCTATAAGTTAAATGACCATTCAACTTTCACCACAGTAAGATCCTTCCAAAACAACCATTCCAGCCTTTTAACTTGCCACTCTCATCTCTATACTTCATGATCCAAACGTGATCAACTATCTCTCATTGTCTCACTTTATCACATATTATTCCTTTGGTCCATTGCATTTTTTCCTTTCCCATCTTGGCTTGGGGAAATGCAGGTATACTTTTAGGATAATTTCACAATTTACTTTCTTACTGAAGTTTTTCCTAATTCCTTCCCCAATCTCTCTCATACCAATTAAAAATAATCATAGCATCTTTTGAACATTATTAGTAACTCTTTTTTGATACTTATTCCTACCTTACTTTACATGATTTATGTACAAGTTAATTCTATTCCTGTTTATCATTTCCTTTAGATTATAAATTTTTTGATGATGAGACCTTTGCTATGTTACCATCTGGGGCATGGAAGATAAGGAATTGGTAGTTGGAATAGAAGGCCTCTATTTTTCACTTTATATACTTTGGGGCTGTATTTATGTTTTTCTTTTCGCTTTACCATGAGCATTTATTACCTTTATAATTATTAATTTTTTATTAAAAATTTGGATTATTTGAGAAGATGACAGCTAGGTAACAGCAGGGTTCACCCTCTCCTAGGACTGCATTAAAATTACAGCTAAATTATAAAGCAAAAACCTTGGAGAACCATCTGAAGTCTATCTGATCATAACACTTATGTTGAGAATATAAAGAAAAAGCCACATTGAGACCTGTTGTAGGAACAGAGATACAGACTGAGCTTGTCCTGTACCTACACATGGCAGCTGAGCATCAGGAGGGAGAGTGTGACTGCAGAGCCCCACCCCCCCTAAAGAAATGAGGGGTCCCAGCTCCAGACAAGGGCTTCCTGGCCTAGAGTTCCAGTTAGGCAAGAAGAGAACCTTAAAAAATCTGACTGCAAAAACAGGAAAAACTCTGGCCGTCTGAGTGAGATGGAAGGAACCTGAAAACCCAGATGTCCCTCTTAAAGGGCCCATGCACAGACTCACTCACTCGCAGACACTCACCATGGGCTCTGGTGGAGGATCAGCAGCTCGGGAGGTGCAGGAGACATACAAAGAAATACTGGGTTGCATGGTACTGGGGCAAGGGCTAGAGAGACCACCGCCACTGCTTCTTTGTCAGCACCCCCCCACCCCTCCCACCCCCCCACCCCACCCCCACCCCCCCACCCCACCCCACCCCACCCCCGCTTCTGGAGCAGTCTATGAATGGCCGCCATCTTGCCTGTGTTGAACCCTTCCCCTACTTGGACGATTTTGAAGCCGCCTTGTACTGGTTAGATCAGCTCACTCTACCCCACGTCTCCCTGTGACCCTGCCATATCCAGACCATAAATTGCCTGTGGTGGGCCTGTTGCCAGGCAGCCATCCTCATTCTGTATCTTCTCTGGGCCACACATTTATTGGCAGCCAGCAGCCCTCAGCTCACTCAGACCACATACAGCCCACATATTTCTGGGGAGACTTTTAGTGGCGAGCCACTGGTCTCAGCCAGAGCTGTAGTATCTCTTGAGCAAATGTGGCAGTCTGAGGGTCTGAGATGGACAGGGGCTGTCCTTGCAGAAATCTGAGACTTTTATAGGAAGCTGCAGATTCAATACTGGCATGAAACCTGACTCTGCATTGGCTAGGTGACATTTTCTTGCTTTATACCAGTGACCCTGTAGGTCCCTGCAGCATCCAATTCACATACCACCCAAAGGCTCTTCTAACTGCAGAGTCATATAGGCAGCTTACAAGCAGTCCTTGGCCTTGAAGTACACAGGTCCTTCTGCTAAGTCACTCCAGGCCTGCTACTGGGGGTAACAGACCTCAGCTCACAGCATGGTCTCTCCCACTTGACTCTAGATCCAGCATAGGCAAAAACCATGCCCAAAGCGCTTTCTAGCTCCCATTAGGTAGCCCCAAGCAATCAAAGGCAGCGGCTGACCTTGCTTTAAGGCTGATTTCTGACCATAACAGAGCACCATCTGACTGGGCCTATAAGCAGCTCACCCAAAGGGTGGTCTCAACAGGTACGGGAGTCAGCTGGGGTGAATCCGCTCATTGGGATTCACCCACACAACAGCTATGCCTTGTGGCATGGCTGATTCCCATAGTCAGTCAAAAAGAGAGCTAATCTTATCCACTAATGTGCTAACAGTAATCAAGGCTTAGCTACAACAGGAGAACACACACAACCACACAAGGAACATGCCTAGAGCCCCTAGCACAGGTGATCAGGGAGACTGTGCCACTAGGTCACACAAGACACCTACTACATAAGGCCACCTAGCCAAGGATGGGAGACAAAATAAATCTTCCTATTATATTGAAAAGAACACAGAAAGGCAACTCAAATGGTGGAAAAAAAGCCACAATTGAAACAACAGAAGAAAACTCCAAGAAAAAAACTAAAGGAAATGAAGGCAAGCAACCTACCAGAGACAGAATTCAAAATACTGGTTATAAAGATGCTTAGTGAACTTCAACAGATAGTAAATATAAAAAATAAAATGGAAACCAGAAAAGAACCAGTCAGAAATGCAGAATACAATAACTGAAATGAAGAATACACTAGAAGAAATCAGCAGTAGATTAGATGAAGTGAATGACTGAATCAGCAAGTTTAAAGACAAGGTAGCAGAAAATACCCAATTAGAACAGGGAAAAAAAGGAATAAAAAAAAATGAGAAAAGTTTAAGAGACCTCTGGGACAACATCAAACATACCAACATTTGTATCATATGGGATACCAGAAGGGAAAGGGAGAATGCAAGAAATAATGACAGAAAACTTCCTTACACTGGAGAAGGAAATAGAAATACAAGTCCAGGAAGCACAAAACGTCCCCCCAAAAATGAACTCAAACAGACCCACACCAAGATACAGCCTCAGTAAAATGCCAAAGGTTGTAGACAAAGAGAAAATCCTAAAAGCAGCAAGAGAAAGACAGCTAATTACTTACAAAAGTATTTCCATAGAATGCCAGCTGATTTTTCAACAGAAACTTTGCAAGCCAGAAGGGATTGGCACAGAATATTTAAAGTGATGAAAAACAAGAACCTACAAAAGAAGACTATTCTACCCAGCAAGACTATCAGTTAAAATGGAAAGTGAGATAAAGAGCTTCCCAGGAAGGAAAAAGCTAAAGGAATGTATCACCAACAAGCCAGAATTACAAGAAATGTTAAGGGACTTATATTTTTAAAAGTATGAAAAAAACCCCATAAATACATATAATGAAATGGCAATGACTATGTACCCATCAATAATTATTTTAAATCTAAATGGATTAAATGTTCCAATCTGGAGAGTAGCTGAATGAATAAGGAAACAATACCCATACATATGCTGTCGACAGAAAACCCACCACAGATTACATGATACACACAGACTGAAAGTAAAGAGATGGAAAAAGATATTTCATGCAAATGGAAATGAAAAAAAAAAAAAAACCTGGGGTAGCAATAAATATATCAGACAAAATAGACATTAAAACAATGGCTACAATAAGAGACAAAGGCATTACATAATAAGAGATGTAAACAGCAAGAGGAAATAATACTAATAAACATTTACACACTCAACAAAAGCAATTATTGACCTACATAAAGGGAGGGATAGATAGTAATATACTCACAGGAGACTAACACTCCACTGACACCAATAGGCAGATCTTCTAGACAGAAAATCAACTAGGAAATAGCTGCCTAAAATGACTCACTAGACTAGTTGGATTTATTAGATATTTTTAAAGCTTTTTACCCCAGAGCAGCAGAATATATATCCATCCAAGTAAATATGGAACATTTTCCAGAATAGACCACATCTTAGGTCACAAAACACGTATCAATAAATTTAAGAAGATTGTGATAATATCAAGTGTCTTCTCAGACCACAGTGGTATGAAACCAGAAATCAACTACGATTAAAAAAAAAAAAAAAAAAACGGGAAAATGCACAAACACATGGAGGTTAATCAATATGCTACTAAGCAATGAATGGGTTAACAATGAGATCAAGCAAGAAGTCAAAAGATACCTTGAGACAAATGAAAATGAAAACAAAATGACTCAAAATCTATGGTACACAGTGAAAGCAGTCCTAAGAAAGAAATTCATAGCTATAGAGGCCTACCTCAAGAAACAAGAAAAATCTCAAATAAATAATCTAAACTTACATTTAAAAGATCTAGAAAAACATTACAAAAGATCAATGAATCTAAGAGTTGGTTCTTTGAAAGGAAAAACAAAATTGATAACCCTTTAACAAGACTCATCAAGAAAAAGAGAGGACTCAAATTAATTAGATCAGAATTGAAATAAGATAAGTGACAACTGACTCCACAGAAATACAAAATATTATAAGATAATACTATAAGTGATTGTATATCAATTAATTGGACAATCTGGATGAAATGGATACATTTCTAGAAACATACAATTTCCCAAGATTGACTGAGAGAGAGAGAGAGAGAGAGAGAGAGAGAGAGAGAGAGAGAGAGAGAGAGAGAGAAAGAAAGAAAGAAAGAAAGAAAGAAAGAAAGAAAGAAAGAAAGAAAGAAAGAAAGAAAGAAAGAAAGAAAGAAAAAATCTTAACTAACCAGTTACCCCCAATGAAATCAAAATCAGCAATCAAAAACTTCCAAAAAAAAAAGTCCTGGACCAGATGGCTTCACAGGTAAATTTTACCAAACATTCAAAGAAAAATTAATACCTATTCTTCTCAAACTATTCCAAAAAATTCAAAAGGAAGGAAGCCTCCCTAACTTTTTTTTTTTTTACAAGGGCACCATTATCCTGATTTCAAAACCAAACAAAGACAGTACAAATAGAAAAAGAAAAAGAAAACTGTAGGCTGAACATTGATACAAAAATACTCAACAAAATATTACCAAAGGTTCTATTTATGATAAAAACTCTCAACAAAATAAGAATAGAGGTAACATACCTCATCATAATAAAGGTCATATATGACAAACATATCTAAAATCACACTTAATGAGGCAAAACTAAAGCATTTTCCTTAAGATCAGGTACAAGACAAGGATGTCCACTTTTACCACTTCTATTCAGCATAGATTTGGAAGTCCTAGCTACAGCAATCAGACGAGAAAGAGAAATAAGAGGTATCCAAATTGGAAATAAAGAAATAAAATTGTCGTTATTTTCAGATGATATGATACTATATATAGAAAACCCTAAAGATTCCACCAAAAACTGATAGAACTGATAACTAAAGTTAGTAAAGTAGCAGGAAACAAAATTAC
Organism: Rousettus aegyptiacus; assembly: GCF_014176215.1. Lineage (NCBI taxonomy): Eukaryota > Metazoa > Chordata > Mammalia > Chiroptera > Pteropodidae > Rousettus > Rousettus aegyptiacus. Next base: position 21,328,687 of record NW_023416293.1, on the reverse strand, counting down.
TATTCAGAAATCTCTTGTATTTTTATACACCAATGAACTATCAGAAAGAGAAATTAAGAAAACAATTCCATATATAATTGTGTCAAAAACAATAAAATATCTAGGAATCAAGTTAACCAAGAAAGTAAAAGACCTGTTCTCAGAAAATTATGTCATTGAAAAAGGAAATTGAAGAAGTTACAAATGATGGAAGCATATATTATTAAAATGTCCATACTACCTAAAGCAATCTATTGATTCAATGCAATCCCTATCAAAATATCAGTAGCATTTTTCATAGAACTAGGACAAATAATCCAAACTTTTATATGGAACCACAAAAGACCCTGAATAGCCACAACAATCTTGAGAAAGTTGGAGGTTTCATGCTACCTAATATTAAACTATACTACAAGGCTATAGTAATCAAAACAGCGTAGTACTGGCCTAAAAACAGATATAGGTCAATGGAACAGAACAGAGAGCCAAGAAATAAATTCATGGATATATGGTGACTTAATCTATGACAAAGGAAGCAAGAATATACAACCAGGTAAAGATAATCTCTTCAATAAATGGCGCTGGGAAAATTGGACAGACACATGCAAAAAAAAAAAAAGGAAGAAAGAAAGAAAGAAAGAAAGAAAGAAAGAAAGAAAGAAAGAAAGAAAGAAAGAAAGAAAGAAAGAAAGAAAGAAAGAAAGAAAGAAAGAGAGAGAGAAACTGGACCACCTTCTTACACCATAAACAAGAATAAACTCAAAATGAATCAAACACTTAAATGTAAGACCTAAAAACATAAAACTCCTAGAAGAAAACACAGGCAGTAAACTCTGATATTGCTTTTAGCAATTTTTTTTTCTGGTATGTCTCCTCAGACAAGGGAAACAGAAGAAAAAATAAGCAAATGGGGCTATATCGAACTTAAAAGTTTTGCACAGCAAAGGAAACCATCAACAAAACAAAAAGACAACCTACTGAATGGGAGAAGATATTTGCCTACAATACATACGATAATGATTTAATAATCAAAATTAATAAAGAACTGATTCAACTCAACAACAACAAAAACAAACAATCTAGTTGAAGAATGGGCAGAAGACCTGAGTAGGTATTTCTCCAAAGAGGACATACAGATGGCCAATAGACACATGAAAAGATGCTCAAGGTCACTAATCATCAGAAAAATGCTCATTAAAACCACAATGCAATATCACTTCACACCTGTCAGATTGTCTAATTCCTGATAAATGAAAAGTCTTTTTTTCTTATAAACTTTCTCATTGATGCAGGTGGATAATTTCAGATGAACTCTTCTCCTATTTTAGCTTCTAAAATTAACTTGAAATTCAGCAACCTCCAGGGTTTGGCAAAGATAGACAAGCCATTCTCTTAAAATAAAATTGTCATGAATATTTAGAAAAGAAAATAACTAAAGACAGGCATTGATTTGGGTAAGAGAAAAAAGCAAAGAATATAGAATATGTCCTGGATTCACTAATCCTCTGAAGTTTAACAGGAAGGACCAAGAAGAGATGTCAAAGGGCTCTCTATTAGACATGCCATTTTTTAACTGTCACCAAAGGAAAGAGGCATCACATCACTGTCATGTAGCTGTGGGATGTAACATTTACTCTATTGAGATTTACTCTGTAAAAGTTCTTTGATTTAAATCTTATCTCCTCTTTGTAGCCATTTATATATTTGTTGTTCATAAATTCATCCAAATCTTTTTGAAGCCATTTGAGTTTCCTTGCTCCTTGGGGAATAAATTCCTTATGTAAATTACCTGCTACTTGAAGTCATAGTTTCTATTATTTAATATTTGCTGCACTTGAGTTCTTTAAAATAATATTTCTTATTTTTCAATTATAGTTGGCATACAATATTATATTAGGTTCAGGTGTACAGCATAGTGCTTAGTGATCATTATAACTCACAAACTGATCACTCCAATAAATCTAGTACCCCACTTCCCCTTTAGACTATATTCCTTGTTATACTTGATATCTGCATGACTATTTTATAACTACCCATTTGTACTTAGTCCCTTTGCCCTTTCTCACTGTCCCTCCAACTCTCGTCCCATCTAGTAACTGTCAAAATATTCTCTGTATATATGAGGCTGTTGTTTATTTAGATGCCACATGTATGTGAAACCATTATGCATTTCTTTCTCTGTCTAACTTACTCCATTCAGTACAATACAATTTAGGTCCACCATGCAATATCTTTCTACATCTGTTTACTTTTAGTCTGCATGTGTCTTTTAATATAAAGTGATCCTCTTGTATGCAGCCTATGTAAGGGTCTTGTTTTCTACATTCGGCCACTGTATCTTTTGATTGGAGTGCTTAATTCTTTTTCATTTGAAAAACTTGATAGATATGTAGTTATTGTCATTCTTTATTCATACTTTTGATACATATTTTTTCTTCTTAAAGAAATCCTTTCAACATTTCCTGTACTTCTGGCTTAGTGGTGATAAACTCCTTTAACTTTTTCTTGTCTGGGAAGCTCTTTATCTGTCCTGTGACTCTAAATGATAGCTTTGCTGGAAAAAAGTAATCTCGGTTGTAGATTCTGGGTTTTCATCACTATGAATATTTTATGCCAAGCCTTTCTGTCTTGCAAAGTTTCTTTTAAGAAATCAGCTGCCAGTCTTATGGTAGATCCCATTAAGTTAACTATTTTCCTCTTGCTGCTTTTAAGATTCTCTCTCTATGTTTAACCTTTCGCATTTTAATTATGATGTGTCTTGGTGTGGACCTCTTCGGGTTCATCTTTTTGGGGACTCTCTGAGCTTCCTAGGGCTGTATGTCTCTTTCCTTCTCCATGTTAGAGAAGTTTTCCATTATTATTTCTTCAAATAGGTTTTCAACTTCTTGCTCTCTTTCTTCTCCTTCTGGTGCCCATATGATGCAAATGTTGTTACGCTTGATGTCCCATAGGCTCCTTAAATTACCTTTTTCCTTGTTGCTGTTCGGATTGTTTGTCTTCCACTCTCCCCTCCTCTACATCAATGATTCAATTCCCTGCTTCATCCACTCTGTTGATTCCTCTAATACACTCTTCATCTCAGGTATTGTAGTCTTCATTTCTGACTGGTTCCCTTTTGTAAGTTCCGCCTCCATTTTTATGTTTTTTATCTCTTTGTTAAAGTTCTCACTGAGTTCATAGAGCATCTTTATATACAGTGTTTTGAACTCTGCATGTGTTAGATTGCTTGACTCCCCTTTGTTTAGATATTTTTCTGGAGCTCTGTTCTCTTCTTACATGTGGGACATTCTGCTTTGTTTCCCCATTTTGACTTTTTCTGTCTATTTCTGTATAATAAGTAAAGCTCCTAAGTCTCCCAGTCTTATTAGTGTCACTTTATGTAGTAGGTTTCCTGTCGGACCCAGCGGCACAGTCCTGAAAGGGGTCCAGCTGCAGGCCAAGTTTAGCCCCAGCCTGTGCCCCTTTGGGACCTCCTAGTAAGAGTCAACAAGCAACCCATAGAGGCTGCCATCCGTGCTGTGCTTATAATTGCCTCAAGAGGCCACATCAGAGACTGAGGCTGGCTGCTGCCAGTATGGAGCTTAGAACTGCTCAGCAAGAGTAACAGGGCATGGCGAGGACACCACTGGATGTGACTTCGGTAGGGCTACAAGTTGGGAAGGGCAGAGTTTCAGGGAATCCTCTGGGCAGAGTGACCTCTGTTATCCAGTTTGACGACATCTCAGCTAAGGCGGCAACTGTGTCCACACGCTGGGAGTGGGGAGGGCTCAGCAGAGGAACAATGGGTGCTGCCAGCACTTCTGCCTGTGAGAAAGCCTCGCCGCCAGCCCTTGACTTGAAGCCTGACAACTCAATATCCCTCGTATGTCCCCGGAGCCCCTCGAGCTGCTGCCCCAGTGCAGGAGCTCAGAGCGGGTGAGTTCGTCACCATGAAAGTCTGGTCACAGTCACAGTCTCTTTAAGAGGAACGTCTGCACCTGCAGCCTGCAGCTGCTGTAGCTTCTGTCTCTCTCAGCCCACGTGGGACTGGGCAGCCTCATGTCCCCATTCCATCCTACTGTTCCAGGATGACTTCTTATTTCTCTTCCTAGTTGTAGGGACTCTATCCATCCAGACCCCAGGCAACTCTGCTTGCTGTTTGCTCTGTGGTTTCATCACAACTCTGGTGTGGTCGCAAGAGGAGATATAGAAAGCCTCTACCCTCTATGCCATCTTGCCCCTGCTTCTCCCTCACTCAAGTTTAAAAGATTCACTGTCATTTTAGAGTTTTGAAATTTAATGACTAGATTAATACCTTGTTTATCATATTGATAGTACATAAATCTACAAATTCTGATCCTGTCTCATTGCTCTTTCCATGATAAGTAGGCACACTCTTTCTCATACTTCTGTACAGGGTACCTCCCTCTGCATTGTCCACCTGACTTGATAATGATAAGGAAGACCTGGTCAATTGCTGGCCACTGAATATTACACACCCATTTCCAGACACATCTGTAATAAACACTCTCCCTACCTCCAACACCTTCAACTTGACACAACGGGAATATATGTATTCTTCCTTCTCTCTTCTACACTGAAAACAAGAGATGAAGGACAAACTTGTGCAATAGACTAAGAGCATCTCTTAGGTGTGTAGCAGTATAGAAATCAATCTAATAAAAGTAAACATGGAAATATGGGTGCCATATTTCTTCAGTCAGTGAAAGATACCATCACTCGTTCATTATTTTTAATGTAAGAATCTACCATGATTCTTAAATAATGATTTACAAGCTCTTATTATTAGGTCTTGTGCCATCATGAATTTAAATAACAACTCTTGGCATAATGTGGAAACAATATCAGGAACAGTGGAAGGCAGAAAGAAAGGCAAAGCTGTCTATCATGATTTATTTGAACTTATAAAGCTCCAGAGTTAGCAAAGTATCTAGAGACAAACAAACAGCTTATTTTGCAGTTCACTCCAAATGTGAAATAACAAAATGAAGCTAAATTTAAGACTCAGCTAATTGGCATATTAGTTAAATAATCTTGGAGAAGTTATTCATTTTAAGCTTCTGTGTCTTTATTCATTATTCAACTGTCACATTCAATGAGGCTCAAATGATTTATTGTTTACTATTGTTATAAATGTCACTCTTAAATCACTGAGCATGCATTCCAGGGTCTCCTTAAGTGAAACTGAATCCTGATTTCAGAAGATCAAGCATTGAGTGGTAAAGCAAAAATTAGTTAAGATAACAAGGAACCAGTTCTTTTGATCTCATACCTTTTTATATTTATTTTCTTATCTTTTCTGTCCCTTTAGTGTAGTTATAACTATAAATATAAGGTTAAGCTCTCTGAGTCTAATCTCTCTCAAGGATGTTTCAGATACAAAAAGCAATCAAGATCAGAAGGGAAGGTATGTTGAATAAGAAAATGTAAGAGACAAGTGTTCCTGCAGCATCAGTCAAAGTAGGAATGGCCAGCTTTCTGAATTAGGAAGATAAGACTTCTGTGTTCACCCTGCGATGCACTATTTACAACCTGCAAACCTCAGGTAGCTCTTCGCCCATTGACATGTACGAAGACTTAAGATCTGAACGTTCTTGTCAGGACCCAGAGGACAGAGCGGGCAGGTCCTCTTAAGGACTAAGAAAATAAGCTTGTTCTGGGGGTTCATTGATGGGAAGGTTTACCTTTATTGGACTCTTTTTTTGTAAAAATGCAAAGGATAATGCTAAATGAAATTATGTCCTGCACAGTCTCCTTTCGCAACAGGGATTCCATAAGTGAATTAAGCCCTTCAGAATATGATGCTGGTGATTATCTTCTCAATTCTCTCAAGGTTGGTAGAAGACTAGTGGCATTTCAAATGCATGAGAGAGGTTAATTTATCACATATAATGGGTCCCTCAGGCAATTAAGGCCTAATATTCTCAGGATCCTGGTTGAGAGTGCTGTTCTGAACGTGACCAAACTGCCAGTGCATAGAGTGCTATTTTTGGAGCCAGAAAGTAGCTGTGATCTGCTTTCACTGAGAGGAAACATGAGAGCTTTGGATTAAATGCAGGCAGAAGGGCTGAAAATGCATATTTTTAATGATGTGATACCAAGGTATATTGCTTAACTAGTTTTCTTTATGAAAACTTATTTTGTAAAATGAAGGCTCATAGGCGTCTCTGAGGTTATTTTAGTATTGTTTTACCAGGAGTATTCAAAGACATGGCCTGCAGTCATGATCACTGCTTAGTCTAGTTTCATCCGGCCTGCTTAGTCTAAGAATTAATACACTGTCTGCGACTCTCTTTTTTTTTTTTTTTTACAAAAGGGTTATAATCTGAATGTAAGCCAAAAGCACTTTAAAAGGACAAAAGAATAATCGTGTCAATGATGAAGAAGGTTTATCTACTTCAGATGCACACACTAAAAATCAATAGTTGTGTGGTGATTTGGCTCTTTGCCTTATATTTCATACTTTTCAAAGTTTTAAATTGGTTTTTGCTGCTTACAGAGCTTGACCTTATTCTCTGTGTGACTTTCTTTGGTTTACTTGTTTCATAGATTGATTTAAAATTTCAATGTCCTAGAATTTTTTTGAGATCGATGAGCAAATTTAAGAAAGGCAATAGGAAAGAATTTCCCCTTTAACTTTACCTTTTGTTAGTGCTGCCAATTTAAGGCATTACAAAGTTAAAATGGAATTTACTTTTCAGAAGAATTCGAACAGCCGCATTGGTCTTTCCAACCCACTGCACACTTAAATCTAATGAAGGGAAAATTCAAGGTGACTTTTGTAACTCACCCTTTACAAGTGTGGAAGGCTGGAGATGGAGATTTGGCAAAAATACCTCTTTCTTGCTGATCTATCTATAAAAGAAAGCTCTCTAAACAAGGTTTTGTGCAACTAGTCATTCACTTTATTCTCAAGAGAACAATTAGGATGTGTGGTGAACCAATTTATACAAAATCCCTAAGCAAAGCAGGTCCAAGCTTAGACATGGACATGTCTAACTTCTAGTCCAATGATTATTTCTTTTATATCCTCCTGATTTTATTTTCACTATGAAAATTCCCATCAAGGAGTCTATGGCCATGATACCCTGAACATGCCTGATCTCATCTGATCTCAGAAACTAAGCAGAATCGGGGCTGGTTAGTACTTGGATGGGAGACCATCTAGGAATACCAGGTGCTGTAGGCATTAAAAACAATTCCCAGGAAGTCATAACTCCTGGCTGCCATCTTTCTGACAATGATTCTTAACAATTTCATGAGAAAATAAAAAAGAGAGAGAAATTTGCCCTACTTATTGCTAGTCAATGTCTATTATCTTATAGTTAAGCCACAGACATCAGAAGGTCATGACAGACTCAGCACCATATTTTATGTCTGGCTTGGGAATGTTCTACTGCATGAGATAGAAATCTTAATCTGAAATTCTAATCATGTTATGCTCTTGTCTGAAGCACATGCAATGCTCCCAAAATAGTAATGTTATAAAAATATATTATTATATTATTTATATATGTGTGTACATCAAAAATAATTTGGGAATATAGTCATTTTTAAATACTGGAAATGTAAAATGCTATAAGGCGAATGAGGTTTACAACTTATATCTCAGGGGTCTAAGCTGCCTTGCAATTCATGCACTTACACTTATCCAAAAAAAAAAAAAAAAAGGAGCCACCTTATAATACTGTCTCTCAGACAAAAACTATTTCTATTATCTATAACCTATTAAGTGCTTTATTGAATGTTGTTGTGTGCATGTGATGCTAAAAACAAAGCTGTATCCCCAGGGAAATGTTATAAAATTGATTGAATGCATATACAAAATTTGTAATTAAATTGTTTTTCTTTTTTTCATTCATGTCTACTAATTTACTCAGTCCCTAAATGCATTTCATTTCTTCTAGCGAATGCGACTAAAATGTAGATAGAAAACACTGAGGAAACAAACATTAATACTAAAAGCATCAATTCACCTAAAAGGCTGGGAATGATCTCAGTGTCCTTTACACGTTTAAACCCCATGTTTAAAAATCTTTCATTACACAGCACTTTTCTCCTATAAGCCAATATTCCTTAATACAAAGTACACTATTACATGTGTAATGGATATGTTTCCAAGGCAACAATAAAAATATATGCCAAGCAAGGAAAATAGAAATTAATCTTGAACAATTACCTACCTTTACCAAAAAGTAAGAAAAATGTGACATAGCATAAATTATGTAAAACAGTTGTTTGAAAGGAAAAAAATATTTGAGGTGAAGGAAATCATAGTGGAAGGAATAAAAGGTAGCTGGGATGGACTGGAATTACAGTTACACAGGAGAAAAATATTACTCTACATTTTATAGAAAAGTAATATATATATGGTTTGTATGTGATCCTTTGGGGCAAGTGACTGTTAATGGCATGTTCAGCATAAATGTAACATAATAGAAAAAATAAATATATATTGACCTCTACCTTGGTTCATGACACAGGACTCTTAAAACCCTTGTAATTTCTAAAGTGATAAGAAGATGAGGGCTATCTTTTCTATTTGGTATTTGACTCTGGTTCCTGACACAAAGCTCCTAAATTGTTGGGAATTTCCTGCGTCATGAATGTCTCTTAGGGAGTTCCTTTTATGACCACATCAAAATTATAAATAAATTATAGCACAATCAACCTGGAGAACAGTTTGAAAATTACCTAAACAGAAGTCCTATCACTAAGGATGTAAAGAAGCAGACACATATGGACGGGGCAGAGACACAAAACAGGCTGGCACACACCCACGTGTGACGATTGAGCATCAGGAGGGATGGCTCAGCGGCAGTAGTTCTACCTGAGAAGTAAGGGGTCTCAGCCCCAATCTGAGCTCCCCAAGTTGGAGTACCAGAGACAGGAAGAAGAGTCCCATGACATCTGTCTGGGAAAACCAGCAGGGATATCATTCTCCCGGGTGAGATGGACGTTCTGCTGAAAACCTAGGCGCCCTCTTAAAGGGCCCACACACAGGCTCACTTGCTCTCAAGGACTCACTCTGGGCTCTGGCAGAGGGCTGGAGAAATATAGGGAGAAGCTGAGTTGTATGGCTTCAAGGATATAGGGCTGCAGAGACAACCTCCACTGTCTCTGTGTTACATCCTCCTCTGACACAGCCAGTAGGTGAGCATCATCTTTCTTATGTTAAGCCCTCCCTCAACACAGACAAATCTGAATCTGCATTAAACTGGGTGAACTCACCCACTCGCCCCAACCTGGAGACTCCCTGAGACCCCACCTCACCCAAATCAAGTGCTGTTCAGATCTTTGAATGGCTGAGACTTACAGCTAGCTGGCAGGTAACAACAGGCCCAGCACAGGAAGCCACCAACTGCAGAGCTCTTACAAGGTACTGCCTGGCCAGTCACAAGCAGCAGTTTACCTTGAACTACACCAGAACCCCTCCCAAGAGGCTTTAGAATGAATATACCAAGTGACCGGCTTCAGACCACAACAGAGCACCATCTGAGTAGTCTGAAAACAGTACACCCCAAGTGGTTTCTGAAGGCACCAGATCCCACTGGGGCAAATTCTGCTCTGTGGAATCAGCCTCACGCAAGCATACTGTGGTCATGACCAACCCTCAAAGCCATTCAGTCTGAGGGTCCATCTCATCCAACGACATGCCACCAATAATCAAGGCTCAATGACAACAGGAAGGTTCACACGGCACACACAGGGGACATTTCTAAAGCATCCAGCAAACGTGATTACAGAGACCGTGCCACTGAGCACTACGGGGCACCTACTACATAGGGACACCTGAACAAGATTGGGAGGCATAGCAGATAAACCTAATACATAGAAAAGAACACAGAGGGCAGATAAAAAAAAGAAGAAAAATAAAATTGTCCTAAATGAAAGAACAGGTAAAAACCACACACACACACACACACACACACACACACACACACACACGCTGAACACACTGAAATGGATGCAAGCAATCTACCAGATACAAAGTTCACAACATTGATTATAAGGATGCTCAAGGAATTTAGTAAGAACTTCAACCAAGAAATAATAAGCATAAAAAGGGACATAGAAATCATAAAAAACAACCATTCAGAATTGAAGGCTACAATAACTTCCAGTCAAGATGGGAGAATAGGTAGATGCTGCGCTTTCTTCTTTTATAACCAATATCAAAATTAAAACTGAACTAAAGAATAACCACAATTGGGAGTGACCTGAAATCTAGCTGAGTGGAGGTCCTACAGCAGAGGACATGCAGAGGAGGCCGCCTTGGGAACTAGCGGGAGAGATGGAAACATGGAGCAGGCTGGCGCCATACCCACGTATGGTGATTGACGGACATCTCAGTTGCAGATGTCCCTGCAGGAGAGCAAGGGCTCCCGACCACACACTGGGACTACTAGGAAGAGCAGTCCCCAAAACTTCTAACTGTGAAAACAAGCAAAGATGGTGGCTGAGTGAGACAGAAGGCAGATGGAGTCATGGATGTTCCTCTTGGGGGCTCCGCACACTGGCTTATCATCTGATGGGTTCGTTTGCTCTGAGCTCTAGCTCTGGGGAAGCCTCTTGAGAGGTTCTGTAGACATATAAGGAGGAACTGAGTTGTCTTCCTTAAGGATGAGGGCTGGAGAGGCAAGATTCCTCCCGGAAAGAAGTGCTGGCAGAATCTATTGTTCCTTTGTTGAGCCCTCCTCTGTCTAGTATGCAGGCAGACTCAGGCAACTGCCATATCTGAGACTTCAATAGCCTGGCTGGCACTGATCACCTTGCACTGGTGATTCCCTGGGACCCCACCCCACTTCGCTTAGGGGCCTACCAAGAATACTTCTAAATTTTTCATGCAGCTGGCTTGTCTTGGCTCATGCTGCAAAATTTCCCAGAATTTCTCAAAGGTTCACAAACCTAAGCAGACAGCATATGGCCTCAGAGGAACCCATGCCTTTTGCTGGGGAGCACCAAGCCTGGCACTGGCAGCAGCTGGCCTCAGTTTGTGCTTGACCTCTTGAGGTGCATCTAGGCCCAGTGTGAGTGTCAGCCATCTGCAGATTGCTTACTGGCTTATGTCAGTGGCCCCAGGCAGGGCACAGGCTGAAACTAAACTTGAACTGTGGTGGAAACTGTTCCAGGAGGCCCCAACCGATACACTCTGTGACCATCTTCCATCTGAGCTAGGGCACAACCCACAGCTACATCAGAGGATGATATACCCAAAGGGGAAACTGGGCAGGCACCAGAGTCCTGCTAAATTGAATCCTACTCCTTAGAGTCAGCCCCTGTACAACAGCTCTTCCACTGTAGCCATAGCCACTCCTCACGAGCAATCAGCCTGAAGAACCATCTCTTCCGTTGATATGCAAACAGCAACTAAGGCTCAACTGCAATAGAAGGGCACATACCACACATACAAGGGATACAACTGGAGCACCTGGTCCAGGTGACCAAGGAGACTGCACCACTGGGCCCCATGGCATGCCAACTACATAAGACCACTCTACTAAGACTAGGACACATAGCAGCCCTACCTGACACTTAGAAACAAAAATAGGGAGGCAGCCAAAATGGAAGATAAAGAAACATGTCCTAAATGAAAAAACAGAACAAGGTTTCAGAAAAAGAACTAAACTAATGGAGACAAGCAATGTACCAAATGCAGAGTTCAAGACACTTGTTATAAGGATGCTCAATGAACTTAGGAGAAAAGTAGATGAAGTCATTGAGAACTTTGACGAAGAGGTAGAAAACATAAAAGTGGAGATTGAAAATATAAAAAGGAACCAGTCAGAAATGAAAAATACAATAATTGAAATGAAGAAATTTTAGGAGGAATCAATAGTAGATTAGATGAAACAGAGGATTGAATCAGTGATTTAGAAGATAAAGTAGCAGAACAGCAACAAGAAAAAAGAATACAGAAAAATGAGGCTAGATTAAGGAGTCTCTGAAACAACATCAAACATACCAACATTTTCATCGTAGAGGTACCAGAAGGAGAAAAGAGAGTACAAGGAATTTGATGAAATAATGATGGAAAACTTCCCTAACCTGGTGAAGGAAGTAAACATATAAACTCAGAAAGTGAAAAGGGTCCCAAACAATGTGAACCTGAAGAGGCCCACACCAAGACATATCATAATTAAAATGCCAAAATTTAAAGATGAAGAAGGAATGTTAAAAGAAGCAAGAGAAAAGCAATTATTTACCTACAAGAGAACTCCCAATAAACTGTCAGCTGATTTCTTAACAGAAACTGCAGGCCAGAAGAGATTGGCAGGAAGTATAAAAAGTGATAAAAAGCAAGGACTTACAATCAAGATTAGTCTACCTAGCAAAGCTGTCATTTAGAATATAAGGACAGATAAATAACTTCCCAGACATTAAAAAACTAAAGGAGTTCATCACCACCAAGCCAGTATTACAAGAAATGTTGGAGGGTCTCCTTTAAGATGAAGAAGAAAATAAATAAATAAATAAATAAATAAATAAATAAATAAATAAATAAATAAAGAGTAATAAAATGACAATAACTACATATCTATTAAAATTACATTAAGTGTAAATGAATTAAATATTCTAATCAAAATATAGGGTGGCTGAATGGATAAGAAAACAAGACCCTTACATATGCTGCCTACGAGAGACTAACTTTAGATCAAAAGACACCCAGAATGAAAATAAAGGGATGGAAAAAGATATTTCTGAAAATGGAAAAAAAAAAAAAAAAAAAAAGAGCTGGTGTAGCAATACATATACCAGACATAATAGACTTTAAAACAAAGGTTATAACAAGAGACAAAATAAAACCCAGTTATCCCATTTCTGGATACTTATCTGAAGAAATCCAAAATACTACTTTGTAGGGACATAAGAATCCATATGTTCATTACAGCATGAAGGCAACCTGGGTGTCCATTAATGGATGAATGGGTAAAGAAGGGGTGGTGATATATACAATAGAGCAATGGAATATCGCTTAGTCATAAAAAAAAAAAATCTTACCATCTGAAACAACATGGTAGGTATTGTGCAGAGTGGAGCAAGCCAGACATAGAAAGATAAATGCCACATGACTGTACTTACATGTGGAATCTAAGTACAAAATAAACAAAGAAATGAAATGAAAACAAATTCATAGATATAGAGAGCATTTTGATGATTTCCAGATGGGAGGGGTTTGAGGGTGAGTAAAAAAAGGAAGGGATTAAAATGTACAAATTTGTAGTGACAAAATAGTTATGAAAATATAGGTATAGCATAAAGGATATAGTCAATAATATGTAATAACTATGTACAATGTCACATGGGTACTAGATATAAATATCTAATCACTATGTTGTGTACTTGAAATGAATATAATATTGTATATCAGTTATAATTTAAGAATAAAAAAGTATTTAAAAAAAAGAAAAGAAAAATACACTAGGATAAATCAACAGCAAATAGATGAAAGAGAATAAAATTAGGAATTTGAACAAGTTAGCAGAAAACACCCAGTTGACACAGCAAATAGGAAAACAAATTTTAAAAAATGAAGGTAGTTTAATGGACCTCTGGGACAACATCAAGAGTAGCAACATTCACACCATAGGGGTACCAAAGAGAGAGCTCCAATCAGAAGACATAAGGTAGATGAATGGGGAAGAAAATAAGACTCACACACATGCCATCTACAAGAGACCTATTTCAAACTGAAAGACACAAATAGCCTAAAAGTAAAAGGATGAAATGAGATATTTCATGTAAATGGAAATACACCAACAAACAAGAAAAAATTTGGAGTAGCAATACTTATATCAAACAAAAAAGAGTTTAAAGCAAAGACAATCATAAGAGACAAAAGACACTACATAATGATAAAAGGATTAATCCAACAAAAGGACATAACCCTTGTAAAGTTTTACCCAACAGGATCACATTAATATATAAAGCAAATCTTGATGGATGCAAAGGGAGAGATCAACAGTTATATAGTCATAATAGGAAAATTTAACACCCCATTTACACCAAGGGTCAGATCTTCCAGACAGAAAATAACAAGAAAACAATGGCCTTAAAGGACACATTACAACAGATAGATTTAATGTTATTTTTCAAGCATTTCACCCCAAAGCAGCAGAATACACATTCATCTCAAGTGTACATGGAACATTTTCCAAGATAGACTATATGTTAGGCCACAAAACAATTTTAAGTAAATTTGAGAAGATTGAAATCATATTAATCATTGTCTCCAATAACCATATGATGAAATTAAAAATAAATTACAAAAACAAAACTAAAAAACCAAACACATTGAGTCTAAATAATATGCTACTAAACAATGAATGAGTTGTCAATAAGATCAAAGAAGAAATTAAAAGATACCTAGAGAAAAATGAAAATGAATACACAATGACCCCAAATCTATAGGACACAGCAAAAACTGTCCTAAGAAGGAAATTCATGGCAATACAAGCCTACCTCAAGAAACAAGAAAATTCTCAAATAAATAATGTAACCTCACACTTAAAAGAACTAGAAAAATAACAGCAAACAGAGCCCAAAGTGAGTAGGAAAAAGGAAATGATAAAGATTAATGGGTAATTGAATAAAATACAGGCTAAAACAAAACAAAACAAAACAAAAGATCAATGAAACTAACAGCTAGATCTGTAGAAATATATAAATATATATATATTTGGGTTCTCTTTTTACCTTCAAGAGTCTGGTAAATTGCTACCCCAAATAAAGAAAAATAGAAAAGAGGAGAAGCAACAACTGACACCACAGAAATATAAAGGTTTATAATAAAATATTACAATTATATACCAACAATTGAACAATTTGAAAGAAATGAAGAAATTCCTTGAAATAAAAAATTTTTCAAGGCTGAGTTAAAAAGAAACTTTTCAGTTTAATTCGATTTTCATCTAATTAAATCAATTACTACTAATGAAATTGAATTAGTAATCAAAAAATTCCCAACAAACAAAAGTCCTGAATTAGATGACTTCATAGGGTTTATACTTAAAAAAAATCAAAGAAGAATTAATACCTATTTTTCTTCCACTATTCCAAAATATCAAGATGGAGAAAGGGTCCTAAGCTCATTTTATGAGGGGACCATTATCCTGATTCCAAAACCAGACAAAGACAAGGCAAAAAAATTATAGGCCGATATCCTTGACGAACACAGGTGCAAAAATCTGCGACAAAATTAGCAAACTGAATTCAGCAACACATTAATAAAATTATACATCATGATCAAATGGGATGTAGTCCTGCTATGCACTGTTTATTCAATATCCACCAATCAATTAATGTGATATACCATATAAAATGGAGGATAAAAACATATGATCATACTAATCTATGCAGAAAACGCTTTTAAAAATTCCAGCTGCGTTTATGATAACAACTCTCGGCAAAGTGGAAAAGAGGGAATGTACGTCAACATAACAAAAGCCACATATGACAAACCCGCAGCTAACATCGTACTCAACTGTGAAAAGCTAAAAGCATTTTCCTTAAGATCAGGAGCAAGACAAGAATGCCCATTTTCACCGCTTTTATTGAACATAGTATCGGAAGTCCTAGTCACAGGAATCTGACAAGAAAAAGAAATAAAAGATATCAAAATTGGAAAGGAAGAAGAAAAACTGTCATTATTTGCAGATAACATGATACTATATAGAGAGAGCCCTAAAGATTCCACCAAAAACTCTTCGAACAGATAAATGAATTCAGTAAAGTAGCAGGATGCAAAATTAATATCCAGAAATTGGTTACATTTTGATACACCAATAACAAACTATGAGAAAGAGAAAATAAGAAAACAATCTCATTTACAATGGATCAAAATAGAATAAAATCCCAAGAAATAAATTTTACTAAGGAAATGAAAGACATGTACTTGAAAAATTATGATTGAAGAAAGAAATAGAAAAAGATACAAATAAATGGAAGCATGCCCATGGATAGGAAGAATTGACATTGTTAAAATGTCCATTCTACCCAAAGCAATCTATAGATTAAAAATATCAATCAAACATTAATTCAAAATATCCTATCAAAATACTAATGTAATTTTTCACTGAATTAGAGCAAGTAATTCTAAAATTAATATGAAATCACAAAGGACCCTGAAAAGCCACAGCCATCTTGAGAAAGAAAAACAAAGTTTGAGGTATCATGCTACCTGATATCAAGCTATACTACAAGACTATAGTAATTAAAACAGCTTGGTACTGGCATAAAAACAGATTCGTAGATCAATGGAACAGAATAGGAAACCCAGAAATAAACCCATGCCTATATAGTTAATTAATTTGTGATAAAAAAGGCAAGAATATACAATGGGGTAAAGACCATCTTTTCAAGAAATGAAGTTGAGAAAACTGGACAGATATATGAAAAAAAAAAAAATGTAACCAGATCACCTTCTTATACCACACACTAGAATAAACTCAAAATGGATCAAAGACTTAAATGTAAGACCCCAAACCATAAAACTTCTAGAAGAAAACACAGGCAGTAAACTCTCTGATATTGTTCTTAGTAATATTTTTTTTCTGATCTATCCTCTCAGGTAAAGGAAACAAAAGAACAAATGGAGTTATATCAAACTAAAAAGTTATTGCACAGCAAAGGATACCATCAATAAACAAAAAGACAATCTCCCTAATGGGAGAGAATATTTGCCAATGATACATCAGAAAAGGGTTTAATATCCAAAATTTATAAAGAATTTATACAACCCAACAACAAAAAAACAAACAATCCAATTAAAAAAATGGGCAGAAGAACCGAATAGACATTTTTCACAAGAAGACATATAGATGGCCAATAGACTACATATATGTAAAGATGCTCAAGGTCACTAATCAGCAGAGAAATCCAAATCAAAACCACAATGAGAAATCACCTCCCACCAGTCAGAATGGCTATCAACAATAAATAAACAAACAAGTGTGGATGAGGGTGTAGAGAAAAAGGAACCCTTGTGTACTGTTGGTAGGACTGCAAATTGCTACAGCCACTATGGAAAATGGTATAGAGATTCCTCAAAAAATTAAAAATAGGACTACCTTATGACCCAGTAATTCCACTCCTGGGTATTTACCTGAAGAAACCCAAAACAATAATTTGAAAAGATAAATGTATATCTATGTTCAATGCAGCATGATTTATAATAGCCAAAACATGAAGGTAATTTAAGTGCCCATCAATCGACAATTGGATAAAGAAAAAGTGGTACATATATATACAATAGAATATTACTTGGCCATAAGGAAAAATAAAATCTTATAATTTGTAGTAACATGATGGACCTAGAAGGGTATTATGTTATGAAACAAGTCAGACAGAGGAAGACAAATTCCATATGATTTCACTTATATGAGCAATCTAAAGAACAAAAAAAAACCCAAAATGGAAACAGACTCATAGATACAGAGAACAAACTGGTAGTTGCCTGATCAGAGGGGTCTGGAGAAAAAAGATAAAGGGATTAAGAAGTTCAAATGGGTAATTACAAAATGGCCATGGGGGTGTAAAATACAGAATAGGGAATGTAGTCAGTAACATTATAGTAACTATGTATGGTGGCAAGTGGCTAGTAGACTTATCAGGGGATCACTTCGTAAATTATATAAATGTGTAACCACCATGTTATACATCTGCTACTAATATAAAATAACATTAAACATCAACTGTAATTAAAAAATAAAAAACCAGAATAAGAAAGCATTGGTCAATACCCTAAGCACAAAAAGAAAAAAAAAAGAAAAGAAAAATGCCATGCCTTTTATTCTAATGAGGTGACTCTTGGTGGGCTTCTGAATGGGGGCCAAGCCATGATTTGAAGTTTCAAAATTTCAGCCCTAACTCCATTTCCAAAGAAGAGAGAGGGGCTGAAAACAGAGTCAATTATCGATAATGCTTAGTTGATGAAACCTCCGTAAAACTTGCAATTGTTTTGGGTTCAGGGAGCTTCTAGGTATGTGAATAGCTCTATGTTCTGGGAATCTGGCACATTTCAACTCCTTGGAGACAGAAGCTCCTGCTCTTAAAGCCCTTCCAGACCTTTCCTATGTATCTCTTCATCTGGCTCTTCATCTCTACGTTTTATCATATCATAGCCTTTATTATATAAGATAGCAGTAAATATAAGTTTTTCCCTGAATTCTGTGAGCTGTTCCAGCAAATAAATGAACCCACAGAGGACAGGGGTCGGGGGAACCTCTCATTCATAGCCAAGTTGGACAAAAGTTGTGGGTAACCTGGGGACTTACTATTTGTGATCAGCATCTAATATGGGGAGTAGTCTCGTGGGATTTAGCTCTTACTGTGTGGTATCAGAATTGAATTGAATTTTAGGACACTCAGCTGGTGTCCCAGATATGCTTGGTGTGGGGGGAAAACAACAACAACAACAACAACAACAACAACAACAACAAATCACACACATCTGGTTTCAAAAGCGTGTAAATGTGGTAATAGTATGAGAATGAGGCAGAGACACATGGGAGTAGTGTGGGTTTTCTATACAACACACAATTTTGTACTTCAGTGATGACTTTAAAATGTGCCCTGTGACATACACACACACACACACGCATGTATATGTACATGGATCTATATCTATATTGTCTGTCTATCTATCTATCTATCTATCTATCATCTAGCTAGCTATCACATCTGCAAAACTTTTTATTGGATTTCTATTCAAAGACATTAGATGTGATAATTCCCTATTTAGTAGAAGGCAATTGCTGAAGAGAAGGTGCAAATATATAATGGAAGGAGAACAGGCATTTAGAACCAGTAAGGCTGGAATGAAGCTATGTGATAAGGGGCGGGGGGAGTTACTCATCTACAAAATAGGGCAAGTAATTGCCAGCTTATGTTCCCAATGGTTTTGTAAATACCCAATGAGGTGATGCACGTGAAAGTACTTTGGAAGCTCAAGAAGGCAAGAGATATAAAGTACTACTATTATCCCCATCCATACCTTTTGTATATTTATTTGTAAGAAGTCCTGTAGTCATTTTTTTCTGAGAATCTACAAGGTTCATTTGATATATGGCTGTTTTTTTCTGAATAGGAATATTATAACTTAATATAAGCCTACAGACACATTATCTAGCTTGATTCTCACAAGAATATGACATCAATATTATAATTATTTTATAAACAAAGAAAAACATAAAGAAGTAAGACCCACATAGTTAATAAGTGACAGAAGTGTGATTCAACCTTAGAGTTATGTAACACTATGATTACTAATAATACTATTCACCTGCCTAAATCAATAGAAAAAATGACACTTTTGGATGAAAATTGAAAAACCTGGCTTCTCTTCTTTCTTTAATGGGACAGCTGGTTAGGAATTGGTGTGAGTGGTTACACACTCATTTTGATGGAGATGAACTCTGTGAATGATATATGAAAGATGAAGAATTTCACTTTTTGAGAAGAGAAAGCTATATCTGTTTATACATGGGAATCCTTGAAGGTTTTAAAAACCCTAATTTATCTCTGTCTTCCCATTTGCTCTTCCTCTGTTTCTCTGTCTCTCCATCTATATCTATGTCTCTCTATGTCTCTCTCTCTCTCTCTCTCTCTCTCTCTCTCTCTCTCTCTCTCTCTCACACACACACACACACACACACACACACACACACAATTTCTGTTTAGTCTTTTTATTATTTCATTGCTTGTCTAATCGAATTTCTGTTGCACAAACAGTAAGATCTTTAATGGGAATTATAACTAAGGACGCTCCAACAATAAAAATTTATAAAGTATTCTCAAAAATAGCTTTGAGATTGTTGGAGGTCCTGGATACTAAGAATTCTCAAATGGAGAGTCATTCTCAGGGCTGCTGACAAGGGATTCAGGCATCGGTGGGGGAAAACAGAATACAATACTGTTTTGCACAGTGTATTTGTCTTATATGGCTTAGTCTGACCTCTTTACTTCTTGTCACTTGTTTTGAATCAGTTTCCTTTGTGGAGTATAAATATTCTGTACCCTGCTTTCTAAAGGGCCATCCTTGGGTCCATCCAGTTGGTGCTAGGTATGGACTAACATGGAAGACAATGAATATGTCCTGTCTAGGAAATCTGTGCTCTCAGAATGTGACATCGTACTGGCTAAAGAAGCTATGGTACATATATACAATGAAATATTACTCAGCCATAAGAAGAGATGAAATACTGCCATTTGCTACAACATGGATGGACCTCAAGATAATCATGCTAAGCAAAATAAGCCAGACAGAAAAAGTTGAAAATAACATGATGTCACTTATATGTGGGATATAAACCTAAAAGCAACAAATAAACAGAACAGACAGAGACTTAGGGCCATGGACAATGGACTAGTGGTTACCAAAGAGTAGGGGTTGGGGGAGGATGGGAGAGGTAGACAGGGTAAAGGAGGTCAAATATAGGGGGATAGGAGAAGGGTGAAGTAGGTAAAGGGGATTAAATATATAGTAGCCGAAGGAAACTGGACTTTGGGTGATAATCACACAATAGAATATATAGATGTCAAACTATAATGTACACTTGAAAATTATATAATTGTATTAACCAATGTTACCCCAATAAACAACAACAAAAAAGTGGCATCATATGACACCAATTATGTGCTCTATACTTACACTAGTCTAAACATTGCCTTATACATGCAATATTTTAAACTTTTATTGTCGAAAATTTTTTTAAAAATAGAGAAATAAACAGACTACATGGGCCCACATGTACTCATTATTCGGCTATAGAGATCATCAAGTTATTATGCTAACTTATCTTTTAAAAAGAATATAAGCTTCCTCTACAAAAGGTATTATTTAGAAAAACACATACTAATTATTCGATTAATGTGAACTTCCACATAAAATTTACTGGGCCCCTCTGGGTGGCTTTGGCTGCTGGCCTCCTACTGCTGTGTATACTTTCGGTATCAGATTTGATCTTTAATGATCAAGAGAGAATGGTTCATACACTACCGAAGTAAAATTTACACCCTACTTTTATATAAATTATTTAGTTTGCTCCTAACCACCATGTAATACATATAATGAAATTATTACTAATCCCTTTTACAGATGACAGCACTATGGACCTAAATATTGAAGTGATAGATTTAAGTTTACAGTTGGTAAGAAGCAAATTCTCTAGTGAGGCATGCTTCAGAGCATGGCAATAGAAAATGATATTTCAAAGAAATATACTGCTAAAAATAAAGAAATATCAATTTTCTCTTCAAATAAAATATAAATGTCCCTGGAACATAGTGTTCACTCAGGGGAAATTTGGGAAAAAGACTTATACTACCCTGAAAATTTTCCATTTGATTGCATACAGTGAGGACAATGGTTTCCATTTCAAACAAGACTTTGAAATGCTCTCACTTAAAGTTCTGGTTGTCCTCATGCATTTTCTGGAAATTGCTGCTAGAATTTATAAAATTTTTGAAACTGTACAGAACCCAAATCTTTCAATTATATGGCATTTGTTGAAACAAATGTTTAATGATCCTTTCTAAATCCCTCGCTAACGTAGCTGGTATTTACCGTGAATCTACTATGTCAAATGTTAAATGTCTATTGTGGTCTGTGGTTTGTGACAGGCAAGGAGGTGAGGAGTGACTTCCCAGAGGACGGCTCTTGAGTCATGCATTGAACACTGGTTACAAATCAGATAAACTGAACCAAGGGATGAAAGCAAAACCACAGCAGTGAGAAAGTTTTAAATTAATTTGACTAGAACAGATGTTTTGTGGAGTGCTCATCTGTAGAATAAAGCCGAAAAGTGTCATACACAGGCTCGAGTGGAAATAGCACAGGGGTAAAAGAGGGGAAATGACCAGAAGTACAAGGTAAAGCTGCAATATAATTCAATCAGATTAATCTCAGCTGTTTATGGAGAAGCCAAAAAGATAAAAATGACAATGGGTAAAAAAACAGGGAATGGGTGGAGAACGATAGCCAGTACCGCAAAGAATCAAGAAAGCAGAAAGTCAAATCCAAGCAGAGGATGAGCTACTAAGACCTTTACAACTTGTAAGTGTGATATGAGATTCTCTCCTACAAAGGCTTTCAAACTTTTTGCAGCCACCTACAGTAAGATACACATTTTCCATTATGACCCAGTGCAAACATGCATGTTCCTACATATATACACTTAATTGAAACAAAAGGTTTTATGAAACAGTACTTATCCTTACTATGGGTAGCAAAGTATAGCATTTTCCATCCTATTCCACCATATTAAAATAAAAATACTAGCTACAACCTTTTCAATGGCTTTTCTAACCTGCTAATGGAACACAATTTAACTGGTGGTTTGTAAAGTGCTACTCTATTGGGTTTATTCTGTAAGAAAATAAATGTAAATAACTAGTTTCCATTCTTAAGATTCACCTAATCAAACAACTGAACAGATGGAGGAACCTCCTGTGTTCTTCTGCTACCATCTTATCTCGTTCCATTTAAAGCCAAAGCTTTTGTCTTCTAGAAAGAGTAGTATAGTCCAGTCATCCTCAAACCTTTTGATCTTAGTAATCCTTCACACTTTACAAATTATTGAGAACCCTAAAAAGTTTTTTTGATAAGTGGGTTATATCTATTAATATTTACCATTTTTGAAATCAAAACTAAGCAATCTAACATATATGTATGTATATATTATTTCATTAAAATGATAATACGTCTATTACCTGTAAACATAAATGTTATCACAAAAATATATTTTCTAAAACATATTTAGTGAGAGGAATAGCATTATTTTACATATTTGCCAATCTCTTCAATGTCTGATTTAGGAGAAAACAGCTGGATTCTCATATCTATTCTGCATTCAATCTGTTGCAATATGTTTTGTGGTTGAAGAAAATTTGCCCTCACACAGAAAATGCTTTGAAAAAAAAAGAGATATTTTAATAACCTTTTCAGACAATTGAGAATATTCTTCTTTGATGCTCTACTAAAATACACAGACAGTAGTTTCTTAATGGTTAGTTGCTCTGCAGAATCTAAAGCTTAATCAATGAACTTTTCATCTTCTATTATATTTAAATCCATCAGTCTATTTTGCTTTTTTCATGGATCTTTTGCCCAGGAATATAATACTTTGGTCATTTGAAAACTATTGGCTAATTGAGTTACACAGATTTCTCAAATGCAGACACATTTCATTATACAAAAAGGACATCACCATCAATATAATGAGAAAATTCTTCAATGATCAGGAATTTATGTTCACCATGACAATTATAAGTTTTCCAAAATTCTTACTTGTACTTAATTGTTTTCCTTGAAGTGACAGGCTCATTTTGTTCATTAAAAATAGAGGCTGGCAGAACTTACTGGGTTTTGTTAACCAATGTCACCATTAATTAATTATTTAATTTTTAAAAACAAAAAAAGATATTCTGTGTCATAAAGTTATACTCTTTAAAAAGAAGTAACATGAAATTAAGTAAAAGCAGGTAAATTAAGGGAAAGCACAAAAGGCCTTCAGAGATTACTTATTTTAGAATGTTTGCCAACCATTAAGGAACAAATGTCTCTCTTTTCATGTTTCTTTCTTAGTATATATTTTATAATTATTAAAACATTTTTGATTTACTATAACATGAACTTTTTTTTCTTTGGTAAAAAAGATATGAGAAATAAAGCCTTAAT
The DNA here is from genome assembly GCF_014176215.1 of Rousettus aegyptiacus. Taxonomy (NCBI): domain Eukaryota; kingdom Metazoa; phylum Chordata; class Mammalia; order Chiroptera; family Pteropodidae; genus Rousettus; species Rousettus aegyptiacus. The sequence goes on along the minus strand of NW_023416293.1, from coordinate 21,305,031 downwards.
TTGAAAGAAAACAGAGGTTGAAAGAGGAAGATGGCGGACTAGGTAAAAGCGGGGGTTGCCACCTCTCAGATCGCATTAAAATTACAACCAAATTATAAAATAATTAACATGGATCATCACCTGAAGTCAAGCTGATCATAACACATACGTCTGGTAATGTAGAGAAGGAGCCACATCGAAGCTGGTAGGAGAGGCAAAATTGTGAATCAGGCTGGACCTGCACCCATGGGTGGCGGAGGATCATCAAGAGGGAGGGCGAGGCTGCAGAAGCTATCCTGAAGGACAAGGGCGTCCTGGCCTCATTCAGGGGCAGCCCAGCCCAGGATCCTAGCCCGGGGGAGAGGAGTTCCCAAAGACAATGACTGGAGAAATCAGAGGAGATTCTGGCCATCTGGGTGAGGCTGAAGGAGATGGAAACCCTAGACGCCCCTTTAAAGGGCCCACGCACAGGCTCTCTCGCTTGCGGACACTCACCTGGGGCACAAGCAGTCGGTCAGAGGTCCATGCAAAATTCATACAGGGAAAGATGTCGTTACCTGGTGCCAGAACAAAGGCTGGACAGACAGCACCATTGTACCTTAGTCCGGCCCCCTTACAGGGCAATTACACACCCCGCCAGCTTGCCCGTACAGACCCCTTCGACAGGGCCATTTGGAAGCTGCACTGTTTTGAGGAGATCGGCCCTCCCCGCCCAACCTGCAGAGTGCCTGGGGCTTTTGTTGCTGGGTGGCTGCTGTGCTCTGCACCATTTCAGAGCCAAACAATAGCAGCCGGCAGCCAGCGCTGTGAAGGTGCATTTCGGAGACATTTTCATGCAGATCACTGCTGCCAACACGAACTTGGGCAGATCTCAGAGATCTATGGGCCAGTCCCAGAGAGCAGCTGGTCTTGCTGTGATCTACAAATTGTGTGGGAATGTGCTAACAGTTACCAAAGTTACAGCAAGACCGAGGCCGTATTGATCTGACAGCCCTAGTCTCGCTGAGATCCCACTTTACCCAAGCCCCAAAGTGTCTGTGGCCCATTGACAGGCAGCCTCCCCTGCCCTGCCCTTCTAAGGGGTTGAACATTCTGTGCAGGCAACAGAACTTGGCTAGCACAGTGAGCACCTTTCGGGGAGATATGTGTTGCAATATCTCTTGTGGGGATTTCAGGAGTCTGGGAGACCACCCCAGAGAGCAGCTTGTCTCACTGATCTGTGACAACTGCGGGAATGTGCAGGCACAGATATTGCAGAAAACTGAGGCTGTTATTGGACTGAAGGCTCTTGACTCCCTGAGATCCTGCCCCATTCAATCCACAAAGTCCCCAAGGCACATTGTCAGGAAGCTGCCCCTGCCCTGGGGTGGTGCATTCTGCACAGTCAACAGACCTCGGCCAGTGAAGTGAGCAAAGTTCAGGACGGGAAGATCACTGCTGCCAGCACAAGATACAATATCGTTTGAACAGGGCTCAAGGGTTTTGTGGACCATCACAGACTGCAGTAAGTCTCGCAGTGATATGTGACTTTTGTGGGAGCTTGCAGTCCCAGAGACAAGAGAAGTAAAAGGTATCTGAATTGGAAAGGAAGAATTAAAACTGTCATTATTTGCAGGTGACATGATACTATATAGAAAGAATCCACAAAATATTCCACCAAAAACTGTTAAAATTGATTAATGAATTCAGTAAAGTAGCAGGATATAAAATTAATATTTAGAAGTCTGTGGCATTTCTATGCACCGATGATGAACTTTTGGAAAGAGAAATTAAGACAACAAACTCATTTCCAATTGCATCAAAAACAATAAAATACTTGAGAATTAAATTAACCAAGGAAGTAAAAGACCTGTTCTCATAAAATTATGAGTCATTGAAAAAATAAATTGAAGAAGATACAAATAAATAGAATCACATACAGTGCTCACGGGTAGGAAGAATCAACATCATTAAAATGGCCAAAGCAATCTATAGATTCAATGCAATCCCTATCAAAATATCAATGGCATTTTTTCAGAGTGCTAGAACGAAGAATCCTAAAATTTATATGGAACCATAAAAGACCCCAAATAGCCACAACAATCTTGGGGAAGAACACACAACGCCTGATATCAAACTATACTACAAGGCTACAGTAATCAAACAGCATGATAATGAAATAAAAACAGATACATTGATCATTGGAGCAGAATAGAGAGCCCAGAAATAATCCACACTTATACACTCATCAAATATATGACAAAGGAGGCAAAAATATATAATGGGGTAAAGATAGTCTCTTCAATAACTGGTGTTGGGAAAATTGGACAGATATATGCCAAGAAAAAAAGAGAGAGAGAGAGAATCTGGACCACCTTCTTATACCATATACAGGAATAGACTCGAAATGAATTAAATACTTAAATGTAAGACCTGAAACCATAAAACTTCTAGAAGAAAATATAGAGAGTAATCTCTCTGATATTTCTGACAGTAATTTCTTTTCACACATATCTCCCTGGGCAAGTGAAACAAAAGAAAAATAAACAAATGAGACTATATCAAACTAAAAAGTTTTTGCACAGCAAAGGAAACCATCATCAGAATGAAAAGATAACCAACTGAATGGGAGAAGATATTTTCTTATGTACATCCAAAAAGATATTCAAAATATATAAAGAACTCATACAACTCAACAACAACAACAACAACAAAATAATCCTTTTTAAAAAATGGGCAAAAGACCTGAATAGATATTTCTCCAGAGAGGAAATACAGATGACCAATAGACATATGAAAAGATGCTCAAAGTCACTAGTCATCAGAGAAATGCAAATTAAAGACACAATGAAATATCAACTCACATCTGACAATAAATCAAAGAACAACAAGTGTTGACGAGGAGATGGAGAAAAGGGAACTCTCATACACCGTTGGTGGGATCGCAAATTGGTACGGCTGCTGTGGGCAACAGTTTGGAGGTTTCTCAAAAAATTAGAAGTGGATATACCTTTTGACCCAGCAATTTCACTTCTGGATATATATCTAAAGAAAACTAAAACAATAATTTGTAAAGATCTATGCACTTTATGTTCATGGCAGCATAATTTACAATAGCCAAGATATGGAAGCAACCTAAATGCCCATCAATAGACAATTAGATAAAGACGTTATGGTTCGTATGTACAATGGAATATTACTCAGCCACTAAAAAATTGAAATCCTACTATTTGCAATGACATGGATGGACCTTGAAGTTATTATGCTGAGTGAAATAAGTCAGACAGAGAAAGCTAAATACCATATGATTTCACTTATATGTGGAATCTAAGGAACAAAAAGAACAAATAAATCAAACACAGACTCACAAATTTAGAGGACAATCTGGTGATGGCAGAAGGTGGAGGGAAGCTGGGAGGCTGGGAGAAAGAGGTGAAGGATTAAACTACAAATTAGTAGTTGATAGATGGTCGCCGGGAGGTGGGCATGGCATAGGGAATGCAGTCAGCATTAAAGTAATGGCTAGCTGGAGAGTACGAGGAGAAAAAGAGCAATCAGGGGGATTGTTTTATAAACTACATAAATGTTTAACCAATGTGCTGTATACTTGAAATTAATAGTAAAATTAAAAAATATATTTACAAAAATAAATAAATCATCTGACAAATACCCATGTCTGAAACAGAGTTTGTTCTTTTGTCATTCTTTCAAGTAACAATGATGTTCCATGAAAAAGGAGACTAGCTCAGCTTTCAGCTCAAAGGACTGCACACCTATCAAACTCTGCATGCAGTCTTGACCTCTTTGAAGCCTTCTTCCACATTGGTCTACAGCAATGTGCTTCGAAATCCACTCTAAATCTAAATCTTTAAAAGTGTAATCATTTTGCTCTCTTGTGGAAAATACTTTGATGTTTCCCCCTTGTCTTTAGGATAAATTTCAAAGGACTCCACAGTGGATAAGAGGTTCTCCCCCATCACGATGCAATTGCCTTCCCCTCTTTTCCTTCCTGCGCTGAGTTTTCAGTCATTTCCCCAAGTGAGCCAGCCTCACACCTCTGAGCCTTGGCATGGCCCACCTTTCTGGTAAAACTGGGCTTACACTATAAGATTCTGCTCAAGGATCTGTGGCTGCAAGGTACCTTTTCTCATACACTTTTCTCTCCATGTACCTCCATCATAGTCCTTGTCACCTTGTATTGTACTTGTAGCTTATTTATTTGTCTCTTCCATTAACTATGAACTTCTTATGGGTAGAAACCGTAACTTGTACAAAAATCTTTTTACCTGGCACATATACAAATCCAAAATATATCTGTCAAATTAATGAGCAAGTAGACCAGAGATCCCCCGAGTTCTCTTATGTTTTCTGTTTATGGGCAGAACCGGTTTCAGACCTAGAAACACCTAGGCCTACAGATAGAGGCAAATAAGGACAGTGACCTCATGAGAAAGGCTATTCCTGATATTATTGCAGTAGGCTATAGAGTTTGGTGTCCATAGTTTAGGAAGTGAGACATGAAGAATTTAGAGTGGAGGTGCATAAATTAGGCACATTTTAAATAGATTATATAAGCCTGATGCACACCACAGTTTAGATTTTGTAGAGAAGAAAAGAAGAGAGAGAGAGAGAGAGAGAGAGAAAGGAAGAAAGAATGAAAGAAAGAAAGAAAGAAAGAAAGAAAGAAAGAAAGAAAGAAAGAAAGAAAGAAAGAAAGAAAGAAAAAGAAAAGAAAAAAGAAAAGAAAAGAAAAGAAAAGAAAAGAAAAAAGAAATTAGAGACAGATTCTGCACACATACTTAGACCCCAGAAGAAGGTTTTAATCTCAAGAAAATGTGTCCCTATGAATACTGCTCTCTTGATTACTGTTCCACTATAGACAGCAGTTCTTATTCTTGTCTAGGCCCCATGTGTTTCTCCTAACTCTGAAGAATACTCAAAGAATAGAATACAAGTAATTTGGACAGTTCAGAGACGGTATCAGGAAAAGGATCAGTGGTCAAGTCGTTTGTGAAATACTGGAGGAAAAGGAGTTTTGAACAGATGTCTCCAATGTAAGGCTTCCAGTGATCTTAGTTTTCTAACTTGCACCTAAGATCTTTAAGAGAGGATTATGACGTGCAATGCTTCCAAAACAGTGGAGCTAGAGACCCTTATTTCATAGGAGAAGTTCAAGATCTAATGCTCAAAGAGAGACACTTTGAGGTATGTGTGGGTCTCGGTCAGGGTAAAGCGAGAACAACAAAAGAAAAAGGAACAAAAACAGGTCTCTAAAAAGCAGTAACAATAAAACTGCCATTTGAAAATTTGTCTGAAAATAAATCCTATAATTGTGCAGCCGCCCACAAAATGTGACAAGCTGTGGTTTGACTTTTTAGTATAAAAATCTAGGGTGAAAAAAAAAGTCTTCTTCTAGAAGACCACCCTACTATAAATTTCTAGTCACAATCAACTTGCAATAGTTATAACTGGGCTAAGGAGAGGAAATGCTCTCTCTCTCCACTTCCCTGGCAAGTATAATCTTCCTAAAAACAATCAAAGGCTTAGGGGGCAGATAAGAGAACATGACTTTAGGTTTTGACACTAAATAGGCTTGGTAGCACTTCACCCAGAATGATGCAGATTTATCCACCTAGTCATGGAAGCTGCACTGGGTATCCCAGCCTCCAGCCCCCTGCCTCCTCACCCTAAAAAAGGACTTGCCCTGGAGAAGGAGGGAACTTGTGCTGTGGGAAGAACCTTGACCCTAAGAGGAAGAGTAAAGATAGAGCTGGACTTAGGATACTCAGCTCTTCTTCCAAAAGTTTCCATCAAGATTCAATACAGGGATAAGCAAAAGGTGTGTTTAGAGAACATTCCCTTTTGTAATTACCAGAAATGGAGAAAAGGTGCTTTTCACTACCAAACTCTATAAAAGCATTAGTCGACAGACGGGAAGAGAGATTTTGAGAATAGACAGTTCTCCCTTTAGGTTTTTGTTGTATCGTTATAGAAGGCTGAGGTAGGGATTTGGGGTGGCACTCAAATGAAAACAAAATAATAAAAACTGTCCCATAAAACTATAACATTAGGTGGGAACCAGCGGTAATGCTTTGAACTCAATCTGAACTTCCTGGAGAGTGGGTTCTAAGAACTGTGGGGCCTAGACTATGGTAGAAGATTCTCAGTACACAGGCCAGAGCTTTTTGATCTCCAGTGGATCCATGAAATTCCCCCTGAAAACTGACCTGACCATGTGGACACCCAAAACACACCTCAGGGCCAACCAGGGGTGTTTGGAAAGAACCGATGAGGAACTGCAGGGTAGAGGCGAGGGCCAGTGAAACTGGATTAGTACTGATCCTTTCATTTTCTCTGCGCCTTTAAACTGGTGAAGCCTGAAGAAGCTTGATTATATAAAGAGGTGGGAGGTCTTCTGCAGAGACTAAAGCATTTGCATTCTCCCAGGACAGTAGAAAATGTTTCTTGGGATCTTAAATGTTTGGGGCATTGTCTTGCTTTTTTGCCCCATGAACCATAACATAGATATCGGCTGGGATTCTCTGTCCTTGAAGTTTGTGTATGATTGCTTTGATTCTTCAGTGAACGATTTGAAGTTTAAGACACCCAGAGATTTCTGCTAATTCCTTTCCTGGCTCAGCTTTATCCAAACACGAGCTTGTTGTTCTGTGCTTGCACCATGCTGAGCTCGAACTCAGCTCTTACATAGGTCTCCACAAGAATTGTTACTCATTTCAGTTCAAGGTTTTCTAGAACTTACTAATTTTGGAGGGGATAACAAGGAGAGGGCTAACTCCCTCTCAAGTAATCCAATTTCTCCAGGTCTCTGCCCATTCTTCCCTGTCATCCACGTACCCCAGATGTACACCCAGATGCACACACCCATTCACTGACCTCGCCCCCTCCTCCTCTCTGGAAAACCCAAGGGTTCTCACCCTGTTCTCCTGCAGAACTGCCTCCCTCACATCCAGCTTCCGGCTTCTGTCCCAAGTAGGCTAAACAGGGAATTTTTCTGTCAGTTCTCCATTTAAGAAAAGTTCTCATGATAGCCATTAAAACAATAAAGCGATTTTCTTATTTTTCAAAACTAAAGTAATTTAGAGATATTGTAGGTGCTTAGAATATAATAGGTACATAAATATTTTTATTCCTCTGCATAGAGTCCACTTCGCTGTGACCTGGCACAGAAGCAGTCTGGGGCTGAGGCCGTTTTATACTCTGATCTAATTTATAAAGGGTTGGGGCAGACATACATTAAATCGCCTTTTCTTCATAGATCTTACTCCCCTCCTAGGCACCTACAATACCATCGGACACGATCTCACTAATCCTTACAGCTTCCCTTCAAAGTAAGAAAAAACCGTCGTTATCTCCAGTGTGCAGATGGAACCAAGATATATAAGAGGATAAATGGCTCCGAAGCTCCTCCGCAGGGCACACAGGACAGAATCGCAGCTGGGACCCGGAGTCAAAAACTCCATTCGAGGATTAGAATACAATATTTCCTCACAAAGAGTTTTCAAAATGCTAAATCTTGAGCTTTTCCCATGTGCACTTATTTTGCGGTGTAGCACAGAGTTCAAACCACAGGCTCTAGAACCAGACTTACTGGGTAAAAATCGCAGCTCTGCTACACCCTAGCTTCTGATATTGGGAAAGCTAGTCTACATTTTAGTGCCTCAATCTCAGCACCTGGAAAATAGAACTGATAAATAATAGTATCCACCTCATAGGGCTATTTTGAGGATTAAATTAGTTTACATCCTCCTACCCCTCAGCCCCCCATACACCCACTATAGAGCTTGGGAGAGTGCCTGGTACAAAGAAACACCACATACGTGTTAGCTATAATTATTTCTTCTTTTCAAATTGTGCATTCTTTATTTAGCAACTTTGAGTTGATTTTTGTCGGATGATAGCATTGTCTAACTATAGAAACCAACATTGCAGAATCCTAAGCATATGATTAAATCCAATATATTACCATTCTATTATTCACTTTTTTCTCTTCTCTCTCTCTCTTTTTCTCTCTCCCTTCCAGAAACATTTCCTGAGGGCCTACTATATAACATGGTACAGTATTAGATTACATACAGTAGTAAAGATAAACTTAGAAGGTAATTTTGACCTTATAATCTTATGCTCTAAAAAGAAATGCACATGAATGCATAAATTTTAATTCAAAATAATATGATAATGGAAATCCAGATGAAAGAGTGTCTAACTCTGAAACTATCAGGAGAGCCTTCTCTAAGGTGGAGACTCTGAAGCTGAATTTTGAAGGATAAATACAGGTTTTCAATATCTGAAACACTACAGAAAATATAATTCTATTAAGCTATAAAATCATTTACTAAAACAGTTAACAATCCACATTAAATGGTCATTAAAAAAATAATAAATTTTCATGTCTTTATCAAGTAAAATAAAAATAAAGGTAATATTTAAATAGTGTAGACTACAAATATTTATGCTACACTGTATATAAAGGTATATATTTAGGTGTAAAACCATAGTTTTAGAAACTGATCTCTGAAAATGATTTAAGAGATTTCATATATACATAAGGATGACAAATTTCAACTGAAAATAACAAAACTACTGAGCTTCTAAAAGTATAACTGAATAAATTTGAGCGAGAAATAGATTTAAAGGGGAAATATGTCACAAGGAAGTTCAGAAAATATTTCACAATATCAAAAAATGTAATCAATGAAATATGTGTATATATGAATGATTTATATCTCTATGTCATATTTCAAAATTATTTTGTAAAGCAATTTCTCAAAAATGAATTATTTAAATGCTATTTGAACATTCAGAATAATGAGGAAAATAACAGCTTTTTAGATAAGTAGAAAATTTTTATATAAAGGAGTAGTAACTCTTTTAATTTTTATTTTTCAGTTGGTGTTGACATTAAATATTATTTTGTATTAGTTTCAGGTGTTCCACATAGTGCTTAGACATTGATATGATTTATGAAACGATCCCTCTGATCAGTTTAGTACCCACATAGTTTAATTATAGTCATATTCCTATCCAGAAGTATTGACAGAAGAATAGTTACTATTTATATGCTAATTAGCACTGTGAAGAAGGGGTAAACAACACTTTAAAGCACTTCTCAAAAAAGAATTTTCAAAACAGAAGTGGTATAAAAAGAGGTGACCTTTTACCCTCAGTATCCACTCTTAAATGACACCTAAACCAGTCACTGGTTTTACTTGCAAAGTGTCATTAATGACTGGACTGTATTCAAGTATGCCTTAGAGGCCACTCGCCACTAGAAACAAACAAGCAAATAAAACAAAAATGCCGAACTCAAAATTCTTTAAGTAGTTCCAGGTTGTTTGTTTGTTTGTTTTAAAATCCTACAAAATGAGAAGTCCTGAGGCAGGGTGACTTCAGATTTTGTTAAACCAGATTCTTTTCGTATTTCTGTTCTACATCATCGGTATGTGACCTTCAGGATAACAAGGTGAATTCAGTAGCCCCAGACATCCCATTTTACATACCACTGTTTAAAAACAAAAACAAGCAAACAAAAAAACAAGAAGCACAAGGAGGGGATTCCATCTTTTACCTTTGCTTCCTTAAATAGCAAAAAAAAAAAAAAAAAAAATTGCTCTCAGCAGCCACACAGGAGAAACTCCTTGGGGTCAAATCCGTCAGAACTGGGCTAACAGGTGTTATGTGCTCCATAAGCCAATCACTAGCAAAGAGAATTAAATAGATGTAATCAACTCCCAATGGAACCATGGTTCTCGAACTTGAGTCTGCACCAGCGGTACATAAAGAACTTAACACAGGCTTCTGGGCTCTACCCAGAAATTGGAAGGTCTCAGGTGTGGCCCAGGTGACCCAGGTGATGCTCAATCTTCTGAGCATGCGTTGCACCGCCCTAAAACATGCCTACATGAAATTGGGAGTATGTTCACAAATGGGCAGGGAGAATGACTAAGTTAATCAATCAAGGTCTATCATAGATCTCATAATATTATTTTAAGATTGCTTTTTAAGAATTAACAAGTTAATGATGTAAACTAATTTCTTCTGGGTATTGTAAAATCAGAAGATTTTGATTTGTATCATCACTGATCCACCTCTGTGACTCTAAGGCAAGAATGCAGTTAAAAAGTTGCTATCACTGCTCAGAAACCACAGGCTTCCAACTGTCAGCGCCGTTGTGGGTGGAGTTATGAAACATCCACTTAGAATGAATATTGTTTGGCTGACTTTACAAAGGAAGAAACAAAGAGATGGAGGTTGAATTTTTCCTAGCCCAGCAAGTGCCCACTTGGTAACCACTTTTATATAAGAAGTCCAAAATAATGCACCTCAGCAGATGTTCCTTCCGTTTTCCAGGGATTAATTTGAGAGTTAATTATCCATTTTAAGTGATTAACAATGACAACAATAAAACACTAAGCTCTGTACTGATGCTTTTAATTGTACTATGGACCATTGTTCATGTCTATTTTTAAGAACTATAATCATTTTGACATGCAAAAAAGTTCTGGAATGAATCTGCCATTCTGCTTGGCAATATTTGAGCAAGTGATTGCTTCCACAAATCACGCAGGAAGTTTTCAATTGTTCATGTCTGTTAATAAGAAGAGAGAGAGGATAAGAAAAATGTAAAGATAAAATTCAGTAATAACTTTATGTCAGAAAATATATATTTCTTAGTAACTCTAAAATCTTTTTTCTAACTGTGTAAAAGAAATGCTAACAACAAACACTGGAAAACATACTCAGCTAAATCACCAAAGATCCCAATTTTGTGAGCCACTTAACTTCCTTGAGCACTATTTGGTGTGAATTGGGTATTTTTGTTTTTATTACTGTTTCTAGATATAATTTAAAGGTGATAACATCTTCTTCTGTCCTATCTATCTTTGGAATAGGTGTTAATAGCAGTTAAATGAAAAAAAGAAAAAAAAGATTTAATTACAAAGTGAGAGAAAGCAGGAAGCCAAGATGATTCTGTTCTTAAAGGAGAGTTGGCTGTAATAAGATAACGATGGTAGCAATTAGGGAAGTGACATTAACTGAATTACAGAGATTTATTTAATGCCAGTTTGAAGAATGACATTTTTATGCCAATGACATAATTCGTTGTTTTTTTTTTTTTTTTTTTTTGAAAAATGAGCAAAATATGCTTTTCTCCTTTAGGCTTTATACTCTCTGTACCTAACTTAAAAGTGAAAATACCTTTCAGAGTCGTAAATGAGTCATACAGATTCTCAATTAAAATAAACACAGTACACAGGGAAAGAAGCCAAATGGTTATTTAGAAATGTAAGGGAATTTGAGTCTCTGTTCACTTACTTGCATCTAATCACCAAAATGAGTGTGCTGTTTTGTTCTTTCTGGAATGGTACCTCTCAAACTTGGGCCTATATCAGAATCACCTGGTAGGTTTGTTAAAACAGATTGCTAGGTACCACTCCCAGACTTTCTGAGTCAGTACATCTGAAATATGGCCTGAAAAGTTGCATTTTTAACAATTTTCCAGATTATTATGACTGATGTTGCTAATCTGGGGGACCATATTGAGAACTACTGTTCTAGAAGATGAGTGATAAAACTTGGTGATAGGAAGAAATAGACTGTCTTTTTAAACATGTATGTAAGAAATGGGGATAGAGCACGAAATATTTAAAAAAGAAAAAAAAAAGACACCTGAACTGTTAGGGATCGACCAGAATTTTCTCTCATCACATCACAGCCTTTACTTTTTCTTTTTTACTATTCCAAATCTAAGCAGTACAAAAATACAAAAGCTGGAGCTGATTATGTTCAACACCCAGTGTTACTTCACTGATTTTTTTTTTTAAAGAAACAAACAAACAAAAACTTTGGCTCCCTTTGGTAGCTGCCCCATAATAAAATACGGAGGAAATATTTATTAAGTAAGCAGAGAATAAAAAGCATTTTGTTAATGGTCTGGCTCATTACATCAGCTTGAAATACATTATATATCCTGTTAAGAATAGATGATGCTTAAAAATACAACAAACTAAGTGTGGCATCATCATTCATACTAACTGAAAAATATAATGGATTGGATTTAATAAATGGGAAAAAGCAGTGGCAGTCTATTCAGTGATGTATACCTCTCAAAGGACTGTCATCATGCACAAGCCAGAAATTCTATTTTCTTTTTCATTAACGAGAAACTACCATGAACACAATTTAAACTGTTTTAAAAGCCTGAAGATAATAGACAGTATTATACTTGTTTTTATGTGCCCTACACAGAGATAAATGAAAAGTAGGAGAATTTGGGGGGTGGAGAGACTAATCTATATATATATATATATATATATATATTTTAAGCAGAAATTCATAGGAATTTTGTAGACTGTCACATGAACTTTCTTGCATGCTTCTGACAGAATAGGTAAATAGGTAGATATGAGCCAGAAGGAGAAGGACGATGAAGGATTAAGGAGGCCCCAAGACCTGTTTAGCAGTAAAATGTATGAAATAAGTTATCTGGCAAGTTCAGGTGACTCCCTCCCCTTTTTCCAGGCCAGGAGTGGGAGGTTCAGTGGGAGGCATGGGGGACTTGCTGTCATTCAAGTTGGGAGGGACAGAAGGAAAACAAAGAGATCTTATTGCCCACATCGATCCCCGACCCTCAACTTCTCCGGGCTCTTGATTCTCTATCAAGCTGCCTGTTAGGACTTTCTCCCAAGTGCATTTTGCTTGCTTTACTTAATAAAATCATTTCTACTTGCTGCCTTTTTTCTGCTCTTTCTTCTCTGAATGATAGACCTCCATGCAAATCTGTTGTGGAAGGTCCCAGGACCGAGCCTGGGACATCTGATGGCTGGTAGCAGTTCCGCCATCTACACGAGTGGAGAGGAGCCCAGAGAAATGTTCATTCACGTATCAGTGTGATAATCGTTTATGGAGCACATACACTGGGTCAGGTCTGTGCTTCGGGTGAGGAAAAAGACCCCAGTCCTCATGGAGTTTATAGCCTGCCAGCTATTAACAAAAAACAAATCTTTAATCAATATTTTTAATCAAAAAATAATCACACTAAAATAATGAAATACCATTTTCATGAGTTCAGGGTACCATGAGAGCCCATGGTACAAATTTGTGAGAAGAGATAGTTCCATTTTTTGAGGTGGGTACATTAGCCCAAAATTTTACAGAAGACAAGCAATCTCAAAGTTAAACATCTTTTCGTTAAAATTAGTCAATAATTTGGATTATAAGAATAGATTTTCTATAGAAAAATCTCTGAAAAATATAGTGAAATGCTGTAATTATACTGTAATACATAGTAAAAATGTAATTATTGCAACAATTTCAATACAAACTAAAATATTGTTTATATGCAATGGTAAACAGTAGAACATATAGATGTGATAGTAATAAAAAATTTAAAAAGCAAATAAAACCTTTACAAATGTTAAAGGGACTTTTAAGCTGAAAAGAAGATATACTAATAAGTGACAAGAAAACATGAGAAAGTGAAAATCTCACTGGTAAATATATTGCAATGGCAATAGACTATTCAATTATAAAGCTCATGTAAAATTAAAAGGCAAACTCAGTAAAAATAACTGTAACTACAACAATTAGTAAAATAATACACTAAATAAAAAGATAGAAAATGTGTTATCAAAAACTTAAAATGTGGGCAGGGGGAGTAAAAATGTATAGCTCAAGAATGTGTTCAAATTTTACTTGCTATCTCTTAAAATAATAAGTGTAGGCCTCATAGTAACTACAAAGCAAAACCATACAGTAGATTCACACACAAAAAAAATGATAATGGAATCTAAGTATAACTTTTAAAAAAGTCATGAAACCACAAGGAAAGAGAACAAGACAAGAAAAAAAGGAAAGAGAACTACAAAACAACCAGAAAACAATAAACAAATTGTCAATAAGTCCATATCTATGAGTAATTACTTTAAATGTAATTGGGCAATATTTTCCAATAAAAAAACATAGAGTGGCTGAATGGATAAAAATCAAGTTCATCTATCTGCTGCCTACAATAGACTCACTTCAAATCAAAAGACACACAGAGACTGAAAGTGAAAGAATGGGAAAAAATAGTTCATGGAAACCAAAGAAAACTTGAGTAGCTATTTTTTTTTCAGACAAAATAGACTGTAAAATAAAGAATGTAATAAAAGACAAAGATGGACATTACATAATGATAATAGGTTCAGTTCAACGAGAAGATATAATATTTATAAATATATATGGACCCGATATAGAAGCACATAAGTATATAAAAAATGTTAACAGACCTATAGGGAGAAATTAACAGCAATATGATAACAGAAGGGGGCTTTAACACCCCACTTACATCAGTGGATGGGTCATTCAGCCAGAAAATCAATAAGAAAATATCAGCCTTAAAGGATACATTAAGCATCAGAAATATGTGGAGATTAAATAACATGCCACTCAACAAAGAGTTAACAAATAAAGGAGCAATAAAAAAGATACATTGTGACAAATGAAAATTGAATTTCAACATTCAGACATCTATGGGTTGCAGCAAAAGCACTTCTAAAGAGATGTTCATATCGATACAGGCCTACCTCAAGAACAAAAAAATCTCAGATAAACAATCTAACATTACACTGAAAAAGACTTAAAAAAGGAGAATGATTGAAGTACAAATTTAGAAGAAAGGAAATAATAAAGTTCAGAGAGAAAATAATATAATAGAGACTAAAAAATTCTAGAAAAAATCAATAAAGCTAAGAGCTGTCTTTGAAAAGAAAAACATTGAAACCTTAAGCTAGACTGACCAAGAAAAAGAGAGGGTTAAAAAACAAAACAGAAACAAAAGAAGTTACAAGTGAGATGACAGAAATAAAGATCATAAGAGACTACTATGAACAATTATATACTGACAAATTGGACAATCTAGAAGAAATGGAAAAATTCCTAGAAGCATACAAGCTTCTAAGAGTAACCTATGAAGATACAAAACATCTTAATAGACCAATTACTAGTAAGAGATTGAATCAGTAATAAAAACTTCAAAGCAAACAAAACCCTAGGACCAGATAGCTTCACTGGTGAATTCTGTCAAACATGCAAAGATTTAATATTTATCCTTCTCAAAATCTTCCAAAAAATTGAGGAGGATAGAACACTTCTAAATTAATTGTACAAGTTCAGCATTAACCTGATATGAAAACCAGGGAAGGATAACACACACACACACACGCACACAAGAAAAAGAAAGAAAAAGAAAGAAAGAAAGAAAGAAAGAAAGAGAGAGAGAGAGAGAGAGAGAGAGAGAGAGAGAGAGAGAGAGAGAGAGAGAGAGAGAGAGAAAGGAAAAGAAAAAAAAAAAAAAAGAAAAACGCAGGCCAAAATAATCCCTGATGAACATATATGCAAAAATCCTCAACAAAATATTAGGGAACCAAATTCAACAATACATTAAAAAGATCATACATCATGATCAAGTGGATTTATTCAATAGATGTAAGTTTTATTCAACATCTACAGATGTTGTTACACCACATAACAAAATGAAAAATAAAAATCATAATCATCTTAATAGATGCAGAAAAAGCATTTGACAAAATCTAACATCCATTTATGATCAAACCCTAAACAAAATGGTTATGGTAGGAACATGCTTCAATATAATAAAGGCCACAACTAACATACTAAAAGTTAAAAAGCTGAAAACTTTCTCTCCAAGATCAGGAACAAGACAAGGATGCCCACTCTCAACACTTTTACTCAACATAGTATTGGATATCCTAGCCGGAGCAGTTAAGGAAGAAAAAGAAATAAAAGGCATTAAAATTGGAAAGGAAGATATAAAACTGTCACTGTTTGCAGATGATATCTTACTATAGGTAGAAACCCCTGAAGACTCCACTGAAAAAACCTGCAGGAGCTGGTGATTAAATTTGCAGGTATTGTAGAAGAAATCGTTAAGTAATGATAGCTTGAAACTATCCATGGCAGAAGTACTTATACCACAGAAATTGACAAATACCATAAAAATCAGGGCCTTCTTTCTTCAAAAAACTGGTTTACCAGCATATCACTGTTTTCACTGGGTCCCAAAGAAGTGTACTGTACCCAAGAGGAACTTGAATGCTATCAACACAAAGAAATTAGAGAATAACAAAATAAAATGTGACCGATCCCTAAATTTAATACAATTAAGAGACAAAAGTTATAATTAATGATACAAGCATCTGAAAAGGGAAGTGTCATAGTCAACCAAAAATATGAGAGGCGTTAGAGAGGAGGTGAAGAGAGAGTGGTGGGACAGAGAGAGGAAGAGGAAAGATGTAAGGATACAGAACAGGCTCAGCACCATTGGGCAAATGAAGCTAAAGCCCCAACACATGTATTGGAGGCCAACGTGGAACGCAGCATGCCATGGCAAGAGAGCCCATTAAATACTCCTGATTTCTGTAGAATTTGGTTATTAAAAGTGCCACGTCTATTGTCTTGACCCAGTGACAGAAGAATCACAGATGCTTAGAATTTAATAATTAATGTAATTTCATGGGCTGTGCCTCCTCTTTATTTCGCTTATCCTACTTGTCTACATCCCCCATTTTAAAGTCATCTCAAAAAAAAAAGGGCATCTCTACCCTTTCTGCTTACTGTTTGAAGTTCTCTTCATAAATATCTCTTTTACATTTCTTTAAAAGCTTTGGAAGTTATTTGTATTTCTCTTTTAACAGCTTCGTGGGGTTTTACAATCAAAATATGCATTTGAAAAAATTGCAAATCATCATAATCCAGATTAGAGCTAAACAAATGCACCTGGCATTAAACAAAGTACCAGCTCCAGGTCTTTCCCTATAAAATATGACACAAAATCATTAATAACACTCCAGGACCAAAGAGAACTAAAATATCACTGATGATTAAAAATGCTCCAAAATTCTGTTTCTATAAATTTGCCCTTTCTGGACATTTCACATATATTGTATATGTCCTACATTTTTACTTAGCAAAATATAATTCATGTTGTTTCATGCATCAGTAGATTAACAATTTCCCTTTCTATCTCTCTACCTCCTTCCCTTTCTCCTCCTTGTTTCTTACTTTTTTCCCAAATAGCACTTCATTGTATAAATGTACCACATTCTGTATATCCGGTCGCCAGTTGAGATGAACATTTGTGTTGTTCCCACTTTGAGCCTATTATCAATAACACTGCACTCAGTATTAATGCGCAATTCTTTGGATGGACAAATGTTTTTGTTTTGTTTTCTCTCTTAGGTCAATAGTGGATATCTTGGAGTGGGATTGCTTGGTTAGATGGTAAGCCTATGATTAGCTTTTTAAGAGACTACCAAACTGTTTCCCAAAGCGGCTGTACCTTTTTACATTCTTACTAGCAAGTGTGAAGGCTTCCATTTCTCCACATTATGGCCAACATTTGCCATTGTCCGGTGCGTGGTTGTATCTCATTGTGGTCTCGCTTTGCATTTCCTTAATGACTATTAATGTTCATTGTCTTTCCGTGTGCTTATGCTGTGCTTTCTAATAGTGTTCACTTCAAAATACCTTCATTTGACTCTACTCAACTAATCTTTTCTTGTCATTATACATCCTCAATCTAGAACAAACTCTCCTTATCTTAAAAGTTTTGCCTCAGGTGATATTTATAGTTATGATCTTAGTGCCAGCCTAAGTAAATTCTTTTAGAGAATCGTACCCAGTAACCATCCTGTTTGCGAGTGCTCACCTTATGTGAACACGCCTGTAGTCAGGGACCCACCAGATGTCCTCATTGGCCCTGCACATCGGCCGTGCTCTTTCCCACTCCTGCTCTATGCTGGCCTTCCACCGAGCTCTTTGTGTCCGGCTTATGATTGGGACACAAGCAGGAGAAGAGTGGACTGGAGAATATCTCCCTCTGCTCCTGCGTGTGGGCTGCCATGTGTCAGGACCTGCTGCCTGTCCCTTTTTAGTGAACAATCCCATCAGACAGGCTCCTCCTGTGGAGTTTTCCATGATGGCTGCCCCCAAGACCTAACCTCTCCTCACACCTGCAGCCCACAGGTGGGAAGGGCTTCTTGTGGTGACCGGTCCATTTTTCTCCATTCCCTGATGCTGCCCTTAGCCTTGTCCACTCTCTGGACAAAGCTTCTTTCAGTCTCTTCAAATACCCGCTTTTGAGTGTGCATCCTCTTTCCTCTTGGCACCCAGACCTGTACTAAGGTAAGCAAAATTCTTTACAAACCCATGACCAGCATGTATATGCACGTAAACAAAAGGATAACACTAATAAGTATCTTAAGTAGTTGATTTAGACATATTTGACACAGGTTACCCATCGGTGTCCGTTCCTCTCTAATCTCATAGCATTTTGGGCTTCTCTTGAGGACAGTCTCACCACCTCCATCATAAACAGCATAAAAATGGGAAAGCCACATTTCTTCAGTTACCCTAAAGTTACCTGAGCAGTTTTGTCTAACCCAAAGGAGTGAAGTGAAATTACCTTAAGAGCCAGTGTGTTTGTACAGCACGTGTTCTCTACCCAAACTGGAGCTACGGGTTATTGACTATTGAACTTCTCTACTGATGAGAACTGGGGAGAAGAGAGGAGCAGAGCCCTAACCAAAACCCCCAGGAAAGGTGAACCAGGAAGGCACAGCTATGAGGCTACACAAAGCCGCCTACAAGCCGAGCCCTAGACCAGACGCTGAGGATCCTCGGTGCAGAAACTGCTTAAAGTGCCAAATGTGAGTGTGGGTTCCTGGACTCCCCAGATCCACTGAGCTGGAATCTCTGGTGGCAAGACGGGAAATATGCATTTCTGCACACCCTCAGGAGGTGACTGTGTGCTCTGTAGGTAAAGATGTCTGACTGCACATGGGCAGCTCTGAATGGAATTCTTAAGGCTGCAAGAGAAGGATGTGTCATCATAGAATTAAACCATTTATTTAGCTGAAAAACTCTCCTGTATGGACGTTCCTGGCTTTCCAAATTTGTTCTTATAATCTATAAAAAAATAAAAGCATTTTAACAGCACTTGCTGTTAAAAGATTCAAATTCTCATTCAAACTGACATCCGTATGCCGGTATCTATGCTGCTTATATCTCTTGTCTGCATAGCAACCCTTTCCTACATATGCAGCCACCACGCACGCGCGCGCACACACACACACTCACATATGCACTGTAGGTATGACTCAATACCTTCTTATCAATCTCGCAGCAATATTTGGCAAAAGAGTTATCGGTAAGAGCTCCTAGATAGTAGTATTATGATTTACTGAGGCACAGAGGGTTAAGCAGAGGCGGCTTTGTGAAACTACACAAAACTCCACTTTCCTTAGGGAGCTATAAATGCAGTGTTTCACTGATTCTCGCCTAGGCAGGGTATTAACCCACTGGATGACCGCTTTCAAAGAGCTGGCACTCCCCAGGGGAAACCTAATCATCTCTGCCTTGCATTATCCCGGGCCTGCCTAGATAAGTGCTGTTTATCCGGCTACACTTGTGAGATACCAGCAGAGGGATGATAGACTTGGCGTTTGAAATCTGCCGTCCCCCGTGGCAGCGCTGAGCCTGCAGTGCAGTGCTGACACGCAGCCAGCGATGCCAGCTGCCTGTTGGGAAGAAGCTCTGGAACGGGTCGAGGTTGCAGGGAGCGTTATGAACAGGGTCATTTCTCCTCTTCCACTTGCTCCATTTCCTCCTCTTCCCTGAAATTCCAACCTCATGGAGGGCCAGCCGAAGTGAGTCAGGAGAGGTTGACAGAGCGTAAGATGGAGCGGGTATTTGAGAAGGATAAACTGTTTTTATCTGTTGGCTGGAAATAAAGAGAGAACCACAGCTCTGCTCTGTGGGTAGTGGGGGTGGCCGCTGAGGGAGGTGAGGAAGGCACGCAGGTGTCCTGTGGGCTAAAGCACTTCCGGAAGCCACTGATTTGGCAACGGAGGGGTCACACAATTGCTGCCTTATCTTTACTCAGTAAAGTGTCAGGGTCGCAAGAAACATCTGTAAAACCTGATTCTGTCACAACAGCTGAACTCTGACCATAAATAATTTAGGGACAAGATTCCTAACCTGCACTATATGCCAAAGCAAGAAAATAAGAAATTCTCCTGTTTCTCCCCAGAGGTCACTCATTGTCTTTCCCAAGAAGATCATGCTTTTTTTTTTTTTTCCTTTTTCTTCATTAATAACTAAGTTTTGCCACTCCGCTTGGACAATTATTTCATATTTGAAGTATCCTCGGCCTTGGCAATCACCTCCAGCTTGCCACATTGAACTAATAACACATACACACAAAATTCCATTTTCCATCAAGGGCATCTTCCAAACAGAAATCACTCTCTGGCTAGTCAGTGAAAGGTCCAGAGAATATTATAAAAATCAGGAGAGGTAATGAACAATGCAAACAAATTCATTGCCCTCAGTTCTTTTCCTCCTCCGCTCATTTGTATTTAAATGTGATCATTCCTTTAATGCCAAAACTGTATAATCTAAATTAATTTCAATCTGATATAGGGTTAGACCACCATTACCATTTGCTTTGGTTAACGAACCTTAACTAATAAGTAGAACTGTTTTTAGTTTTGGATGAATGTACTTGTCATATGACTTTTGGTAAGTCACCTATCTTTTCCTATCTTGATCTTCTACCATCTGTAAAATATAACTAATTTTCCCTTTTGTGACTAAGGAAAAATAGAAAAAAATGTTTAATAATATTAGACATAAGCGATTTAGACAACAGTGCCAACACTACCAGTAAATCATACAGTTTCAACAAGTAATTTCTGCTCAGGGTACCAGTAAAATCTATTTTTAAATTATTTTGAGAATCAGTCAAAAATATAATGGAATTTTAATTTTTTTGGCAGAGTAAATATCCCCTCTAGTTAAGTGTTGTATACATAAGGAAATAACACAATACCATATAGGGAGTCAAAATATATACTATTTTCTTGGCCCTTCTTCACTTTCTTCTCATTTATTCATTTGTTCACTCAACAAATATTTATTAAATGATAACTATTTTCTAGTAAGTATGTTAGGCTTCACAGATTATAACCGCATCTATGTGCCTGGTGGCAGAACAACTTCACCTGACTATATAGTTGTTTCAGATTTTCTGTTGACTTCCCTTCTATTTAGTCAAATGTTAATGACTAGATCCTACTGATAATTATAATCAGTAGAAGTCAGAAACCCTTTTCTTTCCCTAAGTGTGTCTTACCTTCTCATGGACTATGCGTTATCACTTTATTCCCATCACTTAGCTCAGTGCCTGACACAAAACAGACTCAAGTAAGTATTAATTGAAATATAACTAATAATCATAATGATAAGTGAAAAAACATCACCTGATGTCTTTCTCATCTGTTAAATTATACAGTTGGACAAGATCGATGGTTCCCAACCAGATGGGTCAAGACTGGAGTTATTGTAAAGGTCTGAAAATCCAAACATATTCTAAGTCTCATTAAAAACTGAATACTCTATTTGTCATCCATGTATACATATACACATACATATGCACATATAATAACACAATAAGTTTCACATGCATGTAGATTTTTATGTCCAAGATAATCAGTACTATTTAAAAGCATAATTAAATTCATAATAAATTTTGCTCATTACATATTTAATTTTTTTTATTTTACCTACATTCTTTTTTTAAGACTATCTTCAAATCTATTTTTTAAGATGATTATTTTGTGTGTGTGTAATAACGACACTTTACATAAAATCTACCCTCTTAGCAAATTTTTAAGTGTACAATGAAGTTTTGTTAACTATAGTTTCTATATTGTTCAATAGATCTCTCCAGGACTTATTTATCTCATATAAATAAAACTTTGAACCCTTTTCCACATCCCCAAGCCTCTGGTAACCACCATTCTACTCCGTGCTTCCATGAGCAGAAAGTATTTCTCAAGTGCTTGCTTTGGCTCTACACACAAACAAACAACCAAGTGAAAAGTGGAAAACATAACCAATTAGCTTCAAAGTAGAAATGTGAGCATTTTCTTATTTTCACTAAAACTACTGACATGACTTGTTCTTTTGTCATGTCTTCCCACTTGTACCACACTGACATGGCCCTGTTCTCCAGAATAAGTTTTATAGATAAACAGAAAGGCCGAGCTATATGTTATTAACCAGTAATTGCTCTTAACTCTCAGGTAAACATAGCCATACATATAGTCATAGTGTAATGGTCATAAATGTTTGTTTTGGAATGAACAAAGAGGCTGGTGGGGATATCTGCTGCAAGTTCAATAGAGATTGACAGTGGGGGAGGGAATAATTGGCATTTCTTAGAAACCACTCTACCCTTCCTTCCTATACATGAAAAAGCACAGACCAAAGGTGTAGTACTCAGGAGTTATTGGGAGGCTGTCTTCTCTTGTCCTTGAATTACATACATGCCAATATGTATGAGTAAAGAAAAAATAACATGGATTATAAAATGAAGATAGTGAAATCATTGTAAGTTGTTTGGGAATATAGCATCTTTAATAGAAGAACTGGAAAAATATCAAGAATAATTCCTCTTAAATTCATATTAAAAATTTTTATCTTGGAGGGAGAGATATGTTTTCATGTTAACATCTATAGGTATTGTGAACGGAAGACCAACTCTTGATGCGATTTAGTTGTCTATAAAATCTTTTCCTCTACCTTGGGCTGTGGACTGAGCCATTTTTACAAAATATGCCAATAGACCATTCACCTCTTAACAAAGCTATTCTAAAACATTCAACGTTATCGCTATTTATTTGCCTTTATAACTTAATGCTTGGCCTTGTAAGCAGCATTCTCATGGATTCCAATGAGAAATCTAATGGGTGACTTAATGGAAAGTGAGGTAGGAGCGTGCCAATACCTCTAGCTCACTGAAAGTCAAGAAAAGGGGAAATGAAGAGCTATATATCAATTCTATATATGTTTAATATTTTTCTCGATAATTTTAATTCTAACTCTGGGACAAAATATTCCCCAGTTTAAAAATATCATACAATGTGTAATTATACAAAGTATATTTATTTGTTTGTTTATTAGTTAGCTACGTTTATTAAATTTATTGGTTTCAGATATATAATTCAATAATACATCATATACATATTGCATTGTGTGCTTACCATTCAAAGATAAATTTCCAATGTATATTTAAAAACAGGAAAATATAGTCCCAAGTAGTGGCATTTTGCATCAATATTGAAAATGTTATTATTCACTGATGATAGAGCAGTAGTGCCCCCCAAAAAGGCTCTTTTAAGTTATTCGAAAATATTGAGAACTTCACCAATAGCAATTGCTACTTTTGTCATTGAATATAACTCTTTCATTAAGCCTGTCGAATACTCCAGATGCTTTTAGTATAACACAGTGTACTTTAGTCTCAGCGTAGCCAACAATGTTGACATAATCCTAATGCTTTTCATCAAGGAGTTCTGGCTCTCCACTATCTGGGAAAATGATAGTCAGATGCGAGTAGGAGCCATGTGGCCATCTCTGGCCAATGAGGTGTGAGTGGGAGACATGCGCACTTCTGTCAAGCATTTTACACATTTGCTGGTATGCGACCACTCTTCCTCCCAGCACAGTAGCCAGCCAGCTGTGTTCCAATGGGTGAGGACGATGAGGATCAGTGCCTTTGAGCCCCTGTGTCAGGCATGTATGAGAGTGAGGAAGAGAACTTCGCTTAGGTCACTAAGATTTGAAGGTTATTTGTCTCCACACCTTAAACTATTCTCACCGAAACAAATGTCTTATTGCTTGTCTGTTTACTGATATCTGCTGATTAAATCACTTATTCTATATGCTTGGACTGCAAGTCGGTGCATATTTTTATTTATAAAGATCTATAAACTGTATAACTGAAGCTCAGGGTAAAATAGATAATATGTTTCCCATTTAGGTGTCACTCAAAACAAACATCAAATAATAATGAGCAGTCACTGTGGATTTACCCAAAAACCCACGAATGGATTCTATTCATTTGGTAAGATAGAAATTAGAGACATTTATCAATCCGATAACTGAGGGTAGTAGTATTATAGAGAATAGTGTCAGAAATGTAACGACCACAGTGATGGCATCACATTCTTTCAGGAGCCATGAGAGACACTCACTGCCTTCAAGCGGTCTGCGCTTCAGCTCAATCCACTTTAAACTTAAAAATAATCACTAGATGTTTACTACGAACATCACACTGCAATATGCAAGATAATGAGGTACTACACAATTTGGTGAAGAGCAGAGTTATACAAATGACATATAAGATAGGATGATTTGACAAAAAAAAAAATGTGGTTAGACTCACAAAAGATTTACAGGGAAAATACATCCTGGAACTATTCTACTTTCTCCTCTAGGGGAAGCCTTTCCCAACAGAGAAAGGGCCTGACCCAGTCTAGTGCTACCAGTGGCCTTGCAGGTGAGTGTAACTACTTTGGGTGCTCAGCATTGGGCAGCACATTTGCCTTCATGTCTAAACCACATCACCCAGTGTAACCTTTATCAGTAATAATGGCGGTGATTGGCCTTACTGCTCTGTTCTGTCTCCTTTTGTCCAGAATCTGGACAAGGAGTGGGCACAGTTTATCGGGCTCCTCAAATACAGCAACAGAAAGGTTTAATGGAGAATCCCAGTCTTAAGCTGAGCATGAAAGGAAAGAAGAAACATGTTTTGGAAGTGAGAAGAGTGGGAAGTATTTCAAGGTGCAGTACTGCTACACGAAACTAAGGATGAATGTTCGTATCTGAATATATTTTAAATTCTTATCTAAATATATTTAAAATGCTCTAGAGTGCTTTCAGATGCATGATGAAAGTGTTTAATTTTATTACAATGGATAATTTCTCAAATGGTCAACATAAGGATTTATGCGCTCTTCCAGGTACAAGGGATAAACAGTGAAGGAGACAAACACGAGTTCTGCTTTCATGGCTGACATTGTAACAGGGGAAGACAGACAAAAATCAAATGATAAGTACATAAATTATTTTTAGATACTGATGAGTAACATGAAGAAAAATAAAGGTGAGCAAGGGGACAGAGAATAGTGGGGCTTGCTCTTTTGGACAAGTGGTTAGGGGACTCTGGTCTGTGAATCGGAAATTTGAGGAGAGTCCTAAGTGCAGAGAGGGAAGGAGCTCTGGGAGACATGGGGAAAGAGAATCTCGGGCAAAGGGAATGGCAGCTGAATAGACGCAGAAGGAAAGCTAATATAGCTTCCTAGGAGGCCAACATCAGCAGAGCGGAAAAGAACAGGTGATCCCTGGATACACATAATAATAGGCTGGCAGGGGGAGCCTTAAGAAAAGGTCAGTGAGGAACGGGGCAGTTTCCAGAGATGATAAAGTGATTAGAACACTTGGAAATGAATCTACTGCTAGGTCTAGCATGTCTCCAGGAAAATCAGGAAAACTAGCCAGAGGCTATTAAAATATTTCAGGTGTAAGATAATTAGCACCTAGCCTTAGGCAGTTATTGCAGATGCCAAAATCTGAGCACTCATACTACCATAAAGTTGGCAGAGCTTGGAGACATATTGGATGACAAGGGTAAAGAGGAAAGAGAAATGATAGATAATTCTATCACTGCCTTAATTTCACTGTCAGTGATGACAGAGATGAAACATGGGGGCAGTTAATAAATGATCACTACAAGGGGAGAGGTAGTTAACAATGACAGTAATTGCAAAAAAATTATTGTCCAAACAGCCATGTTTTTTAAAGAAAAGAGTTGCCTGGATATACAAAAATAGAATAACAAAATTAAGACAATATAAAAGGATATTAGCATAGACTCATTAATCTCAAAATAAACTTCTAAAAGACAAATTTCATGCTTAGAAATGAAAACAAAATAACCAGTCAATTTTGCAAATCATTTTGATTATGTGTCTTTAAGCAATAAAATGAAGATTTACATAGATTAATTTGTTAGATGAAAAATAAATATGGCATCTTTTGTCTCCTTTAGGGTCCAATGTGAGACTAAGAAATTTAAGAACTTTTAGAACACCCCAAGAAACACATTATCCAAAATTTATGCTTATTTAAAGAAAGATCACGCAAATTGCCTGTGCTGCCCAGTTGACCAAGAAATCAAGCATGTTTAAAATAGATTGTTTAAAATATGTATGTTTAAACTAAAATTGTTTCTTCAGTCTTAAAATTTCCAGTCACCTTCTATTTTAAAAATCTGAAAAACAAACATAAATGAAGATAACTTAATCTTATAACTGAATACTGTATTTCATGTTGAATGATTCTTTAAATCTAATATTTAGGTGTTGTCTGATTTTTAGAAAGGCCACACTTCAGAGAATCAGAAATCCTTCTTTTGAGTCTTCTAAAGTAAGCCTTGATTACTTTTTAGTTCTTCCTATATAACTAAATAAAATTAAAGTAACTACTATAGGGCTTATGATGCCTAGTCAGAAATAAATCATAGTTAAGCTTTCCAGACAATTATTTCAAGTGCTAGGTACCATGCTAGGATCTATTATATTAGAATTCTTAAATATACAATCCCTCCTACACACACGTGTACATACACACTCTAGGTGGGTTGATACATAGATGGATGTATAGATGGATGGTTGGGTGTATGGATGGATGAATGAACAAATGGATAAACAGCGAGATAGAGACAGATAGACAGACAGACAGACCCCTTCACTGAAGAACTTATACCTAGATCTGAGGGAGAATAGGTAAACAGCCTTCAGCTGTCACCCACTTTAGAAATTGCCCCGACTACAGAAAACTGCCTCATGCAAGGTCATACCCCTTCCCACAATCTAATGACACAATCAGTATGAGGACACGAGCACCTGCTTACCTGGGCTTAACTTGAGACAACTAATGGCCGTTCTAATCTTAGGGCTCCCCATGAGGTCTCTGCCACTAGGCCTGTGCTGCAGCCCAAATCTTCCCTCTCCTCCCTCTGCCTTCCTTCTCCTCCCTTCCAGATGTTCGTTCCAAGAATACTTCTTAGTAGCATCTCATATCTCAAATTTTGACTAAACCCTGCTTCTTGTACCCCTACACACAGATACATACATGTGTGAGTGTACATATATCTACCTAAAAAATTCCTACCAAGGGTTAGCATGCTATCAGTCACTCAGCTGTCAGGACTGGCACCTCCAGCAGCACAACTTGCAACCCTATGTCACTGGCAGTTCTTGTTAAAAAAAAAAAAAAAAAAGAAGTAAAGACAGCCAAAATGGAAACTGGAAACAAGTACCTCTCTGGTTCTGCTGAACATCCCTTTCTATTCTTTCTCTCTAACTCCAGAAGCCCTTGTTTACATCAGCTCCTGACATATCTGATGCTCTAATATGAGTCAGTAAAAGAGGAGAGGAATTGAGGCTAGGAAAGCTTTGAAAGTAGACAAGGGGCCTCTCCACACTGCCTTTCCTCCATGACGTGCAGTCTGTTCCTTGTTTTGTTCCACATGGTAAACCACCTGCTAGGGTTACATGGGCAAAATATCACACATCTGCTTATTGGTAAATGCCCCAATTTGGGTATTCACATAGACAGACTTGCTATATATATGCATGCCTATAAGTAGCTTCTCATGAAACACTCAACACCTTCCACAGAAGTACATAATGCTTTATAAACTCCAATTCAGACTCAAACCTAAAGGCTATCTTTCTTCCTACCTTTTCAGGTCAAAAAATCTGCATTAAGTATAGAGCTGGAAAAGTAATATTTGTCAAATAAATAAAAGCCATTTTAGTGTTCAATAGATACATCTTTTAACATGCAATAGAGAAGTGTGCCAGCAACAGTAACATCTATTTTAGTGTAGAGAGTATTTTAGATCTGCCTCTCAGACTAAGGTAGAAAATGTTTCCTCTGGCCTCCTTTCTAACAGTTGCAAAATTATAATTTACTCCTGAGAATCAGTGGCTTTGAAACAATAGCACTTACTCTTCAGATGTCTGAAATTATATGGTCAAAGATATCGGAAGATTAGAAATGAGATTTTATTTCCAAAAGCCACCTTAAAAGTTAATTAAATATAAAAATGTCTAGGGTTCCCGTATGCACTGTAAATCATAAAAATCGATTTTGTTACAAATATGTTTATGAACCCATTTATCTGGGTCTCCATCCATCAATTTATTTACACAATATTTCTCAAAAGAGCACCCAGGAGCTTATGCTTATTTTTATTTTTCAAGGTATATTTAACTTTATGGAACCAGAGTTCACAAAGGAATGCTATTTTTTTTTAATCTTTTATATTGTTTGTGAACACATAATCTGTTTTTATTGCATTGGTTGCTGACCTAAGAAGGTAAAGGTACAATGCTTTCTTTTCTGCTTATTCCAGCTTTAAAAGCCTTTTATAATTTAATCTCACCAACATTCTGTTTTATTACCCACCTGATTCCTGTCTGTCTTGTGCACTTGCCGCACTATACACCAAAACATTAACTCTTCCCTCTGCTCGCTATATATTTTCATGAACTCTAATCCTTTGCATGCACTGTTCTTTTCACAAAGAATTCCTTCACTTTCTTCCTTTATTGACAAACACTTACCCTTTATTCTAGAACAATCCAAATGTAGGAACTTTCCAACTGCTTCAGGAAGAAATAAGCATTTCTTCCATGTATTTGTTCATTTGTTCCTTATTGAACAAAATATTAGGCGTATACTATACACCCAAAAATGGACAAGAAAATGATATATTTCTGCTTGGTTAATAAGAACAACGAAGTATGAGCAAAGTGTTATGAGATCAAAGAAGAAAAACAGAAGAAAAACACCTAAGTCAGACTGAAAGTAGGCCATTATAGATAGTAAATTTAAGAGGTGGTGGTGTTAGGCTAAGTCCATGCAGGACCAGCATCAGCAGCCAGATGGATGAAGGATGGGAAGGGGAGAAGGTGTTCGGGGCCAACAGCACAGAAAGTGAGAAGCCAGGGACAAGATTAAGTCAATATACAAAAAGGAAACATTTTACTAGGGCCATTTTGTCATACTTTTGATAGAGCACTTAGAACTTCATATTCTCGTTAAGTAATACAAACACCAGATTCCTATTTTAGCTCTTCCTTTCATGACATGTCATGTATAATTTTAATCTGGAAGCATTTGTGGCTAGCCATTGTCCTGGGAGGGACTTTGGAAAAGCAATGTTTCATCATCTTTGTTTTTTCATCTTGTGATACAGACAATGACTCAGCTCTTGAGACTGACAGAATGCTTTCCTTCTAAAAATTCCAAGGAGCCCCGGGTAAGGTTTCACCCTCTTTATACAATTCATGTCAGACAATAAATGGTAGACATCGCTTTGTCCTTCATCCAAGTGAGAAAGAATGAGTGACCTGTCACCTGAATGGTGAATGGAATAGGTAAACAAGTAGCAATCAAGAACTGAGATGTGAAATGTGTTCGAATTTTATAAATTGTTGTTATAAATTTCATGTTCACAAAGTCAGTGCGAGTTTTATGTATATGCTCTTTATATATGTGATCAATTATATCTATAAAATTAAAGCTGTTTCATAACAGTAAAGAATCAATTCAGAATTAAAATGGTAATTAGTCAATTTGATATATAAACTGTCTTGGAATTTTGGGGGGAGTTGAATATTTTGGAGTTGCATAGTTTCCAGTTCTTTTAACAGAAATTTGATTTCTCTTTTCCTGACCCTATCAAACCCTCCAGGTCTTGCCATCTGTAAAAGACTTGTTGAAGTATACTCATATTGTTTGCTACATTTTTCTGGTTTGAAATCAGAAGCAATATGGTGAATGATGCATTTTGGATTTAGTTAGACATGAATTAATGACACACAAACAATCTGTAGGAATGATGAAAAAATCTTTATAAAACGCCCTCTTTCAGTAGAAGTTCCAAAATAGAAGCTGCATCATTCCAATATTATGTCTTCATATGCAGATGTATTAGAACAACTGAAAGGTAATGGTTGATGGCATTTAGCCATGAGAAGTGACATAACTATCAATATATCCCAAAGTGGAAGTCAGGAGGATTCTGGAAATTCTGTTATTGACACAAGGAGCTCACTGCACTGACAGAACCAAGATCTCCATTCAGATTTGGCGAGACTCCTTTATCTGAATGGTGTTTTCTGATGTGATTTAAAATGTTTACACAAATAGCATAGACTATAATATTATTAATGATAATAACTGACATTCAACTTAATGCTTATATCAATAAATGCCAAGAAATTTGCTTTACATTATGTGTATATCATTTCATGTAACCAAAGCTATTCTCCTAAGCAAACATTTTCATTGTGCCTATTTTATAAATAAAAAAAAACCCCTGAAACTTAAAGTTTTAAGTTTCTTTGCCAAGTTTATATAGCCAGTAAATGGCAAAGCAGTTATTTCAATTAAGGCAGACTAAAACTGATTTTAAATCACAAATTCCAGTTCTTTAACAATTGTTGCCTTCGTAAAATCCTGTCTTATGATTAGAATGCAGACCTGAAGTTGGCATATTGGAAACGACAATGTTACATTCTGAAAACTTGTAAAAGATGGGAGTTACATGGTCTTAGAATTTACCACTGTGAAAACTATATGATTGGAAGAGGTACGTGCAAAGTCTCTCTATAAAGGGACAGGCTCATTGGCCACGAAAGAATAAACACTTGTGGCTTATCACAGCCAATGGGCTAGCTAGGGCTTTAAAAAGCCAGGAAAAGTGGAAACCTGAAGTAAGCCTTTGTAATAAACTTCCAAACTTCTCAGTGGAAAAAAAGGTGATTCAGCTCAACTCATTCAGTTTCAGGGCTTTGTGAAGATAATTGCCTAACACCCTCTTTTTAAACACGTGATCACCAACCAGCTTTCCGTTTGCAACTTGGCTTATGTGTTTTGTCTGTATAGAGTGTTTGAGTTGATTAGAGGACACATGTTTGAAGCATTCTTGGCAATTTCCACTGCAAATTAATAAATTCCAGTTTTATGAGCTGGAATCATATGTATTTCATGCTGAGGGGATGGGTTGACTCTTGGTTGTGCTAAGCGAATCAGATCTCTGAGTCTGCAGGGCCAGGGCGGGTCCTGGAGCACAGTGAGGTGACCTCCCTGAAATCAAGACCACCCCTAAGAAACTCATATTCGAAATTCCCAAGACAAATTAAATAAAATCAGAAACCTTATTCCGACACATTAGTATAGTTGATACACACTAGTATCTTAAAGGTCAATGATTTTCACCAATTACTTTACTATTATCTTTCTAGAATTTGCCTGAGGGTTACCACCCTTTAAATAAAATGTCATTTTGGTCAGGTGCAAGAAACACATGAATTGGTCAGCAGAAACTCAAAAAACACTGGCTCTGGTGGAAATTTAAACACGGTGGTCAATTCCAGTTGTAACAATCACTCCCATGCATTTATCTCAGTGGCTAAGACCAAGAAAAGATAAAAAAAAAAAAAAAAAAAAAAAAACCAAAGAGGGCTTTTACAATACTCTCAGTAGGATATCCTTACCAGATTGACATCCTCCAGGTTCTCTATGAAGCCAGACACATCAGATCACATTAACTTTTAAAGAAATATTTCATACCAAATGAATTCACACCTCTCCAAACATGTCAAGCTCAAAATAATGCTTGGCACTCTTCATATTTCAAGATCTAGACTTTCAAGAAATAGTTGCCATATTTCTTTGAAATTTTAAGGGTGGCCATTATTCGGTTGTAACAACCTGAGAACAATATGTACTTAATTGTTTTCTGAACTTTATCAGATTAATCCTTACCACTACCTTCTTACATAAGAGAGAAAAGAGGCACAAAGATAACTTAAGTTTCCTTGAGCAAGAGAATACACTGTAAGAAAGTAAAAATACTGAATAGGACTGCAGAGGAGTAAAGGGAGAGGCATCAGTATAGGAAGAATGGCATACACGTGGTCAAGAAAGGCGATTCACGAAGTCCAATGGCTGGCACTGAGAGCCACACCAGGGACATCTTGGAACTCCTGGACCTCGCGGTCACACTTAATATCTTGCTTTCACTTTGGTGAAAACTCTTTGCTGGTGGACCACACTATATTGCTCGAGTTAGCCTCATGTACAAGAGTATATAGACTTTAAGCCTGAGAACTTCTCCTCGCTAGGTGATGATTTTGGGGTTTCATTCTTTTTCCACAAATAATAACACATATAATCAAAAGCATATTCCTTGGAGTTAATGAAAATTATTTGGGGCAGAGGTCACAAGCAGAAAGGAGCATATGTACCATCACAAATTATGGAGACGCATTTCTCCAAGTGTTTCTATGCCTACATAAAATGGTACTTCTGCCATAACTACCCAAGCAATTATCATGCTTCATATATTCAGGTTAAAAATGATGATGCTGATGAAAATTGAAACAAATTGCTGATGAAACGTGTCTTGTAGGCCAGAGTTGGCTGTAACCAAAATAGTGCTGAGGAAACACAAAACTTATTGGTTGTGGTGGTAGTAGTTTTTCATGTATTTGATTATTTTTTTATTATCATTTGTTTTTGGTGACACTGAACAAACAGTAATCTGAAATGAAATACTTTATAATGCGCTTGACACCATGAAGAAAGAAAGAAAAAATTAACATTCTTGTTATCATCTTACTATCTTTGTTGACAAAGAGGACCACGAACTAAATGGTTTCAGTAAACAAAATAGTTACATATAAAAAGGGAAAGATATACAGCAAAGGAAAAGCCCAGTGGAAATCATGCGCTTTGCTGAAAACCATTCTCATTATCTTTAATCTTCCCCACATCTATGGCAAGTCATTTGAGAAAGAACAAAAAATAAAAACTTGGATCCTTTTTTCTTTTCTCTCTTGAGTCTTTGCAATAATTAGCAGTAACTCCTATAATACTTTATGCAAACCTCCATTAGAGCACTTTTACCATTATAATGATTTACTTCAGTTCTTGTCTCTCTCAATAGAACGTATGTGCTTGGCAGACGAAGGTTGTCTTAATCATCTCTTCAAATCCAATTTCAGTTGCTGATACACAGCACACGTTAGTTATAATGTCTGTTATACAACACAATGATGGGTTGAAAACTCAGTTTTCTACAAGATGGCCATTCCGGTAATGTAAATAAATGAAAGCCAGGTATTAGATGAGCAGTGGAGTGATTGTCACTTTGAGAAGCCCTTGACCCATCTAAACAGGACCCCTGATAATTAGATCTAGCAGACTGTTGCCAAAGGCTTTTCTTGAGAAGCCAAATATCAGAAGTTTGTGAAGTTTTCTACATTTAAAAAATACCATGTGGGACAAACAAAGCACATCGACTAGGCAGATTTTGTGCATCAGCCACCAGTTTGCAACTGGTATGTGCTAATATGTACTTGGGATCAATAAATTCTAGTACTGTCGAAACTTTTTTTCTCAGTAGTCTGAGTATAAAGAATTATTCTCAGAGTTGGCAGTAAGTTCTTATATAACCTTAACATCACTGAAAAACACTTAACTCAAATGACCAGAGCCATAACTATAGTACTGAACTATGCCATTCAAACACAAATATATTGGTCAAATTTCCATCCCAGTCATTCAAATCTTCAGGTGACTCTGTATAAAAAGCTTGCTCTTTCGACATTTGAATTCTCATAATTTGATGAACTTATTTTGATAAACAGTAGGAGACCTAGCTATTAACACCACAGCAGGAAGTGTTACTAAATGCATGTACACGTTGATTGTTGGACACAGCAATTTATATTTTTAACCAGCACCCATTCTGGGAGTAGAATATTTTGTATGGGTAACACACACAAACATAGTTTTCTTAAACTTGCGATTTAATAATTCACTCGACAAATATTAAACGATATTTTGTAAAGATCCTCATTTTCATTTTCTGTTGTGGCTGCACCTGTGTCAGACTCCATGCTGGGGGTGAAGTATATAATGTTAAAACTAACAAATCTGGCATCATCCTCAAAGCTTATACCTAAGAGCAGTGGTTCTCAAAGTTTTATACACCACCCCTTTCCCCGCCCCCAAGGTCCAGAAGTACCAGCATCAGCATCAACTGAGAAATTGTTAAGAATATAAATTCTTAAGTCCCATCTTAGAACCTCAGACCTACTGAATCTGACATGCTGGAGGCGGAGCCCTATCATCCGTTTTAATAAGACTTGGTGATGACTCTGATGCAGGTTCATGTCTGAGAAGCAACATTCTAGAGAAAAGTCAGAAAAAAAAATCACATGAAAAAGAAAGTGTATTAAGCTTCCTAAATCTGTTAATAAATTACCACAAACCGTGGAGCTTAAAACAACAAAAATTTATTCCCTCACAGTTCCAGAGTCCAGAAATCTGAAATCAAGGTGTCTGCAGGGCCGTGCTCCTCCAAAGGCTCTCGAGGACAATTCTCCTTTGCTTATCATTCCAGCTCCTGGTGGCTTCTGGCATTCCTCGGCTTGTGACATCACAGAGCCCATTTCTGCTTCTATCTGCACATGGCCTTCTCTATATGTCTCTCTGTATCTTTCTTCTTCTCGTAAAGACACTAGTCATTGGATGTGGGGCCACCCTAAATCCCAGGATGATTGCATCTCAAGATCTTTTACCAATTGTATCTACAAAGATCCTATTTCGAAATAAGGATGTGTTTTGAGATTCTTGATGGGCAGGTATTGGTGTGGGGGAACTCTTCAATCCACTACAGAGAGTAAATTTTATAATCATCCATTGGGTAAACATCATAAAGGAAAAAAGAAGCCAAAATAGAGAAAAAAACAAATGAAGGATTTATTTACATATAGTAATCAGACAAGTCTCTCTTAATAGGTGACATTTGAACT
The DNA here is from genome assembly GCF_014176215.1 of Rousettus aegyptiacus. Lineage (NCBI taxonomy): Eukaryota > Metazoa > Chordata > Mammalia > Chiroptera > Pteropodidae > Rousettus > Rousettus aegyptiacus. The sequence continues at coordinate 21,270,247 of NW_023416293.1, read as the reverse complement.
TTGGAACTCAGATGAGATGGAGTTAGCTGGTGAAAGAGGATAAGTAGGGAAAAAACATTTCAAAGAAAAGCAGTGATTGGCAATGACCCTGAACAGGAAAAGAGGTCAGCATATCCAAAGAACTGAAAGAAAATCCTATGAATGGAACACAATGAATGGGAAAATATAGAACAAGATGAGATCAAATCAGTTATTCTAGAGTAGCTCCAAGGTGTAGCCGCAACAGAAAATGAAAATAGGGATCCTGCCTTATGAAAGCCCTGAGACTGAGCACAGGGGAAAGCTTAAGCCACTGCGTCAGAAGGTCTCAGGAAAGTCACCCTGTAGTTGATGTAGACTGGGATAAGTAGAGCTAAAAATTTTTTGTTTAAAACCTGCCTAGATAGTGACTTTGGCTGTAGTTATTTGCAGATGGGATTGTCATGAATAAATAGATCAGAAGTCTTCTAGGGTTTTGAAAGACTGCATTGCCAAATAAACCATATTCCCAGCCTGCAAAAGCCTGTTAATATTCAGACTCCATGAGCATCTTCGGACCCAAAACTAATACCTACTGAGCAGACCAAAGAAAGCCATGCTCTCCAACATCCTCCCATGGATAAGGTCATAAACAATAATTTACTAAGAGCAATTATTTGGAGGGCTAAGCTGGAAGACAAATACAGTGAACAACGGATTTCCTCTCAGAAGACAGAACCAGGGCCTGTGTTTGAAGCTCAACTGAGAAAATATCCTACTGCCAAGGAAGAAAATCTCTGCTCTTCCTGATCAGTCAGTTTTGATAATTATTATGCGGTGCCTGACCTTTGTTTCCTATTTACCTCATCTCTGAGTGAGAGTTTCTATTAGGGTTACCTATGCCATTGGTCCATTGAACATGGGGTGAGTTGTGAGGGCAAATAACTTGTCTTTTAGTTTGCAGGTCACTAACATAAGAAAAACACCACTGATATCTGGAGGAGAAAATAAAAACGACCCAGATACCCTAGCCTTTGATGGAGTGACTGGTTAGGGCTTTGGGCTTGCCTCCTTTTGGGAGAAAGGGAGTGGGTAGTGTGTGTGGAGTAAATAACATACTCATATTTGAGTGGCAAGGTGCATCCGAGGCAAGGACTGCCAGATTTCTTCCAGTTTCCATTCCCCCCATCTTTCAAGATAATAAAAAGTTTAACTTTTAACTGAGCATATTGCCACCCAGTATTTGTCTAGCTTTCTTTGAGGTTAGATAGGACCATGTGGCCAAGTTCTATCCAATATGATATAAATAAAAATCTTGTGTGACATCATCCAGGAACCATCCATAAAGATAGATGCTATATCTATGACTCTCCTCTTGTCCCCTCCTATAAATAATAGGATTCTACTATTACCTGAATGTTGCCTTGAACAAAGAGAAGCAGAACTGAGGGTGATACAGTAGTACTAGCTAGAAGGAGGTTGGGTAAGTGAAAAAAATCTTGGAATAGAGCTTTCAGACAGCATGCCTCAAGATCTTTGTGAGAGAAATGAAATCCATATATTAATTTGGGGGGTTTGTTATTTGGAGATGATTTAATATTAACCAATATAGGCTTTTGATTATAAGGAGTTTACATTTTATTCTAAATGCACTGGTAACCATGAGAGAGTTTCAACTGCAGATTATAACAGGATCACCTTCACATTATGTGTTCGGCTCTGTGAGGATGATGGACAGGTAGGTGGGCGTATAGTCATGTAGGAGGTGGCAGCCTGCACAAAGGCGGTGGGGATGGAGGTGGGCGAAGGGGACAAATCGATCAGATGTTTACAGATAAAATCTAGTCCTTTTTGATTAAATGGATGAGGGGAGGAAAGGAAAAATAAAATAGTGTCTATGGCTCATAGTAATAGTAATAATGCTTACTTCTATGAAACTTGTCGAAAGACTAAAATTCCTCTGGGAATACACACATGGCAGACACACTGCAGGGTAGCCCTCGTGATTCCCTCCCTTAGCGTCAATACCTTTGTGCAATCCTCTTCCCTCGAGAGCAAGCTGGACCTCTGACCTCTTTCTACCCAAGAGAATGTGGCAGTTGGCCTTGATATCGGTCCAATAAGTGTGTTATATTTTATCACGAAGATTAAGAGAATTTGAAGATGTGGTAAAGCCGTTATTAAGTTAATCAGAAGGGAGATTATCCTGTATACACCTGATCTAATCAGACTCTTTTAAAAGCATCCAGAGGTCAGAGATTTGAAGAAGCAAATTCTCTTTCTCCATTGCTGGCTTAGAAGAAGCAAACCACCGTGAGTTTTATAGCTGGAAGGAAAGAAATTGTGCAAATAATATAAGGGAGCTTAGAAGTAGAGCCTTCTCTAATTGAGCTTTCAGATAACAATACAGCCTGCTAACACCTTGATTTCAGTCTTGTGAGCCCTTGGGCAGAGGACCCGTTAAGCTATTTGCAGACTCCAGATCTTTTAACCCCCAGACACTGTTAAATAATAAATAGATATTGTTTTAAGTCACTTGGAAGTTTGTGGCCATTTGTTCTTCAGCTATAGAAAACTATATATATGTATACATACATATAAGACATATGTTATATATGTTTATATTTAATATAAATATAAAGCTACAGATATACATTTCTTAAGTTTATGATCCTTAAAAAATCAATTTTTTAATCCAAATATGTATGTGAATATAAGACTCTATGTATGTTTTTATGTATATATGTATGTACATACATATATATGAATGTATCTGTGTTTCTTTAGGCATTAACTGAAAACTGTATATTGTCCCTTTGAGCCCAGTATATACACCTTCTTAGTAAATGAGGAATTTAGCTATTAAATAGAAGCAAATTTGGGTATGATGTGTGTGTATAGTTTCTTTATAAGAAATTAGTTTGGTTTCTTCGTGTGTGTGTGTGTGTGTGCACGCGCGTGTGCGCGCATGCATGTGTGTTTAAAATTAACATCCTCATTGATTAGGTTGGTTTTCAACCAGCCTTTTTCTCACATAACCTCGGCTGAGAATAGGTAGCCACAGCAATAAAGAATATATCCAAATATCAACTGATCTCTTAGTGACATGCCTCACAAAATGCTACTATGACTCTGTTGGACAGTTGCCATGTGCTCCCCTCTCAGAAAGGCTCATCAGTCAGGGAGAACCACTCTGGTAGTTAAATAATATAGACCATAGCAGCATTTTCATACATAGGTTTTCTAGAATTCCCTTGACATGCCAATTCTTTATCACGAAGTGTTTCAGGAGCACTATTTAGAGTTTTTGAATAGGCATTCCAGTAACCACTCAGGTTTTTGCTTTCAATTAATTTCCAAAGATCTGATGAATATACTTCATTTATATTCATTTCTTTTTTGCCTCTCTCCATTTTATTTATCAAATGAATAGTGTCTTTTTTGAAATGTCATTTTAGAAGTGAAACCTGAATGAATCATCCCTAAATATTATAATCAGAAACAATTATCCTGTAATATGTTTTGATTCTAGACAACTTTGCAATCAGCCTGAAAAGATACACATCAGCCCTATTTGGAGAGGCAAAGACAAAGAAAGCCAGCAAATCTCTTATGATTTTTTTTCTACAAACATTTATTATAAACTTAACATGTATGTGAGGCACCATGATGGGAGGCATAAAGTTTATTATTTCTGCTCAAGTTGACCATGCTGTCAAGGAAGAGGCAGGCTGGAAGAGCAATTATGCAATTACAGATATTGGTTGACGTGCAAAAGACAGATGCATATCAGAACAGACAGCAGAGAGTGACTTGCCTGTACAATAGGGAAGGTTTCACTCTACTATTGCAGCAGAGACAATCACTCCAGTTCCATGCATTTTGCGTTTTAGGTAAGCCAGTATTATTCTTAACAGGCTTAGATTCCTGTTTTCTCCTGTAAATTCTATCTTATCCACACCTACAGAGAACTAAAGATCATAAGCGATAATATAATCTTTTTAGCACAGTGAGAAGTGATAGGTGATAGAAATAACTTAATTAGACAAGCAAAGCAGTCTAGAGACATTTAATGTAGAAGCCATTCCCATGTAGTCCCACAAACTTTAATTATCAAGAAAAAATTATTGTTTTGAAGGTCATTTTGTAATCATAAGCATAAGTTTTTAAAACAAGATTAATATGTTTATTATTTTTTATTTAATAAAGGAAAGAAATGTACCATATTTTATAAATATTTCTGATAAATTAGTTATTGTTAATGCTACCCTAAATAGGGGAATGCCTCAAATTTTCATTCATCAAATATATCATAATGTTGGAAAAATGTTGCTGAACTAAATAAAGCATCATATTCCACTTAAATTGAGTTGTAGTGGTTTCCAGAGTTTTTTCTCATTTATCGCCATAATCTTATAAATCAAACCTAATTCCCATTGTGACGATGACTCAACTCTGATATACCTACTTAATCTTAGTCACGTCAACATCTCAGCTCTTTTAACTCAAATAAATGTTTTTTTCATTTATTGTTATATTCATTAAACATATTTTTGAGCATTAATACAACCCACAATTCCATGAAATAAAATGTTGGAAAATTTAAATATGGATATAAATTTACAATTATAATTAAGAAACCCTCTAGCATTCAGTTTTATAGTAAGCAAGTTATAGAGGTTTTAAAATCACTTTATAATATAATATCTGCCACTTAGTTACAAATCATAATACCTTGGATAACTTGAGAAATTGATCATTTCTATACCTAATCCTGAGTGACATATGTTCATGAAATGGAAAGTATTCAGCATTGTTATATGTTCACCAGATCAGTTAATATATACAATTTTGTAATATTTTGTTAATCATTCAGTAAATGAAAAAAAAAATCAGTAAAGCTAATGCACATGCAGCAAATGGATCAACTAGATATTTCTTTTTCAGTGGTTTTCTTTTGATAGTGTGTAGATTTAGTGTTTGTGCTCTTATTGGAATATCCCACTAAATCCCATTTTTAAAAAGTGCATTATTTTGACAACTTAACAACTGGAAAACTGTGTGATTAAAAGGTTAACTGAATTGATTATGCTCAGATGGGCCCTTAGCAAACAAGAGGTTGTCCACTAGGACTCAATGTATACTGGAAGCTGCTTTTCCATTGTTGCTATTATTTATACAATAATTTCTGTGCCATCAGGATACTTGTTGGCTTTGTCTTTTGCTAACTGATTTTGCAAGTTATTTGTTAAAAGGTGCAGGCTTGGGTGGCAATCTAGATTTCAAGGTCTTTCCTAGCATCACTGATTATGCTTTTGGAAGAATGAACACACTGACTTTAATAAGGAAATACAAATTTAAAAAATAAAATGGTAAAACAAAAGACAGAGATTGTTATATTGAGGCTTTGAAATAATTACATTCACTCATCGAAATAATAGTCTTAAAATCCAATATTTAACAAAAAGAGTATGGCAAAGAAGAGGATATGGTTATTGGAATTTGTACCTTTTTTAAAACTCAATGACTAAAATTAAGGTACCACCCATAATTTAATGCTTCACAGACAGCAAGTTGGATTCACATTAGACAAAATTCTCCAGATTTTCACCTGACAACCCAGGGACAAAACAGATTTGATTGTGTGTCTAAACCTAGCCTTAATTTTGATGTCAGTTAATTTGCTGGTGACTTGAAAAACTTCCAATTGTTATCATCTTTAAACCTTGAGAAATGAGTCATCTGTTTCTGTCAAGTAGAAAGAAACAAAATCAGCAGGGAAGAAATTTTTATTTCCAAAATTCATAGACAATGCAATAAACAGGGGATATTATTTACCAGTAACCAACTATTGTTTTTTTTCCCCAGAATTTGCAATATTCCTTTAAAAAATACAAACAAAAGGCAAGCAATTTTAAAGATATATTTAGCAATCAGGCCTTTTTTTTCTGTTAAATCTTTGTAATAAAAGGGAGCCACGGAAATTACTTTGCATACCCATTTGGTCTGAGAAAGAAAAGTATAAAAAAGCCATTGCAAATTTTTTCCTTAGTGGTTATTAGACCATCTTGGTATCTAATAACAGCTTCCAATTTGTGTTCCTTGTAATAATTCACACATGGTAACTACATGATCTTCATTTCTTAGATTTATAAGCTGGTGAAGTCACCATTCAGATGGGTCAGGCTGGGCATTTAAAAAAATTTATTTTTCCCTTTAAATTTATTTATTTCATTTTTATGGTGATGATGTTAATAAAATCTGATAAGTTTCAGCTATACGTTTTAACTGTAAGGCATATATATATTTACATTGCATGTTTACTTCACATAGTTAGATTTCTTTCTGTCACTACATATTTGACCCCTTTTACCCATCTACCTTCTTCCTCCCCGTCCCCCCCACCTTCTGGTAACCACTAGTCTATTGTCCATGTCCATGAGTCTCTGTTTGTTCATCCTGTTCATGTATTGCTTTTAGGTTTATATTCTACACATAAGTGATATCATGTGATTTTCAACTTTTTCTTTCTAGTTTTTTTTGCTTATCTCAAGGTCCATCCATGATTATCTCAAGGTCCAGCCATGTTGTCATTAATGGCAGTATTTCATCTCTTCTTATGGCTGGGTAATATTTCATTCTGTATATGTACCACAGCTTCTTTAGCCAGTCATTTATTGTAGAACACTTCCATGTCCTGGCCACTGTGAACAGTGCTACTATGAACATTGGTGTGCAAATATCTTTTCAGATATGAATTTTCAAGTCTTTGGGGAAGATCGAGCATTCGAACCTCAGTCGATGGACACCACACTTAGCCCTCTACTTTAGCTCACTTATTCCAATAAATTTGGATACTTTGTGTGACTCTTCATTTCTTTTTCTGTACAAATAGGTAAAGATTCCTGCCTTATCACAGAGTTGTTATGAATCTCAAATATCATAATGTACATAAACATATCATAATTTTAAAATATGTTTATATACATATAGCCAAAAGTTTTATTTCAAAGCATATAGAAAATGTAGTTGATTGGTCTAAGAGAAACGTGGTTATGTGGCATTAGCTTAGCTACTTTTACGGTAATCTTAAAATTACCAGGTTTTGCCTCCTACCTTTCACGACTGCCCTCCCTCCAATCAGGCTGGAGAATCCAATAGTTTTACAGTAAGACATACTGCTTGAGTCAGTATTGGCCCATATGGGTCCACGTTCCCATCCTTCTAGAACACAGTCAGCCACAACAGCTACTCATATGTATCTCAGAGAAATTATGAAATATAAAATACTATTCATGTTTCTGAATCAGGTTTAACTTTCTACCAACAGCATATAGCAAATTTGACCAATTAAGGATGCACATCACCCCCAGGGGCATTAACTTCATATGTTCAAGAGGGGTTAAAGCCCACCTTGAGACCTGCTGAAAAGAAACTCACAAAAAACATGCACACACAACCCTTTTTCATGAATATATTATAGACTTCCCCAACATTTTTTAATGATCCTCAGAAATTAATAAGACAGGACCCAATTTTGGATAAAATGGTGAATCCGGGACTTGCTTGAGGTACCATATTAATAAAATTGAAAATCCGACATGGAAGTATTCTACCACTTGGAGTACACTCCACCAAAGCAGTTTCTATGTATTACAATCAGGTTCAGCAAGCAAAAGGCAACTTTTGAACTGAAAATCTTTACTTTGCTTAGAACGAAAATTTGTCAGAGGATGATTCTTCTGTACCCAATGCCAGATAAGAAATTGATTTATTCAGATCCACAGAATTATAATGAGTTATTAATACTGATGAGAACACAATGTACTGCATGGCATATCCAAGGGACACTTTTATTTTTAAGATCACAGCTCAACCCTCCACTTTACCAGACACTGGGCCAAGAGCTTTGTATGAAATATTTTTTATTAAATTTATTGGGGTAACATTGGTTAATAAAATTATATAGATTTCAAGTATACAATTCAATAAAATGTTATCTGTATATGCCTTTGTGTGTTCGCCAACCAAAGTCAAATCTCCTTTCATCACTCTATATTTGACCCCTTTTACTCTTATATATCTCCCTCATCCCCTATTTCACTCTGGTAACCACTAAACTGTTGTCTGTGTCTATAAGTCTTTGTTCGTTTGTCTTATTTGTTTGTTGCTTTCAGCTTTATAGCCCACATATGAGTGAATTAATTAATTAATTAATCGATCAATCTCTAAAGCTCTATTAGGTGGAGCTATTACTAATCCCCATTTTACATGTCAGAAAACATCTAGTTAGTGGTAGACCCAAAGCTAGAATATCTCACAAACTTGAGCTATTTTTAAAAAGTGAACAAAACAGTAGCTATCCTGGCACAACTCCTTCCTTCTTCTCCACACCCTTGTGGTCAATAGGAAGAGTGCTCCTATCAGGGACGATTCTGTGATAGTGTGAAAACTGAAAAGCAAATTATAGAGTTCTTTTTTTTAGTGTATTTGAAAGGCAAAGTGTCTCTCAACTATAAAATGTGTTTCTAGACTACAATTCACAGAAAATATCAGAAGGAAAACGCATAAGAAATAGAAGGCGTTCTAATCCTCTGTTACACATCAGTAGCTTGTAAGTTTATCACTACAAGCAAAGCATAAGAAAGATGCAAGTGAGGATAGTTAGTTGTTCTAATGAAGCTACTTTGGTCCTCTCAAGTTTGGTGGGAACTCATGGAGCACTGTGTCAGCTTCCTCACTTACTGCTTCATAAATGTGCAAAAGGTCTTCTCCAGAGGAAAGACCAGGCTTTGGTCCAAGGTTTATGAATTTTCACAGACCTCAAGATGCTTTCAGACTAAGAAGGAAAATGGACATCTGCATCAATGTCAGAACACTGGATAAAATGTCCTAAATACCATAAGAGAGCAGCAGACAAAAATGAGAATTCAAAGAAAGGAGTGTGTCAAGCCAGATGTTGGCAGGAATCCATGACAGAGTTGAGAGAGGGTAGTAAGCTGTTGGTTAATTTAAACATGGAAAGATCAGGTGTCTAAGAAGGCTAAATTATATTTAGTAATGGGGTAATAGAAAGGAGGAGAAATAGGGCATTACAGGGGAAAATAACAGCCATAAACAAACACATCGAAGCAAGAACGTAAGGGTCAGCTTCAGAGACCCATTTAGCTAAGAGGAATAACAGATAAATAAGAACAATTAACATTTAAAGAGCAGTAAATTTTACCAGAATTATAATTAGTGATTTACATTCAGAATCTTATTTAGTCTGTTGTCATAAAGTGGATACTATCGATATAAGGCAAGAATTACCACTATAGCCATCCTATAAAATAGGACCTCAGACTACAGTTACCTGGCCAAGGTGCCTAGAAATTAACAGAGCTGAGGCCCCTGACTCCAGCTCTACTTTGTTATTCTGCTGTTCTTTGAAGTAAAGAAATAGGAGATAAAATTTTGAAAAGGAATCATGGGCTGAAATCAGAAGACCTTGAGCATTATCCTAAGGTAGGACACATAACCAACAGAAAGCCCTGAAAGTGTTTATGAGCAGATGGATAGTATCAGACCTGAGCTTTGGAAAGAATCAAGCTGCATAGGACACTGTTATAAAGCTGGTGCTATTAGCTTATTCACTTGTTTACACACTCATTTCAGTGATGAAAGAAAAAATACTTGGTTGTATCTAAGTCAGTATCTTTCTAGTGCTCATTTCACCCTTGACGACCTCCAGACAACATTAGTCACTTAGAAAGTCAGCTGAATTTTTCTAACTGGCCGAAGGTCTTAAATCCAGCAGTAGTAAGTGAAAGTCTGAGATTTATGCTCAACCAATGGGACAGGAAACAGGAGGCTGGGGCTTATGTTTTATATAAAGACACAAAGGAGCATTTTGGGTAGTCAAAGCTCACACATTCTGTGATCTCTCCATTGAAGAATATTGTGGGCCTTGGACCTGACTAATCATAGTATTAACTTTTTAAATATAAATAGATTGTACTCTGAAACTTTATGACATGAGGGATATCCAGGAAAATAAAGTCCACAGCAGGCTCCTCTGGTAGCCTATTGGGCTGATTTCACCCTCTGAGGAAATACTGAGATTGGGTGTGAGTCATTCTCCAGCAAGAGGACTCTATGTATGTCTGCCTTTCAAGTTCTCAAATGGTAATTAGTAAAGTTAATGATGTCACCAACTCACCAATCTGATCAGTCCCAGAGTGTCATACATGAGAAACCCACCTTGACACAGCTGTCTTGCTGTGTGACAACCACAAGGAAGTGTAACGCTGAGAAACACATCTCTAGAGAAGAGTTTGTGTTTGAGACAGTTTTTCCAAGCACGGAATAAGGTTTCTACCACTACATTCTGCTACAATAGAAACACCTTGTTAGAGAAGCAGAACAGCATTGCTGAGAGGGAAGTAGATCCGGAGTGAAAGCGCTTAGAGGTTCTTAATTCTGCTACCAACTTAATGTGTCCCTCCCACCGTCATCATTCCAAAAGGGCTGCAGGGGAGTCGAGGTCCTCTCCAGCTCTGGACTCAGATGCATCTGCCTCTCACTTTTTGTGTGGTCCTAGGCAAGTTATTTAGCTTTCATAGACTCTATTTTTAATCTAAAAATTGGGAATAACAGTACCTCTGGAAACTGTAATAAATATTACTAAACGAATGAAGTCAGTCTAGAAAAGTTATATAATGTGTGGTTCCCATTTTAACATTCTGGAAAAGACAAAATGGTGGAGAAAGTAAGATAAGAGGTTGAGGTGAGGGGGCGGGATGAACAAATGGGGCACAGAGAATTTTATATGATACTCAAATATATACATGTCGTAATATATTTGTCTTAACCTACAGAATGTGTAACACCAAGAGTGAACTCTAACGCGAACTATGGATTTTGGATAATAATGATGTGCCAATGAGGGTTCATTTACTGTGACAAATGCACCACTCTGGTGGGGGATGTTGATAATGGGGGAGGCTATGCATGTGTAGGGTCAGGGACTATGTGCGACATCTCTTTACATTTCTCTAAATTTTACTGTGAATCTACAATTGCTGGAAAAAACAAAGTTTGTTAAAACAGACAAACGAACTAAAAATAGTATCTCCACCATAGAGTAGTAAGAATTAAATGAGATAAAACATGTGAAGAACTTAACACAGTCTGCCAGATAGCCAATGTTCAATGATTCTTAGCCTATAGCAGATCAAAAGCTGCTGACTGGAACAAAAAGTTAGAACTGCTACAAGGAGGCTTACTTGGTTACAAGACGTTACAGGACACTAAAGAAGAATGATAGGAAGGAAGCATAAGAATTCTGAGTTTTGTTCTGAGCCTATATAGTGGAGGAACAAACAATGCTCAATGTGCTACTAAACCAGAAAGTATTAATATATTACATACAGCATTACGATCAGTGGTATTTTTTTGTAAGAAAAGCAGGGCTGGAAATTCTCAATCTCCTTCAGTCCCATAACTCTGGAACCTGGACTAAGTCACTTCATTTCCCTAAACTGTGTCCCTGTCCTTAGCACCCACAACAAGCACAACTCAGCTACTGTCTGCTCCACCTCAGCAGACAGGATTAGGACCTTTCTGGCCTGGCCCATTCTGTTGTAATAACTCAGTAAGCCTCACAGAAACCCAAAGAACAATAGATCATACTCTATTTGTCATAGCTGTGGTTTATGATCAATTTTTTTCAACCTTAAAACTGAAGATAATATGAACCAGTTGAGAGATTTGAATGAAATGATGTATCTAAAGCATTTAGCACACACAATTCCAAGCATATAATAGGTGCTACATCAATGTTAGTATGGATACAGATGCTTTCTAAATAATAGCTCACATTTTCGGATGTCAGCACAGAGCTACATGCACATTAGATGCTATTCTAATCTTGCTATTTGCATTTCTGATCTGAAACTGAGTTTGTATCCCATTCCTGAGCCTTAGTTTTTCCAGGTCTTATGAATAGTCTTCTTTCCAGCATAGCACCTGGCACATCCAGGTTTCCATAAATGCCTTTCGAAAAAAGAAAATGGAGAAGCATATGCATACATGCTCTGGTGCCCACTCGTTTGCTTTCATCTTGGTGACTCTTTCATAACACTGAATTTCTGCCACGTGCTTGCTAGTAATCCCTCATCTAAACTTAAACTCAGAACTGAGTCTAGTGGCTGGGCCCTTCTTCCCATCGGACATCACCCAAATACCACTTACCTTCCTGCTTCTATATTCAAGTAGGCTATGTCTCAGCTTCTTAGTCCTCAGACTTCATACATGTGCCTAGTATACTATTTCTTCTGGAAATTTCTATTACTAATAGTTTCCCTGAATCGATGATTGCAATATGATTTGAGTGAGTGCCTAACTTTGGTACTTGATTTCTACTATCATCACCTTAAAAAGGTTCAGCCAGCCACCAACTGCTCCATCTCAGCAGACAGGATTAGACCTTTCTCATCTGTCTCATTCTGTTGCAAAAAACTATACAGGTCCTGCAGATACCCGAACTATAATAAATTATGCTTCATTTATCACAGATGTGATGGCTCCTGGAATTCAGCACATTGTATATTAAATTGGTGGGCCAGGCCTGTAGATAGTCCATCTACATACAATGCTGACATGTGTGACACATGACATGAGTTTCTTACCTGGGACAGAGGCATCACTCTCAAGGAAGAAGTCAAAAAAGATCACATATAAGTTACACTGTAGAGAAGAAGAATGATTCTATGAGTTTGAAATTGTTCTTCGGTCCAGTCTTACCCTGTCTTAATTCTAGTAAGAAGTTACATGTAATAAAGGAGGCGGCGGGGGGAGGGGAGGCGGGGGGGCATTGAAGAAACACATTGGAACTATGTGGAAAAGAAGAATATTAATGATAGAGAAGCATTCTCCCTACTTCTGTATGACTTTGGCACTTGACGAAAGAACCCGGTATCTCTTATGCATTTTCAACCAAAGCACAAATGTGGCACCATGTCAGAGAGACAGCATTAGCTAAAGGAATTGACCGTGTTACTGAGTTGAAGCCAATGTACAGAGCAGAAGATAGCAGGAATGGAGAGCTACGCACTGACAGTAGCTCACCCCTGGGTACTATAAATAAGGATGTGGCAACTCCATGCAATTTTGCATCACTCAACACTCTCTAGTTGATTATACTGGAAAAGGCTAAGGAATAATAGGTGTGTTTTAGTAGCTAACTGGATTATTTATGCACTCAAAGATTATAAACAGCTCTGGTTAATTAATTAGCAGACAATGTATTCAGTGAAGTGTTCTGCTAAGGACCGTGACTCTACAATTATTAAGTGAGGTAAAGAACCAAGAAAAACATAAATTACCTAGGTACTTTGCTGAAGATAACAGAAAATTTACAATCATTTATTTATTTTTTAAAAAAGAAAACACTAAAGACCTGACCACATGTCAGGTTGTTATAACAAGCAATGGAGAAACAGATGGTTAAGTTATTCTTGGAAGGCAGTTCATAGATATACAAATATAATACGATTTCAGGTGCTATGATAGAAAGAGATATGATTGAAGAGATACAGAAGCTCAGATTAATCTATTAGGGAAATAAGTTTCTCTATAATGTTGAAAGAGAAGAGACTGCATAATTTAGAGATGAGAAAATTGTGGTAAAATTGTTTTTCAAGTATTGAAAAGTTATAATACAGAGGAAAGAACCCAGTATAAAGCTCTGCGGTTATTATTTTAATAATAAAAAAAAGGAAGTATAGATGTCATGAAGGCGTGAAGAAGGAAAAAATCAAGACTAAATAGGGAAGTTTGTAGTATTACATAAGATCTTGATTTATGTTCAACATCGACTAAGATCCTACTGGAAATTTTAAGCACAGTAGTGTCATTTCATTTCATCCTCCTGAAAATCCTGTGATGTAGCTAATCATTCCCTATTTATAGATGAGGAAAATTAAGTTTGAGGTGGTAAATAAATTGTCTGAAGCAATATTGCTAGTAAGTGAAGTAGGTAATATTTGAATTCAAAATTAGAGATTGTATACTTTTTCTCAAGTATTACTTTCAGGATGAAAAGTCATTAAATACCAATATAATATTATCATTTCAGAGAAGAGAAGATTTTTAGAGAAAACTACTTAATTGTTTGAAATAACTGAAGGCTTTTTCAGTGTCAGATCTCTTGTGTGGCACAGCTTAATAAAAATAGAATGCCAAATACCAACTCTTTTAACCTCATAGCGATTGCCTTATTTCAAGAATAGAGAATGTCTTTTAAACCAATTAACATTAACTAAGTATGTACTGCCATTGATTTTGATTCATTTCTGAGAAAAAGAAACTTAAAGTTCCTCCACATGGCTAGCTTCAACTTTAAGTATCAGTTTGTTTCCCTTCATCTAGCAAGATTGTTTAGTTTAATCCCTTTATCGAACTTGGCATTAGATCACAGGATATGACCTAAAAAAGATCAACTTTATTGATTACATGATAACATCATCTCAGGATAATTGTAGAGTTAGATTTATGTCATAAATACATCACAGTCCTTTTATTTCACTCTTAGAAAAAGGTAGGTAGGTCCAAAACAATTACGCAAAAAGTTTTTCACAAATAAATATGTTAATTACTTATATAACCAATCTACTTTTTAACAGGTGAGTCAATTTTCAGAAAAAAAAAAATGTTTAATAAAATACATACAAGAATTAAAAGAAAATCTACATTATAAGAATATTTTTCTTTATCACAAAGTGTTATTACATGATAATTAAAACACACACACACACACACACACACACACTTTTTGACATTTGGCTGCCAGCTAGCTGGCTCCACACACTTGCAGGAGGCTCTTTCAGTAACAAACAGCTTACCCCAGCTCTTGTGCTGCCTAAGGCACTTTTGGCAGTAGGCAGAGTCCTGGCCCACACTGCAATCTTTCCTGAACAACTCTTGGGGGTCCATGGGCCCCAGGGAGGTGGCTGCTGTCTTCAGTGCACTTTGAATCTTTGACTAAGTGACCCCAGGCTCAACACTGGTGCCAAACCTAAATCTGCATTAACCTGGTGAACCTTACCCAACTTACATACCACATGAAGCTTTTTCTGCAGTTGAGCCTTATGGGTAGCTTGCAAGTGGCATCAGGCCTAGAGATGCCCTAGGCCTTTCATTGAGCTGCCCCAGGCCTAGGACTGGTGGCAACAAGCCTCAGTTCAAAGCGTGGCCTCTTCCATGTGCCTCCAGAATAAGCACAGGCAGTAATCAACTGCGGATTGCTTTCTAGCTCCTACTTGGTAGTATCAAACTGGTTATATTAAGTGGCTAAACTTGGTTTGCTAGAGAGCTCCTCCCAAAGATCCTGGACCACAACAGAGCACCACCTGATTAGCTCTATAAGCAGCACACACAAATGGTGTGCTCAGCAGTCACCAGAGCCCAGAGGGGCAAATCTTACTCCATGGGGTCAGCTCCCACACAGCAGCTTGTATGCTGTGGGCATGACCAGTACTCACAGTCTGTTAGCCTGAAGGTCATTCCTACCCACTGGAATGCAAAGAGCATTCAAGACTCAAGTACAATAGTAGAGCACATTTATCCATATAAGGGACACGTCTGGAGCACCCTGTGCAGATGTTCAGGGAGACTGTGCCAATGGGCTACATAGGACACCAACTACATAAGGCCACGAGGCTCGGATCTACTGAATACATAAAAACACACAGAGAAAGGCAGGAAATGAGGAAACGAAGAAATATTTCCAAAATAAATGAATGGGGGAAAACTTCAGAAAAAGAATTAAACAGAATGGACAGATCTTTCAGTCAGAAAAACAAAAAGAAATGAGTGGCCTTAAATGATGCATGAGACCAGATGGATTTAATTGATATTTTTAGAGCATTTTATCCCAAAGCAGCTGAATATACACTCTTTCAAGTGCACACGGAACATTTTCAAAAATAGACCACATGTCAGGCCATAAAACAAGTTTCAGTAAATGTAGGAACATTGAAATTATGTCGAGCATCTTCTCTGACCACAATGGTATGAAAATAAAAATAAATTGTAAGAAAAAAACTAAAAACACATAAACACATGGAAGCTAAATAATATGCTACTAAACAATGAATGGGTCAACAATAAAATCAAGGAAGAAATCAAAAGATACCTTTAGAAAAATGAATATGAAAACACAACTACTCCAAATTTATGGGACCCAGTGAGAGCTGTCCTCTGAGGGAAATTCATAGCAATACGGGCCTACCATAGAAACAAGAAAAATCTCCAATAAACAATCTAACCTCACACCTAAAGCAACTAGAAAAATAACAGCAAACAAGGCTCAAGGTGAGTAGAAAAAAAGGAAATAATAAATATCAGAGTAGAGATTAAAGAAATAGAGCCCATTAAAACAATATAAAAGATCAATGAATCCAAGAGCTGTTTCTTTGAAAAGATAAACATAATTGATAAATCTTTAACCAACCAGACTCATCAAGCTTAAAAGAGGACCTCAATAAATAAAATCAGAAATGAAAGAGGAGAAGTAACAATTGACCCCACAAAAATACAAATCATTGTAAGAAAATACTATGAGCAATTATATGCCAACAAATTAGACAATCTAGAAGAAATAAATACATTCACAGAAAGATACAATCTTCCAAGACTGAAGAAACAGAAAATCTGAACTGATTGATTACTACTGATAAAGTGAACCAGTAATCAAAAAACGCCCAACAAACAAAAGTCCTGGACCGAATGGCTTCACAGATGAATTTTACCAAAATTTAAAATGAAAGTTAATACCTATACTTCTCAAACTATCCCAAAAAAATTCAAGAGGAGGTCCTCTTTTAAGCTTGATGAGTCTGGTTGGTTCAAGTTCATTTTATAAGGCCACAATTAACCTTGATTTCAAAATCAGACAAAGACATCACACAAAAAAATATTATAGACCAATATCTCTGATGTAAAAATCCTCAACAAAATATTAGCAAACTGAATTCGGCTGTACATTAAAAGTATCATACACTGTGATCAAATGGAATTTATTCTTGGGATGCAAGGTTGGTTCAATATTCTCAAATCAATGAATGTGATACACCACATGATCATATCAATGAATGCAGAAAAAGCATTTGACAAAATCCAGAATTCACTTATGATAAAAATTCTCAGCAAAGTGGAAGTAGAGAGAACATACCTCGGTATAAGAAAGGCCACATATGACAAACCCATCCGATAAATCCAGACCCATCTGACACCATACATAGTTATGACAGTACTACCGGCCATATTCTCCATGCTATACTCTATCTCATCATGACAATTTTGTGACTACCGATTTGTACCTCTTAATCCCCTACCCCTTTCATCCATCCTTCTACTCTTCCAATGTGATAACCATCAAAATGCTCTGTATCTACAGGCTTGTTTCTGTTGTTTTTTTGTTTATTCTGTTCTCCAGTTTCCACATATGACATCATCTTTCTGTCTGACTTATTCCACTCAGCACAATATCCTGTAGGTTCACCCATGTTGTTGCAGATGGCAAGATTTCATTCCTTTTATGGCTGAGTAATATTCCATTATTTATGTGTACCATCTCTTCTTTATCTATTCATCTATTGATGGACACCCAAGTGGCCTCCATATCTTGGCTATTGTAAATAACGCTGCAATGAACATATGGATACACATGTCCCTTCAAAGAAGTATTGTGGGTTTTTTAAAATAAATACCCAGAAGTATGATTACTAGGTCTTTCTTTGTCTCTTGTTATAGCCTTCGTTTTAAAATCCATTTTCCCTAGTATAAGTATTGCAATAAGTATTGCAGCTTTTTGTTGTTTGTTTCCATTTTCATGAAACAAATTTTTTCATCCCTTTACTTTCAGTCTCAGTGTGTTTTTCGATCTGAAGAGAGTCTTTCTTAGGTAGCATATGTAAAAACCTTATTTTTTTTATCCATTCGGTCACCCTATCTTTTGTTCAAAACACTTAAACCATTTACATTTAAAGTAGTTGTTGCTAGATATGTAGTATTTGTCATTTTATTATTAATATTTTTTATGTATTTTTTTCTTTTTTCATCTTCTTAAAAGAGTCCCTCTAACATTTCCTGTAATACTGGCTTAGTGATGATGAACTCCTTTAGTTTTTTCTTGTCTGGGAAACTCTTTTTATCTGTCCTTCATTTCTAAATGAGAGCTTAGCTGGGTAGAATAATCTTGGTGTAGGTCCTCGCTTTTCATCATTTTGAAGATTTTGTGCCAATTCTTTTGGCCTGCAAAGTTTCTTTTGAGAATTCATCTGTCAGTTAAATGGGAGCTCCCTGTTAGGTAAGTAATTACATTTCTCTTGCTGTTTTTAAGATTCTCTCTTTGTCTTTAATCTTCAGCATTTTAATGATGATGTGTCTTGGTGTGGGCCTCTTTGGGTTCATCTTGTTTGGGCCTCTCTGTGCTTCCTGGGTTTGTATGCCCATTTCTTTCAATAGGTTAGAGAAGTTTTCAGTCATTACTTCTGGAAATAAGTTTTCAATTCCTTGCTTTCTCTCTTCTGGTAGCCATATGATGTGAATGTTGTTATGCTTGATGTTGTCTCAGAGGTCCCTTAAACTATCCCCATTTTTTTTCTGGATTCTTTTTGTTGTTGTTGTTGCTGTTCTTTTGGGTGTTTTCTACTACCTTATCTTCTCAATGGCTGACAAAGTCTTCTGCTTCATCTAATATACTTTTGGTTCCCTCTAATGTAGTCTTCATTTCAGCCATTGTAGTAGTCATTTCTGACTGGTTCTTTTTTTATGTTTTCTATCTCCACTTTTATGCTTTCTATCTCTTTGTTAAAATTCTCATTGAGTTTATCTACTCTTTCCCTAAGTTCATTGAGTATCCTTAAAAGTAGTGTTTGAATTCTGCATCTGATAGAATGTTTGTCTCCATTTTGTTGAGTTCTTTTTCTGGAGCTTTGTTCTGTTCTTTCATTTGGGACATGTTTGCTTGTCTTTCCATTTGGGCTGCCTATTTGTGTTTGTTTCTGTATGTTAGGTAGGACTGCTACATGTCCTGGTCTTAGTAAAGTGGCCTTATGTAGCAGTTGTCTTACGGGGCCCAATGGCACAGTCCCCCTAGTAACCTGAGCCAGGTGCTCCAGATATGTCTCTTGTATGGGTTCTGTGTGCCCTTCTGTTGTAGTTGAGACTTGGTTGCTATTTACTCATCGATGAGAGAGATTGACCCTTAGGCTGATTTGGTATGATAACTGACTGTGATCAGTGGAGGAGCTGTTGTGCAGGAGTTGACCCTACAGAGCAGGATTTGCTTCAACAGGGCTCTAGTATCTTTCCTTTCTGCCCTTTAGGTGTGTTGTCCTCTGATGTAACTCCAGGTGGTGCACTTGCTCAGACCCAAGCTGGTTACCAGGCATGCAGGCCAGGACCACCTGGATGGTGCCCTGTCATAGGCCACCTTGAGAAGCCAAGCCACGTACCAAAGCTGACTGCCTCTAGTCCTGGACTTGAGGCTGCTCAGGAAAAGATACAGGGCATGCCAAGGGTAGATGCTATTTGTTTAGGTTTTTTTTATTTTTTGAGAGATTTTAGTAAAGTCCAGAGCATTAGCTAAGATAGGCCATTTGTATGGAAAAGCTACTGGAAGCAGCTTTGGTGGGTCCACATGTTGGGAGGGGCAGGTTCTCAGGGAATCACCTCAGGGTGGGGCATTCGGTGTTAGCTGTATTGACAGAGACTCAGGTAAGTTGCCCACCTGGGTCTGCAAGCTGGGTCAAGAAGGGCTTAACAAAGTAACAATGTCCTCTGCCAGCACTTCTGTCTGGGAGAAAGCTGCCCCTCCTGCCCTCACCCTGAAACCAGACAACTCAGTTTCTCCCCATGTGTTCCTGGTGCTTTTCAAGCTGCTGCCCCAGTGCTGAAGCTCAGATCAAGTGAGTTTGTCCGTGGTAAGTCCGTGTGTGGGCCCTTTAAGAAAAATGTCTCTGTTCTGTAGTTTAGTTATAATTCTGATGTGGTTGTGAGAGGAGGCAAACACACCTTTTACCTACTCTACCATCTTGTCCAAAACCTAAATTGGCTTTTTTATAAAGCAACAATCACATGAGCTATAAAATAGATAATATAGTTAAGCAGTATCAATAATGAAATAGTTCATTTGAGGGTTTTAAAATGTTTTACACTAAAAATTCATATTTGAACATTTTGCTATTATAATTATTGTGTTTAAAATGCATGTAGTATACAAAAATGAAAGTATTTATTAATAGATTCATCCCTTTTTATCTATGCTCATGAACCTCAAGAACTGATAACAAAATTCAGAGATAGGCTCCTAAATTTATTTCCATCATTAATTTTGGAATTTATTGCTAATTAATGAACTAATTAACTAATAGAGAAAAAACAATTCATATTTACAGAATCCCTTATTTTGAATATTTTCTTGACCCTAACTTTGACAAAGCTTCTAAAGAAGCATCATGAGGTACCAGTAATGATACCGTCACGTAATTGCTCTGGATATTTTACAGCCTAGTGAATGGAACTGTGGAGGAGGCACTGAGACAGCTGATTTCTCACAGTTTTGAAGTAGGTTGCTCAAGCTAAAAATCTATACAGTGATTTCTCATTTTTACTTTTATGCCCCTATGTCTAATCCATTACTAAATTCAGTCAAATCACCCTCCAAAACACACCAGAATCGAATGTATCTCTTTCTTTCCATTCTCACTACAACCACTCTGGTCCCTCTCACCATTATTCTGGCATGAACTAATACAGCAGCTTCTTAACTGATCTCCTACTGCTACTCCTACCTAGTTACAATCCATTTACCACATAATCCAAAGTGTGAAATTTTAAAAACGTAATCAGATGGTTTCATTCCTCTTCTAAAAACTTCTTTTTGGCTTCCCTTTCTCTCAGCATAAATTAAAAATTTATGTTGACTTATAAATCTGTGCTCCATGGAACTCCTATTTATGTGCCCAAACTTATTCCCCATCATTACCTTTTTCATATACATGCTCATCTCACTGATCTTCAGTTATTCAAATACGTGAGCCCATTTCCTCCTCAGGACCTTAGGACTACCTATCACTGTACTCGGAACTCTCTTCTTACTTACCTCTACATGTCAATCTTTACTTAGATGTCACCCCCTTGGAGAAGTTATGTGACCACTCAATTAAATATCATTCTCCAGTCATATTACATGGCTCAATCTTAATTCTGTCCCTCAAAATTTCTCTCTCTCTCTCTCTCTCTCTCTCTCTCTCTCTTTCTCCAGCTGTGTGTATCTCTATCTCTATCTATCCCTCCCTCCCTCTCTCCTTCCCTTTCTTCCTTCCATCTTTTCTTCCTTTTTCCTCCCTCATTCCCTCCATGCCTCCCTCCCTCCATCTCGTTTTCTTTTTCTAAAGATTATGAAGATTATGAAACATGTTTTTTTTTTTACCACCGTACCAGGAACAGAACATGCACTTAAAATATGTGTATAGTTTACATATTGATATCACAGAGATGGCTACAAAATCTGATTTTTTTTTTCATTCAGTTAATATTTATTAAGCAGCCACATATTTCAGACACCGGAGACAGATAAGGTCAATGTCTTCATGAAGCCACATTTATCAGGAAGAAACAAAATAAACAAGCAAATGAGCAAACAAGAAAATTTTAGGCTGTGATAACTGTTGGGAATGAAATTAAAATGGTAATAGCGAAGAGAGTTATGACGAACTTATTCAAATGGGTTATTAACTGAACCCACCAAAATAATCAAGTACAATGTTCAAGTAACCATTTTTATATCTTCATATTTTTATATCTTTTATATCTTCAACACATACAGAAGCAGTTATCTATAAACTATACTCAAATGGAAAGCTCAGGCGGAACTGCTCCCACCTGAAAAAAAAATAAAGGCTCGATGCTCAATATTAAAACACAGACTAATTCTTTCTGCTTTATATGTTTTGGGGTTTGGGGTAAAAACCCTAATATCTTTGCCTTCTTTTTTCTCTAAAATAAAAATAGTAATAATTCTTGCATTTTTCTTAGCACATAATCCTTCTCATTTGGCCTTTGCCCCACATCATGCATCTCATGCCCATGTCTGAGGCAATCACTGATCATTGATGGGCTTAGTGATGTCCGTGGACCAGAAGGCATTCTTGACTACACCAGGATTTGGTTGGCAGAAGACAGAAGAAGGGCACCAGTTCTGCTAAGCTGTGTGCATGTGTGCATGTGTGTAGTATGTGTGCGTATTACTTGGCAGATTGAATTTCCTCTCAACACCTGCCACAGATTTGCCACCTTAGTAACACTGAACACTTGAATGAGTTGGTCTAATTTTAATTGTCAACCCATCCCAGTTGGTCCCCTCCCTATGCAGTTTCCTCCGCCACAATGAAAAGGAGCATCCCAGGTGAAAACTATACTGTCGTTTCCCTATTTCATCCATCTATCCCTCCTCAGCCCCATACCAGAATCAGAAACAAGATCCCATACATCCTCACAGCCCTGCAGAGCTGTGTGTTCTGCCAATACCTTTGTCCTTTCCAATCTACCTATGTGGTCTGCCCAACACAAGGAGAGAAGTCACAATTAGCAGAGAGATCTCCAGGTGAGGTAAGAGGATTCTCGATTGTTTTAATTTCACTACCAGGTACTGAAAGAACTTGCTAAAGAAATCACAAGGCTACAGTTGGAATCTGTGGGTCCTCAGACAGAATAGGAGCCCCTTCGTACGGAGGGCCTCTGCCTTCATCAATATCATGGCCCTGGATACAGAATCAATTTCTCATGAAGAAAGACTGAACGATAATAAATTTTGATGGGCTTTTTTACTGGTTGAGCATCTATCCCCAAAGTAAAACCAATTATTTAATCAGTGTCAACCTGGTGTGATAGCTCAAATGGTTCAATGCAGGACACTGTGTAAGGCACTGTCCAGTCTGACACTTTTAACAGTGACTTCACAGCCAGAGGCACACAGATGACCCACTTATCGTATATGAAATAACACACAACAGCCTAGAGGACCAGAGCATGAATTGCATAAGAGCATCTTGGTCCAGATAATGCGGCATAATGGATTTTTAATAAGGCAGTATTTAATAAACTCAAAACTGACCTTAAAAATAAAAACAAAAAACCCACAAAAATAAAGAGAATGTGATTGAATATCAGTGCATTTAAGACTTAGGAGTTTTATTTTACCATTAATAATATAATCATGATAATAGCAGCTACCATATGCAAAAGGTTTGCTGTATACTGGGCACTTCTTAATCATTTAAAATGTATTATTAACTCATTCAATCTACACAAAATCCTTTAAGTAAATTATTGGCATTCCCATTCTACAAATGAAAACACTGAAGCACAAAGATAAAAATAACTTAAAATGAATCAATAATGTAATATGATTGTCAAAAATATTAATGGGATCTTAGTAGTTGTTAGAGAAAAGTGCCCAGAATAAGAGAATTAATAATGCTTCTTTAGTTTGTCTGCAACAGACTGCACTTAAATTATTGTAGTCTGTTCTGGGGAAAATGGAACTTCAGTGAGGGAGGCTATGAGAAATGCAACCATTTTAAAAGAATATTAATTGAAATAGACTGATGAATTTATACCTAAATAACAGAAAGAGGAGAAGAACACAACAGCTTGCAGGGTGTCCTCAAATCTGGGGTTGTCCCTGAGACTTACATAGTGCTGCTTCAGAGGTTGGTCATGGGAATAATAGCAAGCGCATTCCGATAGCAAGCACATTCCAAAGAATGATTACTCTAAGTTCCTCTGATTATAAAGAACAAGGAATAGTGAAAGAGAATAAACATGGGCTCACTAAGAAACCTAGTGGGACTGCTCTGTGAAATGGGAGTCGCGCCTTGCTGTGGACTTACAAGCAGTGGACACCAAATGGCCTGGGGTCAGCTGATCACTAAGGATCTAGCAAGTGAAGTAGATAATATTTGAACTCAAAATTATAGATCGTATATTTTTCTCAAGTGTTACTTTCAGAACAAAAAGTAATTAAATACTAATATACTATTACCATTTCATGGGAGAGAAGATTTTTAGAGAAGGTATTTTAATTGTTTGGAATAATTGAAAGCTAAAAGGAATATATTGTAGGCATTGTTTTGGTTACAGATCTACATAAGTAAATTTGAGGCTAAAGGTCAATTATGATAACCAAACTAAAAGTCTTCTGAGAAGGCCCCTGCTTGTGACTCTGTTTTGATTAAATTCAATAAAAACATATATTGACTTACATATGCCTAATTGTCCAGAGGCAGGGAACATATTGTGTTTAGAAGCTTACAGCTTATTTTTCCATACTAGAAATAACTATTTTAAAAAAACTGTCACCTAGCCATCTAAATTTGGACTTGGACACAAATTACATTAACCTAATTTGTTTTCAAAAATTTTTAAATTCATTCTGCATTCGTTTTAAATTATCTTTCAGTATAATGCATGTTCTGGATAAATAAAGTTAAAGACTGCACATTTTATTTTCTTGTATAATTTGATTTGGTTAATTTTACTTTACTGAAATTTAGTTCAGATTTTTTTTTGTTTTTATTTAGCTTTTTGTGTTTGTTTGTTTGTTGTTAGTTGCCTTACTATAATCATTTTCTCCTAAATTCCATTTCTGTCATTTTCCTTCCATTTTTGTTATCTCATTATATCTCCATTTTGAATACTATTTACCATAGCTCATTCCCCATTCCTTGGGTGTGTCATCAAGTTGCTCACAAAATCACTCTTAAAACAATTTTCAATCAACTCTTCACTACGCCCTTCTAAAAAAAAATACATTATTATTATCTAATTTTTAGGAAAGAAATTACGTGGTTCAAATTTCTTTTAGTCAGCATAATAATCCTTTTTAGTTGTTACAAATATTTTTCAATATTTTAGTGGCACAGAGAGATTAAAAACTTACCAAAGATCACACAGTTAGTAAGTGATAGAGCAAGAATTCGAACTCCCAACCCTGTGCATTAATTTACTGGGCTATCCTCCTCTAACAATCCAACTCCCACCATGAAGTGAAAGACAGGCACAATAAAGTATCAAGCAGACAACCATGCCATCCCATTCTTGAAACAGCAACTTCATTTAAGGTTTAGAAATCCCTGAACTTCACAAGTAAGGGCCCATCACTCTAGCTCAATAGAAAGAAACACAGTGGTGGGGACCAAAGTCATGCACAGGAAAGTCTCCTCCGTACTCAACAAAAGAAATCACAAAAGACCTTGCAGCCAAAGCTAGTCTAGCATACGGTTGGTACTCAGCAAGTTTGTTGAACGGGGGCTACTTTCCCAGCTTCTGTGCCAGTTCTGTTTATGCAAAAGAGTCAAATCAAGCTTCCACAAGAAATGCACTTTCTAAATGAACTTTGGACTTTCTAAATGAGCGTCTTATGTTCCAAGAAGCTTTAGTTCAGGGAGGTGATATAATGGGGTGTCATAGTCTCCTAGAAAGAAAACTGGATCAAGAGTAAAAAAAATGGCTTTGAATCATTGTTCTATCTCAGTGCTTTAATTTCTTAATTTGGAAAATAGTTGTATTTTTCACAGGATACTAAGATTCCAACATAATTGTGTTAGGTAAAAAGCATTCTGTGTATGGTAATAAGTTATACAAGTACAAAAAGTCAATATCAGTATAAAACTTCTAGACGATAACAAAGGAGAAAATCTAGATGACCTTTAGTCAGGAAAAGATATTTTAAATACAATAGAGAAGGCGCAATCCATGAATAAAAGAATTAATATGCTGGACTTCATTAAAATTAAAAGTTTCCACTCTGCACAAAACAATGTCAAGATAATGAGAAGATGAGCCATAGACTAGGAGAAAACATTGCAAAAGAAACATTTGATAAAGAACTGTTATTCAAAATAAGCAAAGAACTCAAATTTCAACAAGAAGAAAACATCCCAGTTTAAAAACTGGGCCAAAGACCCGAACAAACACCTCACTAAAGAAGATATGCTGGTGGCAAATAAGCATATTAGAAGATGTTTCCACTACATGTCATGAGGGAGATGCAAATTAAAACAATGAGATACCACTCTATACCTATTAGAATGACCAAAATTAAGAAAACTAACAACACCAAATACTGGTAGGAATGTGGAACAACAGAAACTGTCATTCACTGTTGGTGAGAATGCAGAATGGTACAGACATGTTGGAAGATTGGCTATTTCTTACAAAATTAAGCATATGCTTATCATACAATCCAGTAATCAAGCTCCTTGCTATTTGTCCAAAGGAACTGAAAACTTGTCTCCATACAAAAACCTACACAATGATGTGTACAGTAGCTTTATAACCACCAAACTTGGAAGCAAACAACACATCCTTCGGCAAGTAAATGTACAAATAATCATTCTGGATGTGATCCATCCAAGCAATGAAATATTATTCCGTGCTAAAAAGAAATGAGCTATCAAGTAATGAAGAGACATGGAGGACACTTAAATGCATATTGTTAAGTGAAAAAGCTGATCTGGAAAGGCTATATGCTGTATAATCACAACTGCATGACATTCTGGGAAAAGCTAATCTACTACGAAGATAGTAAAAAGAATAGTGGTTGCCAGTGGTTAAGGGGAAGGGAAGGACAAATATGTGGAGCAGAGAGGATTTTTAGGTCAATGAAACTACTCTCTATGACGTTGTAATGTAGCGTACATGCCATTATAAATTTGTCCAGACCCATAAATACACAGCGCTAAGCATGAACCCTAATGTAAACTATAGATTTGGGTGATGATGATGTATCAATGTAGGTTTATCAGCTGTAACAAATGTACCACTCTGATAGGGGATGTTGATCATGTGGGTGTGGGATATGTGGGAAATTTCTGTATCTTCCTCTTAATTTTGCTGTGTATCGAAAACTGCTCTAAAAGATAAACTCTATTAGAAAATCAATATCATTACTAGTAATTAAGTTAACTTAGTCAATAAATATTATGGTTAACTATTCTCATCGTTTCTCTAATATGTCAGATATCAAATTCATACTATGAGGAGGCAGATATATACACTTATGATTTATAAATATTCCATTATCAAATATGCAACATTTGCCTATTTTTCATTTGGAAAAATCTGTATCACTGCTAAGTGTTCATATCCAAAGCTCAGGGAGCAGAGATGGTTTCATGTGACCTGGACAGTCATACAGGGCTCCAGGCTTAGAAGGACTTGTGCCTGATTTAATGTTCTGCTATCTCCATTTTGAAAGTCTAGTTAGTATTTGAACAAGTGGAGGATTTTGAGGAAAAGTTGGGCTTCACAGAGAAGCTCCTGTTCCTCTGCATAGGAAGAGGGGCTCAACTGTACCTGGTTACAGCACCGAATCAGAATGTTAGGAACCTTGCTATCATTCAGACCCATTTTATTTCAGTTGAAGAAACTGAGGCCTCCGTCATTTTTCAACTTGCCCAAGGTCCCCAGCTCATCAGCGGTGTGTTCTCTACATTCTGTCGAATCAATGACTTACCCTGGAACATGAGCAGATGTTGTTGCCAGACTGGCTTTGTGTGTCCCAGATCACAGATGTCTCTTTCATAATAAACATCTCTCTCTACTGTTCTGTGGGTCACAGCTCCATTTATTTAGTAAGCCGTTTACCTTTACCAAAAGCCCCTGAAATTAGTAACTATGAAATGGGCTGATCCTTATATAAACCTGAGTGTTATTGTTTCTTTTTTTTTTCTATTTATCCTCAATATCGACAGCTTGCTGGTGAAATGTACCTGAGAATAACCTTCAGATAAATGCTGTGGGCTCTGCATTGATGTTGCTGATTTGGAACACATTTGATGTGCTGCATTATTTATCTATTAAAATGTTTCTGAAGGAAAAGGACTCATTGATAGATAATGTCTTGTTTACAAGCATGTCCTTGGGCATTAGACACTGCAGTTTCATTACTGACAGTAAATCTCACTTGCATTGGCAAAGCATTGAAATGCCGTCTGCTACAATCATTACTTTATGTTCATTGCATACAAATCAGAATGAATTCTGAATGCAAATCAAGTTATGTGATTCAAGCTTTTGCAGTTCATATAAAAATGAAGCATATGTGTCAGGAGGCGAAAGTTAGCCATACTAAATGAACGCAGAAAAATTGAGGTCTGTGTGAGAACTAGTCAACATCTACCTCCCTTCTAAGTGTCACACTCAACATAGCTATTGCATTTTTTGGTATTTTTCTTTTACCAGTCTTTCAGTTGCTGCCAGAATGATTAGAGTGTGCATTCTTAAGTTATTCTAATTCACCTTGAATTAATATATCAATTGATATATAATGTAAGAACCTGTCGAAAGTGTAATTTCATTTACAGACCTCACAATCCTTTTGCTTTTGTTTAATGTATGCTTAGTCAGGTTATAAACTCCACAACACATTATCATGAACTTAAGTATGAATGTTCAGTTAACTTTAAATGGTTTCTATCTAGTATCATTTCCCTTCAGTCTAAAAAAATTACATTTTAGCACAGATAATATTTTAGACCAGTCAGCAACAAATTTTCTTGTTTTATTTATCTGAAAATGTTTTTATTGTGCCTTCATTTTTTAAAAATATGATTTTGTTTAATATAGAACTTTAGATTGATAGGGGTTTTTTTTCCCCCCAGCACTTGAAAGATATAGTTTCATTTCTGTCTAGCCTCAATTATTTCCAATGATGTGAACTATCTTAAAAATGTTTTATCATTTTTATCCAGTATAGAATATTTCTTTTTTCTCTGGCTGACTTTAAGATTTTCTTTTAACCTTTGGACTTCAGCAGATGGGCCTAGGTGTGGTTTTCTTTATAGTCATTGACAGAGATTCTTGGATCTGTACATTACTGTTTTAGACCAAATTTGAAAATTTTTCAGTCAAAGTTTCTTCAACTATTTTTTCTTCTTCATTTTCTCTCTTCTTTCTGTGAAGAATTATGATTAAAATTGTGTTAGACCGTTTTATACCATCCCTTAGATCATTTTGGATTTGTTCATTTTAAAACTCTTTTTTCTCATTGTGCCTCATTTTAGATGATTTCTGCTGATTTATCAGCAAATACATTATTTCTTCTGTTGTGTTCAGTCTGCCATTAGTTTCATCCAATGATTATTATTATTATTTTAGCTTTCATATTTTTCAATTCTTGGGTTTCCATTTTCTTTTATGTTTTTCTTGTTTCCTCAAATTCTTCATTTCTTTATTATTGTATCTATCTTTTCCTATAGACTCTATACATACTTATGAAAGCTAATTTAAAGTACTCATCTGCTAATTCCAATATCAATATTTTTATAGGTCTATTTATATTAGATCATTTTTTCTTGACTATGTCTAGTAATTCTTAATTAGAGAGTGATATTGTGGATGTTTAATTTAAAAATTTTAGAATCTGTTGTCTTCCATTAACTTAAAAAGAAACCTCAGCAAAAGCGTAAATTACAAACAGAATTTCATTCCTTGAAGTACACCTTCAAGAGATGTTTTTCATGAGGTAGATATGAAAGGTAAGAATTGCTTGGCTAAGTAAAGGAGCTGTTTTGTCATGATGTTTATTTTATTGTTATTAAACCTTAATCTCCTATCATGTTCCAAGGCATTATGTGAGTGTTTAATCAAAGAAGTTAGGTTGTCCTCCAGAATTGGCTCTCTCCTAAAGCTCAAAACCAATTGCACCCACCCAGGAGAAGCTCCATGGACTGCCCTAAGTTCAAAGTAATTTTTGGCAATTTTTTTTTTAATATTTAGAATTTTTTTTCAATTATAGTTGACATACAATATTATATTAGTTTTCAGTGTACCACACAGTAATTAGACATTTATATAACTTACAAAATGATCACCCTGAAAAATCTAGTACCCATCTGACACCATACATAAAACAGAAACAAACTTATAGATATAGAAATCATTTTGATGGTTGCCAGATGTGAGGGGGGTTGGGGATAAAGGTGAAAAAAGAGGAAAGGATTAAGAAGTACAAATCAATAGTTACAAAATAGTCATGGGGATTTAAAGTATACCATAAGGAATATAGTAAATAATATTTGGAGCAATTTTTTAGTGATTTTTCAGAGAAGTCCTAGTGACACTATATTCTAGGAGAGGTTATCCTGTCTCTTCCACTAGATTGATAAGAACAGGTATCATACACAAAAATATCTGTTGTCTGCCTTTGAAAAGTATTGAGTTTTGTATTAGCAGGCAGTTATATTACTGGTGAATCATCCTGACCAATTTGAGATTTGATTCATGTTTCGTGATGATGTGCTTATTTTAGTTATACCCTGAGTTCTTAGGACAAATATCTCAATCTGGATACATAGTATTTATTCCTAAGGGGTAGTTCTTACAGGTTTTCAGTGGAAGGTTCAACGTGTTTATCAACATTCTCTAACTTGATAGGACTAAAATTTCAAACTTTACCTCTTAGCAACTGGAAGGAGTAGAAATCTCAGCTAAGCTTTTTTACCCTCCAGCTTTTGTTTTCTCCTTGGGCTCTTTGGAGAGTTCTCCAGAACACATGCAACACATGTGCAGATCAAAGATCAAGTAAGGATTTGGGGGGAGTTTACATCATATTTTGCAGCTCTTTCTTCTATTTCTCGGACTTTTCTAGTACTTCTTCCTTCGCTTTTCAGCTACTGTGGCTTTTTAAAAATCTTTTTATATTTATGACTCTCGGGCTAATAGGACTTCGACTTTCTGCCCCAATACTAGCCACCTGAGAGATGTGATTTGAGAAGTACTAGTGGAAGAAAAGACTGACAAATGTGAATCTAAATTAGTGTAGTTCCCTTGCTTTAAGGGTTGGATGCCCTCTAACTCTGTCTGCTTTTGGTTGCTTTCCACTGACCTGAATTTTTTTTAATTTTCCCAGAATTTATATTTATTATCAGAAGAATGGTTCATTTTATATAAGCTCTTCTGCAATTACTAAGACCAGAGTGTCTCAATCAGATGGATTTTTAAACATGTGTTACTTTATATTGAATTTTATTTTAAAATAAATAAAAAGAGGCCATGTGATCCTCTCTCCAAATGAAAACCAGTATTTACTCTGTACCCAGTTTATTTTATAAATTTTTAACATACATTAACTTCTTTAATTCTCATAACGGCCCTATGAAGTAGATTTTTTTTTTTACACATGAGAAAACAAAGGCCCAGAATTTTAGATAGCTTGTGTACTAAGTTCACAGAGTAAATAATTAACTTGAGTTACTTCAGGGTTCATGATTTCAGCACTAGCCTTTTGTTCCAGAAAATTGAGATGGCTCTGCATTTATGATGAGTGAACTGTCTCCCATATTGGTTTATAAACCCCTTCATTGGGATACCTTACTATGGCTTCTATTCACCAACACACATCAGTATAGTCTTGTTGGTAAACATCCAGTGTCTGAGCCTTTTATCTCTCATATGAATGAGAAAAAATAATGTGCTCTAAAATTCATATTAGAAAACAAAGTAAGCTCCAAAATTTGAGTTATTAAAATCTTTCATCTTTAGCTTACCTATTTGCAAGAATAGAATGCTATATCATTTATAAATTTATAAATTAAGTGAAGCTGATATAAGGAAAACTCATAAAATAACTGAATTCCACTTCTATCCAAAATTAATTGAAAGAAAAAAAATCAGTGTTCATACACTGACACAGGAATTTTGAATAGAAGACTAGAGAATTATACTAATTAAAAGAGTAATGGTCCATGTCATTTGAAGAGTGGGAGCCTCACTGAACTTTAAAAAAGAAGACAGAAAAGACAAAAAATTATGGCTGGTTTAATTCTATAGATTTAAAATGTACCTGATGACTTACTATAATTAAACCTTTAAATAGTATTTGCGAAGTCTCTTAAAAACAACTCACTTTTAGAAGAAATACATACTAACAGAGACAGAATCTTATCAACACCAGTCATATTTGTGGAAAGAGAGATGCAGTTTTCAGGGTAAGTTCCAGTCTTTAGGAAGTGTGGTGGGTGTCTGATTTCTACTTGCCAAGAATGAGTTCTCCTTACACCAATAGCATCTTTTTGTGCAACTTCTCCTCTTTTATTCTTTACCCATATTATCAGACATGTCTGCCCCAAGCCTTGCTCTGGCCATTTTACCCAGGTCTGATCAGCTCACCTCCTGATCAATGTAATTGATTTGGGAATGAGCTTGATGCTCAAATAAACTGAAAGAGACACAATCCTGGGAATCTGAATGAAACAATTGGTAAGGTGAAACTTTCTTTCATTGAAGTAGATGGTGTAATATAAACTCAGTACTCGTGATGGCCATTTTGCCACCTCTTGGGGAGAGCCTGCTTGAGAATAAAAAATCGATGCTAAGAAACAGATAAGGACAGAATCCTGACAACTTCATTCAAACTCACGTCCAGCAACTCTGATAGATATATCTAAGCTTTCAGTTATTTGAACTTTTTAATTGTCCTTTGGACATTTTTAGTTGAGTTGGTGTTATAGACTGAATGTTTGTATTCCCTCAAAATTTTCATGTTAAAGCCCTAACCCTCAATAGGGCTGAATTTGAAAGTGGAGCCTCTAAGGAAGTAATAAAGGTTAAATGAGGTCATAAAAGTGGAACCCTGATACAACAGGATTGATGTCCTTATAAGAAGAGACATCAGAAAGAGCCCTCTCTCCCTGCCTCTCCCCACCTCACTCTTTTCTCCCCTCCAGACCTTGTGAGCACAAACCAAGGAAAGACTATGTGGGGACACAGTGAGAAGGCGGCTGTCTAAAGCCAGGGAGTCCTCACGGAAAATTGCATTTACTGGGATCTCTAGCCTCAGAACTGTGAGAAAATAAATGTGCACTGTTTAAGCCCCTTGGTCTGTGGTATTGTGTTATGGCAGCCTGAGTTGACTAATACAGTCAGAGTGACTTAAAACTATGAGCCCTGTGTAATAGAGGAAGGGAGGGTCAAAAGGAACATTTGTATAGTGACTCTGTCATGCAAATTCACTTTACTGACAACACTTTCCTTCAGTTAAAACTCAAGTGACTTCAAAGAACCCATACTGGGATCATCAAGAGACCCCACTGAGACTGAACATTCACTGCGCCAATAAAAGCATCTTAAATGCACTTAAAAATTTTTCCTTTTACCTTTCCAAGTAGCTCACTGGCAAAAATCAAGACATCAATTAATCTTAAAGAGCTGTCCAATCAGATGATTGGCATCAATTATTCATTTAACTGCATATGGGTTAAGCTTAGTCTAATTACATTTCCCTCAAACCAGAGCCAATTCACATTAGGCCATTCAAGATTATTTCAACTTGACACAAGAAGATAATACTGAAAATGGTGATAAAGAATTCTCTACTGTAGTATAAGCATTCAGATGGTTTTTATTCAATTTTGTAAGTTCTAAAACTCAAAAGAACAAAGCTAACCATTTAGCTCATGTATTCCTTTCTATCTGGTGAGGCATTAATAAAAAGAAAGATTGATATGATAATTAAATACTTGGTGAAATAAATAAACAAACAAGTAAATAACAAATAAATGTGTGTGCGTGTCCTTGAATGACACTCTTTCTCACCCCCAAATTCTGATAAACCCTAATGAGGAAGGGTAAAGATGTATTGCTTGCAAGAGTCTCAAATATTGTTTTTCATCCTCCATCACTACCAATAGCATATTGTCCAAGTGAGGACTTTTGCTTTAAAGAAAATGGAATTTAATAGGTTAAACTGAGTCTCAGTTTCACTACAAACAGAAACTTTATCTCATAATCCAACCCATAAAACACATGCCAAACTAAGCCCTCAGTAAATGCTAAAACCACTTTTAACCTATTGGAAAGATAGGTGCATTCCCCTAACACACCTTTGATTATTGTTACTGCACAATGCCCACCACACAAGATCATTGTTGTAGGTTCAAATAAACACTCAGACCCATAAGACTATCAGGCCACACCTGGCATCAAATCCATTTGGAGAAACAGTTCTCAAACTTGAACGTGCATCTGAATCACCTGAAGGGATTGTTAAAAAAGATTTCAGCTCCCCATCCCTCCCTTTCCACCTGGGTTTCTAATTCGATAATCCTGAGGTGATGCCCAGAATCTGAATTGTATCATGTTCCCTAGGGATAATGGCCATGCTGGACAGGGAAACCAAATTTTGAGAACCACTGACTAAGAAGCTTTACTACAGGAGACACAGCTTGTTAGCAGAAAGACATCAAGTGTTTCACCTCCTGGGGGAGTCCTTGTAGTAGTTCAGGGGCTAAAAGAGTCACATCTGGCAGGTATGAGAAGTACCTTGGTTTAAAAACCACACACTTCATATCTTTTTAAAATAAGTGCATGGGCGTAGCTTCCCAAAAGGCATATGTTGATACTCAAGTTGCAATCTGAGGCCAAAATTATGGCTTCCCATCAGGCACTTATAGATCTCCCAGTTTAGGTGCAGTACCAATTAGAGGCCAATTTTACAGTATTGCCTAGTAACAAAGTTGATCCAAACCATCTTTGCAAGTTTCCAGGAAAACAGAGCTAGGAAGACAAGTAAAGACCAAATTTTCTTTTCATGCAGAAGGGGAGAGAATTGTTTTTTTCACCTTTTGCTACTACATACAGATCTATATTCATATTATATGCCTATTTTTAAAGCTGAATAAGAATAAAAATTTAATTATGTCAGAAACTTTCTCAATTTTTCATTCTTGGTTGGAGCAATCACACCAATAAAAGAATAATGTGGCTTACAAACTATCATTCAGAGTTGAAGGACAGATAAAAAACTTCTCAGACCGAAAAAAGCTAAAGGAGTTCATAACCACCAAGCCAGCATTATAGGAAATGTTGGAGAGACTTCTTTAAGAAAAAAAATTGTGTCAAAAATATAAATAAAGAATGGTAATAACTAACGACATGTCTATCAAGCTCTTCAAATGATAAAGAATTAAGTGCCCTGATCAAAAGGTGGGGTGGCTGAATGGATAAGAAAATAATACCTTTGCATATGCTGCCTAAAAGAGACTCACTTCAGATTAATAGACGCACACAGACTAAAAGTAAAGGGATGGAAAACGATATTGTCTGATGGACCTAGAAGGTATTGTACTGAATGAAGTAAATCAGAGAATGACAAATACCATATGATTTCACGTACATGTGGAATCTAAAGAACAAAGCAAGCAAACAAACAAAAAAAAACCGAAACAAACTCATAGATACAGAGAATTTTGAGGGTAGCCAGAAAGGAGGGGGGTTAGGGAGGTCATTGAAAAAGGAGAAAGGGATTGAGAAGTACAAATGTGTAGTTACAGAATAGTCATGGAGATACAAAGTATAGCATAAAGAATATAGTCAATAATATCGTAATAAATTTGTAAGGGGCAGAGAGGTACTAGATTTATCGGGGTGATCACTTTGTAAGTCGTATAGATCTCTAAGCACTATACTGTATACCTGAAACTAATATAATGTTGTATGCCAACTATAACTGAAAAAGAAAAAGTTTTACTAAAGAAAAATACTGATGCTTCGTCTTCACTCTCTGAAAGTATTATTTAATTGGTTTCTGAAGTAGAGTCTAGGTGTTGCAGTTTCTAAATGCTCCCCAGATGATTCTAAAATGCAGATAAATTGAAGAGCCACTGTTATAAGTGATGTTAGAGATCAGACTTAGAAGTAATGTGCAAGAGAAATCAAGTTAGTGAAAAGCTTAATATAAATGAAACGTGTGAGTTGCTTGTCTCATATCAAAGTTCTTGAGCTATATTATTATTGTTGTTGTTGTTGTTAATAGAATAAGAAGAATATACAGATATCTCAAAACAAAACTGTTTTATAAATACTATGATGTCCATTTTTTT
This sequence comes from Rousettus aegyptiacus, assembly GCF_014176215.1. Classification (NCBI taxonomy): domain Eukaryota; kingdom Metazoa; phylum Chordata; class Mammalia; order Chiroptera; family Pteropodidae; genus Rousettus; species Rousettus aegyptiacus. The sequence goes on along the minus strand of NW_023416293.1, from coordinate 21,234,356 downwards.
TGATGAGAAAGCAAAACTAAAACTGAGAGGCAACGTAACTTGCTCAAGGTCATACAGCTAAAGGATAGAGCTACAATTTGACCAATAGTCTGGCTGGCTCCATACTTCACACTCTCAACTCTAAGCAATTATACCTCCTACTAATGTAAAGAAAATGTCCTTAACAAAATAAGTAAGAACATCACTGTACGATACACTGGAATATGACATTCTCTTCCAGCAAATTTGTATTCAGAAAGGTGTATTCAGAAAGGTTGTTAGAGAGTCTGGAAGCAGGTGCTACAAAGAATAGATGAAAAGAAGATGGAAGACTAAACTTTGACCCAAAAAAGGCAAAATTAAGTTAATAAATGGAGAAGAAAAAAATGATTCGAGAAAGAGCACATGACAGCGCCTTAAAATATTGTACAAGTTGTCATGTGAAAGAGGTAATATGCTTATCATCAAGTAAAATAAGTTTATTCTGTTTTTCACCAGAAGGTTAAATCAGGATCATAAGTTAGATGTTGAAAAATAGTAAGTTCTGATTGACGTAAAGATTTTCCAATAATTACGCTATTCTAAAAAGAACCAGCAAAGTTGCTAGGAGAATTTAATAAGAAAATACCACATTTTGTAAAAGCAACAAAATTGGGGGTATTTTTGTTTCTATAATCACAATTCTGAGGTGTCATCATTGAAATGTTCAAGTAGATACTGAAATTGTGGTTCTACACTGGAAGAGAATAAGACAGAAGGTAACTAAGGCCCAATCCAATCCTAAGATTCTATCTTTACATATCTTGGGCTCCCCAAAAAAAGATATGTTGTGAAATGCCTTGTCTATGATTGATGAGCAAAACATACACTCTATATTCGTATAAGTATATGGATTCTAAAGCCATTTGAAGGATATGCAGTCTCTCTCTTCCTGTCACTAGAGAAATTCACAGCAATAATTTGGTCAATTACAGCTTGATAAAGACTTAATATGAGGCTAACTCTGAAATAGCCACCTTATCTGAATATAAATACCACAAATCTATCATCGGATAAAATACTTCCTAAAATAAAATGAAGCCCATGTCTTTCCTCTTTAGCAGCTACCGCAGTCAGTCATTCCCTTTAGTTTCTTGAGTCTGTGCTTTGTCTCATCTTCTCCATGGCAAACTTTTCCAAACAGGCCCACTACAATTTGAGTTTCTCATTGTGTATAGCAGCATGACTGAGGCATGATATTTTCAATATAAGTTTGATCTGGAAATGACCTAGATGAAAAGAAAAGTTGTTTATGGTTCTGTACACAGAGCATAGTAGAGAACTAAGGAAAATGTGCAATTTGGGAAAAAATACATTTTAGATAGGTTCCTATAATTCAAGAAAAAGTAAAAGAATTGAGCTTACATGACCTAAATAATTCATGTTCTCCAAAAAAGGCATGTACAGATATATCATCTTAAGTTATAATATACGTGGCTTCATTGCTGATACCATAGAACTTTAACAAATCTTCAAATTCAATGTTCAGCTTCCTCTCTCATAAAATGGGACAGGCCACCTGGGGCAGGGAGGATTCCTCTCAAGTTTACTGCTATATCCCCAGCACCTGGCACATAGTATCTGCTCCACAAATATTGATGAGTGAATGAATTAATGAATGTGCAAGGCTTTGGATGTGAAATGTCTGAAGATCCTTTTAGAGATAGTATAGGCCTTCAGTGACTATGATATTTCCACCAAGATTCTTTTTAAGCATATGACTTATTTAGCATCTTAAAGTTCATGTTGACAAAGAGGGTGAAAGAATGAATACTTCCCTGAGCTCAGTTATTTCTGACTTGTTAGGTAGAGATATCTATAGTGATAACAGTCTAGCCTGAGCGAGATATAAACAGGAGCTGTATGCCAACTTTCCAATTGCAGTTTCCATGTCAAGTTGGCTCTGTTTTGCTGTCACTGAGAAAAGATTGCCATTTAATGGTAGTGAGAGTAAAAGAAAGTTGATCCTTTGGACTAAATATCTGAAACATCTTCAAGGGTGCTGATATTTGTAACAACACTTATAACTAGGGCCAGGAGGCAGAAGAATTTTCACATGATCAAGAGGGCACTGTTTCATCCACAAGGCAGTCCAGTGGGTAGTGATGGAGGTGCAAAGACCCTAAGTCCCTTAAAATTTCCTAACACACTCACCTGTAAAAGAACAGAAAGGCATTAGCCAAATAAAGAACTTTCCTCTAAAAAGAGAGCGCAAGGATATCCATTTTATTCTCTAGGTGAGAAACACAAATCAAATATTTCACAGAAATATTAAACCCTTCTTCAAAATGTATGAAACAATGAGTTTCTTATGAGTGCAGGATGCAAGTACCCCTAAAGGGTACTGGTGGAGGCTAGCGCCCTTTTTTTCTTCTATCACGCTTGGGAGAAGGAAAGTCTCACAGAGTCTGATGGTCAGGCTGAGACAATGATTGCTCTATCTCAATCTAAAGGATTAAGAAAGTTTCCCATTCTTTATCCCTCCAGTGAAACTTTTCTGAGCAGCTATTAGTGGCCAGGAAGTATACGAGGCATGGAAGATATAATGAGTTAGACTGCCTTGGAGCTTAGACAAAAGTTAAAGGTAATCAACCATGTATTATTAAATTACAATTGTGACAAATATGAAAAATAAGGTGCTAGGAATTATTTATTTAGGTAAATTTGACCTAGTTACTTCAATGATGAGGTAACATTGACCTAACACTGAAGGATAAACAGGAATTGATCAGAAAAATCCATCATCACCTGAATAGAAATAGCAAATAATTATTTCTCAAAACTCTTTACATTAACAATTTATTCTGCATGTAGTTTGCTGTTTTTTGTGGGATTTTTTGCTTCTTTTTTTTTAATTTTGAGATTTGAAAAGTTTCGGAAACCACGTTATGATTGAAATAGGTTTTATTTGCCCAAATGACTTCATAAAAGATTGTCATAATCTTCTTTTGTTACTTATGCGTACCTTGTGATGCATGAGAACACACGTGGCTTTCGCTTTCAGAAGCCAGACAGGAATCCGACTGCCTCGATGACTGTGCATGGACAATATGAAGGTCAGCTCTGGTGACGGATTCCAAGGGTATTAAAATTCACTTACATTGGCTGGGGAAAAGTTGTCTAAGGAGGGGTCTACCATGTGTAGGGATATATCCATGTGCACATTTGCAATGAGGGAACATGACAGCTGTAGGGAATGGCACAGACGAGAGGTCACAGAGATGCAAGAGACTGACCAGGCTGCCCGGCCAGCAAATGGCAACGGCTCAGGGTTTTGCACATTGGAATGTGATGAAATCCATCTCAGGTAAAAAAGAGTCAGGGTCAAAAATTTTTGGTAGAAAAGGTGAGATCTGTTATGTAGGAGGCAATTGGTGTGGAGCCTGAAAGCCCACAACAAATAAAAGAGTTTTATTTGACTCCATTATACAAAAGGCCAGATTTGGGGGTCAATAAAAGATATATGTCAAATTAAAGGTACAGGCAATTCTTAGCACTTGATTTGATTAACCGGGTAGCCTAGAGAATCTTCTACTTTGCTTGGAACTCTATTATTATTATTTTTAATTATTTTATTTTATAATTTTATATTTTATTTTATTTTATTATTTTATTTTAGACAGTATTTAGAAAACACCATTGTGGGTAATTAGCATCCACTACCGTTTTTCTTTGCTATGCCCATTTCTACTTGCTGATAAAGCCAGAACAGATGGTCTCTTGACTCCTCGTTCAGACCTTGCTCTCAGCAGCACTGTCCTCACATACTGTAGTTCTAGTCAAGCAAGCACATGGCAACCAGAATGTTTCTGAGAAAATTAACTCAGGAAGCAGACAATGGGAAACTTCCCACAGTAGCGAATTCTTTAAACCTCTTCTCTGACCTTTGAATTCTTGGCAGCCGCAAGCTCTGTTCCAGCCAAGAACTCTCACGCATGCAGTTTCCACATCTACTAGCCCCCGTTAAGAGGTCACACATCCTCTGCACACAGTCATCGATGCCATTTGTGTGTGGCCACGAGCTGGCTGAAAGCTCTCCGAAACTGCCTTCCAAGCTAATTGAGCTGCTCTAAATATTTGAAGAGACTGAAATGGAATTCCACCAAAGATGGTTTAATAAAATATTTAAAGAGCTTTTTTCTAACAGTGTAGTAGGCCACTTCCTCCTTTCCTCCTCCACAGGGAAATTTGTATCTTCTCAGTTTATGATCAGAATTGAACCTGACTGGTCTCAGAAAACCCTACCCTCACCCTACCGTCGTCATAACAGAGATTGTGCAGGAGACATTTCTGGGAAATCATCAGAATTGCTTTCAAATAAATTTGCCAATGCAAGTCTTCAAATCCTGGGATTATTCATAAAACTTACCTATGAAGATAGAGATAATGAGCAAATAAAATAGCAATGGGCTTGGCCTCCTACCTCAAAACTAAAGGAATTAACTGTTTTAGAATACATTGTTGTGGATCTATAACAGGAAACAGATTATCTCTACAGTTCATTGTGAAGGGCTGCTGCTCAGGAGTCAGAATTTTGGCTAAAAGATGTTCAGCCTTCATCAGCTGACAAAACCAAAAACCTTCATACCTCCATATTCAAGGTTTTTTTCAATGCAGTCTACCATCTCTCTAATATTAGGCTGACTTTCTACCCCAAGTCCTCGCCTAATCATTCTTAGAAATTCTTACTTTATGTGAGTCCATGTAGTGAAAAAACATACCTAATTTTGGGACACACAACGTCACTTTTCTAGAAAGAATTTCTGGGCATGCCATAGAGCCATCACAAACCATGGGCCTGCCTGTGAGTCACATCTGTACTCCATGTGAGCACTGATATTGACCCCAAGACCTGTACAAGGCTTAAGCTTTTTCTGAGTCATTAAGTAAAATTAAATTATGTTTAATAAAGCCATAAGGTCAAATAACTTTTATTTTATTCTGATTCCTTAAAAATGAGTTGTCCTTGAGTTTGAATGGAAATCTTTCCATCAGTATAATGCATAACTAGAATTCACTCTTCTCCAACCACACTACATAAAGCAGCTTTGTATACAAACATTATCTATTCTTATTAATTTCCATTTCTTTATATTCTGGGAAACATTATTTCTCTCTCTTCTTTCTTCAGTAACTTTATTTATGAAATTAGATCACATTTTGTTATCTCCCTAGATGTCAATTCCTAGAAGGTATAGTTTATGGCCTGCAATATAAAGTCACCTGATCGGACTGCTTTGTGTTTGTCCCCAACTATCTCCCAGAGTTACTGTGAAGCAAAACATGATTCTATCACTGGAGTTCGAGAAAATCATCAAGAGGAAGACACTTCACATCTATAAAAATGTTATGGTAATAAATTAATTTTTTATTAGAACTAAAGAAGCTACTATTAATTTTCGTCAAATAGCCTGTTATGTTTTATGTCCTTGAAAGAGATAAATAAATAGATGATCTTTTGCTGTGTAAAATGCAAACATACTGGCAGAGTCTTCCCTATTTGATTTCAAGGGGCATTATGTCAAACTCTTGCCCAGTCATACAGTTTATTATATGAACTAATTAGCAAAATAGAAGCCATTTCAGATCTAGTTTTATTAAAGACAACTTGAGAAAGTTTTGCCTTAAGGAAAAAGACAAAGTGTAGAGAATTTAAGGAGTAGTAACTTTCTAGACTAGTCACTAAGGAAAACTAGAGAGGGTACTGACAACAAATAAAAGTATTAATAATCAGAGGTAAAAGCTGAAAAGATAAACAAGAATTTATTTAGCATTAAGTTGCTTCTTCATGTTCACTATTACTTGGCCCATAGACTTTCTTCCTCCTCCCTAGAACAAGCGAGGTGATGAGACCCAATCTGGGGGGAGCTAAAGGGCCTACTTGCGTCGTCAGACCCCTACCTTCTCCACACCTACACACGCACCTACCACAACATTCTTGCTAGTGAGGCATGCCCAGTCCTACTTTTCCGCCTGCTCACTTTCTCCTGGGTCGTTTTGATCCCTTGCACTATTAAATAGCCTTTCTCTCTTACAGAGCCATAATTACCACTTTCACCTGTCATCCAAATCTACATTTCTGATCCTTGGGCATTTCCCAAGCTGCTGCTACTAATAAATAATGATCACGATAATTGCAAATACTTAAACAATGCTCTGTGCCAGGAGCTGCTCAAAGCACATTACATGTATAAACGCCCTTCATCCTCACACAACATGTATGAATTCCTTTAATCCTAAAACAACTCCACGAAGTAAGGTCTAATGAAATGGGTCTATTACCCTCATTTTCTATATAAGGAAACAGATACTTTAGCTCCTCCCAATTTGGGTCCCTATCATTTTCCCCCCTGAACCAGTTAAATAAGCTTTTAACACGACTCTGCCTTGCAGTCAAATCACCTTCAAATCCACCCTCCACTGAATTGCCCTGATCCTCACCTGAACACAAGTCTTCAGTGTCTCCCTCCTATTTCATCACCTGAGGGTACGTATCAAAATTACCTGGGAGCATTTTCATAAAATAAATTCCTAAAATCTCACTCCAAATAGAGAATCATAACTGCCATGGTGGTGGCGAGGGATGGGAAGAGTCCGGACATGAATATATTTATAATAATATAGGAAAGATGCATGAAAACTACGTAAATTGGCCAAATATCAAACCAGGTTGTATTCAGAGTTTGCTATGTGCTTCTAGATGGGTGAACCTGACTACGCTTCTTTAAATTACACTATAGACCACTCTAATTCAGATCATCGTGTTTCGTTTTGAGAGTGTTCTTGAGGTTAATTTACATACCATAAAATTCACTCATTTCTGTGTACAATTCAATGATTTTTAGTAAACGTACAATATTGGACAACCCTAATCACAATCCGGTTTTAGAACATTTCTATATACCATAAAAGATTCTTCGTGTCTATTTGCAGTAAAGCCTGCTTCCAACCTCCAGCCCCAGGAACCTTCTGTCTACTTTATGTCTCTATAAATTTGCCTGTTCTGGCCATTTCAAATAAATATAATCTATTAAATCTGGCTTCTTTTACTTAGCACAGTGTTGTAATTTGTATCAGTAGTTTGGTCCTTTTTATTGCTGAAAACATTCTACTGTATGTATATACCCCATTTAGTTTAGTTGTTCACCATTTGATGAATATTTAGATCATTTGCATCTTTGACTACTATAATTCTGCTATGAGCATGTGGGTACATATATTCATGTGAACAGATATTTTTAATTCACTTAGGTAAATACATACGTGTAAAATTGTTGAGTCGCATTATAGTTCACATTTAACTTTTTGAGAAATGCCAAACTTTTCCAAAGTGGTTGAATTATTTGATATTACCACTAGTAATGCATGAGGGTTTCATTTTCTCCACATGCTCACTAATACTGGTAATCGTCTGTGTTTTTGATAATGGTCATTATAGTGGTAAGAAGGAGCATCCCATTGTGGTTTTAATTTGCAGTTCCCTAATGACAAATGGTGTTGAACATCTTTTCTTTTCATGTGCCTAATGGCTATTCATATATATGGTCTTTGGTGAAATTTCTATTCAGCTCTTTTCCCATTTTTTAAACGAAGTGCCTTATTATTGAGTTATAAGATTTCTCTGTATATTCTGAATACATGTTGTTATCAGACAAATGATTTTCAAATATATTTTTTTAAGCTGGGGCTTGCCTTTTCAGTTTCTTAGGTGTGTCTTTAGAAGAAAAAAAGTTTAATTTTGACAAAATCCAATTTATCAATTTAATTTCATGAATTATGTTTTTGGTACCATATCTAAAAACCTATTGCCAAACTCAAAATTACAAAGATTTTCTACTGTCTTTAAAGAAGTTTTATAATTTTAGCTCTTATATATATTCTATGATCTATTTTATGTTAACTTTTGTATGATGGAAGGCAAAGATCTAAACTCATGTGGATATCTAGTTGTCTCACTACTATTTGTTTAAAAAAAAATAGTCCTTGTCCCCTTTAATTTCCTTGACACCTTTGTTGCAAAAACAGTTGAACATAGATATAAGAATTTATTTTTGTATTTCTTAGTTCTGTTCCATTGATCTACATATATATTCTTAGCTAACACCACACTGTCTTATCAATGTAGGCTCATCATAGGCTTTGAATTGAGTAATGTAAGTTCTACAACTTCTTTCAAAATGGTTTGGCTATTCTGGTCCCTTCACATTTCCATATAAATTTTAGGATTAGCTCATCAATTAAAAAAAAAAAGCCTGTGGGGATTTAGAGATTGTGTTGAATCCATAGATCAAAAGGAAAATTACCATCTTAACCATATCGAGTCTTTCAATCACTAAACGTTTCATTTCTCTCCATTCATTTGATTTTTTCAATTTCTCTTGCCTATGTTTTCTAGTTTTAAGTGCACACATTTTGTACTTTTATGTTACATATATTCTTAGGTGTTTTAGGGATTTTTTGATGTTATTATGAATAAAATTGTGCTCTTATTTTTATCGTTGAATTGTTTATTGCTAGTATACAGAAACATAGTTTTGTAGACCACTGGTTTTTATGAAAGAATATCATATCTTTTTGCAGAATTCATATGATGGTATGAAAATATTTCCACAACACTGTCTCTACCTATTACTTTAGCATTATTTCCCATCATTCATAACTTAGTGTTTACTGACTTAACACCAAACTTTTGACAGCACTCTGCAACTTTAATATTTCTTGGTTAAATTTAACTTATACCTCAAGTCTACTTTATACATTACCTTATCCTAGAAAAGTTTCCTGATTTTTCTCTACTTCCCTTACCACTCACCTTCCACTGTGAAATGCATGTACCCATACACGTACACGGAGCCCCTCTTATGTGCACCTGAGATTCTAAAAATAGAGGTCTATTATTGTTTTTCTATATTGTATTTAATCAAATACTTACATGTATATCTTGAGGAACTGAGTCACTAAGTATAGAAAAGTTTGCTAGTTGTTCATTGATATTCATCTTCTCTTTCCAAAGCAATAGAACCCCTAAGTTTTCACTAGCCACCTAGCAAAAAACTAAAGACTACATCTTGTAGGCTCCCTTGCAGTTAGATGTAGCAGTCTGACAGTGTCATGGCCATTGAACAGCATGCTGTTCATGAGTTAGCTTTCAGAGATCTGCCCTAAAAAATAGCCAGTGTACATCTTTTTTCCTTTCCCTCTTTATCTCTTTCTTCTTTTTGCCAGCTAGAATTAGACCTAATAGCTGAAGCTATTCTTGAGCAGCCATCCTGACCATGAAGTGACACTGGGAACGGAAGCCTACACATGCTAAAGTAGAGTTCGGGTCTCCATACACTAGCCTGGATTGCTTATTTCTGGGCTTCCCATGATTTAAGCTGTCATTTCTCTGGGTCCCTGTTATCTATTGCCAAACAATCTAAACATATACACCACAGTTCATTCCATCCTCAGTAGCTAGTGTAGTGCCTACATATTTTAGATGCTTGATATCTGCTGATTTTCTGCAAAGGAGTAACAAAAGTGGGAGAAAAAACATAGAATATCAATTTCTAATCCCATGCTCCCCCATATAGTCACCAAATTTTTTCCCAGGGTGCTAAAATCTTAATATTTTAGGTGTACAATTTGGCCCTTAGAAGCCTCTCAGACTTTTAAATCTACTTTCTTTTCTAATTTCTTTGTTATGATACTAATAAGCTGTTTGGTTTCTTATGTAGCAGAAATAAGCAAATGTATTCAATGATTCTGTGGGTATTCAAGAGACAGAAGGCCTGTAATTGAATATAATAATAGAGCTCACAAAATCAGAATTGTTAGTCACAACAGCATGCAAGCTGTTAAACAATTGGATTCCGTAGATGAAAAACTGAGGTTCTGTGAGGCAGCATGGCTAATTCCGGGTCACACAAACACTAAATGACAGAGCCGATGTCAGAACTCGGATAGTGGACTTTGAACTTGATATTCTTTGACTCAGTTAAGTTCCTTTGATTGTAAAGCACAAACTGTCTAACTTAAGCAAAAAAGAAAATATGTTTCAAATCTTGAAATTTGCAAGATCACAAACTTGGAACAAACAGAAACCAGGCAGCTCTATAAGGTTTCCATGGCAATATCAGCTACAGGCTCATGTTGATTGTTGATGTGGCTAATGGAATGAATGAATAAACTTCAGCAGCGTTTACTGTTCTTTATTTTTCTCACTGTGGAAGATATCTCATTGTGGATGATATATATATCATTCCTCTTTTTCTTTCTTCCTTGCTGATTGAACCTGCTTCCCAGGACAGTGGCTGAGAATGCCAGATATCCATTATACTCATTTCTCTTAACTCTGTGTAGGAAAATGATGCATAAGGGGAAATCTCATGGGTAGTCTGGGAAGTATTTGTTTTCCGAGAGTGTTCTAGCTTCCTGGCTCGACAGCACTTTCTGTTTTTATGCCCTTGTGTGCCTATGCGAATATATAGTGAATACATAAAGTCTGCAGTTAAGGACCACGAGATGACAAACTAGAGAACAAAAAGCTGACCCTGTGAGGCTAAATGAAGGAAAAGGTGAAGTGCCTGAGTCCTCTACAATATTACTAAGCCACGAGCCCTCCACTCACTGACTTCCTCCCTCCAGATCTCTCTTTGTGTGAGATCATATATTTATTGCTTAAACCACTATAAGCTGGCTCATCTCCTGCTGTCAGCCGCAAAGCATCCCAACTGATATGTCACTCAGGATTTTAAGTCCATGAACAAAGGGTCTGGTGGGCCAACTGTGGATTGCGTGCCTGCCTCTGAGTGGAAATGTTCCATGAGAGGATTGATCCTGTGGAAGGAGCCACTGGGACACTCCAGCTTCATTAGTGTGAAGCCAAGCACCTGATTTGCCCTTCCACTGAGATGCTCTGGGAAAAGGGAGACGGAGGCAGAATACCTCCAGACCACTCAGTTCTCTAATATATATTTTTATATTGCTGGCATTTTAGAAATATAATTGAATAACTGAATGCATGACTATCATAAAACAAACTGGCTAGTGAACTAATATACACATTTAAAAATGTAAGGAATCAGTCCCCTTGTCTTTTCATGTGGAAGCTAATAAAAAGTGAAATGTATTCAGAAATGTTACATAATATGTAATTTCAAAATTCATGGTTTTTATTTTTCCTCAGTGTGTAGAGTTAGCCACAGAGCAAATTTATAGATATGAAATGACCCAGCTATGCCTCTCATGGATGCTAATTTCTCTTGTTAACACCTTGTCATTTAACCCCAAGTAAGGACACCTGTCACATGTATAGTTTGGCACTTAGTTTTTGATTTAATGTTTCTAGTTTATAAACACATTTGTAATAAACAAGACCTCCTATTTTATTAAACTACACGTATAATCTGCCATTAAGTTCACAAGCTAAGTCAGAGTAGTGCTGAGCATGGTTTGACTGGACAGAATACGAACAATCCAAGACTAAGTAAATTCAGCATTATTTACATGTCCAAGTTACATTCACTAAAGACTTTGGTTTGAATCTGAAGCTGACACAGGTGAAGACTTGAACACAGGGCTGAGCAGAAACCTACAGGAAGAAAATTTTTCATATATTAAGGGATCAACATACTCTACCTTCAACACATATAAAAGCCAGGAGCAAAACCCATTCCCAGTTAATGTCACAAAGAAAATCTCTCCTCTTTCTTCTTCAAAACTCTGCTTTGCTCGTTTTAGTTTATTATCCAGCATTGTCCATGGATAGCAGGCCAACGAAAATGTATATCAGCACTTATTAATGGTTTTTTGAGAAAGTAATTTAAGTACACAGGCAAGTGTTGGGTCAAAGCTGATTATGCAAAATAGAAAAGCAAAGTAAAATATGAAAAAAAAGTTTAACCAATAACCAAACTATAAAGACAATAAAATTGAAACAGTGATTTTTGCCACGTTCTTAATACAAAAATTAATGTTACATCTGGACCACAAAATTTTTAATCCCATGTCAGAATATTTTATTTAAAAGTATTTTATATTCAAAGAGCATAATTTAGGAAAAAAATAAAACTGAAGGTTCTACCAGAAGCAAAGAGGTGGGGTAAGGGGAGGGCAGTTAGCCAGTGCGGCTCCCCTTGTATCTGGTTTACATGTTGTTTCTAAATATTTTCTCATAATTTTTGATTACATATTTCACAGTATAAAAGCCGAGATTTTTTAATTTTTGAAAACCTAGTGATGATATATATTGAGTTGCTTTTATTTTCATCTTTAGTTATTAATGGGGTTACACATATCAATTTAGTACCCATTTTGTATTTTCGTTGTTCTTCTTGTTGTTAACCGTCTATTCACATGCTAGCCACATTTTTCTGTCCTGGTATTCTTTTTTATTATTCACTTATAAGCTTTCTTTAAGGACATTAAAATCAGACTGTTAAAAACAGGGCAAACTTTTTTTCTCTCTATTTTTAATTATATTGCATTGAGTTGTAAGAGTTCTTTGTATAGTTTAGTTAAAAGTGCTGTTTTGGACACATGCTTTGGTAAAAGTGTTTTCTAGTCTGTAGATTTTTTTTTCATCATCTTCACAGGATCTTTAACAGAGCAAACATTCTTATCTTTCATTAAGTCTAACTTCCTGACTTGTGCTTTTTGTGTTTCATGAGAAATAACTTTGTCAAATTTAAGGATGTTAAGATAACCTTTCGTAGGTTTTAGATTTTTATTTTTTAGCGTATTATTCTTTCAAGCCAATTTTTATAGATGGTACCAGATAAAATTTACATTTTTTTTTTGCATATGACTACCTAATTGTTACAGCATAATATGTTGAAAAGATTATTTTTCCCCCCACTGAATTGTCCTAGCATTTTTGTCAAAAATCATTAACCCTAAGTGTGTGGCCTATTTCTAAACTACTATTCCATTGCATTGATCTAATTGTCTATCTTTACACCAATAACACACCGTTTTGCTTATTTCATAAGTCCTAAAGTCAGCAGTATACATTCTTCAACTTTGACCTCTTTTTCTTAGTTATTTTGACAATTCTAGGCCTTTTTCATGTCTTCGATTTATCACTTTCTATCTAAAAAGCTCGCTAGAATTTTTATTGAGATTATATTAAATCTATAAATCTTTTGGAGGAGAAGTGAGATATTAATACTATTGTGTCTTCTGAATACATATATAACTTATGATTCAACAATATCTTCCAAGAAAAATGTCTTAGAAACTCTTGGACAACTGTACTAGGAGACACATACAAAGATGCTCCTAGTACAACTGCTTATAATAGAAAGATATTGCAAAATTTTCTTCATCAGTTGAGAGAATAAATGTACATAAATACATTATGAGATATAGCATGGTAGTTATCTATAAGTCAACTCATAAACATAATAATTAAATAATTAAATAGATAATTAAAATATAGATACGATATGATTCTATTAATATTACATTAAGAGATATGCAAAGTCAAACGTGTATTGTTTCAGAATGTAAATATATGTAGTAAAACTGTAAAGTACTAGAGAATTATAAGTACAAAACTTAGGATAAAGGTAACTTTTTAATGAAAGGGAAAGCAATAAACATGGGAGGGCTTCAGTTTTTTTTTTTAACCTTAATGTCAAATTCATGGGTGTTTATCAAAGTGTTATTCCATAAAAGGTACGTATATTTTTACACTACCCTTTTCTATTTCATATTCAATAAAAATTAACTTTTTTTAAGAAAAGAGGAAACAATTTTGTTGGAGGGGAAAATAAGGGTTAATTGAAACTTATACTAATGAAACAAGCCAAAAGCACTACCTGAGCCCGCTTGGGCTGCTATCGCAGAATATCATAGGCTGGCGTAAGAGCAACTGAAATTTATTTCTCAGAGTTCTGGATGCTGAGAAGTTCAAGATCAAGGCACCAACAGATTCAGTATCTAGTGAGAGCCAGCTTCTCGTCTGTCCACTACCTGTATCGTCACCTATGGAAAAGGCAAGGAAAGTCTGTGGTGTCTCCTTTACAAAGTCACCAAGCCCGTTCATGAGGACTCCACTCTCATGACCTAATCATATCCCAAACATTTCATGTTCTAATACCATCACATCGGGGATTAGAATGTCAACAGATCAGTTTTGGAGGACACAGCATCCAGTTCATAACAAACAATTCTTTTACTTTTAAAATTGTGTAATTGATTCTTTATTTATCCCTTTGTACTTTTTACCTATGAACTGCAAAATGATGCCCTAAATAATACTAGAGTCACCAATTTTAAACATTTTAATATTGGGGTTTTTTCACACCCTTCCCTGCAAAGTGACAAAAGTACTTTAAAAAGTGAGAATAAATGTTGTTTGGAGAAATACATCATGGAAGATAAAGCAGGCATTGCCTTCCTTTTATTCCTCTCCCACTGTTTTCCAGCCCTCTCTCCTGCAGGAATCATCATACCTATTTTTAATTATATTGCATTGAGTTGTAAGAGTTCTTTGGAGTAAGCACTGTGCCTTTATAGCATTAGACATTTTGACAAATGGCTGTTCCAGAGTGTTTCTACATCTGTCAGATTGTGTTTGTCATTTGTCAAGTAATAAATATAAAACTATAACTCAAAAGGAAAAAATAACTTGTTCAAACCCAGAAATATTGGTAGCATGAGGAAGTTCAACAACTGAGGAGGCTGAGCCCAGTGGCTATCTGGAAGGTCCTTTGAATAATGAGTGATTCTATTGTATTTGTTATTTTCCTATCTGTCTCTTTTGCTCGCCTCAAAGAGGGGGACTAGTCATACTCATCTTTGAACACCTAACACTTAATAATGGCTGTCAGTGTGTCCTTGAGTGATATTCTAACATCTGTCTACAAATTTTTCTTTAAAATAAACATGTTAAATAAATAAATAATAACATTAAAGCTAACTTTTATGATCTATTGTCAAACCTTGGTTTTGAGTCAAGTCATGAATCCTTTGAAAGTTTTTATACACTTTTATAACATTTTGGAGACAGTATTCAAATAACTATTTGGTACTAAAAATATACTGCTGTGACACAGATAAAAATTAATCCCTGGCTACGTTCAATTAATTTTTACATTTGATGATAATGAAAAAGTACTCAAAACATTCAACAACTGCCTTAGGCTTCAAAGACATTCTTCATTATTCAGTTATATCACTTTTATCATTGTAGTTCACCAAGATGAGAATCTCTGCCAAAATCTGTTTTACTATTATGCCCTCACTGTAGAGAATAAATGAATGGGAGGAAAAAGTAAAATAAAGAAGTAGTTTAAGGGTTAAGCACAGAAGGTTGACAGGAGAGAAGGAAGTCTTCCAGTCAAGGAATTATGCAGTTAGCAGAAGGCTCCAAGTTTTTCAAGAATGTATGCTCAAGTTATAAACATTTAGATCACCTGGAGGCAATATTTTTGCCACTTGAAGAGTTTAATTATTTGGAGTCTCTGTTAAGAGCAAAAAAACCCTCACCAGCCATACCCAGATTTGCATGGTGAGGCTACAGAGCATGGAACTACAGACATGATTTATAGTCCTTCACAAGCGAAGGCTGAGAATAGACCTTCTTTATTGATGACTGTGAAAGCAACTGGAACAGATGATGACAAGCTTCTAGCCAGAAAACAGAGCTCCTAGTTCTCAACAACTCATCATGCCCCTGGACCACACTCCACTGAACAATGCATTGTGGTTTTCTTTCATTGAGAAGCATCACTTTGTAATGTTTCATTACTGGGGCAACATGTCACATATAGTCCAGTGTGTTCTCAGTTCATCTAGAAGCTCTTTCCCAGAAAACTGTGAAGTTCTGCAATGTGCTGCCCTTTCTCCATGAGGAACACAGAACTCAGAGGGAGAGCAGGTTTTGAGACACTTAATCATCTCTTACCTGAGTTTGACCAAACCTAATCACTCCACACACACACACACACACACACACACACACGTAGTTCTGCAAATAAATTAATTGCAAATCCTTTGAGGGTAGATATGATGAAATTTTCACCTTCCTTAGACAAGACGCTGGAGTGATACATTCTTAAGGAAGGGAGAGATTATTCTGCATGGGTCTTGGACAGAAGATGGAGTCTGCTCTGCCACCCTCAAAGCACATTGTCTGTCTTATTCTTAGGATTTACTGTTTTGTTGAGTAATTAACAGAGCTCATTTTCTGAAATTCTAAGCTTTCCAGAAACTTGGGGAGAGCCTCTGTAGTAAACCAAATCAGAAATAAACCTTGAGATAGAATGCTGCAGTGATTAATTATTTTTCTTCCTAGTCTGAGCATCCGATCATTTTCTACCTAGTCTTGTCTCTATGTTTATTCAGTTTAGTTGAAGAATTTATAAAAATGAATAATATTGTTAGTAATAACTCTGCATGAGAATCAACTCTGCTGAAATCCCCACATATAGCAGCCTAGAAACTTCTGAGCTGGTAAGTCATCCTGTCTAATAGTCCCATCATCATTTGTTTCAAAGATGAAGAAATTAGGCCTTGTAGAGGAAAGATGACTGTTAAGATCTTGTCTAAACCTGAGGGTATAAAATCTTAAGAAATAGTTTGCTGAAGTTCTCACTATTCTTCTAAATAAGTAAACAATATCTCCCACTGATTCTGCTTATATAATTATTAGTCAGCAACCACTGTTTCTCAAATCATCTAGGTAGTCAATGTGAAACAGCAAGCAGAGTAGCATTATGAGGTATAAATAAATGCATTTCAAGCTTCTCCTGGGAAGGGGAATATAGCTATTATTTCACTCCTGAAACCAGGTTTTACAGCCAGAGACTGGCATTAATTACCACGTAAAAGCCTTTTTCCATGTCATAACCAGGTGCAGTTAGCAATGCCCATGACCCATACACAGTGTTGCTCGACCTGAACTAAACACGATTCCAGGAACCAACTTCCTGTGACAAGAGACACTAACATGAAAGACATTCATGACAGAAAAATGAGCAGTCATTGGGCTTGAGGAAACAACAAAATGACAATAATTCCTATGTGTACACTGGATAGGTGACATGAAAAGAAATTGCCAACAGCAATTGGGGACCCACTATCCAAACATGAATGCTGGAGGGACACAAACATTCTGTCTATAGCAAGGACATTCTCAAATTTTCCCCACAGTCTGAGCTCCCAATTATTTTTAAACTGCAAAAAGGTAATATATGTGTACATTACTATTATAAGACTACTGGCTTCTGATAAAAAAAATTGGAAACACTTTCTAAAAAATCTAAAACAACCAACTGATATTGTGACAAAATAAGCAAATCTATAAAATAAAAATTTGCAATTTTTGAGGTTGTCTCATACAATCTTAATTCCTATCTTCAAAATACTTAACGATTTAATTTAAGAAAAAAACAATACATCATTCTCTGGGGAATTAAATCCTGTCCAAAGTGTAAGAAAACGTCAATTTTGACCTGGTAGGTGAGCACTCATTCTCTCACTCGACTTGCCTGCACACATAAAGGAAAGGAAAGGAAAGCTATAGTGGCTCACAGATAAGCAACTAAAGGCATGGAGAATTAAAACCCCTTGTCAGGCTTCATGCAAAAAGTGTTTGCTAGAATTAGAATTGCCTTTTACTCTACTAGACTAATCATTAAATAAGTAGACACAACCCATTTCCTTTACTGTCATTGAAAGTTCACAATCTTCAACACCATGCAGGTAGAATGACTTAAACAGTGTATTTAAAGACATTTTAGATCCCAACCTCCTAAAAATTTAGATATCCTAAAAAACTTCAGGGACAATTAAAGAAAAATCCATTGACTATCTAATGAGACTATATCTGATAATCCTTATGTACTGGGTTGGCAAGAGGTGTATTTTTTTATTTTTTATTTTATCTTATTTCATTTATTTTGATTGTTGGAAGCTGTAAAGGACACCCTTTCTTCCAGAAGTGGAATTAATTGCAGTACTTCAATAGTCTCAGTGAATTCCACTTTCCCTGTGAAAACAAGCGAGAAGCCTTAGACACAAAGTAGATTAAACAAATTGACAGGGAATGTGGGTGTGAGAAAACCATTATAGACTAAAAGTCTTATGTTTCAGACACAAGAAGGAATAGAAGGATTTTAGTGGAAAAAATTTAGTATTTTGAATTTCTTAATTTAAAATATTTAACGCTTTTGGTGACATTTTTAAGGCAATTAACTTACTTAAATATTTAGTGAGAGTTGTGGCAGGCTTTCCATGCTTCTGCATGCATGCCATATCTTTTGAAGAACAGAATTAAGTAGAGAAAATGAGGCAATCATAAAATGTGACACTCTTTCCCAGACAGCCACAGATTCTTCTTAACCCATGTCTACATTAGCAAAGACCAAAGTCACAAAATTCAGATCACTTACAGACAACCCTTGGGAGGTGCTATTTGAACTGACTTGAGCTAGAAACAGAACATCACTGAAGCCCGAATTTCAACAAGCAAAAATTTAGCAGGGTGGGTTGGGGGGAGCTATTCAGTTGATATAAGGGAGGCAAGACAAACTCTGCCTAGCAACAAGGTAATTCACATTTCCATAGTGCTATCTTATCGGGGTTCAAGAAAAACTGACAATTAGTCTAAATCTATGTCAGCATTCCTTTATTTCTACATGTAAATAATAATAGTGATTCTCCAAGACTGTGGGAAATTTCATGCAGGAGGGGACCATGTGACAGAGCAGGAAAAGTATAGCGAGACAGAAGTATGAACTCTAATTTCTTTTTTTTTTTTTTTTGGCCTACATAACCAACATGACTTTCCCCTTCATTACTCATTCTCCTTCCTCTGTTTCTAACATCAGTTCTAAGGACTTATTGAAACTGTTCTCAAGTCTCAAAAAATTGAAAAGCTCTTTATATAATCTGTTTAATCTTATCTGGCAAATGTTGATTGAGCAGCAAACATGTGGCAGACATTGTAGTGGGCAAGTACCATTTAGGCATCTTTCCAAGGAGCTCACCAGTTCATTGACCTGCAACAGTGACGTGTAAAGGTAGGATACATAAGGACTGAAAACAATCCACAAAGCATAAAGTTGGAAATAAATTATATGCCACCCAAATACTAATCTAAAATCAACAATCATTTCTGATGCCCAAGAGTGAAAGTGTCCAAGACAGTGCAGGCAGGAGGCTGGGTCCTCGCGCCGTTTCCACCCGTCTGCATCATTGCGTTCCATGACTTAGTGTCCCAACACCAACTGGTACCACTCTACTTAATTAAATCAGTTTAAAATTGTACAATACCAGTCCTCGAAGGAAGCTTAGAGATCATCTAGTCTTATTCTATCCTTTTAGGGTTTAGCCTAGAGATTAAGATATTGGTCCATAATTCCATAAGTAATTTGTTGAATGGTGAAGACAGAGTGAATGCAAGTTTTCGGACTCCCAGTCCTATGCTCTTTTGATTACATCATGATGTCTCCCATTCATATAGGATTTGTCCTATATGCACTCAAATTCTCACTGCTTGGTCCACTGAAAACCCGACCTTTGCTATAAAGTTTTTCTAACCGCCATGGCTCTGATGGATAGACTCACTCTTCTCTTAGTTCCCACAGTACTCAGAGGCTTAGCCACATGGCTCTTCTATCAACCATTCTATTATTTTTTGTAAAAAACTCTCACAGGTACACTGTAGGTTACTGGAGGGTAGGTAATGATTACTTGGTACTACTTCTGGCTTCTTTTGGCCACAGACAATGTGGCTATAAATACTTACTTGCTCCACGGTTAAGTCATCATTTAACATAACTTAACTGTTCCTGTCCACTTAGGTTAGGTATGTCAATAATCTGTGTTACCTGAAAACGCCATGCTTCTCTTCAAAGTAACACACCTTCTTTATCACAGAGCAGCCAATCCAGGTATTTGTGCATCAAAATCAAAAGACATTCAACTCAGGTTTAGATAAGGCAAAGGATTTAGCATTATAAAGTTTAATTGTGCAGGGAGGGGGATTTGTGCGGTTTGCTCTACTCGTATGTATACGGACCTTGGATAAAGCACTTAACTTTTTTGGATGTTGGGTTCCTCATCTCTAACATGGGGATAATATTATCTACTTATTAGGTAGATAACATTGTTAGGATTAAAGACAATTGTGAAAGTCAGTAACAAACCATCTTAACGCCCATTTCCTTCATCCCGCTGCTCCCTTTTTTCTAAAACCAGGTTTATCTTACATCTCGTTCTGCTAATTTCTTGTACAATTCTAACAAATATCTAAAGTTGGCCGAAAGAAGCTTAAGATGGGACTTTTTTCACATTTGTGTTTCAACAAAAGACTTCATATGTAAAACTTTTCAACCCTCAAGGGACTGATGGTCTCAAGGATGATGACAGGCAGTGGAGGAGCGGTTTGGGAAAGGGTGCCCTACTGGGACTCCTCAGGGCATGCCACATAAGCAGCAGCCTTAAAGCATCTTGGAAAATGCATAGAACCAGGACTCAAAACTCTACATTCTAGCTTCATTTCTGCCTTAGTTTCATGTTACTCCTCTCAAAAATGAGGACAACAATAGGGATGGTCACTAAAATCTTTTCCGGCTCTAGAATTCCATCTTGCCCCTCTATTACCTGCAAGGCAGGTGCTAAATAAGGCCCAGTAGCCATGATGTTGATTGTAACCAAGGAGAGAGGAATACCCACCTAATGATACTAGAGCTGTAGAAAAGTACAATAATTAGGAAAGCAGGAAATCAAAAAATGCTATATTTCCTGATTCTTTATGGTGTGGAAAGATGAGGGTAATTTTCTGATTGAAATGAAAGTAATAAATACATATTGCATATATACTAAGTGCTGGGCCAGGGAAATAACAATTATTATAAAAATCAGATAAAAAAAGATGTTTTAAGTGAAATAAAATTGAATATCAACATTAGGGAACATTTTCTATAACTTCAATCTGAATTCAGACCCTCGTACATAAGGTTGGACCCCTTCACCCTACCCGATTTTTCATTTCCAGTTTGCAATGTCTTGGTAGTTCGCAGTATGTCTAGCAAGAGAGAGAGAAGGAAGCCTCTCTGGATGGGCCCCAAATATGGCAGAGGCTATAGGAAAGATATGTATATCTGTAGCTAATGTCCCAATGTTATAATTTTAAAAATATTTAAAATCCCTTTCCAGTTAGTGTGAACCCAAGCATTCTATGACCACTGGATGGAAATGGCAAAATTCTCACTGTCAATCAAATAAATGAATAGTTTATTTTAATAATATCATACCCAGGGCAGCAACACCATTCAACAAAAATGTTGTCAGAAGTTCAAGGGCACTATCAATAATCTCAATAAGCCTACCAAGGGGGGTTGTTTTACCGGTCCTTCATGTACAGTCCTGTGGGAATAGAGAATCTTGTCTAAGCTTTGAAGCAAAACAACATTAAGGAAAACAGAAAATGAGCTTAACATCTGAATTGTGGTCATATTTACATTGTTACTATCTTTAGTCATAACATGATTACAAAATCATAGTATTTAGAAATTGTGGGTCAGTTATTCCTATGTGATACCTCCCTGGGTCTTTATGTGTCAGTTCTAAACAGAGATACTACACTTCTTCAAAAGAGTCATGACTATAGGCAGCCTCTGCTTTGGGCATTTCTAGTTACATTTCATGAAGAAAACCAATACATCACAACGTTTATCTCATTTATTTAAAATATTAATACCTTATAGTGGGCACATTCTGCAGCTCCTCCAGCCTGCTTCTAGTCAACATCCCTGTGTCTGAGAAACATGTAGTGACCAAATTGGAATTTATAATTTGCACTGGAATGACTCCAGAGAGTATGGATATAGCAGAGTGAGTAAAACCACCACAGCTGGTCCCTGGCACTTCTCCATCTTATTTTGTAAGAGCACGAAGTACAGCATCACAGGCCATCTGCCAATGTATTTCAAGTGCACAATAAACAGATGAGACCATACTGATCTGAACAAGGTGGGCTCTACATTCCTTATCCAAGGAGGTAACTTGTGGAAGCAGACGGACCTGTGTGGAAACCACTTATTAATGCATTCATGATTCAGCATGCATTTATAGGGTGCTCGGCATGCGCCAAGGTACGGAGGATGTAACAGAAAATAGGAGTCCAAAATGCCTACACCTTTGAGTTTACTGTAATGTTGCAAATTGTTGCGAATCTTGACATTACAAACTCTGATGGACAGAAAGGGAAAAACAGTTCTCCATGTTCTAATATCCATGAAAAATATTGCAGGAATGACAGAAGTCACGGGGCTTAGTGTCAGGGATTCAAACAAGGGCTTTGTCTGCGGTTTTAAATAGGAGGTAGGAAAATCATTGTCTTTTTCAATTTATAAGAAGTAATAGATAATCCATAAACTATAGATAATTTCTCACAAGAACATGTCTGTTTATTGATAGAAAAACTTTAAAACTGTACAGTCTTGTTTTGAGAATATTCTTCCTGGCCATAAGTAACATACATGACTATGATCAGAGCATGCCATTGCCTCAATTCCATCAGCTATGAAATGAAGTTATTCAGGTGGACAATCTTAAAGTTTCCATCAAACTACATTATCTTATAATACTAAATAAATCAATACGGCGAGTGTGGACTGACTTCCTACCACGATGCCACGGAGACGGAAAGGTAAAGGCAGTGGTTGGGGCAGGAAAGAATGAGGTAGACCTAAGCACACAAACAGAGAAATAAGCCTAAAATTACAGCCTCAAATGAAGGCCCAATGTTATATGTGTCTTGACATCTGGGAAAAACAAGGCAGGCCAAGGATGGCCTACCTGCAAGCACCTGTGCTCTCACAGGTAAGGTCCCATAGCTAATGAGCTCTCTTCATCAAGGGGAACAGGCACAGCTCCTGCTTACTGAGTAGTGGGCTGCCAGCCCGTGGAATTATTCAAACAAGGCAAGCACATCCTCCCATGAAAACTAGGTATCACCTAAACTCTTGTTACTATGAAGCCTGCCTCCTACATCTCCTACTCATTCACTCTGTTCCTACAGGCAACCTCCAAAGGCTCTGTGTGGTGCAAAGTTCTCCTCCACATGCTGTGGGGTTTGTGCTTAATAAACTGCTTTGATCTCATCTATCCAGTGTCAGGTGCCGTGTGTTTTGCCATCCCTAAAATTCTAACATGGTATTCTCTCTCTCACCAATTGTGTGACGAGAAGGCACTGAAAACAGACCCGTTCATGGGCAAAGTTAAAGCACTCGGTTGATTACAAGTACCCAGAGGTAGTATGATATAGGGCATCCAGGACAGCAGAAGGCAGCAGGGGCCAAGAAGATGCAGCCAGGTTTTCAGCAGGCAGGTGGAGAACAGCCATGGGAGGTGGAGCCAGAGGCAGCAGTCCCAAGAGATCAACATCCATTCTCAGGAAACAGGGCAAGAGGGCTGGGGTTGAGAACAGGGCTCCAAGAGGGGCTTGTATGGGTTGGATAAGCAAAAGGAAGAATGGGCTTAGACCAGTTACAAGACAAGAACTGAGGCACAGGGGAACAAGTATAAACGAGCTACTGCTACACATAAGATGGGCACTTAGTCTCAGGAAAAAAAATAGAACTTTGATTATTTGGATTGAATCATAATGTAAAATGTTAGCATGCAGGTCACCTTGATCCCGTTATCTGAGTAGTAACCTAGAACAATATATATTTAGCTCCCTCTTCTCCTCTCTGCCTTTGAATATAAAAAGCAGACTTTTTTTCAGAAACACGCACACACGCACGCACACACTGGTTTCCAGAACCTGGAAGGGAGTTGGTCAATCTGTAGGGGAGTTTGAGGAGATCTCAAGGAGAATTGTGTGCCATGACAAAATTCAGAGTTCTCTACCTGGGTTCGAAACCCTGAGAGCCATTTGCTACTTTTCTGCCCTTATTTCAGTCATGTTAGTTTTGAGGATTAACACCAAATTTTCAAGACTGTTATCCACCTATTTTAAAATTATTTTTGCAGCATCTATTCATAGCTCTGGCATTGTGCCAGGTCTCCATGATTTCCCAGTCACTGGAAATGCTCATCAAACTTGTTAGCTGAACCCTTGGGACTGGGGAATTGACCGTCGTCAAGATCACACACCAACCAACTCCACTATCTGATTTTTGAAAGTGCCTTTTATCGCAATTACTTTGGCTCCATAATTGGCTAAATCTTTCCATTCTTTTCCCTTGAATTTAAAAGCTTTGTCCAGTTCTTCATCACTATTGAACTCTCACTTATTTCTTGAGCTTTCTCATTTGGGGTACGCCTATTTCACCTGCATGTTATCTTTGCTCAGTATAGAATATAGAGCTTCTGTGTGGTCTTCTGTATTCTTCCACACATTATTAGGCCCATATCTGAAATGTTCGTTCATTCATTCATTCATTCATCCATTCAACTAATATTTATTTGTGGCATACTTAATATTTTCTAAACATTGGGTAGAAACTTCAAGAATATAGTGAAGAATGCAGTTTTACTTTAAAGCATGTAAGTATGCCATTAAGTTATAAAATGTGACAACAAAATCAAAACAAATACTCTCTCTTTCTTTTCCTAAAACCTTCTCAAATCTTGGATCTGAGGTTGTACCTATGAGAATAGTCCTGTAGTTCAGACCCTTGCTCTCTGTATGTGCCGTGATTAAGGAAGCCAAATTGGAGCCTGCTTGAGTTAAAACCGTGCTCCACTACTTCAACAAATCAAGAAGTCATTTGTTTCTGTTTTTCTTTCCCTGGAGACCTACACCTCAGATCCGTTGCCTTTGTCTCCAGGCTGGGCTGGGTACTCCCCAGCACAGGCTTCCTGAACCTTTCTCAGACATTCTCTGAGGCCGCAACCTTGACTCCAGGATCCCAGGTCCGTTTCTCTCAATTTTCCCCCTTTTCCAACATCTTTCTCAAAAAGATACATAGAAGGTAGATTTGGAGGTTCTTGCCTATCTGAAAATATCATTATTCCTTCCTCACCTTTTGTGAAGGATCTGACTGAGTTAGACGACTGTGACCAGATCAAGCCATTATTCTCCAAGAATCTGAAGGGACTGTTCCATTACCTTCCAGTGAATTGGGTCACTGCTAAGAAGCTTGATCCCATGCCTAACCCTAATCCTTTGTTTGGACCTGCACTTTTCTCTTTGATGTTCTAAAATTTCACAATAATTTGCCTTTATTTTTTTCTTTCAATTTTTGGACCTATCTACTTGGCAGTCCTATTCCTCTGGAGACTCATATTCCTTAGTTTGGGAAATTAGTCTTACATTACTGGTTTCACTCATTTGTTTGCCTTTTTTATTTCCATTCTCTCTCTATAGAACTTCTAGAAGCCACACGTTTAAGCACCCAGTTTTTGTATATTTTATTTCCTATTGTCAATTTCTCTACCTCATATTTTACTTTCTTGGAGAGTTCTTCAACTTTATCTTTTAACTCTTTTATTTTTATTTTTTAGCACACACGTTCCTAATTTAAAAATATCTTTCCTGGTCTGTGAATTCTCTTCTTAGTGTAGAATATATTGAATCTTCTATTATCTCTTTAAGGATGTTATTTATGGTATTTTCAAAGTGATATTTTTCTAATTTACACTTTTAAAAATTTTAATTTACATTTGTTTATTATCATATCGACTTTCCTTTTAGAAGCTAAAATGTCTGATTCTGAAATGTTTCTAAAATTATTTCCTGCCATTCATATTTAAAATCGAGATGTTAAGAAGCCGATCAGTTCCATGTGCATATTGGTGGTCTTGCCAGCTGGTGGGCCTCAGTGTTGGATGACCGGCAGTGAGAAGCTTTTTTTTTACTGGCATGCCCCCCAAATCACTGTCTGGAGGCCTTCTCTTCTTTCTTGCAAAACAAGAATCTGCCATTCAGCATTCTGGGAGCAGAGTGGGGAAGGCAGCTAGGGCTCTTGTTGTTCAGCATGCAAACTCCAGCTCAGTTCCCTGGACTTAGCCTTGTGCCTCTCCTTGCCCCAGGGCAGCACTTCTCAGCCTCAGCACTGGCGAACTCTTGAGCTAGATATTCCTGTGCTGTGGAAGGCTGCCCTGTGCACTGTAGGATGCTTAGCAGATTCCTGGCCTCTAACCACTGGATGCCAGAAGCATCCCCAGCATCAACAAATTTCTTCAGACCTTGACAAATATCAGCCAAGGCAGGTGGGACACAAAATAGTCCCTGCTTGAGAACCACAGCGCTACAATGTTCCCGGGCTCCTTAGGGCCAGAGTTTCTCCAATTATAAGATTCTAGGCTCCTGTAGAGGCAAGAGTAGGGGTGGCTGCCTGGTGCCATGGCATATGGGAGGGAAAGCAGAGATCTAAAGGCTACACATATAGATTTTCCTATAATCGTGCCCCATGTTTTATCCTTCTTATGTGTTGTACCTGAGCCTCTCTAATCATGTGCCTTTCTGGGAATCTGTGGAGTGTTATTGGAAAATATCTCTAGGCATAAATTACAGCTTTCTCTCTGCTAAATTACTCTCCACTTCTATAACCTCTTTACATATTCCAAAAATGTGTGGGCACGTCTAACCCACTCCTGACCCATTTTCTTTACTGTTGACCTTGTCTTATATACCTTTTATTGGCATTTACATGGACTTTTAGAAGGGAGCTGAGATAAACCACGTGTTCAATACATCATGTCCAACGAGAACATTGTACTATTATTTTACGAAGTTAATTTGTTGTTTGTACGTTTAGATAAATATATAAAGAATTTCTTCAGTAGTTATTCTAGAAATTTTGCTAATTATACAGAGTGGTATGCCATTTTCTGGAAATGCCATTTTTTTGCCTAAATCACATCGTCTATCTCATGTTCCCAGAAGATTAGTTTTAATAGTTAAAAAAAAATGGAGGAGTTGACAGTATCTTGGTCCTCTTCTTTAAAAAAATCTTCTTTGTAACTGGCCTAATCGCCTTAGATGAGCATGGTGGGAGGACTGTGGAGGCGCTCCAGTCCAATGCTGGAGTTCGTGAAAACGTGGGTAGACACCGCCTGGTGGGCACGCACGATGATGGTAGTGGATGCCAGCAAGTAAAAATAAACGGAAGAGAGGGCTGGATTCGACCATACGCCCACTTCAGGGGACCTTCAAGCAAGGCCTTCCACCAAATTGCGTCTTTTTATCACGGTAGATTTTACTAGCAGGTAAGAGTGGTTATACAGTTATTACATAATAATCTATACCATTTTTTCGAGAATAATTGACAGAAATGTGCCTTTAACTTGTGTGTCCATATGCTTCTGGCCAGATTTAGAAAGCATGAAAAAGAAAGAATAGAGATTAAGTCAGGAACATCGAAAGAGAAAAATTGAAAAGGAAAGAAGTTGAAGATAGAAAAATGGTCCTGAGGAGAAGACGGAGATGTGCTATGCTTTTAACGAAAAATACATTTCCTCAATCTCAATGCATCATAGGCATCCCAAAGTAGACCTATCAGGTTTTCAAAACTTAATCTATGAATTTTCCAATTGAATTTTATTACCTGAACAATAAAAGATCAAATCCTGCTTTGTATATCATTCTAGCCACTTGGGATTGTGGACTTGAAGCTGGTTGGTGAACTTAGGGCATTCTGAAGCGAAGTTAAATATAGTTCATGCTTTCTGAACATCATGACCTTTAGCAGTACATTTATCAGCAAGTGAAATGAGCTGGACAGCAGACAGGAGTAGATATATGGTTTTTGTTTTTGTTTTTGTTTTAAATGAACTCAGAGAACTTGAGTATTAGAAGTCTTAGTTAATGCCCCTCACTTCCTGCAGAACTGGCTTAAGGCTTGTCCCCTTTGGGAGCCCAGTGCTCCCTGACACTGTTCACTCCACAGATGAATGCCTGCCCCTTTCTCCCTAACTACTCCCACTGATCCTAGCTTTACGAGGATATTTCCTCTCTCATGGGACCAATTCCTATTGAGCTCCACTTCTGTGGGCTGGGTAGAGTGAGGCTAAGGAGAGTCCACAGCACAAGCAAGCCCATGCTCTTGTCCTCTCCAGCACAGTATTTTAAATTAGACATGTGAGGCAACAGAAATGTATTCCTTCCATCCATCTCAGGATGCAGAAATACTCCTCTTTTAATGACCTTGGGGTCATTTTGGTTTTTTCATTGCAAATTCTACTAATATAAAACGTCATTTAAACCTACTTAAATTTGTCTTTAAACAGACAAAATTTAAGCCACACTTCTGTAGCTTACGTAAAAAAAACTCAAGCACTTTTTTTTTTTTTTTTTGGCTTGATGGCCTTGAAAAGTGTTCTTGTTACTCGGATATTAAGTACCTGCCTTAATTTAAAGAAAACAAGCACCTATTGGTGTTCTAGTGAGTCTGTGCTTTTTTTTTTTTTTTTCCATCAGAAGAGGTTGTTGCCTGGGGCCATGAGAAATTTAGAAAACCTGACATTCAGAATGACTGTGAAGCAACATCCATGGAAATAAAACTCCCTGCCCAGGCATAAAGCATCATTTTTGACTTCTGCATGGCTCCTATTTTAAATATCACCACAATGGCTAAACCATTCATCATGTCACTTCTGACCTATGTGGAAAGTAAACCTGTGTATTTTCTGCTGGTGTGAACTTACTTGACTAAAATGTCTCTTTTATAATGTTAATTAAAAAGTTCAAATTGTAAATAGATTTTATAACTTTTAAAAATATTATGATCCTTACCCAAGGATGACCTCAAAACTTCCGGATATACTAGACTAGAAAGACCAGTAAAGAATCTTTCCTGAATTGACATTTTATGTCTCGAGAGGGAAAAAAAAGGAAATCAGATGTAAAAATCTATTCAGGTGTTCTCATAGACCAAACTATTGCCATTAAATGCATTAAACACCAATGGCTTCCCACAGCTGGATTTGCCCAACACTTCTTGCAATGGCTAAGTCAAGGTCACACAGATCTCATTGCTACTCACCTTAACAAATTATTTCCTGCAGGTACCCTCTAAATGGCTTTCTACTGTCCTCAAAGAGAACAGGATCACTACCAATTTCGGGCTTTTGCATATGTTTTTTCACTCTAGAGTGCTCACAACTATATTTTACTGTGGCTTATGATTTCTTCTCGAAGTATGATATCTCACATAAGCATTCCTTGAACACTCAATCTGAAAAGAATTTCTTAACCCCAACCATATCCAGCCTTTTTTCAACTCTTTTTCTAAGGTAATAGTCTTTAATCAATTTTTTAAAATTGTCAGCTACTATCTCTTTATGTATTTCTTTTCTCTCTCCCCTCCTTCCAAAGGCTGCAACTTAGGTAAATTACCTGTGATTAGACCATTGACATTTTCCCCAGGTTCCATGCAGCCTACCTATTTCAATTTTTTTCACTCTTTTTATCTTTATTTTAAGGTTTGGATAATTTCCATTCACTTGTCTAAGTCTGCTGATCCTCTTCTTTGCTGTTTCCTGTCTGCTATTAAGCTTATCAATTAATTCTTTTTGATTTTGTAATTTCCAATGATAAAGTAGTTATTTGGTTTCTTTTCATAATTTCTCTCTCTCTCTGCTGAGATTTCCCACATGTTTACATATATTGTCTGTCTACTTTTCATGGATCCTTTAACATACATATCATAGGCTTTTAAAAGTCTGATAATTTCATCATGTGGTCTATCCCTTGGTCTGTCTTTATTGACTATTTTCTATATTGGCCATGGGTCATATCCCTTCATGAATTCACTTCATAAATTTTTACTGTGGTTCAGACATTATAAGTAAAATAATATTAGACACCAAAGTAAATAACAGTAATATCCAGAAAAGAATACACTCCTTCTGGGAGGGCTGAATTAGGCAAATCTGTAGTTGAGTGAGTCTGAGCTTAGTTGAGCTTTAGTTAAATTCAGTCACCCACCAGCTTCAAAAGTTAAATATATGACAAAGGAGCCAAGACTATACAGTAGAGTAAAGGCAGTCTCTTTAATAAATGATGCTGAGAAAATTGGATAGATACATGCAGAAGAAGAAGAAAGAGGAGGAGGAGGACGAGGAGGAAGAAGAGAAAGTGGATCATTTTCTTACACCATATACAGGAATAGACACAAAATAAATTAAAGACTTAAATGTAAGACCTGAAACCATAAAACTTCTAGAAGAAAACATAGACAATGAACTCTGATATTGCTAACAGTAATTTCTTTTTGGACAAGGAAAACAAAAGAAAAAATAAACAAATGGGACTACATCAAATTAAGAAGTTTTTGTACTGCAAAGGAAACCATCAACAAAACAAAAAAACAGCTGACTAAATGGAAGAAGATATTTGCTTATGATACATCTGATAAGAGGCTAATATTCAAAATGTATAAAGAACTCATACAACTCAACAACAACAAAAAATAAACAATCCAATTAAAAAATGGGGAGAAGATCTGAACAGATATTTCTCCAGAGAGAAATACAGATGGCCAATAGACATGGGAAAAGATGCTTAAGGTCACTAATCATCAGAGAATTGCAAATCAAAGCCACAATGAAATATCACCTCACACCTGTCAGAATAGTTATCTTTAATAAATCAAAGAACAACAGTGGTGGTGAAGATATGAAGAAAAGGGAACTCTCATGCACTATTAGTGGGACAGCCACTGTGGAAAACAGTCTGGAGGTTTTTCAAAATATTAAAAATGGATATACCTTTTGACCCAATAATTGCACTTCTGGGTATTCATCCAAAGAAAACCAAAACAATAATTAGTTAAGATTTATGCACCCCTATATTCATGGCAGTACGGTTTACAACAGCCAAGATATGGAAGCAGCCTAAATGCTCAACAGATAATTCAACAAAGAATTATGGTTCATATATGTAATGGAATATTACTTAACCATAAAAAAAAATGAAATCTCACGATTTGCAATGAAATGAATGGACCTAGAGGTTATTATGCTGAGTGAAATAAGTCAGACAGAGAAAGATAATACCATATGATTTCACTTACATGCGGAATCTAAGGAACAAAAAGAACAAACTTATCAAAAATGGACTCACAAATATAGAGGACAATCTGGTGATGGCTAGAACAGAGATGATTTGGGAGCATTAAGAGAAAGAGGCAAAGGGTTAAAGAAGTACAAATTAGTAGTTGATAGATGGTCACGGGGATGAGGAACACGGCGTAGGGAATCCAGTCATCAATGTAATGGTTAGGTGGAGAGCCAGAGGAGAGGAAAAGCAATCAGGGGAATGTTTTCATAAATTATATAAATACTTAACCAATGCACTGTATACTTGAAACTGACAATAAAATAAAATTTTAACAATAGTTTAAAGACATGATCATGACTTTTCTTTCAGCAAGACTTGGCCATTGGCAAGTCTCTGGAAATAGTTTGCTTTACAGCCCAGCCACCAAATTTCCAAGCTCGGAGAAATCTCTATCTACTTTTCAGCCCATATTCCAGCATTTTTTTTTTTTTTTGGTGTCTAAAAAGTTCTCTTTTTACCTCCAGTCCCACTACCAGCTTCGTGTTCTTCATGCTATCTCTCTTAGCGCTATGGCCTGCCCGCCCCCCGCTCCCCTGCCCCAGCCTTTGGAAAGCCTCTCGGTGCTTTCAGTGAAGTCCCTGGTTATTCTAATGCATTCATTCCCCACTTTCCTGCCCTCTTCCCAGCCTTTGGAGGACTGCTGTGGTGTACTTGGTGAAGACCTAAAATAACTAAGAGAGATTTGCTTTATTTCTCCTGCCTTACCCCTAGCCTTCAGTATCCTACTGCCTTGTGTTTGTGAAAGGGCTCTCATATCTCAGAGGTAAATTAGTTCAGCAAACATGTTCTGATTCCATTAGTTGGCATCATACCTCCATGAATTTGGGGAACGTCCCTGGAAAAAATCGGAAAATAGATGCAAAGTTGCTGTGTCTGGAGCATCTTGGGATTCTAACCCTTCACGCCAACTCACAAGCAACTGTCAAAAGTTGGGCTAGTTTCTCTCTATTCTTTTGTTGGTGACAGATTTTCCTCTCCCACTGATCCACCAGGAATAAAAGCAACTGTGGGTCTCTCTCCCAGAAATGACTTGTCACTTTCTGGAATTTAGTTAATTTGGTTTTCTTTATGTACTGAAGTCTGATGGGTTTGAAAGACCATCATGCTATAGTCATAATGCCATGTGGCTTGATGTCAAGATTAGAGTGGGAGTGATGGGCTTTTATAACTTCTTACAGCTATCTAGAAGTGGAGGTATCCATCATGTCTCTTTCATCTTCATATTTTCAGCATCCAGACTGGTGCTGGTACTTGGTAGCTGCTCAATCAAATATTTGTTGAATGAGTAAGAGTGGTATTCATTAAATATCTAAGTGGTCATATTAACCAGACACCTAAATGGATAAAGATTAATTAGACTAAACTTTCCCTAGATTTTTTTAAGCAAAAACTTCTCACACAAGTAAAAGAACTACTTAAATCATATTTAGAAATGCTGCCATTCTAAAGCAACTTTGTACTTGAAACCAATATTATTTATTCTGATTTTTACCATGGATATCTGCATAGATTTTGCAGCTGAAAAAAAATCAAGATAATCTATGCAAATGTAATTATGACTAACTGAGAAGGGAAAAGTAAACTCTAATGTATTTAAGTGAAAAACATAGCAATTAAGTTAGGAAAAAAATTTAATGGAAAGGTTAAACTGGTTTGTTACTTATGGCTTGTCTAGGTTTAAAATGAAGACAATTATACTACTAGTAAAGCCTTGTTACCGCCCACAGAAGTGCCCTGTGGTTACACTCAGGATTTCCTCCCAGGCTCGTAACCAACTATGAAAGACTGCGAGTCTAGTTTTCTCCTGGTTCATATTAAGCTGAGAAATTATACTGACTGATTTGTAAGATCCCCCTTCTAAATTGTGCTTTCAGATCATATCAAAAGTAGAGCACTGAGAAAACATTCCCTTATACAGCATGAGTTGATTATTCAAATAAGTTTGGCAGAGTAGACATGCTCCTGTATTACCTGGACAGCTACTTGGTTTTACTAACAGGGATGAGAAGCAAGGGTTAGAACAGTCAGTGTACTACACAAGTGTACTTATGACGTTAAATACCAAAGGCAAGCCAGTGCTGTCTCAGAAGAACAAGTTTTCTGACCTCCCTCACCACAGACTGAATGTAGCTGACTGCCATTCAGCTCCAGCTGGGGAAATGGTGGATTTTTAGAAAGACATTTTCCTGTGGACGCAGCCATACATTAATAGCCATGGTTCAGCAATAATGCTTTGACTCAGGTCTGACAAGACATTGCTCACTACCTACTAATTCAGATTATGACCCGATCAAGCTGTCTAACTTTTCAATCTGAGGAAAGGTACTATTTCACAGGAACAGTGTGATAGGAACACTGTGTGCAATGAGTCATTTGCTTCTGTAAAAACACATGCTATAACATACCCCTAATGGGATACTTGTTCAGACATTCTCAGTCTTGGTTGTCTTAGGAGTATGCTGGCTTCCAATTTGCACCTATGGTGGTTTAAGATGTTGACTCGATTCTCTAAAATCCTTTGTGGTAGGAAACTTTGGCCACCCTGGAGAGCATTTTCCTCTCCCTTACAGCAATTATGATCAGCTGGTAGATCTGTACTAATGGCCCCAAATGGAAAAATAGACTTAAAAGCAGGCAGGGTGTTTCTCCCTAAAAGGTTGTCAGGGAACTCCTTTCGGTGATCACACAGAGCCCTACTTGACAGCAGCTGGGAGAGAATAGAGCATGCACACCTGTAACCAGCCACGACCCAAACACTGACATCTAGATGGCATTTTTTATCTGCTACTTTTCACTCAATTCTAACCCTTACTTCTACACACATTTATCAAAGAGTTACAAAATAAGATCAGCGAGAGACTTATTTGTTTAATAGAAGTACCAATAATTCATATGGAGACAGTCATTTGAAGCTTTTAATGAATCTAGGTAAGTGCTCCACGCAGACCGTGTGTGTTAAATTATGACCAAAATGCGCCATGCTGATGGCTGAGAAAGAGAGATGTGGTTGTTTGTGACGTACTGAGGGGATCCAATGTTTACCACCTTCCCCCATTGAAAGCCTTTGTCCTGTCTGTCATAGCTTTTGTGTTAGTTGTGGGAACACAGAAGTTACAGTGAAATTTGTCCTTAAGAACTTGGGAATGATTGAAGTAAGTGACTTTAAGAACAGCTCAGAATGGATCAGAGCAGAAAAGATTCTCAGGACCTCAAAAATATTTCATGAAAAGATTTAGCCTAAACACGATTAACTTGGGGCAACTCTTGCCATTAGTACATTTAGCTCTTGATAAAGCCTAAGAGGTTAATATGAATCTATTCACAGGCACTGATACATATTTCTGGACAAAAAGGAAAACTACAGTTCTTAAAGGAGAGTAAGAAATGGCTTGGAAATGCTAATTTTATTTCCAATTCTCAATTCTTTGTTTCATTTGGCTAAACAGGTTTAAGGAGCAATGCTGACGATCTGGTAAGATGTGCGTACTCGTGCAACAATATGAATCATCTTAAGCGTCCCTTTCTGTTGCTTCATTTTAGTTTAGTGAATGTCCAGACAATCAGTGTTTCTTGAGCATTTTTTTCCGATAAAAGTATTCTGAAGAAAAACAAAATTATAATGGTTCCTGTCTCCCAATTCCCTACCTGGCCTATGAATATTTGCATCTTAAAATGGAAGCCAGTGAATAAAACTGGGAAGGGTAGGGGGGAAGGTGACTCTAATTGTAAATTTTCTGACTTTAATAGAAAACATACTTTGAATAAACAAATCTATTTCTCTTTTCTCAGTTCCTTATCTTGATAGAGATAGAATCACTTTTACCTCTGCCCAGTGACAATCTCTACTATCAGTTTTAAAAAATATATCCTACAAAGTAGCATCTCACTGTTGTTGTTTTTTGCTTAAAATATATCCTGGAAATTATTAAATATTATTACTATTAGTGTTGCTGTATTCTTTTAACAGCTTTATAATTTCCCACTGTATATGCACTACATTTTAATATTATAACTTATTTATATTTAAATTTAAATTTGATTTCTTTTTTTTTTTTTTTTTGCAATTGAAAACATTACTGCAAATTGTAGGAGATGAAGATAACGGTGTAGGGTATTGCTCCAATTTCTTCTGCTTCTGCTCTAGATAATTTTATGGAACAGTCTAAGACTGAGTTAAACTTTTACATTTTGTTACGTCCAAAGATTTTTTTTTTCAATTTTAAGGTCTACTAAATTTACCAGGATCTGTATCAACTTTGGTTATTACGTGTTAACATTTTTTGGCATTTGAATCCTGGCTTCAAGGTTTCCTTGCTTATGAAAAGTTTTCTTGAATTGCATCTTTAGATTTATTTGTCCATTTCTTATTTGATTCTCTTCTTCAGGAATACCAAATGTGTGTATGCTGATTCACTTTGTTTGCCATCCATACTTATTTTCTTTTAAAATCATTTTAACTCTTTGCTTATGTCATCTTCATTTTGCTTGCTTTTCTCCATGCTGTCACACTCAGAATTCTAAACCATAATTTTTAGACCACTTTTATTGAAATATGGTGGACATACAAATAGCTGAATACATTTCATGTATACCACTTGTGAGTTTGGAGATAATTATACACTCATGAAACCATCACTGCAATCTATGCTATAAACATAGCCATCATTTACAGAAGTTTCTTACCCCCTCTTTTTTAAAATACTATTTGTTTGATAAAAACACTTAAGACCTATCCTCTTAGCAAAATTTAAGTACAATATAGTATTGTGAACCACAGGCACCATGCTTCACAGTAAACCTCTAAGAGTTATTCATCTTGTGTCTATCATAATTTTAATAATCTCTAATTTTCTTTGTGTTTCTCCCAAGAAAGACTTCATATTCGATGAATTTATTCTTTCTTCTTTCATTTATTTTCTGACCTTGACCAACTGATGTTTCGCCTTCTTCCATTGCCCCACCACTACTTCCTTGACCCCTTTTATGCATGACTTAAGTTTTTATTTTATGGGAATTATTACAACCTTTAACAAATACAAGAATCATTCTGTTTAGGGAACACTTTTTAGGTGCAAATGCTCCATCTGCCATTTGTGTTTTATTCTCCAGTCATGTGTTTTTTCCAATCCTTTCCACATTGCTTTTGTACAGAACCTCTTATTGGTCCTTCTCCTACCCGCTCCTTTCTGTAGCATACCACTTGTCTTTGAACAGTGTGAGTTCTTCTTGGAACAGGTATGCACAGGTTGTTGAGGTTTTGGAGATGCAGGTCTGGGTGAAGGTTCTCTGTGTTGTTTCTCATTCACCTACACCTGCTGCCCTCCCTTCTCCCTCCAACCCTGGCACCTAACCACCACCGTTCCCCACAGTGGATGGGTGTTTTGCACCTCAGGTTATGCCACCCTCTTGGAAGATCTGCTGGCTTTGTCTGTAAATTGTGACTTTGCGCATCCTGACTCAGTGTCTCCGCACACCAACCTTTGACAGTGCAATGTCTACCCTTCCTCATACACTGTGGTTTGGAGTAGCAGATGCCTTCTAGTTCCATTGAAAATCGAATCTTATGTTTCCTATTTCTAATATCCTTATTTTTGGAGAAAAAAAATAGGAGCAGCCTCTATTTTACTCCACCATAAAAGGAACACATACACACAACTATTCACCTGGGGGCCTCCACCAACGGCTTCCTCATCGTGGGATATAATTAGTGCCCATTATAGGTAGCCCCTTCCTCAGTGAAGGGAACCATAAGAAAACATGGGCAATGGAGGGCAGCAAGATCTTAGAACTTCTCTGTGATACAGCTGAGTGCAAAAATACCCTGGAGAACATGGAGAAGAATTAAGGCAAAGATGTTACTTCTTTCACTACCCAGGAAAGCTCAGAGAGCTCCATTGAGGGCTCAGGAGGAAAAGTAGGGCCCAGTTACAGTGAAGAGTGGGTATTGGTTCCTATTGATTTTCTTCCTATTTCTGCATTTTTTTTTTTTTTGAGGTAACATAAAAAGCAAATGTATTCTGTGTAAATACACTCAGTGCTGATGTTGTAGGGAAAAAGGTTCTTTTATCTAAGATAATAATAACTAATACTTACTAGTTATTATTTATTTATGTGCCACATACCCATGTCCTAGGTATTTTTGATATTAAACTTTTATTTCGAGATAATTGTAAATTGACAACCAGTTGTAAGAAATCATACAGAGAGACCTCTTATACCCTTTATCCAATCTCTCATAATGGTAACAACTTATACAATATCACAACCAGTATTCCTCTTAAGGCATTTTAGAGAGCTAACATTTTTAATTTTGATGGAGTCCATTTTATCAATTTTCTTTTTATCAATTATGCTTTTGATATCAAATATTAAAAATTATTTATCTAACTGTATATTCCAAAGGTTTTTTCCTATTTTCCTAATATTTTTTATAGTTTTACATCATGATCCACTTACATTTAGTTTTTGTGTAAGCTATGAGACAGATAAGACATTGAGGTTCATTTTTTCCTATTAATGTTCAATTGCCCCAATACCATTTGTCGAAAATAATATATTTCCTCCATCAGATTGGTTTAACATCTTTGTCAAAAATCAGTTGGTCATATTCATGTGGGTCTATTTCTGTCTACTCTATCTTATTCCATTGATCTATGTATACATCCCTCTGAAAGCACCACATAGTTTTAATTACTGTAGTTATATAACTCTTGAAATTGAGAAGACTGATTCCTCCAACTTTATTATTGTCTAAAAACATCTCATATATTCTACTTTCGCAGCCTTTCATTTAGATTTTAGCATATCCACATCTACAATATCTTTCTGGGATTTTGATAAAATTTCCTAGAATTGTGTTAAACCTATATATCCATTTGGAGAGAACTGACATCATTACTATGTTTAGTCTTTCAATTCATGAACTTAATATGTCTCTCCATTTATTTACATATTCTTTGATTTATTTGATTAACATTGTATAGTTTTCAGCATCCAAGTATTATATGTATTTTGTTAAATTTATACCTACTATTTAATTTTTGTGTTTAGCAATTGTAAATGATATTGTATTTTTAATTTTGGTGTCCACATTTTCATTGCTATGATATAAAAACACAATTATTTTAAAATCTGTATTATGTGTCACATGACCTTGCTAAACTTACTTAATCATTCTAGGAGTTTCTTAATAGATTCCTTGGGATTTTCTACAAAGAGATTTTTTTTTTGTCTGTGCCCATTGACATTTCTCGACTGCTGGCTTCTATTCCAAGTCTGGGATATAAGACAAAAAAATACCCCAGGGAACTTATTACTATGTTATTCCTTATGTCTCAAAGTACCTAGACAGTCTGCTTCTTCTTTCCTTCTTTCATAGTCTTCTCATGTTTATTTGTATGTAGTGTCCAGGGGTTTTAATTATATTTAAAAGATCCAATAAAAATAAAAAAGTATGTCTACTTTATCTTCTTTGGAACAGAAGTCTGTCCTAAGTACTTTACATTTACTCATTTAATCATGATAACCTGCTGAAGTAGAATTATTATCATCTCCATTTTACATTTGAGGGATCTGGGTCACAAATGTTCAAACCCCAGAGTCAGTGCTTTCAAACAGTATACTAAAACTCTTCTCAAGTAACACATTTTAATGAAGAAGCTCCTGATTGGTCTTGGTTGGCCCCTCCCTGTGGCTGGATTCCTGACTATTTTGCAATAGCGTGGCAGTGCCCTCTATAAAACATGGTCCTCCAGGCTGCATGCTCCATCCTTTCCCCACCCCTTACCTACAAACACAGAGCAAATTTAAAAGGTTCAGATCTATAAGCATAAAAATTATCAATCACATTCCTTATTTTTAAAGGTCCATCATGAGAGTTCATAACCAGAAAATAACTGAAAATATAAGCATAATCCTTTCGTTTATTGACCACACCCTTTTGAATTCAAAACTTTTTGTTTTTACCAACTTCTCGTTGCATTATCTTCAAGGTTAATTATTCTTTCTCTTATCCTCCTTCAGTCACTTTCATCCTCTGCTTTTATCTCCAGTCGTCTCCATTCTTCTAACAAAACCTCTCCAATTCTGTCACCTTCTTTTACATCTCAAGTCACGGCATCATTGCTATGGGGAGCTTTAGGGATCATTTCATAAGTGATAAGGTAGCTAAGTGATTTGGACAATGATATACTGCTTCTTAGTGGTAAAACTAAGATTAGAACACAGACTCTCCATTCAGTCCACTTCTATTCCATCACGCTGGCTCCTTTCGTCAGCTCTAATAAAAGAGTGTGAAAATATTTCCTAGTATTTCATAGATGAGTCACTTCCTTTCCTTCCACCCAAACCTAATTAAAAAATACCACCAGGAATGATAGGTTAATATACTTACTGTGGTGATTATACCATAACGTATAGAAATGTCAAGTCACCATGTTGTACCCCTGAAAGTTATACAATGTTGTATGCCAATTATACTTTAATAAAATTTTTTAAAAAGAAACACCACCAGAATCTTCACTGCAATAATAAAAAAAAAAGTGGGGAGGGGTGAATTATCAGCAAGCTTAACGCACAGACTATCCCCTTGTTCAGTCACCAAAAGAGTATATTAAACCTGCTTCTCCAGGAATCAATCTGATTCAATATCTGAGCTTTTTCTCCTTCTCTCCATCTAGCTCAAACTGGGACCTTTCTCTCAGGTCTTTTCCGCTTCCTAAATAAAAGCCAGCTCCCTGCTGCTTACTGCTACTAGCCTGACTACAGTAATTTTCCAGAAGTCTCTAGCTATGCCACATTTATCAAAGAAGAGCAATGACATTAAAGTGATTTACAGTCGCATAAACATGCCACTCATAGTCTTCTTATTCTGTTTGGTGTGCCACACCACACACCACTATCAACGAGGGGCATCTAGATTTTGGTGCTGAAGCCCTACAAAGACTCCAAACATTTGAACACATTTTTGAAAGCTGACACATGTAGGCTTTTATCTGAATGTCATGATAAAATAACTTGTACTTAAAGTTCAAAGTACAACTGATTACAACATTTTTAAAAGCCACTGAACAGTGACACATGTAGACGTCACAAAATTATTCTAAACTGATCAATGTGTCCTGGAGTCTTAGCACAAAAGGAGTGGCCTCTGCCCATTAGCACAGCGGATTACACTGAGAGCAGAACCTTTCCCTGAGAGCATGAAGGATAAGTGGCAACGATGTCATCAATACAGTGTGTGACCTGTAAGTCCCTGGCTCTAGGTTCCCAGTTTTATTTTTCTATAACCAATAAGTGTTCTGCCTTATATGATGATCTTGAGAAATGGAAGATCCTTCTAGTTATCCTTATTTACATCAATTCTTACTGCATAGACACATAACAGATGAACTTCTGTATAAATATCATATGCATTGTCAGAAATCAAGTTCCTGCCCTGTTCTAAAGGCAATAACTGTCTGGTTTGGACATCTGTGGTAGCAATATTTTATGATTAAAAAAGTCAAGATATATGACACAGGACAAATCATTTGAAAGTAAAACTCTCCCAGAAACCAGAGTCACTTAGTTGCAGATAAATTAATATTTTATTTGATGTACAAGCTTATGAGAAATAATAAAAATTTCCACAACCCAGAAATTGTAAAGTTTTGACAATGAGGAAAAATGAATATTGACAGAGCAAATATTTTATGTGGCCAAACACTTGATATTTCATTAACCATGTAGTAAGTAGTATCTTCATTTTACATATGTAAAACTGGGCTAAGAGAGATAAAGCAAATTGCCCAAGATCACATGGCTAGAGATGAAAAACATTCAGGATTTGACTCCAGACTGGTTCTACAGTAACACCCCTGTTCTTCCTCATGCACCTGGTTCAGGGTTTTGTTTTTTGTTTTTTGTTTTTGCTTTTGTTTTTATCTCTGAGCAGGTAAAGAGACCTGCATACTTGCTATTTTTCCTCCAAGAAGGCCTTCTGTAAGACATGCGTATTATATAGTGTTCTGTTATGAATGTGTGATGGGCAGTGATATAAAAGAAGGGAACAAACCTTCCGTCTGATCTCCTGACACTTCAGAATGGAATCTTCATTGCTGCAGATGTCGGGTTACCTGTCAGCAAGCAAAAAGTAGGGCTCCTAACACCTGCAAAGTCTTGGAAAGGAATAGATTCATTTCTGGAAATTCGTGATGATTCTCTTCATTGTGTCTTGCCCAAAGCCACTGGTTAAGAAATTGACAACTTGTGTGGCAGAACTCCTCCCTAACTTCTGGAAATGATGTTCCATATTTGATCAGAGGACTCTCTCTATCCTCTCCCTCCAGCTCTTTATCAGGAAATGAGCCTTTCTGGAACACAATTACCACTGCCACAAGAATGCCGCCCAGTCACTGCATTCCTCTGACCTAGACGCCAGCTCAAATCACAGCAACCAGCTTACTGAGTGATTTTATATAACCGTTCAGCTTCTACAAATGCCTAGACCATTCTTTGTAGTTGTTTTGGCAATACAAGGCTTAATATGCAAAATAGGTCATGTACCAATTTTTCCCTAGAGTGAGGGATGCTGATCTCAGAACAGCCTCCATACCCACAATACACATCAGCCTTTTCATGAGACACTTACTACACAAGCTTGTCATGGTCTGGCACCTGCCTCTCTATCAGGCATCGGCATCTGATGCATCCCTTCTCCAGACAATTAAAGTTAATTGTGTTCCCTAAATACATCATCCTTTCCTTAACTCTATATTTTTCTTAGCTTAGTTTTTTCCCTTCTTTCTGCCCTGTAGACTATCTTCGTCTAGCAAATGCCCACTTATATTTCAAAATTTAGTCCAGTTGGCCAGTCATTAGGGAAACACTCTTTGATCCACAGGCCTGATCTTGTTGTCCTTCCTCTATGTTCACTTAACAGCCTGTCCATGCTTCTATCATTATTCCTACCATATTTTATGGTAACAACTAATAAATTTATCTACCCTTCTCAGAAATTGGATTCTATGTAACCTGAAGAAGTTTTCTCAATTTTATAGTTCCAAATTCTATAACATAGTAGCCGTTAAATAAGTACTTAATGAAAAGGTCCAATTAATATATTCATTGACTGGACAGATATTTATGGAATAACCAAAAAGTATATTTAGAAAGCACCTGGATTTTTAGGTACCAATGATAAGGTGAGACACTTTACTGTCTCAGGTGTATGAGAGATCAAAAAGGCACTGAAATGACCTGTGCTTGCAGGGAAGAGGACTAAGTGTGGGCATGACTGTGCCTGCTGCCACTGAAGCGGGACGAGGAGTGATGGAGGTGAGGCAGGGCAGAGGGTCACTCTCCATGGCACCGCCCGGGGCTCATCTTGGAAGGGGAAGACTTGGTGCCTTCACTTATTCCAGCTCGGCAGAAATCTTCTGCTGTGAAACTTCTTATCTCACCAGGGGAGATATCACTAGAACCTAAGCAAAGGCTGAAGCTACACCGACTGCATGTTCTACCTCAGTACTTTTATATTCTAGTTAGTTGCATAGATGCATACAAATTTAAACTCAAATGCCAGATTAGAAAGTAGGGTCTCATATGTACAGGTGTTTGTAAATGAGAACTTTATATTTTAGTGAGTGCATATGCGATGTCTCATTCAGCACCACTATAGGCAAAATGATCAGGAGAAAAAATAGAGAATAAATAAAGTTATGGAAACAATCAGCAGCTAGTTAAGATGATGAAGTAGGTAAACACTGTGTTCGCTTCCTCTCACAACCACATCAAAATTATTACTAAGCTACAGAGCAACTATCATTGAGAATTGCCTGAACAGAAGGCTTATGAATAAGGACATACAGAAAAAGCCACAATTGAAACTGGTAGGAAGGATGAGACACAGAATAGGGTGATCCACGCCAATTGTGGCAGTTAAAAATAAAGAGCTATCTCAGCTACGGGATCCTCCCTGAGGAGCAAGAGATCCCAGCTCCACAATAGGCTCCCTACCCCAGAGTTCCAGTGCCAGGAAAAGAAGTACTCATAACTTCTGACTGCAAAAACCAGTGGAGATTGTGGCTGAGTGAGAAAGATGGAGGCTGGAGGCTTAGGTGTTTCTCTTAAAGGGCCCGCACAAGGACTTACTTGCTGATGGACACACTTGCCCTGAGCTCCAGCACCGGGACGGCAGCTCAAAAGGCACGAGGGACATATGGAGAGGAACTGAATTTTCTGGCATTAGGGCAAGGGCTGGAGGGGCAGCTTTCTTCCGAACAGAAGTGCTGGTAAAAACCATTGTCCCATTGTTGAGCCTTCCCACAACCAGCATGCATACATAGGTGGCTGCCATATCTGGGTCTCCATCAATCTGGCTAACACTGGTCACCCTGCCCTGTGATTTTCTGAGACTCTGCCACACTCCACTTGGAGGCTGATTCAAGCCACTTCAAGTGACTTTTCCATATGAATGCTCTGTTTTGGCTCAAGTTGTGGATTTTTCTAAAATCTCTCAAAGGTTCACAATCCCCAGAAAAGTAGTATCCAATCTCAGTATGCCTTGTACTTCTTGCTGAGAGGCCCCAAAGCCTAGCACTAGCAGCAGCCAGCCTTGGCTTGACCTCTTGAAGCAACTCCAAGCCCAGTGCAGGTGGAAGCCACCTGTGGATTACACTGGGGTTCATGCCAGGTGGCCTCAGGCAGAGCACAGGCTGCAGGGCACAGGCTGTGGCTGAACTTGGCCTGTGGCAGGGCCCCTCCCAGGAGGCACCTGGGCCAGCATAAGCTATGATTGGCTTCAGACAAAGCGGGAGTACCACTCGGGGTTGCATCCCAGAATGACATACCCAAAGGCAGAGCAGGCACCAGAGTTCTGCTAAAGCGACTCATGTTCTGTAGGTTCAACTGCTCACCACCTAGTCCTCACAATCAATTAGGCTGAGGGTCAATCCCTCCCACAAATGTGCCCAAAACAACCAAGGCTCAACTACAATGAGAGCAAACATACAACCCATGCAAGGGACACATGTGGAGCACCCTGCTCAAGTGACAAGGGAGACTGAGCCACTGGTCCCCACAGGATGTCTACTACATAAAGCCACTCTACCAAGACCAGGGGACATAGCAGCTTTACCTAATACATAAAAACAAACACAGAGAGGCAGGCAAAATGGGGAGACAAAGAAACATGCTCCAAACTAAAGAATAGAACAAAGCTCCAAAAAAAATAAAATTAAAATAAGGATAGTTTAAGGGGCCCCTGGGACAACAGAGACAAATGCATCAACATTCACATCATAGGGGTACCAGAAAGAGACGAGAGAGAGCAAGGAATTGAAAAACTATTTGAAAAAATAATGACAGAAAACTCCCTAACTTGATGAAGGAAATAGACATACAAGCTCAGGAAGCACAGAGTCTCAAACAATATGTACCCAAAGAGCCCCACACTAAAAGACATAATTAAAATGCCAAAGGCAAAAGACAAAGAGAGAATCTTAAAAACAGCAAGAGAAAAGCAGTTAGTTACATGCAAGGGAGCTCCCATTAGACTGCCAGCTGATTTCTTAACAGAAACTTTGCAGGCCAGAATGGATTGGCATTAAATATTCAAAGTGATGAAAATCAAGGACCTACAACCAAGATCACTCTACCCAGCCAAGCTACCACTTAGAATCAAAGAGCAGTTAAAGATCTTTTTCAGACAAGAAAAAGCTAGAGGAGTCTATCAGCACCAAACCAGTGTTACAAGAAATGT
This sequence comes from Rousettus aegyptiacus, assembly GCF_014176215.1. Lineage (NCBI taxonomy): Eukaryota > Metazoa > Chordata > Mammalia > Chiroptera > Pteropodidae > Rousettus > Rousettus aegyptiacus. Next base: position 21,189,585 of record NW_023416293.1, on the reverse strand, counting down.
TAGAGTAACTTCTTTAAGAAGAAGAAAAAAATTTTTTTAAATATGAATAATAAAATGGCAATACTACATATCTAGCAATAATTACTTTAAATATAAATGGATTAAATGCTCCAATCAAAAGATAGAATAAGAAAACAAAGCCCTTACATATGCTGCCTACAAGAGACTCACTTCAGATCAAAAGACACATGCAGGAAGAAAGTAAAAGGATGAAAAAAAGGTATTTCATGAAAATAGAAACAAACCCCAAAAAGCTGGAGTAACAATACTTATACCAGACAAAACAGACTTTAAACCAAGGGCTATAATAAGAGGCAAAGAAGGGTCCAGTAATCCTTCTTCTGGGTATTTATCTGAAAACCCAAAACACTACTTTGAAGGGATATGTGTATCCATATGTTCATTGCAGCATTATTTACAATAGCCAAGATATCGAGGCTACCAGAGTGTCCACCAGTGAATGAATGGATAAGGAAGAGGTGGTGCAAATATACAATGGAATATTACTCAGCCATAAATTTTTTTAAATAAAATCTTACCGGCCATCCGCAACAACATGGATGGACCTGGAGGGTACTGAGCTGAGTGGAACAAGTCAGACAGAGAAAGACAAATGCCATATGATTCCACTTGCATTTGGAATCCAAAGAACAAAATAAGTATACAAACAAAACGTAAACAAACTCATAGATACAGAGAACATTTTGATGGTTGCCAAATGGGAGGAGACTATGGAGATATGTGAAAAAGTGGAAGGAATTAAGAAGTACAAATTGGTAGTTAAAAATAGTCACGGGGATGTAAAGTAAAACATGAGGAATATAGTCAATAATTTTGTAATAACTACATATAGTGTTATTTGGGTACTAGTTCTCTGGAGATGATCACTTCTTAAGTTATATAAATGTCTAATTACTATGTTGTACACCTGAAACTAATATAATATTGTATGTTAGCCATAATTGAAAAAATATTTGAGAAAGATGGAAAATAGCAGCAGCTGATGCCTAATGTGTGATTCAGATACTTTAAAAATTAAGTATCATTCCAAAGAATGCATGAAAATTTCCTTCAGACATTGAATTTTCAACATATGTGATAACCTCTTTGACAAAAGCTTACCAAAATTTAACACTGTTCTAGAAAATTAGCATGGTGACATGAGATCCAAATATCTTTCTCAATATCCCACTATCTCAGAGTGCAAAATAAAAATCACTTGTTTCATTTTTATCCATGTTAAGTAGAAAGGGAATTTTGGGCAATTATCATTCCACGTGAGGTTGCTTGATATATTTTAAAAAGGGAATGAAGTACCCTAGAATAATAAACACTCTGCTCAATTGCACATTAACTGAACTTCTCATCATAACTTTCCAAAAAGAAGGGGCATGAGAGGATGATAAAGAGTTTTTACAATTGGTTTGATCTGAATTTGGATACCAGTTTTGTCACTTTCTAACTGTGTGAGTCTGGATAAATTATCTAAGCTCTACAAAGCTCAGTTTTCTCAGCTATCAGTGAAAATGATAGTAGACACCTCATCGACTGGCTAGATAGATTATAAACTCGTCGTTGATAAACACCAGCATATGTGAATTCTACTTTTTAATTTATCATTAGAACTTAAAAGGTGAGTTGCAGGCATGTGTGCAGAGTATAATGGCAGAACAAAACAGCACAGTATCATGCACAGGATCCAGTGTAGAGTGAACACTCTAGTTTTATTTTCATCTTCCCCACCTTACCAGATTTCTATTGGGAAAATGGCAAGGTATGCACATCATTTCCCTGACCTTAAGGAACTTAAGACTGGCAAATGGCATAAAGTATACACAGGTTATGCCAAATGGGATGAACACTTTGAGAGCAGAATAATCCAAGAGCTACAAGGACACCAGGGATGAAGATGATGTGCCAGCTTCCCTTGGATACCAGGATCAGCTTCATGAAAAAGCCTTTTTAGATAGGCCTCGTGGAACTGGTACCAACCTTCTGGATGTGTTTACAGTTCTTGATGAGTGTTTATAGTTCACACAAGTTTATAGGTTTTGATTAAGTCTCACAACTGAAATATACATGTTAATACAAGAAGTTAAGGTAGATGGTCCTCTGATAAAGAACCCCGGAGGAAGTTCCACAGGTCGCCAACTTGTGAAACCAACCTGAGGGTCACCACTGGAACAGAACAGTTTGCCATCTAAAATGGGGCAGCACTGCTAACCATGGGGACGACCAGGGCATGCTTTATTCTTCTGAGAATTCCCTGTGTTCCAGCCAAAGCACTGAGAGCTCCCCCTCTGCAATGCAACCACCGAAAGAGTCAGAATTTAGCCTCTACTTTCTACAGCTTTCCAGAGAAACTATCTCCCAAAAACAAAGAGAGGATATAAAGAGGTCATTAAGGAAATACACTACTCCCTAGAAGAGGGTATAATCCCAAAAAGCAAAATGCTACAGGGAGGTTTGTGAGTGGAGTTTGGAGAGTCCACCATCAGGGGACACTGAGGCTGTCAGTTTAGTCTGCCAAAGATACTAACCGTGGGACTAGAAGAGGATCCCATTAATCCCACAGAACAGTGCAGGACTAAGGGCTAAAAGCTGCTCACAGCACCACCAGCTCAGACTGAGAAGAAACCACAAGGTCTCAAGTCAAAAGTGGTGGATCCATGGACAAGCCATGTATCCTGCCATCAGATATCTAACCTACATCTACTCTCCTCATTCCGAGGGAAAGAGACATGAAAGAAAAGAGAAAGAAGGGAAGGAGGGAGGAAGTAAGTGTCCTTAAAAAAAAAAATAGGGATAATTATTCTGAAACCTCAGAGGAAAAAATATACCTCTTTAAAATTATTTACTCCACAAACGAGAAGATTTTGAATAAATTACATTCTATTCATATGCTATATTTTGTGGATGCTAGCACACATGTTCTCAAGAAACATTTAATGCATCAGAAATACATACAATGCAATATTAAGTGAAAAGAGCTGATATAAAACTACCTATACAGTGTTTATTGATAGTACAAAACCTTGCACGTATTGCACATATATATATATACCAATTTAAATAAACTTAAATGATATAATAGTTTTTACATCTGAGTGATGTTATTATGCAAGAATTTTAATCTCTTCCTAATATTTTTCTATTGTCCTCCAACATTTCTATGAGGTTGCTTTCATGATTTAAAACTCATTATATATTACGAAAAATAGATATGCTTACAAATGTAAATATAACAGCAGTTTAAAGAAAGAGACTTCGAAGCAAGGGGAACATGTCAGCAAAGACAGGTCAGTAAGAAAACACAGCCCACGTCCTGAGATTGGGAGCACCGGGTGTGAGAGCGTCAACAGTGGTGGTGAAGCGGGAACTAGAGGCAGGGTTTACACACACGGGGCCTTGAACGCCATACTTAGAAACAGAGACTTTCTTCCATCCACAGTGCATATTTTGAATATCAGGAAGGGGTATATCTCGGCTGTGTTTTTGGAGATTACCCCAACAAGCAGTGTCTTAAATTGATTAGAAGTGAGAGGTTATTCTAATTGTCCAAGTAGCGGGGACCTTACATACATATGTTAAAGTTGGTCAGACAACAGACAAGGAGACAAAGGAGATGAAAAGAAGAAAGAAGGAAGAGAAAAGAGGGAAGAGGAGGAGGGGTGCAGAAGGGAAAACACATAACAACATCCGAGGCACAGGAAGAGGAGCGTCAGCGCCCACAAACCAGAAGCAGTGGACAGAACGGGAGCCCTTACTCCCGCGCCACAGGGAAGCGGCTGAGCATCTAGCCGCGATGGTAAACTCTGTGCAAAGTTCGAAGAGCCCGAGCACTGAGAAGTGGCTTCTGGAAATACTGATTAGGCAGTCGAGTGACATAAACATTTTTAAAGTAAGAAATAAAAAATAACATCGACTCATCTTATGTAGTTAGAACAGACATTTCTTTGCGGGAACTAGTATCCCACACCCTACGCATCACATCCCATCGCATGACTCTGTCTCATCCGAACGGGCTGGAGAGCTTCGGCACTAGCAGGTCGAGGCCACCACCACAGCAACCAGCAGAACAACTGTTGTATTTCAACTTTGCCCACACTAACTACATCCCAGTCTGTGGCCTGCATGGAAATGAGCTTGTTCTTTCAGACGTTGCTGTGTGAAACTCTGCCTGCTTGCAGGTGTCTGTGAACACTGCCTGATTTAGGGTATTTTGCTATAATTACTGGAATGCTGGAACCTGTTATGCACTTAGGTAGCAGACAAGAGAGAAGAATTAATTCCTAGCTTCCTGAACTAAAAATATATATTTATCAAGTCCAATTAGATTTGTTTTAATGATTGTTTCTTTTAATTGCAGTTTTAGCAATTTCTTCATCAAAGTGACTCTTTAACTTAATATTAAAGAGGAATTTTCACACCTAAAATATCCTGCAAAAGCAAACCAGCTGGGTCTTCTTTTGTTTCACCTGGCCCCCAGAGATCATCTTGGGATAAAGAATCAGCTTCTTAGTCTACTCACTTTTTCACATAAATTGATTCTCCTTTTACTCATTTCCATAAGCCAAAGTAGATAATATTAAAATTATTTGAATCTATGCTACTTATCTAGTTATCGTTAATAATAGTACTAAAATAATGAAAACCTGCTAGTAAAGCAGTATAGGGTAACTCTGAGTTTAAGATTCATGTATTATGTTTCTTGCAATTATTAGACAAATTTAGTAGTAATGCAGTGCAGAAATCTCATAAAACCCAATTGTATAACATAACTTTGTGACATGCAAAATCTCATCCTCAATACACACGTAGATAGAATGGATGACCACTAAGCGGACATGTAGAAGAATATTTCCAAGTAGGAAATGGATGTTTGAATTAAAACTGTGTTTCCCAAACTTTTTTCACATTTATATTCCAACCTGCACAATTTTTGCTCAAACTATGACCTCTTGTACTATTATTTATTTAAATTTTCCTTAAATCAACATTTTTAGCTGAACTTCCTTCAAAGTAATAACAATCAATCTTATAGTATAAAACAAGTAAATATGACCAGATAAAGTGTTTACTAAGCTCTGACATGCTTATACCTCTGAGAGTTCTCTATCTTAAAGATTTATTCCATTTACAACTTGAAAATTTTATAGCATAGTAATTTTTTGTTGTCATTCAAATAGCTTATATACCATAGTTCAGTGAACCCCTTCCCAGTGAAGCCCAATCTTAACACAAAATCCTTATGTAAAGGAACCCCAATTACAAATGACAGGATTATCTATTATAACCAGAAAACTTTTAAAGACAGAAGTCAATGTCACAGAGTCTGGGCCCCATTCATTCAACAAATTCAACATGTACTTTTCTTGGTACTAAGGGTGCAGTAAACAAGCAAATATGTCCCTACCCAACAGGTCTGAGAACAAGACATAAAACCAAGCAGAAAGGATCCAAGAAGTTAGGGATGACATAGAGGAATTCAGAAATGTGAAAGCCCAGAGGAATGGCTTCTAACTTGAGATCTCAACTCTGACATTAAAAAGGAAAATGCATACCAACACATCAGAATAGCTACAGCTAAAGTTTTTTATTTCAATCCTTGTAACATTATATTATTTTTAAAAGAAACATGAGTTGTTATATAATTTATACGTTTCTTCATGTCCCTCCGTCCTCTGGGACTTCATCCAAAATTCAAATGTTAGAAAGGCAACTCTGTTTATACTCAGAGCCTGTCCCCTCCCCAGCTTCTTTGTTTAGTACTGAATGAGACTCTAGCTACTGGGAACTTGCCAGCTCCTTTCAGTGGGGAATGAGGAAGTGTGTGTGTGTGTGTGTGTGTGTGTGTGTGTGTGTGTGTGTATGCATGCATGTATTTAAAAATGCTTGAATATAGTCTTGATTATTGACAAAGGGAAGAACAATGAGGCCTTGTCTCAAACTTCTGATCTTCTACCAAACCTGTACTTCTCTAGTTTTCCTCATATCTCTTAATAGAAGCTTTACACTTCCAGTTGCTCAAGCTGAAAAATTTGGGTCATCCTTGACTTGTTACTTTTTTTCACATCCCACATCCAATCTATCAACAAATTCTATTAAATCTCCTTTACAAATATACCCAGAGTCCTTCTCATCACCTCCCCTCTGATCCAAATGGTAAAAGCCAAAATGCTCATGAGGTATCCCACAGAGCCCCATGTGGCCTGTACTCCTGTTACATATTAGACCTTAGTCTCTGTTCCTTTACCTGTTGGTCCTTCCACTTTGACTCCTCTGGTCTGCTTGTTGTCCCCTGAGCATACCAGGCATCCTTTCTCTTCTAGATGTTTCCCTCTCATTGCTCTCTCTGTTAGAACGCTCTTCCCTCTGATAGTGCCTTCTCACTTCCTTTACGTCTGCACTCAAACAGTAGCCTTTCAGTCAGTTCTTCCCCACCACCTGATTTTAAAATCTCTATTTGCCCACCAACACTTGCCATTATTTTCCTCTATTGCACCCTTCACCAACTAAAATGCTGTATACTTGACTTATTTCTCTTAGTCATTGCCTCACCCCTTTAGAATGTGAACTGCACAAGAAAGTGATTGTTGTGCCTTTAATTGACTGGAGTATTCCTTGAACCTAAATCAGCGGCTGGCCCATAGAATATGCTCAGCAGATGCTAATGCAATTAATTTGTAGAAGAAGGGGTGAGAGGACAGATAAATCATGAGAAGGAATCCTCAGAAGGACAGCAGCCATTTTAGAACTGAATTAAGATGAGCGGATTAAATTCAAAGATGATACAAGAAGAATACCCTCCAGTGTAGAGAAAAGATGTGAGTTATTGTAATGAGATAAAAGAATATATAATCAATCAGCTTTCTTCAATCCAGCTTTAATGTAGTTTTGATTATTCAGCACTACTGGCAGAAAAATCAATAACAAACTTTATGATCCTAAAAATCTCACTTCAGAAATTTAGAAATTCATTAGCAAATAAAAATCACTCTGTTACCAGGGGTATTACCACCTGGTAAAAATCCAACAGTATAATTGGCTCATACTAGGAAGAACTACATGATAAAGCTTGAGCTGCTATGAGGTCTATAAAAGGCATGCCTGAATTCTTGAAATGGAAACAATTACAGTTCTGAAACATAAATAGCACTTGACTTCATAAATCTTCAAGTCCCCTCATAATCTGAGCTTCGATAACTAGTTTACTTAAGGAATTACAGTATGTTAAAAATGTCCTAATCTTGAAAGGTAAGTGTATAAGGTAATGGCAATCATTTTTAACAGTGTCAAAGAAAGTAAAATCCAAGTGCAAAAAAGGCAAAGCAATATATTAATGCTTTTTGGAAAAGGTCAATCAGAAAACCACCAAAATCATTTATTAAAGGGAACTCGAGCAGCAAAGAAAATTTTACAAGCCAAGTCTTACTCATTCCCCATTACATCTGCTACCGGTACATTAATTTGCTCCTCTCCAAGAAGTTGTTTGGACAAATCCAATGGGAAATAGAGTAATTCAAAATTACTCAATTCCAGATGATTAAAAAAAAACTTCCTGATCTTCCTGATTGTGGGTTACTAGAGAAGACTGATATTAAATCACTAATCACAAAAAGAATTAATTACAAGCTAGGAGAGATCAACATTCCAAGCCAAGCAGTGTATGTAAAGACTTTTTGATGAGAGAATTTACATTATGTTTGAAATGTTAAAATAAGTTCAGTTAGTCCAAGTAAGGTTTGCCTGATTGACACCTACGAGCGTTTCTGGTCCCAGCTTAATCATCACCACTTCGGGGAGACCTTCCCTATCTCACTCTTCCAACTAAATCATGTTTTTCCATTCCCTGATGGCACCTTCTACTGTTTCTTCATAGCGCTCAGCACAGTCACCCATACCTTTGTACATTATTAAAGAGTTTAGCCTAAGTGGAAACCAAAGCCCAACATTAAAGAAAATTCTGGAGCTTATAGAGAATAGTTCAGAAAAAGCCTCTCACAAAGAATTCTCCCCAAATAAGTCTTATTCTTTGCTATGTATAGCAAACATTAAGCAAACACTTGGGCAACACCAGCCAACAGGGAAACCATGTTAATTGGCAGTAGCAATATCAGTAAAGGTTGAGTTCTTTCAAAGTCTCCAGGACTTTCATCACCTAAGCTTCAAGAAAGTCACATAGTTAGTCATGGAGAGTTTACTCTTTGTCGTTTTTGATTCCTTTCACAATATTTTGGCAACCTTAAGATAATTATTTAGAAAATACAAAAACAAATGTAATAAGGTCAGCCAAGCTGTGCCCAAGTCTGGGGATGCTTGCCATCACATAACTCATCAGGTAAAGAACAAGAGGTTGCAAAACTGCATCTTAAGGAAGTCCAGAGCTGGTACAGTTATCTCTGCATAGATGAAGAGCATGTCTCACTCCACTTTAGTTTTAATTCTGTTGTGTAGCCACGTAAATATAGGATCAGTCTCCAAGAAAGGATGATACATTTAAAGGGAAATAAGAGCTAACTAACCTGAGCTAATACAGGTCTGAAGACTCTTGAGCTTCCCTCTGACACTCCAACGCTTGCTAATAGTTTGCATAGTTTCCAGGAAGGTCAGTGTTTCAATTATTCTGTTCAGTTACCACACTGATCATGTCATATGTGTCACTTAGATGACAGGTACATACTTTTTAGCTCAAAAAATACTACTACCTTGGTTGTTAGAATAAATTCAGAGAACTTATAAGCAAAGAAAATTTTTGAAGATGAGCTATGAGCCAAGTACCTTAAGCAACTCCAAACACTTTTTAGCAATCTCTTTTCTGAGAGCTTGTATATAAATTCCATCATCAGCTTCGGCTACTATGGCAACTGAAATATTCGGAAATGATTTGAAGCAAGACACCACACATCCAGCATCTTCTTGCAAGAAACAGAAAAGATTATTAGATCTAATCCACTTTAAACTTCAAAGTACAGTTTCAATTTTCATTCCTGCAATCTATTTATGTCCATATTTGCAAATCAATAGATAACAACCCATTACAATGACATATTAGCATGATAGAGAAGCCTTTCATTTTATTCCTTAACTGGTCACATTAAGACATCACTTACATACTCTACTCCCAGTTTTATTAGACCTTTATTTCTTTTTTAATGGACTTTATTTTTATGGCAGTTTTAGGTTCACAGTAAAATTGAGCTGAAAGCACAGAGAGTTCCCATATCCTTGTTTGTGCCTGCTCACACCGATTCCCACATTAGTAATGTCCCCACCAGCGTGGCGCATTTGTTACAATCATTATCAACCAAAGTCCACAGTTTACATTAGAGTTTATTCTTGGTGCACATTCTATAGATCCTGATGAATGTATAATAACGTGTATATTCCATTAAAGTATCATGTAGTTTTACCGCCCTAAGAATCTTCTGAAGCCCATCTATTCATCATTCCCAAAACTCCTGACAACCACTGATCATTTTTACTTTCTCCACTGTTTTGCCTTTTCCGCAATGTTATATTATTGTAATCATATAATACGTGGCTTTTCAGATTGGCTTCCTTCATTTAGTAATTTGCATTTAAGGTTCTGCCATGTTTTTTCATGGCTTGATAGTTCATTTCTTTTTAGTGTTGAATAATATGGATCTATGGATCCATATTATCCAATCTATGGATCCACCACAATTTTTTATCCTTTTACCTACTGAAAGACATTATGGTTGCCTCCAAGTTTTGACAATTAGGAATAAAGCTACTGTAAATATCTGTGCACAAGTTAATGTATGGATGGACATTTTCAATTCATTTGAGTAAATGAATGATTACTGGGTTGTATGGTAAGAGTGTGTTTAGTTTGATAAGAAGCTGCCAAACTGTTTTCCTAGGAGGCTGCACCATTTTGTAGTCCTACCAGCAGTGAGTGAGAGTTCCGGTTGCTCCACATCCTCACCAGCATTTGGTGTTGTTCGTGTTTTGGATCTTGACTATTCTAATAGGTGTGTAGTGGTATCTCATTGTTGTTTTAATTTGCATCTCCCTAATAACATATGATGTCGAGCATCTTTTTATACAGTTATTGTCTGTCTTTCCCTTAGTCCTTGTATATATAAAGGCCTGAGGAGCCCATTGAGTGTTGTATAACAGAATGAAAACATGCCCTTCAGTGATCAGTTGGCTGTGATTTAGCAAAAACCAACCATGGTTCTCACTTTCTACACTGGACCACTGCTATTAGCAGGTCACTGGAATAGCTCATATTGTTTGCTGGAGCAAAGAAAGCTGTGTGTAATGAAAAGTAATGCATGGACTAAACAACTTAACACAGCATTTAGTTTCATATACCTAGCTACATATGTGGGGAAAAAAATGTCAAACAAGTTCTTAAACTTACTGCTTAGGTCATTACATAAAGGAGTTCATTCAGAATTATCAATGTTTGCTTGAAAGTTCAAAGCATAAGGATTTTTCTTCTTCCTTGAAGCTCTCATGGGTGTTCCCAGGAACATTTAAGGATCATGGTTGGGGAGTGTGAAGGTTAACCTTTTCAGATGAACTCTTAGAGAAAGAAGCATGTTAAGTTACCTACGTATATGCTGCAGGATAAATGGGAAAAGAGAGCATTGCAATTTAAGCAAATATACTCAAAACCAAAAGAATCAGCATCCTATCTAAAAATTGTAAACTCCTTAAAATAATGGCCAAGACATTTTAAAAGTAAGCTAATTAAATTGTTAACCTTTTTCCTCTTGAAGCTTATTGAGTTTATTTTAAAGATACTTGTAATAGTCTCTTGAAAGTTTTCTACCTCTTTATTTCCAGTCTAGAAATAAGCTTATATTGATGTTTTAAAGAGCCTCTAACAAAATTTTCCTATTTTTATCAATATAAAAAACTGTTTTTAGCAACTTAATCTTCCAAAATGTATTTTAAGTGTTTCAAAGGAGAAAAATATTCTGTAATATTCATGAATGTCACCTCCATCCATTCCACAAAACATTTTGAGTAACCACTATACTCCAGGTACTGTTATAAGTACATAAATACATAAAGTTCATATTGATTAAATAAGTAAATGATGTGATATGTTAGCAGATGATGCGTGCTAGGGATCAGGAATGCTGGGCAGGGCCTGTGGGCAGAATGGAGCTTTAAACGGGGTCCTTATTAGGAAAACAGCATCTAAGCCAAGCTTGGCGGGAGGGAGAGAGCGATCTCTGGGGTCGTCTGGGGGAAAGTATCCTGCAGAGAGATAGCAGCCAGTGCCAAGGCCCTAAGGAGAAGCAGACCTAACGCACTGAGAGACCAGCCGGGAGGCCAGTGCGAGAGAAGGGGGGAGGCAGGGGGTTGGGGTAGGTCTTTTAAGCCACAGTCAGGCTTTTACTCAGATAAGGGGTCCCTGGAAGATTTTCAGTAGAAGAAATGAATTATTTCTTAAAATATTTTTCTATTTTAGAAAATTTAAAACATGTGAAGTGGTAGAAAATCTCTAAAAAAACCAGCAGATCTATGACTCAGTCTAAAACACTGTGTCCTCTCACGCCCCACTCCGCTCCACCCCAGATCATGCTAAAGGAAACCTCAGACATCGTGCAGTTCCAGCCGTACGCATTCCAGTAGGGATCTCCAAAATATAGACATCTTTTTTTTAAACATCACTATACTATGGTTCTCACCCCCAGTGTGGGCTGGAGCAGCTCATATTGGCTCGGCCTGCAAGCACCAGCATGTATCTCCTCCCACTCAAGGATCACTGACTTCAAGTCAATAATTTGAAATTGGCCGTGCAAGATGGAGATGAACTTGGGAATATCATGGAAATCAACAAACACTAAAATCAGGGCTTTTTTACCTAGAGATCCAATGAACTATTATTAACTATTTTCTAATACACATCTCATTCACATTTGAAAAATTAACTATGCTTTATTAATATCATTAGCTGTCCAGTCAGTAAATTTATAATTATTTTTAGTTCGTATGTTTGAATAGGGATCAAAATAATATCTACACTTCTGTTATTGCTGCCATCTCTCAAGTGCCTTTTAATTCATAGGGTCTCCGGTATCTCCCTTTCTAGTCTTTGCATTTGTTTTTGTTGTTACTAAAGAAAGTGGGTTGTTGGTCCTATGGAGTTCTCCATAGGCTGGATTTTGCTGATCACATGATTGTGATTTCACTCTAGATGTTCCTCTGTCTCTTGTATCAAGCATCTTGCTTAGATTAAGGGCCCATTTTTTGAACTAAACTGCTTTGTAAGGAAAGGTACTTTTGTCAGGAAAGACAGTACTGTAGCTAGGTTTTATTTTGTGGTGGTGATAGCCTATTGATGATCATTTCAAAATGATAACATGTTGCATTCTATCACTTATTATTTGGACTACATTTATAAAAGAAATTTCCATTAATCAACCACTCAGTAAATTTACATTTTAATGGGATCGCTCAGACTTCTGTGCAGAGAAAAGCCTGCAGATGCACGTGTAGAAGCAGAGAGATAAGTTAGATGTTTCGTCGACCCGGGAAAACCACAGTCACAACTAAGACCAAGATGTAATCCTGAAAGTGACAAGAAGCATCGGATCCAAGTCTGTCTTGAACTACTTCCAACAAATTTCTCAACAGATTGGGATTGTGGTTTTAGCTGTTTGTAAGTGGTCTAGGAGGTGCCTGATGGTTAAAAGTTTGTAAAGTGACTGAAGCAGGAATTTGAGTTCTGAGTGCTATGAGCTGGGTGTAAAAGCAAACCACTCAGCAGGAGGGTGAGGTGGGGCTAAGAGGAGATGCCTGGAGAGAAAAACTGATCTTCCAGGTTTCCTATCTTAACAAAGCTCTGGGTTGTATACTTATTGCTACATATGCAGTTAGTTCGAAATACAATCATTTGCTTTTGAAAGATGGTAGTGAACACTAAAGATGGTTATGGTGCCTGCTTGAAAATAAAGAAAAAGCGAAGTCTAAGAAAATAATGCATTTGCAAATAGATGAGATTCGAGGAGGTCTTAAGAATGTAGTGTTAAAGATTTACTTACTTAACTGAATGCTTTTTATTACCTATATTTAGGTGTGTCATGAATTTAAACACAAGGACAAATTATAGTATTTGTAGTCTATTGGAATGCTCTTCGTCTGTCAAAAAAAAAAGTTATTTAATTATCTAACAACCGTATTTTACAATAAACCCCATCTGATATATTAGTTAATGGTTTTAAAATTTTCAGATCTCCTGTTTATAAGGGGTATGATTGCCTCATTTCTCTGAAGATATTTCATGTTTTCCTCGGGAGATTCTTTTATGAGTTTTTAACTGTTTTCACTGGCAAATTTCCTTTCCTATGTTTAATGAAATAATTTATAAATGTATATATTTTTCCAGCATTTCTAACCCCACCAACCTAGTTTTCCTTAATATTTTTTAGAAGATCATGTAGCTAGAGTTACCATCATTAATATAAAACTTCTCATCATTTTCAATCTTCAGTTTCTAGATCAAGTCCATCTCAGTGATCACCATGCTTTCACAGGTGAAACAGGGCCATGGTTACTGATGAATGTGTCAGAATATTAAAGGATGTGTGAAGAGAACCTGAGGTAGGCATTTACCCCTGAAACATTTATAAAAGAAATAAAATAATCTCATAACTGAAGGTCTTTTGACAAATTCACTCTCCCACCCTCTTTTTTTGTAAAAGGAAAAAGATATAGAAGTGACTTCCTCTAAGAGCACTGTAACCAGCAAGTGTAAATGAGGTTGGAAATGGTTTATGGGTCTTAGGGCATGGAATTCAAATCATAAAAAAGAAGGTAAATTTATGCATTTTCTAGGTAACTGTAAGAAAACATCATATTCATCATATTCTCTCTCTCTCTCTCTCTCTCTCTCTCTCTCTCTCTCTCTCTCTCTCTCCCCCCAATCCTCGCCTCTCTTACACACACACACACACACACACACACACACACACACACACACACTTCTAGATACCTAGGTTGGCAGAGAAGATGCTGTATTACTGATTGTTCAGTGTTCCCTTTCGTAGCACACTACCGACAAGGTAATGAAATGGTCTTTAAGGAAGAAAGACCGTAAAGATAAAATCAAAGCCCTTGGCAGGCAAATCAGTATTTGTTCACTTGTTAAGTGTGTTTTGCTTGAATAGATTTTTATTGAAAGACTCTATTGTGTTTCTCATGGTTTAGATGTTATTTTTCAGCTTTGTTATAAATGTGACCATAGAAAATATTCTTGTTCCTGTCCAATCTCTACTTGTAATTTAATGAGTCATTTAGAGAGGATCTTGAGAACACCCAGAATCCTGAGTGGGCCCTAAAAGGACACTCTCCCTGCTTTATCATAATGAATTTAAAAGTGGTTAAAGAAAATCTCATTAAATTCATTGACCTATTAATAACACCACACTGAAAAAGATTCTAATGGAAATTCAGTGTAACCAACTGCCAAGGGAGATAGATAACAAAGGCATATTGTATAAAAATAAACATCAGATTGTTTTGAGTGCATCAATTATCTTAGTACTTTCTATTGAGCAAAAAACAGAGAATAGGCCTTTCAAACATATTTCTACTAACTCACCAATAGATCTCAACAAATTGCTAAAAGAGCTTTAGTTATTCATTCAAAAAAATAAGAATAAAAGACAGGTGTCCTTTAGGAAATTAAATCTAGGTAAGGAAAAGATAAGAAGAGAGTGATGGTCCCTGATCACCTGTTATCTGGCAGGCCTTTTTCTAGGCCCTATTTCTGAGTTATACCAAGACATAAATGTCTCTACACTGGAATAGAAATTCCATATGAGCAGGATCCTTGTTTGATTTGTGTCTCTGCTGTACGTCCCAGCACCTGCAGTGTCTGACACACATCGATGTGCAGTCGGTATTCTTGAATGAATGACTGAATGAATGAAATGCCTTATCAGAGGAGTGGCTAATCCAAAGCTCCACAGCGTTCAGTGGATGTCCTTGGTGAAAGTCATACTTTCCCTTGGCCTTAGGGTACAGATATAGGAGGCAATAGGAAAATGCATTCAATATGTATTTCAGCTGTATGTTTATAACTCGCTGTTCACCTTCTTCCAACAATTGATTTCACTCTTAGGATATTATGTTTATAATATGTATCTGGATGCACAAATTCACACCTAGGGGAAAATGGAAATAACTTTGAACACAATGGTCTTTATTCTTTTTCAAGGGCAGTTTCAGACAATGATGCCACATAGAAACAGTGCCATGGCAGTTGCTAAGGAGAGAAGGAGATCGGGGCAAGGAGGCGCTGAGTGCTTTCTTTAGCATGCAGCCTGGGACAGAGCGACCAGGATGGAGAAACAAGGCTAGCCTGGACTCCCAATCAAATCCTTTAGAGTCCACTGAGGGTAAAAATAACTGTGATCTCATTTCGATATTTAAAATAGAATCACCAAAAAAAAAAAAAAAACAGCTTAAACCTCTGCTAGATTCTAATATTTTAGTTTTAACTTGTCGGTTGCTAAGAAAAATAGGAGCAAAAACAAAGCAATGTTGTATTTTTACACTGATGTGTATTAAGCACCTGGATGAAGTATCACACTTTAGACACCTGCCCTGTGGGGTGATAGCAACAAGCCCGAGAATGATCTTTTATCAGCTGGTCTATTTCTTGAGAGACCCAGAAAGGATTGTGCTCAGCTGCGTAAGTATTTCTGAAGGCTTGGTAGAAATAGCTGCTAAGTATTCTTTAAGGTTTCTATCATGACCTGGATACAATATCTTTAATCTAGCAGATTTAACCAGGACTCTGGGCTGATTTTTACAGCATGCTCTCCAGGCCTGTTCACTGGTTCACACCACAAATACTTATAGTGAGTCAATTGCGTGTGGGTCCTCTAAGTTTAATGAACACTAAAAAAAGGTTTGAAATTATTTAAAATTAATGGACTGGTTCTGTCAGATTTTCTTTGTCCTTTCACTCTCCATCGCCTCTCTAAACAGGACTGCCATCACCTACGTGAGAGTGTCATGAATGAGCGAGTACCTGGACAAACAAAGGCCTGAATAACTGCTCATTTTATTTTGTTTGCTTATCTTTCGACAACCTCTCCTGTAATATTTGAGGAATGCAAGCACTCAATAGAAAATGACAAAAATAAACAACCCAAGGAGTCTGTATAGAACAGAAATCATTCAATTGCCTTGGTCACACTGAGGATGTTGTAAAGAAAGTTCATTATCAAAATAAATTATTTAAGTGCCAAGGAATCTGGCATTAAAATTGTGGGCATCTAATATTTGCCACTGGATATGGAAGATTCAGACAATAAACTCATCCTTTAAAGCATTAATAGAATGTTACATGTGGCAAAGTCCATATAATATTAAAGGGTGAGTATTTTGACATCTGCTGACAGCAATGAGCCTGTGTTGTCATGTGGTGCTTTACAATGCTTTTTCTTATAAAGGAGTACTGGTTCACTGATAATTTAAGAGAAAGATACATATTGTGACTTGTGATTCTCTGGCATAGGAGGCAAAACAAAACACAAATGTTCAAATTAATTTCGTATTACAACATTGCACTTAAGGCGATGGTTGAAATAGCACCAATTCACTGGTCACCATGGCTGTCCCCGTTTAGCAGCTCACTACACAGCATTCAGATTCGTATTAACTTAATTTTAAAGAATCCATTTGCCATAATGGCATAAGTATCTTTAAGAACTTTAGTGAGTGGTGTTGTAACCCCATGGTCAATGCTACTCACAAAGTATGTTTGCATTCCAGAGCAAGACTGAGATGCGTCAGCCCCAAAATGTCATTAATGCTGTCCTGTGAGTAGTTCTAAGTTAACGAAGTATATTTCCAAGCCAGACACTATGTTTTCCTCTTCCTGGTGTTGAAAAGGCTGATATTTTTTCAGACAAAGGACTAAATTTCATTTTAATAAGAATAAAAGACCAGTGCTTGAGGTCATCCATTCTTTTATGGAAAAAAGAAAAGTCAAGAACTTGAGAAACTGACTCTTGGTAGCAAACCCAGTTTATGATTTAGGAAAGTCAACCATTTTTCATTAAGTATATTTATCTTAGGAAACAGTGTAAATTAAGACCTGGATGAAAAAGCTCTGTGTGTGTGTGTGTGTGTGTGTGTGTGTGAGAGAGAGAGAGAGAGAGAGAGAGAGAGAAAGCCATAAGACACAGGAAACTAAAAATATGTCCTTTTTACCAATACACCACCCACTACAGTCAAGAAGGTTACCAAAATCCAGGACAAAATTATGGTTTTATAAAATTTTCACAGAGCCAGTGACTGTCCATGAAAAGGAGCTTGCAGGAGCAACTGATGCATGAGTCATCTTCCCTTAGCTGCCAAATGATTCCCTCACCTAATTTAGATTGTTCTGTTTCCTATTCAACCTGTTGTTACCTGCACTTTTAAAATCCTCAATCTAAGATACTTGCATGACTTCTTTAAATTTACTGACCAATCAAAAGCGTTCATTTGGCTATCAGAAATAGTGTTCCCACGGAGGAATATAGAATGCATATTTGCAAAGCAGTGATCAAAAAAATAGGCCAGCACGCTCTCATCTCAGTTCTGAGAGTTGGTGGGGCAGAGAAAATACACTGGGAGACAGAGGCTCCACAGTTACGACATTGAGAAATTTTTTACCCTCAACAAGGTTCTCTTCTTCTTCTATGCTTTGATCTTTTACTTACAAATATCTTCCTTGAAGAATAGTTATAAAAATTAAAAAATGAGATAAAATGGAAGCTACAGATTGCAAAATATAGCATATAAGGTATACCTAATAATTCTTTATAAGGTATTATTATTAGACATTTTGCTAGTCGCTTTTGAAAACACAGCTGGTTCTGCTATAATACAACTTAGGCATTCTTAAAAATTTTGCACTATGCAAAATTGTGCAATAAAAATCACAGAGTTTATAGTAAAAAGACATGGGGGCACAACACCCAGGAACATCATCTGTGGCACATGAAAAAGAAAAATACAAACGCAACGACAAGAATAGCAGTTTTTCACATGTTGATTTCTTAAGAAGTACATAATCTCCATCTTGAAAAAGACCTGCTGCTGGTTAATGGAAGTGGGCATGGCGAGGGCTACAACCTGTGAGTTACTGTGAAGTGTGGACAGAGGGTTGTCTGAAACTGCAAAGCTATAACCTCAGATGGCGATGGGTGTGGCTCATAGCACAAGCCTGAACCATGAGGTAGATGGTAAAGCTTTGAGAAATGTGCATTTCATGTGTTTCTATCTGATTCAGTTCGGCTAGGTGCAGTGTTATTCATTCATTCACTGATGAAATCATGTAAAAACAAATGTGCAATGTGCAGGATACACAAATTGCTACCTAATATATCAAATATGTTTGAACAAATTTGCGATTTCAAATGAGTGTTATACCAGAACTGACTGTATCATGGAATGTGTCCCCAAAATGAAAAGTTAAACCTCAAAATAATTACCGGAAAATCTGTCGATTCTCTTTGCCCGACTTAAAAGGAGCACCTACACTCACGGCCGCAGCAACTGGACGCTGCCCTGGGCCTCCCGCCTTCCCTCGGCAAGTCCTTGAGCGCTGGATGCTTAGAAAAATTAAAGGTTTCAACAGTGACCTTCATCACAACCCGGACTTCTCTAACATATTGTTAATTTTGAGCCTCACGAAAGACATTTGATTAGAGAATTAAGATCCCTAGATTATTAACCATGGAGAGGTTTTCCTCGCATTCTCCAATCACTCAACAAATTTTTATTCCCAATTTTTATTCACTTGGAAACTATTTATTAAGTGCCTACTATGTGTCAGGCACTATTCTAGATAGTGGGGTTGCACAGAGCTTATAGTCTAGTGGGAAAAACAGACTAGGAACAATAGCATAATAGATGAGTTACACAAAATGAGTTACACATAATGATAAATGCTATGAATGAGATGAGAGAGCAATTGGAATAAAGATTATCAGGGAAAGGGACAGGCAGATTATTAAATTATGTGGTCAGGGAAGTCCTCACGGAAAAGCGGACAATAAACACTAAAAATCATATGTAATATAATATCAGGTAATGATTAATGCTAAAAAGAGTAAAGCAGGGTGAAAACAAAGCAAAACAAAAAATGTAAATAGGAAGTGTGGGAGCTCATTGTCTTAACCAAATAGTTCAGGAAAGTTGGTATTTGAACTGAGAAGAATCATGTCACCTGAAGATCTGGAGAAAGAGAATTTCAGACAGCACAGCAGATGCAAGTCACCTGAGGTAGAATGAGCTTGGCACATTCTAAACCCATCAGAGACCAATGCAATTATATCAAAGGCACAAAGAGAGACCGTTGCAGGAACTCTGGTAAAAGAAGCTGTCAGAGCGATGACCAGCCCCAGGCCCCACAGAGCTTTGTATGCCAGCAAGGACCTAGAGTGTGCACTGGAGGTTTTGAGTACAATGTGGCAGAAACTAATTGAAATGGTTAACGTGTTCTTTGGCCGTAGTACAGAGACTAGACAGACGACAAGAGATAGTAGTGGTAGCTGTAGAAACGGTTTAGTGCAAATGGAGGCATCACATATTTTAAAGGCAGAGCCAGGGAACTTGACGGATTGAATATAGGGTAAGATAAAGGATGGAATCAAGGATAGCTTCAAGATTTTTAATTTAAATAGCAGAATAAATCATAGTACCAGCTTTTGAGATGTAGATAATGGCAGGAAGAGGTTTGGGCCTGGGCAATGGAGGCCAGAAATCAAGACCTACTTAACAGGAGATGAGGTCCAGCCTAAGGATCAAAGAGGGGCCTCACATCAAATTACGGTAAATTGAATGGTAGTCAGTATCACAGCCAGCACTGTATTTCGCTTACCAGAGGAACTTTAATGTTTTTACTTTATATACTATTTTTTAAAAATAATTAACTTAAAGCAGTTCTCTAGAGCCCTAGGTTTCCTCTGGCAAGAGGTCTTTTGTTAACTATCTGCTGTCTGAAAATAGCTACACTTTAAAATTTAAGAATAAAAGAATATTAATTTCAAAAACTTAATAGTTAAAAAAAATATGGCAATAACCAATGAGTCTCTTTCTCATGGTACCAAATATTTGAATTTTTATCTAACATGAGTTCTTTTTGATAATTTCGGCTAAAATATGTTTCGACAATACCCACCTTATTAACTTTCCTGATCCTGAGCTGTGGAAGGTCACACAGAATTAGCTGACCAGAAAAGGCCTTGATAATCAGCACATGAACTATTTAAAACCGTAAGAAACATGAAACTCCTGTAACCAGTATTCACAGATAATTCTAATTCTAATTCCTTGCTGACCTTGGACAAAATAATAAAATGAATAAAATTCATCTTTGACTTCTGACTCCCATTCTTTTTTACTACCAATAATATTCCTGGGTCTCTAATGAATGAAACAATATAACAAATTCAAGCATACCGTGGTGTAAATGAGTAATAAGGAAAAATGTGTCACATCTCCCAGAAATGTAGACAGACAAGAGAACTTAAGTTCAAGAAATAAATTTCTAATCAAGAAGAAGAAAAAGAGGTTTTCCACAGCCTAATAATCACTATATCAAAACAGCTCCCACACTTTTCATGTTAAGTGGTGGGTGATGTTGCTGTTGGCTCTAAGTTTAGCAGTGAAGTGCTAATAACTGATAAGCCACTCGCTCTCCGAAATATGTATGTGTGCATGAACATTAAAAGGTATGTTCAATAAACATAATTTTGCTATAAATTATACTGATATAAAGAATGTGTACCACACAACTTACTGAAAATAAAAGATACAATACTTCTTATGTCCAATTGATTCTCACAGGATGTTTTCACTGGTTTCTGCCCAACTCTTGTACCATAGCCAACTGTGGGTGCAATTCAACCATCATTTGACAAATGGCATTGCATCCACACCCAAAATTCCTTTCTTAATAAAGGCGCTGTTATAATTTTATATATGGAATTAATGCTGCTTAATATTCTTATTGACATTAACAAGTAAGACAAAACAATGAAGATGAATGTCAAATCTGTGTTTCTTTATCAACAAGGTAAACAATTTTCTTTTGTTGACTCAGATAACAGCTTTAAAATATCAGGAGAACACTTTCTCCATATGTGTGTGTATGTGTTGCTTGCTGTTCACAATGTCACAACTACAGACACGATGCACTTTCGAGTTTACATCTGAATTGTTCGTGTTTTCTCCATTGCTTTCTGAAGTCCAAATAGTCAACAAAACAATCAGTCAAGCACTGATTTGTACTGTTGGTTGATTTCTGTGATGTACCACATCCATCATGACTGATTTTGTATCATATGGAACCCAGAGTCGAGAAGAGATGAGTTTATTTATAAGATGTAAATAACCTTAGGACAACAGATAATAAAATGTAAAAAAAAAAAAAAAAAAATAGAAAGTGATCGGTTTTGAGTATTTATTACCCCCTTTTAATATAATTTATTGAATTGTAAATCTTTTATTATCTAATATTTAACAATGGCTGTGTTTAACAACCAATGCAGAGATTTCCTGAAAATTTAACAAATGGTTCTTGGAAAATGACACGAGTCAGCACCACTCCAGTTTGGTCTCCAGTAACTTGTTAGGAAAACCTGGAGCCTAAGGTGGGGAAAAGACCTGCCCCTTCCTTTCTGCATTTACCTTTTCTTATACCTCTTCATGTGCATGAGGGAAGCTGCTATTAACCCTTCAGCTGAATCAAACCATGAACTCTGAGCCAGGCTTCGTAAGACCTAACCCAGGAACCCACCACACTAAGGACCACATGCCCAGCCACCCAGGACTCTATAATAGGTTTGGGGAGTAGAGCCCACCAGTGGCTATCCACATACCAAAGTATACTACCTTTATAAAATATGGAAAAACATCTCAGTTGCTGCTATTATAGATGTACCTTTTGGGGTTATGGAGATTTCAGACTTCTGCTTCTTTGCCACTTATCGGATGCAGTTGTTGGATATATTTTTAAGTTCTAAATATTACTTACAAGGACAATAATATTATCATATCTTTTGCTAAAGCCAAAGATAACATTTGGCTGTAAACACTGATTCACATGCCATCTCAGTTCTTCTGAGGTTCCCTTTCAAGACCTTGGCTTCCCTACATAAACTGTATCCCCTCTTATGTAGTCCACATTAAAACATCTCCAGCCATCTCAATGCTCCTAACCCACTTCACATTCTCAATGAAGAGTTAGAGCATAATGTTTACTCCTCATATACTCTATTTGTCTATGTATACAGACATATCCCCTGCAGCCAAGAGTTTATAACTTGAGTAATAATTCTGACAGAAAAGGGCAAATAAAGATGTATATATGGAAAATAGGTTTAAATTTTAAGTCAACATTAAAATCTAAACATCAAAAACAAATGGAAATATCTCCACTTAATAATAAAATACTGATAAAATTACACACATACATGTAATTTTTTCTTTAAGTATAAAAATAAGACTTGTTTGGAATTTAGCAAGTGGATGATCCCCAACAGTTCTTCACTTTAAAAGTATAGATCTTACATCTGATAATATTTTAAAGTATTCTTAGATGTATGAATGCACTTGCCAGCATTTCAGTGCTTCTACCATGAAGACTTTCAATATAGAAGTGTCATTTTAAAAACAGAAATAATCAACTTTTGTAAGATTTTTAAACATTATAAAGCAATAAGTATTAGATTATTCAATTATCTGCTTCACTTATAATAGGCTGTGGAGGCTCAACCCTTTAAATGCACAAAATTTGACTTGTTTTAAACACAGAAGTCATAACAGATGACCAAATAAAGGGCACTAATCCATAAATTATTCCTCAGTTAAGACACTGATTCATCTGTGATTTTTCAAATGATTCGTCAGATTATTAAAATGATTACATGAACAAAGTTACAACAGGAAATCTATGTAGACATGATAGCACCCCACAGGCATTTCTCATCTTCTAGAGATTGTAGTCTAGATCCCTCTGGCAACTTTAACTTGGTTAATAGATAATATTTAATATGAAACACCTAGTAGATTTTCAAAAAATGTTAGCTTTCTTCTCCTCTTCTAAAATAAAAGTATTTTAATGATGATTTATTTCTTGACTTTGATTTTTCCATGTTTTACATCCAGGAAATGTTAATATGAAATACAGATATAAAAGAAAAGAAACATATAAGAACATTAAAATAGTATTGTTAATGGTATCTGTTAAATGTTGATATTTTTAAAAATCTATAAGAAAATACACCAAAATATTAATGACAGTAGTGTCTCTGAATTATAGGTGGTCTTTTATTTTATTTTATTTTATTTTTTCTGTGTTGCCCAAGTTTCCATTGTGATTATGTATTACAATTGGGTTGGAGAAAGTTTTTTTACTGAGAATAAATAAAAATAAACAGATTATAATCACATCTCATTCACTTATTAAATACCTTTAAGAAAATATTTTATAATTTAATTTTTGTTTTGGCAAGTTTTTAAATGTCTGAAAGAAGCTAACTCATCTCCTAGCTTTTTTCCCAGCCAAGATGAACTACTTGTAGTTCACTGAAGCATCACACTGACTCCAAATCTGTGCCCTGTAGATACTCATTATAATATCATAAGTATACTTCTTTATGTTCTTCAAGTAACTAACTCCTCGTTTTTCTTCAAAACTCAGCATCACTTTCTCTAGGAATCCTTTTTGGCACCCCAGTGCAATACAAATGTTCATCCTTTTGACAAAGTCCTCTATGCATCATCAACAGTAAGCACTTATCACACCGTAATAAGTGAAGAAAAGGTGTTATTCCCAAGTGACTTAGCACAATACCTACTGAATAAAGAGATGAACAAATAGACAAGCAACTTAGTCGATTATTTAAACAGATGGTTTAACTTCATTCTTTCTCTCATTTCTTTGGTTCTTTGCCTAGAATAGTTAAACACAGGAGGTGCTTTGACATTTTAAAAATAATTTCAGTTAAGTTTCCAGTCAAGATGGTGGAGTAGGTAAATGCTGTGTTTGCCTTTTCCCATGACCACATCAAAAATACAACTAAACAAGACAATAATTATCATTAAGAATTGCCTGAAGTCTAGCTAAACAGAAATCCTATAACTAAGCATATACAGAAGAAGCCACATCAGACTTGTAGGAGTGACAGAGATGCAGAAGGGGTTGGTCCCACACCCACATGTGGCAGTTAAAAATTGAGAGAGATATCTCAACTGTGGATGCTCACGCTGAGGAGCACGGGTCCCAGCTTCACCCCAGGCTTCCCATCCCAGGGTTCCAGTGCCAAGAAGAGAAGTGCCCATAACAGCTGGATGTTAAAAGCAGTGGAGATGGTGGTTGCATGACATGGAGGCCTGCTGGAGTCTCAGGCATTCCTCTTAGAGGAAACACACACAGACTTACTCGCCAGTGAACTCACTCTGAGCTCCCATGATGAGGCAACATTTTGAAAGGTGCAAAGGGCACATGGGAGAAACTTCAATGTCTGGTTTCAATGTGAGGGCTGGACGAACAGCTCCCTCCAAGGAGGAAGTTCTGGCAGAAGCCACTGTATCTTTGTTACATCCACCCCAACCCAGTCTGCACGCAAACGCAAGCACCATATCTGAGTCTCCATCGACCTGGCTAAAACCATCTGCCCTGCGCTGAGACCCCACCTGACCCAACTTGTGGGCAGCCCCAAGCCACTTCCAGTGGTTTTCCATAAAAATGGTCTGTCTTGGCTCATGATGCAGACTTTCCTAAATCCTGTCAAAGGTTCACAAAACCCAAACAGCCACATCTAGCCCTGGCATGCCCTGAACCTCTTGCTAAGCAGCCCCAATCTCAGCACTAGGAAGTCAGCCTCAGTCCGCAGCTTAGCCTCGCCCAAGTACCTCCAATCACAGCACAAGTGACAACCATTGGCAGATCACTTTGTAGCTCATACCAAGTAGCTCTGGGCAAACCAAATGCACTAGCTTAACTTTTCCTGCACCAGAACCGCCCCCCCCCCCCCGCCAACGCACACACACATGAGGCCCCAGAATCAACACACACGGTGGTCAGCTTCGGACCGCACCAGAGCGCCACCCAACGCCTTCACAAACGACAAACTTAAAGATCAGACTTGGTATGCACCAGACCTGATAAAGCAAATCGTGCTCCACAGTGTCAGCTCTGCCACTATAGTTATAGCCAGTCCTCGCAATCAATCGGCCGGAGGGTCAATCCCTTCCACTGATGTACCAGCAGCAATCAAGGCCCAACCATGACAGGAGGGCGGACACAGCCCACACAAGAGATGCACCTGGAGCACCGGCTCAGGTGGCTAGAGAGACTTCACCACACTAGACCCTACAGGTCCCTATTACATAAGACCACTCCACCAAGACCGGGAGGCTGAGCAGCTCTATCTAATACATAGAAACACAAAGAGGCAGCTAAATTGGAGGGAAAAGAAACATATTCCAAATGAAAGAATAGAACAAAGTTTCAGAAAAAGAATTAAACAAAATGGAGACAAGAGATCCACCAGATGCAAAGTTCAAAAGACTGGTTATCTGGCTGTTCAGCGATCTCAGTAAGAACTTTATGAAAGTGATAGGAAACACAAAGGAAAACATAAAAAAGAAGGAGTCAAACATGAATAATGCAGTAACTCATATAAAAAATACATTAGAGGGAATCAAGAGTAGATTAGATAAAGTAAAGAACTGAAACAGTGATTTAAAAGATAAGGTAGCAGAAAACACTCTAACAAAAGAGTAAAAAGAAAAAAAAGAATCCAAAGAAGTAAGGATAGTTTAAGGGGCCTCTGGAACAACGTCAAGTGTACCAACATTTGTATCACAGGGCTACCAGAAGGAGGAGATAGCAAAGAATTAAAAATCTATTTCAAAAAATGATGACTGAAAACTTTCTTAATCTGGTGAAGGAAATAGACATACAAGCCCAAGAAACACAGAGAATCCCATAAAAGATGAACCAAAAGACGCCCACCCCAAGACATATTATAATTGAAATGTCAAAGGTTAGAGACTTTGAAAAGCACCAAAAGAAAAGCAGTTACCTACGAAGGAGTTCCAATAAGACTGGCAGTTGATTTCTCTACAGAAAAATTTGCAGGCCAGAAGGAATTGGCATGAAATATTTAAAGTAATGAAAAGCACAGACCTACGACCAAGATTACTCTACCTAGCAAAGCTACCATTTAGAATTGAAGGGCAAATAAAGAGCTTCCCAGACAATAAACACCTAAAGGAGTTCATCATCTCCAAACCAGTATTACAAGAACTGTTCAAAGGTCTTAAAGAAGAAGAACAGGTCAAAAGTATAAATAATAAATGGCAATAACTACGTATCTATCAACAATTACTATCAACAATTTATTCCAATGTACATGGAATAAATGTTCCGATCAAAAGACATGAAGTGACTGAATGGATAAGAAAACAAGATTCTTACATGCTGCCTATAAGAGACCCACTTTAGATCAAAAGACACACAGGCTGAAAGTAAATGCGTGAAAAAATATTTTATTAAAGTGGAAGCAAACAAACAAAAAGTTGTGGTAGTAATATTTACACCAGAAAAAATAAACTTTAAAACAAAGGCTATAACAAGAGACAAAGAAGGACCCACTTACTGGTATTTATCTGAAGAAACACAAAACTAACTCAAAAGGATATATGCATCCATATGTTCACTGCAGAATTATTTACCAAAGCCAAGATATAGAAGTGGTCGAAATGTCCATTGATAGATGAATGGATAAAGAGGAGGTGATACACATACAATGGAATATTACTCAGCTATTAAAAAGAATGAAATCTTGCCATCTGTAAAGGTATAGATGGACATAGAAAATATTATGCTAAGTAAAATAAGTCAGACAAAGACTAATACCATATAATTTCACTTATATATATATATATATATATATATATAATCTAAAAAAAAAACAGAAACAAACTTATAGATACAGCGAACATTTTGATGGTCCCCTAATTGAATGGGTATTGGGGGGAATGGGTGCAAAAGGGGAAGAGATTAAGAAGTACAAATTTGTGGTTACAAAATAGTGTCAGATAGGTACTAAATTAATCAGGGTGATCACTTCATAAGTAATATGAATGTCTAACCACTGTTGTACACCTGAAACTAATATAACATCGTATTTCAACTACAATTGAAAAATTAAAAATTATCTAAAAAAGAGTTACAGTTGTTTAAATGTAAACTTAATCTATTCATTTAATTAATAGTATTTATTCAATAAACATTCATCAATGGCACAGTATTTACCAGGTTCTGCGTTAGACACTGGAATATAAGAGAAACAGTGCCCTTCTCGCAACAAAGTTAGAGACTCATGCAGACAAAGATAAATTTACAATCATAGTAGAGGGTGACGAGTGATGTCTTGCGGAATGCACTTTCTGAAGCAGTAGCGACAAGAGGTGGTGTGGGTGTGGGGACAAGCCCTCATTTTTCCATCAATGTAAAGAATTAAAATGCAGTTGTATCTACAACACAAGGCAAAATAAACATTGGACTGGACAGTTATCTGAGCAATATAATTGAAGTATATTTAATGTTATATGACTTTAATAGAGAGAGAAAAAGACGACAAAGCCCACTGTTACTAGCACTGGCTCACGGTGGAGGAGCGGGAGACATGTTGATTGCCACTTACTGCAGGAAGTCTAGATGTGGGAAATAAAAATTTTATGCAGATTTTATTAACATTTAAACCTGGTGTCAATTTATTATTTCACAAACCTAATCTCTAGATCTAAAATTGAAGGGAGGGGTGGAAATAAATGTATTTTTAAATTGCATCACCTTGGGGAGAAATTCTTTTGAATCAAATTGTTGCAGAATAATAGAGGCACTTTTTGCCATCTCAACTTTGAACATTTTGCCCTTCTTATCACCCAAAGAAATGAATTTGTCTCTATATCAAAAACCTAGAAAGCATAAGTAGTATTTTTATCTTCACAGCTTTCTGCTTCCAAGCAATTCAGAGGCCCCAGCTGAACTTGAACCTAATCTCCCTTTAGCCACAGCCAAATACTCTGCCACTCCACAAATATGAAGTTAGGTGAACACACCAAAGTTACTTTCCAAAGAAATAATGAAAAATCTTCATTTTGACTCATAATCACAAGACATATTTTTAACTACTTCAATTTCATACTCTTTCAAACTTTTCTTCCCAAAATAGTTACTTCAAACCACAGAATATTGTCATTTATACAAAACAACATGAATATAGAAGGTTTTAGTTGCTTCAGTTCTAAGAAATACCACATATATAATATATTTACTACCAACCTTAAAAAATAAAGTGTACCTAGAACTAATAACCATAATCCTAAATAATCTAGTATATTTGGCACCCAGTAGCCAAACTTCTTAATGAGAATTTTTAAAACACAGATCAAAATTGTGTCCTTGATTAAAAGTGTACAATACTTGAACATAATTTGTAGAAGAAAGTACAAGCCTCTGCAAGCTGGCTCTGATCTACTGTCTTCACAGAGGAGCCCCATGTCCCCTACAAATCTATACTTCATTGGCCAGAACCCTTACAGTGTCCTCTGAGCAGCCAGAGAGCTCTCCCATCTCTATGTCTGTTCCATCTCTGTTTTTTTTCACTGGACTAATCTTCCTCCCATTTTCCTCACCTATGGAGCCTGCCCCAGATTATGCCATCTGAGTATAACGTCTCCATCCTCTACACTCTCACTGTTCTTGCCACATTTACCACATCTTATTTATTTAGCTTCCCACAGCAGTTAGCACATAGTAGGTTTACAATTCAGAACTATAAGTGAGTGACAGTATATTTTAAAATAATTATTCAGAAGATATTCTAAGATTATTTTATTTCTCCACATAATCACACATATCCACTACTACCATTTGGTAGCTCAGGTGCTGTAATATATATTTTTAAATTTAATTTAATTTAATTTAATTTAATTTTTTATTTTTTTATTTTTCCTCCTCCCATCTCTTCCCTCCCTACCGCTAACCACTTGATGTTGTGATATATTGGTAACTCTATATTCACCCTATAACTGATATCGGAAGTTGTTTTAGTGAATATAGATAGCAGCTTATCTGTTACTTAGTTTGTTGTCATATAAAGATAATAAATTCTGATGATTGAATATCCTACTTATGTAAATTCAAGTTAAACAGATTATTATTATTTGCCACCCCACATTTAATTTTTAGCTTCATGCATTGCCCTTTATGAGTGAACTGAGCCTTGATTCTAAGCAACCCCTCAGGCATTCTTAAGTTCCAATCACAGAAAACTTTAAGGCCCTTATGGCATTAAATGGTACATACCAATATAATTACTATTTAAGATACTAGGCTATTATGTGATAGAGCAGTTAAGTGTCAGAGCTATATTATCATGTTGTCAACAGTTTTATATTTTTCTAGCAAAATATCATAAAATGTAATACAAAGGTATTATAATTCATAAATTATCACGAAAGGAAAAAACAAAAATATAATCACAAATATTGCTCAGATCTTACATTTTTATGCTGCAGTCTTAGAATACTCTGAAGGATAGAAGTCCATTTGATAGGGCTGAGAAACAAAACAACTGAAGCATCTGATTCTATGATAATATAAAATATCTTGATGTGGTGACAGAAAAAAATCTAACTATGGGAGGTAAATACATAATGCACAAATATATATGTCTTACTGTTGAAATGTACAGTTGAAACATATCAGATTTGGTTAACCAATATCACCATTAAAATAATAAAATAAAAATTATTAATTAATTTAAAAAATAATAAAAATATCTTGATAATGTGTCAAAACACCAACTTTTGGCTAATGCACAATGTTTTTAAATAACAATAGACATTGTGACAATTTATTTCACTTAAACAGCCATGAATTTGCAAAACACAACATCTACATCCCCTACACCAAACGGGACCTGTCAGACCCTGCGTCACCCACTGCCCCTGCTGAACGGACAGGCCCAGAGGAGCAGGTTTCATACCACAGCATTCTTCCGCCTCCTCCCAGTTGTAGAAATAAAACCTGGGCCTTCTCCAGGACAGCCAATGCACAGAGTAGGCGGTGACAAACTTATGCCCAAGTATTAAAAGATAAACCAGTCAATCGGATTCCAGTCTCAAAAATTTGAAATTAGAAAATCAAGAGTGAGTCAGGGCAATTTCATACTATCAAAGAGTTCAAAAAGTGAAGTACAGAATGAAGACCAATTAGTTGGAAAACAGGGAAATGAAGATGCCAGAGAGAACCAGCTACCAACAGAAAACAGGCCTAAGAGCTGTCCAAGGTTCTGCAGCAAAGAGGCATTGGCAAACAGTGTAATATTTAAAAGCCTAGGCTGCCGGAGCCCAAAGCCCAGCTCTTCCATTTACTATCTATGTAGTCTTAGGCAAGCTATTTAATCTCTCTAAGCCTTATATAGCTCATGTGTAGAATGGATATAATAAGACTGACTTAAAGGGTTATTATGAGTGATAAATGAGATTATAAATGCATTGTGCATTCATCATCTCATTTATCACTCATAATCTTGATGATGATGATGATGATGACGACGACGACGACGATGGTGATTATCTTCCACACTGGCATAATGTCTCAATAAAGGACTAAATAAGTATTAAATTTAAACTAACTCTCTAGCTACTTATCACCAGCTTGTTCACTTAAAATAGGTAGACTATTATAGTTAACATTTTAAACATAGAATGCATTGCTGTGGAGACCATTTGGGATGAAAATGAATAGTTATAGAAACAAAAACCCAGAACGCTTTTCCCTCTTATAACTTAGATTCTTTAGTTGCCTTTAAACCACCACCCATTGATTCTAGATGTCATATATAACCCATACATCTTTTCCATTTCCTCTGCAAATATAGCATTCGTTACCCTCATGGAGATTTTATAAGGGCTTCCATTATACCTTCTCACATGTGCACCCTTGGATTGCTTCAGAAGATTCATAATTATTCTCAATTAAAAACTTTCACAGAGCACCACTGTCTGATGAACAGAGGCTAAATTCTGTTTTAATGATCATTGCAACCCTTCACCATCTAATCTCTGAGGTTCCTGGTAACATCCCCTACTGTTGCCCACTAACTTTCTATGGCTCTTTCTCATATCTATTCATTTTCTCTGGCTATTTTCCCTGCCTAGAATCTTATTCTATATTCTACCTTATATGTCTAGGTCAATATCTGACTTATTTCTTAAGGCTCAGCTCAAAAGCTCTTTCTTCGTGAAATGTATCTTATCCTTAGATTCAGAATTGATATTTTTCCTTTGATCACAGAGTATTTTTATTTCAACTATAGCACATCACATCCTACCATAAAGCTATGGCTATATATTTTTTAAACTACAGCTATATTTTAAATAAAGAGGAATTTTAAAATGCTCATAGTGTTCATAAACAAGGTAACTCTGATATGGGAAAACATACTGATAAACATATTTGAAAATTTTCTATATCATATACTTTAATGTTCACATGTCCCAATCAATAACCTGTTTCTAAGAGGTTAAAGGAATTCTAGTAACTAAGAAAAATTATTTACACAACAAATATTTTCTCTCTTTTAATGTAACGAACTTCCATAAGAAATGTGTCACTTATATTCATTACGATGTCAGGTTCTAGATCAGCTGACATTGTAACTAGATGTGAGGGGGAAATGTAGCCCTTTTCAATTAATTCTCAGTGAGTAATCACTCTGATTTTAACTAGCAGGGGATCCTTATACCTACACAGAAGTCATTGAATACTGATTGGGCATTTTTCCAGAGAAGATATTTAGGTGGCCATCACGTAGATGGAAGGGTGCTTGGCATTGCTGGCTATTAGGGAGGTATAGATTGGAGCCACAGTGAGATGTTATCTCACACCTGTTGTTGATCGTATAAAAGGGATGAGAGGTAGTGAGTGCTGGTGGGCTTTTTGGGGTAGAGGTGCTTATGCACCACTGGGAATGTGGGTTGATGCAGCCACTGTGGAGAACAGTATAGAGGTTCCTCAGAGAATTAGGGATGGAGCTGCCATGTGGTCTAGTGGTTCCATTTCTGAATGTGTGTCTAAAGGAAACAGGATCACTATCCCAACGGCATGTCTGCATGTTTATTGTAGCATTGTTTATGGTGCCCAGGGCATGAAGGCAGCCTGGGTGTTCACTGGTGTATGTGTTATTGGAGAAGATGGTGTGTGTGTGTGTGTGCGCGCGCGCGCACGCGCGTGTGCACATGTGTGTGTTGAAGTGTTCAGTTACAGAGCGCTATTCCAGAAACCTCTGCCATTTTTGATGACACAGATGAGCCTTAAGGGCATTGCGCTAGGTAAAGTGGATCAGATAGAGAAAGACAAATACTGTACGATATCATTTATAGGTGGTTTTTGAAAAAAACTAACTCATAGGAGCAGAAATTGGATTTATGGTTGCCAAAGGTGAAACAGAGCCAGGCGGGAGAATTAGGTGAAGGTGTTCAAAGGTACAAACTTCTAGTTATAAGGTAATTTTGGGGATGTAATGTACAACAAATAATTGAGGTTAACAACACTGCATTTTATATTTAAAAGTTGCTAAGAGAGTAGATGTTAAAAGCGCTTATCACAAGGGAAAAAATTTGTAGCTATGTGAGGTGATGAATACTCACTAAACTTAATATGATAATCATTTTATAATATATACATATACGAAATCCATATGTTGTACAACAAAATTATACAATGTTATACATCAATTATATCTCAGTAAAACTGGCAAGAGGAGAAAAATGTCATACAATAAGCACTACTTTAATGATTAAAGTCCATAGTATGTTGCTTTACAGTTATTCACACAAAGATGTAAATAAAAAATTGTGATAAAAGGATATATTTGTACTGTTAATATGGGAGTTGGAAATAGGAGAAAATTAAAAGACCTAACCAGTTTCAAAGCATATTTCATGCATGCATAACCCACTTCCAGAGACAGGTGCGCACACTTAAACCTGCTTCCAAAAAAAATCTTTTTTGACATTCACTTTATTACTACATGAAAATAACAACATATGCTTGTTGGCAGGAGGTTCTTGCTCCATTTTGGTCACTGGAAACCTTTATACAGAGAACATTGGGCAGACTCCCCGACATCATGCATGGGTTTTATATAGGTTTGATATTTGTACGTGTGTCTTTTGTATTGTAGGACAACATTCTGTTCACAAACTATTATTACTTTTTCCCTTAAATCTGCACAAGCATTGAGGGAGTGAGAGAGAAAGAAGAGAGAGAAAGAAAATATATGAAAATTGATTAGAGCAAATGTAATTTCCTCACTTCTCCAGGCAAATAGAATGACTTGAAACAATAATTACTATTTTTTTACTCTAGAGGTCATATTGTTAAATATCTAAGGTAAATGGTAATGGAGATACTGATAAAACAAAGTAATGCCTTTGCCACCTCCTCCAGCAAAGACAAGCTCTCTTGGGAAAGCCATAAAACTGTTCAAAGCACTGGCAACCTCAGTCTCCCCCCTTAAGATTCATGCCGACAGAGGTGTATCTGGGAGCTTCATCTTTGGTTTAACTGAGAATTGGAGAAGATTAAAGTAAAGAAGAAATTTTTCAACCCCAGTTGTATTATTACATCGACCCCTGAGTGAGGAGCAAAGAAACATCACATTCAGTTTGCCTTCTTCTCAAGACCCCCTCGAAAGAATTGGATAAAGGGATATTTGGCCTCTTCCTTATTTGCAGATCAGTTTATTAAATGTACAGAATACTCCAGCTGTCATTCTCATTTCTTTATTTCTCTGTTAGAGTGTTTCTCCATATATCAATAGGTCTGTTCACAGAAACTTACCAAACTTTGCATATATTTATTGTTTGTACTCCATCTTGTTCTATAAAACCATGTATTTGAATTTTATCTAAATTATTCATCATGTTTTATTTTTAAAAATATAGAAGGTTAATTACAAAGATACATTAAATGTCAATAATTAAGAAATCTTTAATATCTTATCTTTGGTTACTATCCCAAAATACATCTACAGTAGGGTGATTTCTTTTGTGGTAACACCCTGAAAACAGTTGATGTTTAGCAACTGATCTACCAGGGATATAATTGTTTTTCTTCCTCCAGAAACTGCTATGCATTGACTCATATCTAAAAATTAATAATAAATGTGAAATAGAAGTCATCATCATTTACCTTCATAAACAATACTTTTTCTCATTTCCCTTATGAACAATATAAAGGGGGAAGAAAACATTTTTGTTATACACACCAGAAAATACTGGTTAATAAGTCAATGAAAACTTGGTGATAAATTTTTAAGGGAGGCCTCATGGCTCTATCTTCTAGTGTGATCACTTTAAGTGACATGTCATATATCTGATATTAAAAAGGAATATATCATAATCTGTCATAAAAACCAATATGATAGACAACATTATTGAATTTAATAAAATTTACATAATCAGATTTAAACATATAGTCAGTGTTTATGCCATAATAGAACTTGAAAAAGGACCATCTATCCATACAGCTTCTCTGAAAAATATCTAGAGTCTTCCTTTGGTTGCAAGCTCAATATTATCCAAAATGTAAGGAAGTTGGTAAAACAAAAGCCTATTGAAAACATCCATATAAGAGCAAAATATAAAGCCTAGAAAACAGATGGTAGAAGTTCCCTGTCCTTTCCACTAGTCAATCACTCCTGTGGTTGAATTTTCTTATGAAAACTATATTTTACTTTAAAACTTAAAGGCAGATTTATCCATTCTACAAAGTAAAATAAAACCCTATTTCTATTTGCATGCAAAAGTTATTTTCATCAGTCCATCATTTCATCTCTATTTAGGTTGTTTTTTTTCATGATTACTATATTAAATGTGTTATTCTTTAGTAGACTTACCTTTTCTTTTTTAAACTGTTTCTCCTGCAGATGTTAAAAACCAACTAAAATATAGACACTATTTAAAATATAGACATTATATTCTTGCCAACTTCAGATTCTTTCTATCAAAACTGAGAGGAATATCCTAATTAAAAAAGAAAGTATTACTTTGCTTCGAACATTCCTTCACTCATTGTGGTTTTGTTTAATGAACTGAAAAATCATCACTAAGATTGCAAAACCTCTTAGCTTCATTTTGAGAGTGAAAGAATGCAGGTGAAACTTTATTTGAGAATCTATTGAATTTATTTCATTATGACTCTCCAAAAACTTAACTACAGTTTTCCCTCAGTATCTGCAGGGGGCTTGGTTCCATTTCTCTCCCTTGCAACACCAAAATCCACAGGTATAAAACAATTCATATGGTTGGCCTGCCACATTGGCAGTTGGTCAAAACTGTGGATGCAATACCTGCGGATACAAAGGGGTAACTGTATATTTGTTTTTTAAAATCCACATATAAATGGACTCGCACAGTTCAAATTCATGTTGTTCGAGGGTCAACCGTATTTGCATAAGTAGTATGATGTACTAGCAAGATTATTAAAAGACCATTTTGAGTTTTAGGTTAACTTATTAATATAAAATTTTCCTATTTATTTTGCATCTTAGTTTTCTCATCATTTTAGTAGAAAAAACAGTCTTTGATATTTCTCCATTTTAATAAGTTTCTGTGCAGGTTCTATGTAAATAGCAATTATAAAATTATAGTTCCATAAACACTGTTTGGTTCTACAATATTTAAGCAAAACAAAAGCCATAATCACAAAGGAATTTGTTCAGAAATTTAATATCTGTGGAAGTAGTCAGTAGAATAAATTTATATCTCTATATCTATCTATAGTTATAGGTGAGATAGATGATAGATTAGATAGATAGATATAGATGACAGATGATAGATGATAGATAGATAGATATAGATAGATAGATAGATAGATAGATAGATAGATAGATGACAGATGATAGATAGATATGATTGAAATTGTTTTATTCTCAAAAATCAAAGTTAAAATAGAGATCACATCTCTACCTAGAATAAGCAAATGATGATGAATGGGAAGAGTAAAAGCTTTTCAGAATTTTTAGCTTCTAGATACTATGAAGAGGTGGTTAATTAAAGAGTTAAAAATCTTTTCCCCTTTAACGAGTAATTAATGTTCCATTAATTACAAGGGCAAAGGTTGAAAGAACAGGATTCGCCCTCAGTCACACAGCTGGCTATGTCATTAAGATCATCCCAGATCATGGAACATTTTAACCGTCTCAGCGACATTCCCACCCTCCCAAACAGGCCCGCTGAGCTGACGCATTTCTCAGGAGAGGACGCCTCCTATCTGGGAGGGACTCACTCTACAGCTGGTAGCTGCTCTGATTAGAATATTCTAACCATTTCAGGGCAGTTGAGTGAGGAGAGCTGAGCATCTCTCCTAAATGGCAGCACCCACTCAATGGGCCAAATTCTCCTTCCATACTGTAGTTTTTACAAAGTAACATAAGAATCCATAGATTTTCAGTTTTCTTTAACTGCTATAATCATTCTGTATTTTGATAAAAGAGGAAATTGCAATTTAAAAAAAAAGGACATGTTTTGGCAAAAGGCCCTACCAGTAGTTCTAGTGATAAAATCATTCAAGAATCATCAGTTAAGTAATGCAAAGACATCAATAAACATAAATACAAAAGAATACAAACATTATTTCCACAAACATTATTAAATTATGACATGTTAGGAGTCATTAACAATTAGCAGGCAGGGGCCTGGGTTCTGCCAGTCTGGTGTTCCAAACAATCAAAAATGATATCCATGGGGCAAATACTTTCCTGCACATTGATTATTCCAATCTTCACACTAATAAGTAGGGCTAAATCAAGTAAATTTAAACAGAATGGCAAGAAACTAAAGACAGCCCACTTGTAAGGAAGGGTCCATAATGTTGAAAGATGAGTAACATCTCTCAGGTTACTGGGGGAGAGCAGGAAGATTTTCTTGCACCCCAATTTTTTTCTTGAAAACTTAGCTTCACTTGGAAATATCTTTACATCAACTGTACCCATCCCTTACATATATAAACACAGGCGTGTTTCGCATTGAGGAATTAAGACCCAGACAGATCTTCCAAGCCAAACAGCTAGTACTGATGAGCAAGGTTAAGATCAGGGACTTCAGATTGGTCTAGTGTACTGTCAACTCTGTGGGGGGTTAAATGGATGTTTAGTGCTCCTGGAATTGGAGCAAACGTGATTGCTATTAATTCAACAACTTACACAGCAAACTGCAAACCTGCCATTTTTGTCTCTGTTTGCAGAACTACTTACTAATAAAACCTTAGTGAACAAATGTATTAAATCTGTTGTAAAAACTTTAACTGCAGTTCTAACCCATCCTTCCTTCTTAGAGTCCTTAACCTGTCAGACATTTATTAAATATCCACAAACACCTGTCAAGCAATGTGTTATGTTTTGTAGGAATACAAAGGGAAATCAGACACAGATTCTGTTCTTAAAGAGATCAAAAGATAAAAAACAAAACAACTAAGCACACACACACAGAATATTGTGCTGGTAAATGCTTAACAGTTTTCTGTTAAGGAAGGCAGAGAGGGAAGGAGCCCTGATTTATAACATTTATAGCATTTGACAATTCTCATGGTGCAAATACTCGTCCCGTGGCTGATTTCAATCCGCAACATGCTGTCACTGAACCTGGGGTTGGGGAGAGATGTACAAGCCTTTCTAGGCTGGTTTATATTTATATGTCTATTTATATGTATTTATATTTATACACACATATATAAGCACTAACCAAATATTGTACACCTGTTATTTAGAGCAGTGAAACAAAGGTTGATTTTTTTCTTCTTTCTATTTTTTCTCATCCAACATTTTTTATAAAAAGAAAAATACTAGTATGAATAGCAAAATCCTTATCCCAGACCAGTTTTTTCTAGGTAGTCCTGACATTACCAGAATTATCTGAGTAGAGAGACTAAAACATTTTGAAGGCATATGGGATTACCTTTAAAGCCACTAGTTCTGATAGAACTAAGAAGTACAGTGTGCCTAACTTCTCAGAGGCATTATAAGACTTCATTTAGCATTGCACCTTTTTGAGGTCCACTTTTACAACAATATGACTCTCTAAATTCTACAAAACATATCTACAGAGTATGATCCCACCCCAGATTCTTGATCATTTCAAATATGTAGTCATACAATGTCTGTACATGGAAGAGGAGGAAAGTGGAAACAAGAGATAGATGGTCTATAAAGAATAGGAATCCAAGCAAGAATGTTATTGCTTCTGCCAAATTCCCTAGAAAGGATTCAATGAGATGCCACCTGTTTGATTTTGCAGCTAATTTGCAACAGTACCTACAGCTGGAATCAATCCTCCTTCAGTTTCTTAACACAGAGATGCACTTTGCTTTGGAACCAAACAGCTTTGCCTTGTCCCAGAAAACTCCTCTTTCTCTTCTTTTGCTTGTGACTATATAATTATTAAGCCTGTAATCTTAATTTTTAAAAAGTTGATATTTATAATCATTTTTGCTGTAAAGAGCTGGAAGTTTTGTGGTGGGAAAATAAAACGCCTTCTTGCCTGTATGATGTTTTAACATTTGCAAAGCACTTCTACATGTGTCATCGTATATAATTGTCACCATAATCCTCTGAAGTGGCTGTTTCTAGCACCTCTATATGTGAGGAAAAGAGGCTCAGGGAGCTTAAATATCCCCTCAAGTTCACAAAGCCACAGAAGGGAATCCACTGTCTGCAACACATGGCTTCAGATTTCATATTCCAATCCACTAGGGAAGTTGCCTGGTATAGTTTGAAAAACACAGAATTTGGAGTTAAAACAGATTTGACTTGAAATCCTGACAACACCATTTCCTATCTGTGTGATCTTAGGCAAAATCCTCTTCCTCTCTAGGCCTCATTTTCCTCATTTGGAGAATATCTATCTCATAAGACTGTTTTGAAAATCAAACTTGGCGTAAGGTGGGTTCTCAAAAGGTTCGCCTCCCCTTTTCCCCTTTCTCTCCTCTGGTCTTCATTTCCTCTGCACCCCTTTGCTGTACCCCCAGTGTTTCAAACACAGTAATTCTGTTTCTTACTCTGAGTTGGCAGGCCTCCCCAGTTCATTGATGAGAAGTTTAATGTCATGTTGTGTATTATACACCCTCTACTTATGTAGCAAGAATTAGCTCATAGACAGCTGGTAATCAGGAAATAACGTCAGCTCGACATGGAAGCCACATTGGTTCATGAGCAGTTTTTCATACTACGTTACAGGGTGTGCCGCCATTATTCAACACAAACCACGGGCAGACGCAGCCAGCCCTGCAGGAGTGTAGCATTGCCCATGTGGCCCATTCTTCCTCTTGGTTCATTCTAGCTAAATGCTAGGTTTCAAAAGGAAATCTATATACCGAAAACTACTTGTAAATCTGTTGACTCTCCAACCTGGGGATTGTAAAGTGCACCGATAAAAAACATACTATTGTCATCACTGATTCTTTGTCCCCTGACACTTCTAATAAATTACCTTGTATGTCAGAATTTTTAAATAAACATTTGTTAAATTAAATCAAAGCACATGCATAATTAATCTAAGTCAGAATTAATTCATTTGTTTAAAAGAAACGAATTACTTTTAGAGAACAAAAAGATTATTTTTGAAATAAAGCATGAAACTTATTTTCATTAAAACTTGAGTCCTATTTACTATCTTACAGATCAATAATAAAAGGCACTGGATATAGTTGTGGAATAGGTTAGAATTCGATTTGGTTATAAGTGACAGAATATTTGGGTATTGGTCACTTATAACCAAATCGAATTCTAACCAATTCATTACAATACCTTAAAGAAAATATAAGTAGGGCAATAAAAATACTGTGTATGATATTAATAATGGATATGTATCATTATATACTGTACAAATCCATTTAATGTACAACCCCAAGAGAAAATCCTAAAGCGAACTATGGGCGTTAGGTGATTATGATGTGTCCTCCTTGGTAAAAGTGTACCACTTTGGTGAACCATGTTGACAATGGGGAAGGCTATGTGGAGGCAGAGGACATATGGGAAATCTCTGTACCTGCCGCTCAATTTTGTTGTAAACCTAAAATTGTACATAAATAAAATATATTTTTTTAAAAAGAGAGAAGGAATAAGTTAATTTTTCTCTAACACTAAAGATTATGTAAGCAGGCCAGGTCAGTATGCTGACTCTGTAATTATTAAGGACCCGGGTTCGTTTCTCTTTGTTGTTCTTTCATCCATAACTCTAGACTTCCACTTCCTGGCCATGATGACTGCGCTACAGCCAGCGAGAATGAGAAAAGGATCCAAATGTACAATACATCACACATGGCCTTTATTATGTTGAGGTACTTCCTCCTATACTCATTTTACTATAATTTTATTAACCAATATCCCCACAAAAATTTTAATAATAAAATATGAATGACAAAATGAAAAGAGAAAAGTATATATCCCCTTCTTTAAGGGCACTTCCCAGATACTGTAATGCCTAGCTGCTTAGGAGCCTGGGAAATGTAATCTTCATATAGTGGCCATGTGCCTAGATGAAAAGGCAGAGAGCTATTACTACAGAAGAAGAGAAAAAGAAATGTCGGGACAGAAAAATTTACCACAGTTTTATAAAGTGACAATGAGCTTTGAGTCAAACAAATCAATATGGCACAAGTAAATTAATTAGTGTCTAGTAAACTTTCAGAGTAAGAATAGCACATGAGTCTTAAGGCTGCGCCACAGTTAATGGGGAGAGCTGGAATCCATTTCCGGCAGGAAAACTGCTTCTGATTGAAGCCATTAAAACTCCCATCTCAAATGACTTGCACTTAGTCTTAATACTGAGGCATCTTCAAATCAGTCAAAAGAAATGCTGTGAAAAAAATTAACTGCATAATACCAAGATTTAAGAGAAAAGGAAACATTTATTTAAAATTACCTTTCTCCACTAATGTAAATGAACAATAACTTTTTTGGTTATAATCAAATACATCTCTTTTTACATTTGGAATAAACAATCTATATTCATTAATATTGTCTAATTTTAAACACACTGGGACTAAAAGGGTAGGGAGAGTAAAAAGTAAAAGAGAGACAATGAATGTTCTAATTTTGAGAGAGTCTGGGATATTTTTTTAAACATTTATAACATTTTTAAGAAATATGCAACTGCCTGTACCTTCCTAACATCCCCAAAGCAGTTATTTTATAGAATTGAAATAAATAAAACTAAATTTACTTTTAAATCTGCTATTATTTTATTTTTTATTAATTAAGCATCATCGCTGCCATCAACTAAAAGAATTAATTACTGAGATTTCAGTCTAACTAAATAGCTGAATGCTATGCATAGAATGGACTTTATGCTCTTCCATTATTAAAAAGCTAGCTCAGAAATCAAAATAGAAATAAAGTTTTAGTTAGACAGAAATGTAAGTGGTCCTACAGCCAATAGGCTGAAACCATCCTTAGAAAAATGTAGTCTGTTTTTAAAAGCTCATGG
The DNA here is from genome assembly GCF_014176215.1 of Rousettus aegyptiacus. Classification (NCBI taxonomy): domain Eukaryota; kingdom Metazoa; phylum Chordata; class Mammalia; order Chiroptera; family Pteropodidae; genus Rousettus; species Rousettus aegyptiacus. The sequence goes on along the minus strand of NW_023416293.1, from coordinate 21,148,017 downwards.
ATTCTCCAAAGATATGCAAATAAGTACATGAAAAGATGCTCAGTGATTAGGGAAATGCAAATCCAAACCACAATGAGACATTACTTTATTAGAATGACTATTGTCAAAAATAACAACTGTTGGTGAGAATATGGAGAAATTGTAACCCTTGCACACTGCTGGAGGGAATGTAAAATGGCACAACCACTATGAAATATGGTAGAAAGTTTCTTCAAAAATTTAAAAATACAATTACCATATCATTCAGTCATTCCAATTTTGGGATTTGAAAGTTGGGACTCACACATATATTTGTATAGCTGTGTTCATAGGAGCATTATTCACAACAGCTAAAGGTGTGAGTAGCCCAAGCAACCGTTAATGGCTGGATGGAGGAACAAAACGTGGTAGTAATCACCTTTGAAAAAGAAGGAAACACCGATATACCCAATAGCATGAATGAGCCTGGACGACGTTATCCTAAGTGAAATAAGCCCATCACACAAAGACAAATACCGTATGATTCCACTTATAAGAGGTCCCTGGAGGAGTGAAGTTCACAGAGACAGAAAGTGGAACTGTGCTTGCCAGGGCTGTGGGAAGAAGAGTGGAGAGTCGTTGTTTAATGAATACAGAATTTCAGTTTGGAAGATGAAAAAAGTTCTGAAAGTGAAAGGTGGCGACAGTTGCACAACAATGTGAATGTACTATACGCCACTGAACTGTTTACTTAAAAATGTTTAAAATGGTAAATTTTATGTTATGTGTCTTTTACCACCACCACAACAACAACAAAATAGAAAGAATGATATACCATTTGAGCAAATACGAATAAAATTTAAAAGTTCATGGACTATAAAGTGCCATTATTTTGAGGACCCAAGAAAAATGAGTAGTTATCATTTCATTTATCTTTCTCTTCTTTAAAAGAATCATATGTATATATACACTAAAGATTTATATCTTGAATTGTATATTTTCTGAGATTTGCTTCAAAATAATCAACTGGACGATGGCGGAAGTGGGGAACTATAAATGGAACACTATTTATTCACAGTTAATAATTGTCGACACTGCGAGATAGGCACGCGAAGTCCTTTATATTATTTTCTTTACTCCTGTATGTGTTTGAAATGTGCCATAATTGAACATTTATAAGTACTACTTATGCTACATTCACTGTATGAAACAGTTTTAAGTAAAATCATCAAGAGCCAATGAAGAACAGAAAAATTTAAAATATATATAAGAAAGAAAATTTTTAAAGGGAAGTGCTCCTTAGATGTCATCACTTTCATTCATAGGGAAATCTAGGTCCCTTTTCTTCTGAGTTTTTATAAGTAATAGTTGACATATATTGAATGTTTCCCATTTATCCAGGTTTTACATGCACTACTTATTTGATCTTCATAATAACCCTTTATTATTCTTATCCCCATTTTACAAATGAGCAAACTCAAAGAACCAAAGTCATTTGAATCACCTTCATAAGCATTAAGTCAATATTAATCCAGGAGTGTGACTACAAAGCCTTAAATGTTGCAAGTACTTCTCTCAAATTACAAGAGCCTCTTTCCCCTTTCTTGCTAAGGACAGCCTCTTTGATTGTGAGTTGCCAGAATTGAGTGTGCCTGATTGAGAGCCTATGGAAAGAGATACTTGATTTTCTAAAGGATAAGATCAACATCTTTGCCTCACCTTCTCAGTAAAACCCTAAGGATTTTCAACATTAGCTTAGCTCAATTTAGTTCATTTATTTAAATCAATTGTTGGAGGCTGTAAGACCTTACGCACAGTGCTAGGCACTCAGAATTGCAAAAGAATATCCAGATCAACATAACATTTATTTTAGACACCAGAAGATCCAAAAATAAATAAAGTTTCATATTACCCAGTTCCTCATCTTTCATGATATTAATCACCCTATGACAAGTTGTTTGACATCTATCTTTGCCACTGTAAAATAAGCTCAGCGAAGGCTCAGACCCTGTGTGTTTTGTCTACAACTCTGTTCCTAGGGCTTAACACAGTGCTTGATCATAGCCAAGCCTCGGTGTATATACATAGTAAGCAGAATTGAATTATGAGTGTCCCAACCATTCAGTAATTTAACCGGAAGCAATACAATGTAAAGGCTAAAGCAGGCTCTTTTGACCAAGCTTTTTTTTTTTTTTTTCATTTGTTCAATCATTCACTGGTACATTTATGCAATCAATATTCATGGACACCTACTATGTGCCATTTTTCTAGGTGCTGGGAACACAGCAGTGAAAGACAGGTGTCTCCACCTTCACAGAGTTCACCAGCTCTGCCACTAATCCCTGTGCAATCTTAGGCAGTCACTCAGTCAGCATGAGTCATGGGTTTCAGCTTTCTTATTAGAAAAATAAGATACTAGTAACGAATATGGAACATTATTTTAAAGAACACAAGTGATATACATAAAAGACCTGACACAGGGTAAGCACTCAATAAATGGTAACTATTCTACTGACACAAAATCCTAAGTATAAAAGTTAGAGCAAATGACAAAAAAAGCATTAATTTCCAGAGAAAATGCATCTAGAAAAGTTTAGCAAGAGAAAATATTAGTAATAATGTGTACTCTCTATGCAAAAATGCTTTGATATACATCATCTTAAGTATTAACGGTAAAAATTTCCTTAGATTTCTGTACTAAAAAGAAAACATATTATAATAAACCCAATTTGCCTGACATTCAAAAGCTTTGTATGGTCTAAAAAGGTCATATAGGTTTATGTTATTCCTGGCATCTTCCAGGGGAAATCATGTCGGTTGAATTTCTGAATGACCTATAGCAATGGGGACACTCAGCAAGTAGAAGACTGGTCAGGAAGACTTTTGCAAAATTTAATCTTGAAAGGAGTCTCAGTAATTTCCACAATTTTCAAAAAGAGTCGATAAGTACTATTTGTCAATCACTCTCAGTCAGGCATTTTCACTTGTATTTTCTTTCATCTTTTCAATGATTTTGTAAAGTAGTCTCTGAGAGACATTAAGAACCCTGCCCAAGGTCACACGCCTAGTTAGGGGCAGAGTTGGAATTCACATACAACCCTTTTCACTCGAAGACTCCGTCTCTCCATTACTACTACTCCCCTGTGGGCCTTCTGCCTTTTTCCAACACTCTGAGACATAAGGAAGAGAAGTGAGCTTTAAAAAATTGAATTCCTTTATATCCCAATTTTAAATTCTCAGAAAGGATTCCAACCACTTTAAATCTCATTTACCCAGAAGCTTCTCGTTTTCCTTCAGTCTTTTTCGAAATTGGCATGGCTAAGATGCATCTCTGAGGTGCCACAAGGTAGAGACTGGCTGAGATACTTTCACCATCATCGCAGTACCCGGAGCCTTTCCTGGTAACTCCTGGTACATGCAGCTTCCATCCTACCGAAGGCAGCCCTTCATCTGACCTCAGGAAGGCCACCCTCTTCAGACCGCCAGTATTTCCATAGGATAAAAAAATGAAAAAATGAACTGAGTAGACAGTTGATGTCATTTATGACAATATCTACCATTTCCTTATCAGGCCATTATCTTCCTTTAAAGCTGTATTTTATTCTTTTAAAAAATCGTGTCTTGAGCCCTACTTCGTTGCAAGCACTACCAAGTGTCAAGTTAAGTATAGCATATTCCTGTATCTCTTCTCTTTGGTTTGATGCTGTTTTTCCAAAGGTCTTTCTAATCACTGTGCTTTCAAATACATTAGTCACTAGCTACATGAGACTATTTAAACTTAAACTTAAATTAATTAAAATTAAATATAATTTAAAATTCACGTCCACAGTAACACTAGCCATATTCCAAGTGTGCAATTGCCCCATGTGGTTAGTGGCTGCCATTCTGGACACTATATGTATAGGATATTTCCATCATGACAGAAAGTTCTATTGGATAGCATTGCCACAAAGCAGCAAATTCTGGGTTTTTATAAGCCTATAACTTCCAGCCAGGATCAAATCTAGAAAACAACTACTACCAGAGTAGGTCATTCTAAGTTCTCAATCTTATTGTTTCTGGGAATCCAAATGCTGAATAAACTATAGCTGAAGGGAAAAAACAATCTAATAATTTATTTATAGTGGATGATCAGACATTGTGAAATAATCCATGGATGCCATGAAGAAACCAAGATACTGACAACTTACTAACATGAAACCACAAACAAAAAGGCTTATTGCATTTATTTTAAGAGAGAGAAAGAGGGAAGGAGGGAAGTGGGAGGAGAGAGAGAGGGAGAGAGAGAGAAAGAGAGAAAGGGAGAGAGAGAAAACAGAAAGACTAATAAAGACCTCAATTCAAGCTGTGTATCCTTCTCTGATCCTAAATTTCATAATGCGCAAAATGAATAAGCATATTAATTCTGAATTCCTTTTACCTCTAAAATTCCTGAATTCAAAGGCTTTATTTAGTTTATATAATGTCCAAGAAATTGTGCAGACTTCAAAGATATATAAGATAATAATATTTCAAAGAGCTTATTAAAAGGAAGCTAGTTATATAAGACTAATTAGTATAAGACAAGACATTGTAAGTGTCATAAAATGACATTACCAAAGCCTCCTACAGAATCTCTGTCCTCAGCTATGAGGAGGATTGAAGGTGGTGAAGATGTTCACCTTCTTCTCTTTATCCAAAAATACGTCCCTTCAGATAATCATGCTAAGCAAAATCAGTCAGACAGAAAAAGTTGAAAACCACATGATATCACTTATATGTGTGAGGTAAAGCTAAAAGCAACAAATGAACAGGACAAACAAACAGACTCATGGAAATGGATAATAGACTAGTGGTTACCAGAGGGCAAGAAAGGAGGGTGGTAGGGGGAGGTAGATGGGGTAAAAGGGGTCAAATAGTGGTGACAGAAAGAAACCTAACTATGGGCCGTGAACACCTAATGCAATATATATATTCCTTACTGTTAAACTGCACACCTGAAACTTACTGAATTTTGTTAACCGATGTCACATTAATAAAAATTAATTTTAAAAAATATATCAACATATTGGACCCCATGCAAATACAAGGTGTTTAATAATTTTATTAAGTAAATAATACAATAAAATAATAATTATTAGAGCATTTATTAATAACAGTATTAATAATTATTATTAATACCGTTGATGATGTAATTGTGTTAGGCTCTATACAAGATGCTTTGCTTAGGTTCATTTTATCAGCAAACAGCTCTATGAAGAAAATAATTTATTTTTCATCATTTTATAGGTAAGAAGTCTGAAGTAAAACAAGTCGAGTTGCTAACCCACAACCACACAGCTAAACAGTGGCAGAGCCAAAAATTAAAACCAAGTCTGCCCAAATGCAGTGTGCGTGCTTTTCCACTTCAATACACTGACTCCTTAAGAAAACTTTTACTTGCTAATAACCAGAAAAGGCCTAAAATAAGAAGGCTCCTAGATTTACTTTTAAGAACCCAGCAAACATCACAAACCTTTATTTAGTTTTATTTAGCTGTACATTTTTGCAGAAGACGAAATAACAATTTATCTCTACTGATGGACACCTCAGCCGAAATAGTCTCCAGCCTAGACCAGGTGGCAATTTTAATGGAGCTGGCAACAAGTTCGTGATCGCCTATTAGAGTTCCAGTGTCCTGAGACCTTCATTAGTTGAATAAGACACAAGACAAAGGAAATTTTTAAAAGATTAAGTTAATACATAGTGAAAGAATGAGATTTGACTTTGAGTGGTGAACACACAATGCAATATACAGATGGTGTATTACTGAATTGTACACTTAAAACCTATATAACTTCATTAAATAATGTCACCCCCGATAAATTTAATTTTAAAAGAATAAGTTAAAATTTTATATCTCATTGGCCAAAGGCAAAGAGAAGCAGGACCTTTTTTTCCTCCTAAGAAACTGGGTACCCACTTTATCATTTAAAATTATTTTATAATTAGATTGATATTTTATAAGGTAGGAGCCTCTGTAACCCTGACATTTAAATGCCTCCTCTTCACTGATATGAAAGAGGGAGCAAGGGCCAATTATTTGTGTCACGTGTTTTCCAAAATCTTGTTTTCAAGGAAACTTACATTTTTTAAGTCATTAAACAGTCCAAATCCAAAATGTTTCCATATCATCTACAGTGATCACATTCGGTCACCCACACTTCCTAAAAATACACTGATTTTGAACATTCAGCGGAACCACAAAGGCTACTACGAGGCAATAAAACCCCTAGACAGCTTCTCTTCTGTATATCTTCGCTTTCCTCTAATCAGTTAGATTTAGGTAGGCTGGAGGCAGGAAAAAAATAAGGAAATAAAATCCCAACCACAAATCCTGATTTTTCCCAGGAAAAGCACCAACAAACAACAATTGGTGAGAAAAAAGCCCAACTATGAAAGACTTTTCTGACCTTAACTCAAGTTAATTATTACCCCAAGTTCATCATTAAATTGTTACTCATAAAATGTCTCTGTGTACTTCTCAGTGAAAAGATCATAGATGATAATCCTAGTTCATCTTAAAACATATGTTAGCATTTGTGCCACTAAGGGAAAATAGGTCTATATTTGATTCAGACAGATTACATTCATATTTTCAAAAGATAATATTCCTAAATCCAGAAAGGTGCTTTTAAATAATCTAATTTATAGTAAACACTCTGAAATGTTTCAGAAATGATTAAGACACTGCTCCTTCTCCTGATGCTTGACTTTCATCTAAGAACCTCATTTAGAAATCTGAGAGAGAATTCCAGTCAAGATGGAGGAATAGGTAAATAATAGGCTTACCTCTTCCCATGACACTATCAAAAATAAAGCTAAATTATAGAACAATCAATCTGGAGGATCATTTGAAGACTAGTTAAACAAAACTACTATAACTAAGGATTTTAAAAAGAAACCACATCGAAACTGATAGGAGGGACAGAGACCCAAGATAACTGACCCCACACCCACACATGGCAAAGAATCTGGAGGCACATCTCAGCTGCAGAGGTCTCCCATGAGGAGCAAGGGGTCCAGCCCCACACTGGGTTCCCCAGCACAGAGCACCAGTGCCAAGAAGAGGAACCTCTCAAATATCTGGCTATAAAAATAAGCAGAAATCCTTTCCATTTGGGTAAGAAGAAAGGTTCCTAAAAACCCAAGCATCCTCTTAAAGAGCCTATGCACAGAATTTCTTGCTCACACAAACTCATCCTGGGCTCCAGTGGAGGGACAGCACCTCAGGGGGTACAAGGGACATACAGGGAGAAACTGAGTTTCCTGGCTTCAAAGAGAGGGCTGGAGGGGGAACCACCACTGTCTTCGTGTTGAGCCCTCCTCCCATGCAGTCGCCTCGCAGACTCCATCTTTCCTGTGTTCAGTCTCTCTCTACACAGCCAAATCTGAATCTACATTATCCTGCGGAACTCTACTTTCTCCACGCTGATGACCCCCTGTAACTCCACTCCACTCAACTCGCCTACTGCAAGAGGCTCTCTACACATCACGCAGCTGGCCTTGGCCCACACTGTAGTCTTTCTTAAAAACTCTCAAAGATCCCCAGGTCCTAGGCAAGTGGCAGCTGACTGACCTCAGTGTTCTCTTTGCCTTTTGCTAAGTTTCCTGAGGCTCAGCACTAGTGCCACATCTGAATCTTCATTTACCTGGTAAATACCACTCACCCCACCCTGGTGGCTCCCTGATGCCTGGACTCACCCAACACTTGTACCACCCAAGGCTCATTCAGTGACTGAGCCTTAAAGGCAACTGGCAGGCAATATCAGACCAAAAAGTACACTCTCCCTTTTGCTGAGTAGCCCCAGACTAAAAGTGGTAGCAGCCAGACTCAGTCCAACATGGCCTTTCTCATGTGCCTCCAGGTTCAGCACAGGCAGTTACCAACACATATTACACATATTAACTCATATCAGGTAGCACCAGGCCAGACACATACAGTGGCTGACCTTTGCCTGCACTGGAGCTCCTCTAAGGACCTCAAAACACTAGTCGCCAGCTTCGGACTACAACAGAACACCACACAGTTAGGCTCACAAGAAGCACACTCAAAAGGCGGTCTTGACAGGCACCAAAGTCCACTGGGGTGAATCCCACACCATGGGATGAGACCCACTCACAGCGAAGGGTTCTATGTTATGGGTGTGGCCAATTCTCACAGGCAGTCATCCTCAGGGTCAACTCCACCCACTGACATGCCAACAGCAAGCAAGGCTCAACTATCACAGGAGGACACACACAAATCACAAAAGGGACAATCCTGGAGCACCCAGCCCAGGTGATCAGGGAGACTGCACTAACAGGACTCAAAGGGCAACTGCTACATAATGCCACTCTGCCAAGATTGGGAGATATAGCAGATCTACCTAACACATAGAAACAAAGAGAGAAGTAGCCAAAATGAGAGGATAAAGAAACATATCCCAAGTGAAAGAAAAGAGGAAATTAAAAAAAAAAAAAAAAGAACTAAACAAAATGGAGGCAGCAATCTACAAGATACGGCGTCCAAAGCACTGGTTATAAGGATGCTCAAGAAACTCTGAAAAAGATTAGGCGAGCTCAGTGGGAACTTCAACAAAGGTATAGTAAACATAAAAACAGACAGAGAAATCATAAAAAGGAACGAGTCAGAAGTAAAAAATACAATAACTAAAATAAAAAACAACTAGGAAGAACGAACAGCAGATTACATGAAGTAGAGGGCTTAATCAGTAATTTGGAATACAAGGTAGTGGAAAATACCCAATTGGAACAGCAAAAGAAATAAAATTTTAAAAATAAGGATAGTTTACAGAAGCTCTCAGAAAACAAGTGTAATAACATTCACATCATAGAAGTAACAGAAGGAGAAAAGAGAGAACAAAAGAATGAGAAACTATTTGAAGAAATAATGACTGAAAACATTCCTAACCTGGTAAAGGAAATCAACATACAAGTCCAGGAAGCACAGAGAGTCCCAAACAAGTTGAACCCAAAGAGGACCACATAATTAAAATGTCAAAGGTTAAATATAGAGACTCTTAAAAACAAAAATAGGAAGACAGTTAGTTATCTGCAAGGGAGCTGCCATAAGACCATCAGCTGATTTCTCAACAGAAATTTTGTAGGTCAGAGGCAATTCACACAAAATATTAAAAGTGATAAAAAGCAAGAATCTATAACCAAGACTACTCTACTCAGCAAGGATATCATTTGAAATTGAAGAAGAGATAAAGAGTTTCTCAGATTAAAAAAAAAAAAAGAACAAAAGGTTAAGGTGCTCATCACCACCAAACCAGTATTACAAGAAATGTTAAAGGGACTTCTTTAAAAAGAAGGGAAAAAAACCCCATAAATATGAATAATAAAAGGCAATAACTACGTACTAATCAATAATCAATTTAAATATGTAAATGGCTGAAATGCTCCAATCAAAAACAGAGGGTAGCTAAATGGATTAGAAAATAATATTCACACACGTGCTATCTACAAGAGACTTAGATCAGATCAAAAAACACGTACAAACGGAAAGTAAAAGAATAGAAAAAGATATTTCATGCAAATGGAAATTCTAAAAAAGCTGGGGCAGCAATACTTACATCAGACAAAATAGATCTTAAAAAAGGGCTGCAATAAGAGACAAAGAGAGAAATTGCATAACAATAAAAGAACCAATTCAACAAGAGAATATAACCCTTGTAAATATCCGTGTCCCCAACTTAGGAACATCTAAATACATAAAGCAAAGGTTGGTGGACATAAAGGGAGAGATAAGCAGTAACATGGCCATAGTAGGGGATTTAATATCACATTGACACGAATGGACAAATCTTTCAGACAGAACATCAACAAAAAAACAGTGACCTTAAATGACACATTAGACCAGATAGACTTAATTGATGTTTTTAAAGTAATTCACCTCAAAGAAGAATATACATTCTTTTCAAGTGCATATGGAATATTTTCCAAGATAGATCACATGTTAGGCCACAAAACAAGTCTCAACACATTTAAGAAAATTGAAATCGTATCAAGCATCTTCTCCAAACACAATGTTATGAAACTAGAAATCAATTACAAAAAGAAAACTGAAAAATACACTAATACATGGAAATTAAATAATATAATGTTAAACAATGAATGTGTTGACAACGAGATCTCTAAAAAAAATCAACAGATGCTTTGAGGCAAATAAAAATGAAAGCACAGTAATGCGAAATCTATGAGACACGGGAAAAGCAATCCTAAGAGAGAAATTCATAGCCACACAGGACTACCTCAAGAAATTTAAAAAGAGAAACTCAATCTAAACTTACACATAAAAAAAGAAAAAAGAAGAAACAGAGACCAAAGGACAAAAAAAGAAAGAAAGAAAGAAAGACTGACTTAAGAAATTGCTTTCAAAAACAATGTCTAGGTCAAGCCGAGTAGCACAGATGATCTTCCTACTGGGGTGAAGCCCCCCTTGGGCCTCCATATAAGAGAGGCCGATGGTCCAATCTAGTTTTTTTAAGAAAACTGCAATCTTAATCCTTAAAGACTAATCTATCTAACATCTATCTATCTATCTATCTATCTATCTATCTATCTATCTATCTATCTATCACCACTGCCTCATGATAGCCGTATTTTGGACTCCATGGCACATATGATGTCAAGTTTAAAAGCACCTAGTTGAGTGACTTTGCATAGCAGGTGCTCAAACAGGGTCAGTTTCACTCTCTTCTCAAAAAAAAAAAATTGTTTTCTTTTTTAAGACTAAAATGAGTAACATCTTAAGGAAAAGTTATCTCTTCAACTTTAGGTCTATTTTGAGAGAAAAAATCAAAAAGGAAATAAAAAATGAAAGAAGAGTGACTAGACAGAAGGCCAAGAGGAGAGGTGAGTGAAACGAAGGAGAGAGTAGGTGAGGGAAAATGCCGGGCGAGGGGACAGGCTTGTGAGCTTCTCAGGTTTGCTATTCCCCAAAAACATGTTCATTCCACCAAGATGGTAAATGGAGAGAAGATTTTCATTTTCTTTTCTGACAGCTGGAGCATAAATTGTTGCTGCAATATCAGAAGTTATTGGTCATTTCGAGCATTCTTGCTAGTAAGAAGCCAGGATGTCAGCCAATTTAAAATATTGGCCCCACGGTGCCCTAGATATTTTGTTTTTCAAATGCGGGAATGACAGCGTCTGAACAAAAAGTGATGTATACTGTCTAGTGGGTAGCTTGTTGGCCAGACACCAAATTTGGAATGTGCCTCCCTATACCCTGGGTCCTAGCTCGGCCATCCTTTACAGACCATGCCACCCCCAGGAATGAGAGTTTGACCCAGAGCAGGCTAAGAATGAGAGTAGTATTTGAACCCATAACCCAAAGCAAAACCGAGTTCTGAAGTATCATTTTTACAAACATTTCAGGAAGCTACTCCAAATTCAAGGTGAATTGGAGCTAGCTGGGGTCTCTTCTTAAGTAAGTTATCAATTTCATTTTTATTAAGGTCCGTCTAAAGGAAACCCTAGGAATAAAAGTGGTCAAGCCTCATATTTTATGAGCTTTTAAACAAGATGCTCTTAAGTACATAAAATGGCATAACCTTTTGTTAACCAATGTCACAAATTAACTTAAAATGCCATAACCACTCTAACTTAATCACTTGCTTATGAAAAAAGCGACATTGTAAATTTAAAAATTGGTAAGGCAAGTATAATGTCCATGTGGATTTTTAAAATATACTTCTGACATCAAATGAAACCTACAGAGATTCTTCATATTAAGCCGAAAAGCCACTGGCAAACATTTGAGACTGGCGTGCCTGTACCAACCCGATCGTGAGGCACATTACAGTTGCCTGTAGCCTTCACCAAGGTGGCACTCGCTCTGTGCAAAGAGCTCTGCCCATTGCACATCTTTTCTGCAATATCACTGCGAAATTCTTCATGAAAAAAAAATCCCTGGAATTTTCTCATTATTTGGAGGAACTCCTACAATCCTATGATGATAATTCAAATGGAGAGAAACATCAGAGGAACAAAAGAAATTCGCACATCCCAGCTCTTTTCTGTGTATTCTTCCTCGGTACCTGTTCCCTGTTTCCTACCCCTTGCAGAAATGTTCTCAAGGGCCACTCATAGCCTAACAAGATGAAAGGAAAATGGCATATACATATCTCAATGTGTGTGAATCACCAGAATCCCGGAAGTAAATAAGAGATGGTAGTTTGAGAGTGGGTGGGAGGGAAATGGTTTAGTTCAGAACTCTCTTGCAAAAATTGTTTCAGTAGTGAAGTAGAAGTGGAAAATTGGCATGAATCAATAATGCAGCAATTTCTCTATTCATTCTCTCCACTGTTATTGAACAATGTACTCTGGGACTGGAGTTCTTTTCTAAACCTTCAAGTAACTTTATAATTAATAAGCATTTATAACAAAGTGCTTATTCTTTTATGCAGTTAAACTATCCTAATACATTATTCGACCTATACCCCTCTCCAATCGTTTTGCTATTCTTCACATTAAAATTTGGCCTCTACTGAGAATAAATTAAATGCAAAGCCCATATAAGATACAAAAAACAGAGGCAAAATGATCACGTGAAATCTATGATATCATATTGTATGTACATACAAACATGGACCATTTGACTTTATAACTAACAAATGATAACCAAGGACACTGTATTTCTTTATATAAATTATCTAGTATTTATTTATACATTATTATTTATAGCACAAATAAAACAAAACTATATGCTTAGAGAGTAAAAAGATAAAAAGGCAATCCATAGTTAAGCGTTATGAGCGAAATTGGATGAACTGACTTATTTTTTCCAATAACAATTTATCAGGAAAGTCTTTTCTAAAAATAAATTACATGTGTCATTAAATATAAACAAAGAGCTAATAAAAAGAGGTCAAAATAAGTAGTACAAGAAGTTCTAAGCTTAACCAACAAAATAATAATGTTGAAAAGAATGAGACATTATATTCTCTCCCTGAAGTCATCCGAGTCTATTAATCTATGAGTAGCACTAATAGCAATTTGATGCTATACGATTTATATAGTAAATTCAAAATTACCAACATGAAGCTCAGATAAACTAAATAATCCAATAACTATTTCTAAAACTCCTAGTCTCATGCCTCCTTTATTCTAATAATAACTGATGTCATATTAAGTTTATTTCTAATCAAGATAAGTTAGTTGTCTGAGCAGCTCAAATCCAATCTTTTGTGAAGAAACAGAGAATATAGTATTTGACCTAACAAAGGTAGCTAACTACTATAATTTTACATCCAACAGTCTTATTCTCAACATTGCACACACCTATAAGATAGAATCTATAATTCTCACATCTTGCATATTACAAAATTCAGACATAACAAACAATAAAAAATATTATAAATTATTTCAAAATACACAACTACCTCCAAATAGCTCTTCTCAGAACCAACTCTATATAGGATGGGCAAATATCCAGTTATTTCGATCAATGTAGAACTACAATAATAGTAATTCAGGCTCAAGTGGACTATTTTCTTGCTTTATCCAGTTGGGATACTTTAAGATTAAAACAGACAACTAATCTCCATTTTCGTCTTTCCTATCATACTATGTTGTCCCAAACACATAAAACTGCATTCATAGGCTCACGATATAGTACTGTCTGCAAGGCTAAAGAAAAACAGCTAGCATTGTGTCAGGACACCCATGCGTCTTCACATTAAAGCAATAACAACATTCCCTCAAATACATACTCAGCACCACCATTTAATGATCTTGGGCTACATAGACTACATAGAAGGAAAGTTTTGATTTAGTATAGGTCAAAGTAGCACATTGCTTTTCATCGTTATTCACACCCAGTTCTGATCCTCCAGCTAAAAGAACAAATGTGAACTCATCCTGACCCTTCAATGGGTTCATGCTAATCAAAGTCCTTAAATTTTTTTCTTGGTTTCAAGGTATGATTTCCTTTTTACCATTATTAATGTTAACTACCAAAATCTTGCCCAATGAGCACTACGAAAAAATGTGCTAAAGAAAAAAAATAATCACAGCATAAAATGCAATAGAAATAACTGGTACAAAAGTTAAATAAAGAATACTGCTTTCTTATTTTAGTGATGTTATTGATTATAACCAGAGTGAATTTACCTTAGCAACAATTCTAGGGTATGAACAATATTTAAATACATCTTTATTATAGGGGCTCAATATCTAGAAGTTTGCTGATAGCATTGTTATAAAATGCATAAAGCGATCAGATAGGTTTGTAGTTTTAAAAAAAAAAAAAACCCTCTGGAATATAAAGATTTATTTAATTGGCATATGGCACTGGAACACAAATACCCATAAGCAAAATTATAAAAATAACGCAAAGTAAAAAAAGAATTTAGGCTAAGACAAAAAAAAATTTAAAAGCACACTAGCACTATTTAGTTATGAGTAAAATCATAATTAAACCACCAGTGCATTCACAGGCACTCTTGCCAGAGAACTGCAAAATGACCTATTTTCATTCCTAATGTTATATGTTTATATTATCAACAACCTAAATGCTTAGGGACAGTACAATAAAAAACTTCTAAAAATTATTAAGGATGCTATAAAATCATGTGCGTAACAAACAAAACATGTGGGATGCTCAAAATTTCTGTTATTGTTGACTGCAGATTAAACTGCGCAAACCCAGCAGGAAGAGATGCCGAGTTGACTAGCCTCACCTGCTTCACTGTGTCTCTACACACTTGAGAATATCAGATCGTCCTGAAGTGCACTGTGCAGGCGTTGGTGATCTGGGGAACCCGCGAGGCCAGAAAGTTAATATATACTTTGATCTGGGGAGGAAGTGGCATCAAGGAAGCCAGAAGTTTTCCTTTTTTTCCAAGACAGTGAAGAAATTCTTACCTTTCTGTACACCAGCATGTTGGGAGATTCATCTGCCACTCCGTTGCTGGTTTGTCCATAATTATTCCCTTGGGCCATGTCCCCCGCACTTGGTTCGCTCGGAGATACAGGAATTATCAGTCTGCACTGCGAAAGGTTGGAGGGACTTCAGTGAGATCCGAGCGGTGGTGGTTAAGAGGGTTCGCCCTCTCGATTCGTCTTCACCTTCCAAAGCGCCCACCCCACATGGAGCACGCTTACGTGCTGGGGCAGGCTGGAGGAAGCCGCACAGGAATAGATATCTTTTTAACTGAATTTATACCCACAGTGCCCCAGAGAACTGTAAGAAATGACAATCTTTTAGTTAAAATAGCCATTTGGCTATGGTTTTTAAATGAATTGATTTTCTGGGCACTCATTTTAAAAAGTGTTTGACGCTCGTCCGAAAAAAAAAAACAAAAAAAAAGAAAAGAAAGAAAAGAAAGAAAACCCGCGGTTACCATTTCCGTATTTCAGAGAGTTCTCTCCTCTCCCCAATATTACCCTGTCCACTGATGTCTTCCCAAAAGGCAACACCCTGCGCAGTACACTTTCTCTCCAGGTGTCTGTCTAGTTCCCACGCGCAGGTGCGCCAGCGATGCCCGTTCTCCGCGCGCTTCTCCGGTGCATTTCCCTCTTTATGCCCCCGGGTCTCGCACACCGGGCGGGTTAGCCTCCCCTGCTTCCCCCTGCCCGTGCTGCCAGCCCCTGGCTCCTCTCCTCTCTCCCCACTTTGCTTCGGAAGCCAGGACGCAACCCTGCCCGACCTTCCCAGGAAGGCACCAGAAAATATCCCGGCAACAGTAATTGATTGGAGTTCGACCCTTCGGGCAATTACTTCGGCCACCATGAGTAGCAGCCCGACTGAGAAGCCGCAGAACAGCCAGACAGACAGGAGAAAACAAGCTCGCTCGCTGGGCTCTCGCTGGCGGCGGCAAATGGCAGGCGAGCCTGTGCCCCGCGCCGCGGCCGCCGCCGGAACCGGGCGGCAGGTTCAGCACCGCGGACCGCGGCGCGCGCCGGGCGCCCGCAGCCCGGCCCGGCGCGGGGCTCCCGGGGGCGGCCGCGCAGCGCGGGGTGGGCGCGCGGCGGCGGCCTGGGGCGCTGGGGCGGCGCTGCCTCCTCCCCTCCCACCGCCCCTATTTACCTCCTCCGCCAAGGTCACGGCCCCGCGGCGTCTCGCTGCCCCGGCAGGCGGTGTCAGCTGGCGGCGAGCGGAGCAGCGCGGCAGGGCAGCTTCATCACCCTCGGCGGATGCGGAACCCGCGCCGCCCCGGCTCCCGCCGCGCCCGCGCCCGCCACCCTCGCCGCCGCGCTGCACTGGCGGCCCCGGCACCAGCCGCTCGCGCCCACTCCTCCCCGCCGCCAGGCGGGCTCGCTCCTCCTCCGCTGCTCCTGGGCACTGGGACCAGCCGAGCGCGCGCGGGAGCCGAGACGCCCGGCCCGTGCGCGCGACTGGGAGGCGGGAGGAGGGGACGGTCACGTGGGACGCGGGTGTCCAAAGGTGCCGCTCCGACGGGCTCGGCCCTGCGTGGCCGCACTGCCCGGGCCTCCCGGGGGCTTCCCGGGCCTCCCTACCCTCTCGCCCCTGGGGAGACCAGCCCCGCTTCTCTCACGCCCCGCCCTCCCGGGCGTGCGCGCGGCTGAAGGCCTGGAGCTTCACACCGACTGTAAGCCGGAAGAGTGGAAGGGCGACGGATGGCCGGCTGGATGGATGGATGGATGGATGGATGGATGGCTGGGTGGATGGCTGGGTGGATGGATGGATGGATGGATGGATGGGTGGGTGGATGGATGGATGGATGGATGGATGGAGCCGGTGCAGCCAGCAGGTTTCATCACGTGCCTGATGACTCCACTGGCAGTACCATGGAAGCAGCTGACTGATTATAGTTATACTTAAATAACAAGATTGGCGAGATATTGAGACGTCTTAGGAGTGAAAAAAAAAAAAAAGACCAGGACCAAACGAGTCATTCATAGCTTCTTTCCAAATTGGGGAAACCAGAAACGATTTCGAGGCTGCCAATTTGAAGTGAAAATCTTGCCACCTATGAAATTGAAAGATCGCCCCAAGGCCCGGTTTCTCCTTTTGACAGCGCTCAAAAGAACTTTCCTCTCACCCACTTCTCTCATCCTCTGGCAATTTTCAAAGAGGGCCTGGGTTGCTGGTCCCCAGAATTACCATTCAGGTTGCTGTCAACAATTCTTCTGTGAGGATTAGAATGACATGGTGGAGAACTGTCAGTTTTGCCCCATTTATAGTAAAGAAGTTTGTGTCTGGCTTTCTGGACGGGGTTGAGAAGCTATAAATATCTGAAGTTCTCCTTCCTCGGCGGGGTCAGTAGTCCGGAGGCGATGGGAGATAATCAAGTCAGTCCCTTCTTAACCCCATGGGTCTAAACAAAAGAGCCCTTACCCCTGGGCAGGACGGCTGTTCCTGACAAACACAGAAGCCCCGCCTGGGCCAGTGCGTTTCCCTAGCCCCACCCAGGCCTGTCAGATTTCACTCAAAAACAAATATTTATTCCACCCACCCTCTGCTCTAAATGCTGCCGGTTAAAGATTCCTATCCCAAACTACTCTACACACACCCTGTTTAACTGGTCTCCCACTCTTCCTTAATTCTCAAAATATTTCCGTCGTGCACTCTGGAAATTATAATCTTTTTCAACAAAGTTGCCAATTTTCAACTTCTTCTCTATTTCCTCACCATTCTTGCTCTAGCCAAAACCGCTTTCTTCTGCTTTGTTCTATCTACTCCTGGGAAGCTGGAGTGAGTTGAATTAGTAGATCTGGGAAGACTAAATGGGCCATATCCTCTTAAAGTTCTCTTCTTTGCATCTCTAAGTAGAGGTTCTACCCCAAAGGAGGACCTACCCTAGTTCAGCACTAAGGGGCCATTCCCATCAATCAGCAAACTAACAGAATAGAACTGACTTTATATATTTTATGCATGCGATCTAAAAAATGCTCTGCTGCGTAGGGCCCCATTTATTCATCCATCCCCTACATGTATGTATAAAATTCCTCTTGATACACTCTCCATTTATTACTGCCCTGTTTAACATCAACAAGTTTGGTGTGAACCAAAAACTTTCTTTTATACCGGAAACTACCTCTCCTCTCATTCTGTCCTGAACCCTTTTCATTTTGGCAATGGCCTTCGTGTTGTTAAACCAATGGTTGATTCTTAATTCTCACATGAACTGACTTTGCAGCAGAAGTTAAAGTTGATCCCGCTCACCTTCTGGAATACCTTCTACATTTTGCTACTAAGACACCAGTCTTTATTAGTTCTCTTCTAATTACTTGTTGTTCTCTCCCAGCCTCATTGTTTATTCCTCTTTGTGTTTTTAGAGCCTAAATTTTTGGAGTGCCTCAAGTCTCAACCTTTGGGCCTTTTTCCCTCCTTACAATTGACGTGTACTTTCAGGGTGAGCTAATTCAGACTCATACTTTTAATGATACCTAAATACTAGGAACTCTCAAATGTGTACCTTTAACCTAAACCCATCCCCTGAAATCCAGTCTGTCAATTGCCCATATCACATCTCTACTTGACTATCTAGATGGTGTCTGATTCAGTTTCATAACAACAGAAATATTGTTTATTTTAGTTCACAGCTATAAATTTCAGGCATAGTACGGTTTTTGGTCCACAATATATGCAAGTTAACTAAACGATGGTATATCTAATAACTACAATCTGATAAGTAATTTTTGTTTTTTGTAATAAATTGTGTACAATATTATCTCACTTAATCCTTACTAAAACTCTGGAGAGGTAGTCATAATTGTTATCTCCTTTATGTCAATATACCAATAAGGAAGAAGAGGATCAGAAAGGTTCAGTAAACTCCTCAACATGACCCACATAACTGACAAGTGGCTGTAGTCATTTGTACTGTGTCAATTTGATTAGCTGAAACAGTTTCTTGTATGCAAATAAGTAAAGTTGGCCAAAGGAGGAATTTGTGCAAGATTGGGAAAACAGAGTGAGCCAGCACATATTCCTCTCTGAAGGTCTTTATAGTTTTATGTAGTATGACACAGAGTTCTGGAGGATTCTAGAATGTTCTTGCTCTCCCCTACTTCACATCAGGATCTTCTTCTAATCCCCAGACCTGAAGAGCAACAGTAGTCCCACATTGGTCACAAAAACCTTTATAGAAATAGAACGTAGACCTAAAAAGGCAGTGTCAAGCAAAAACCACAGCTTCCATTGACTTCTCCAGCAGCTCCTCATCACAGTGCCCTCCAGCCTGACTGCGCCTGTGTCGGATTCCTCTGTGAGCATCTACTCGCCCACTCACACAAGGTCCTCTGAGGGTCTGGTGGTGCCTTTTCGATGTCTCCTTTTGGAAAATAACTCCCTCACAGTTGTGTAAGCTCTTATTTCTATAACACACTCTTATTCCATTATATCCATAGTGGTTCTACTTCCCAGACTGAGTGGTTGGTAGAGATCAAATCTAAATCTTCTTGGTGTTTTCCACTATTCTACAAGAAATCCAAGTTAGGGAGATAAAATCTTAAAACCAATAAGTACATGAGAGTACAAAACTGAATGATAGAACATATGTGAACTGACCGAAGGATAGAAGTTGACAATCAAACTAGGCTTTCCAAGGACTGATAGAATATCTACATGTGGAGCCGATGATGGGAAGCGTTTCCAGTGAGACACAAAGGCAAGAAATTCTGAACTCCACTAGGATAATTACTAGTAACAAGACTACCATTTCTGGATTGCTACTATCTCTAAACACATTTAAAAATATTTCCACCATTACTGGCAGATTTAGTCTACATGATATGTAAGAAACCAATGACCATGGTCATATGCCTTCTACATATTAGAACCTGGATTCAAACATACCTCAGTGTGACTCCAAAACCCTAAGAAAAAAAAAAATGTGCAAAAATGTCTCCTAGCATCAGTATGAATTTAAAAACTCCGGGGGGGTCTCCCATCAAGATCTGTCTCAACCTGTTCTTATTTCTTATCCCACCGATTATCCCTCCGCACATCTAACTCTCAAAACTTTTCTCTCTGGGCAGTTTATGCCTGATTACTATTACCAGGTAAATATAAGGAAAAAGCTTTGAGAAAGAGCATATTTCATGATTTCTTCTATTGCCATTGTTAAGCCTCATTAAACAACTCATAATTTGTGTTACTGTGTTTTGAAAACAAAATTATGTCTATCACCTTAACATTTCTAGGACTAACATTTTTCATATATAAACTGAGAGAATTAGATTAGATCATCTCTCAAAACCCACCTGGATCTTAGAACATAAGATTTGAATCTGTTCTCTTTTGTAAATTCCTCCTACATAATGAGGCCCTTTATATTGTAAACAGCAAAAACAGCATGGTATTATGGGATTTTTAAATATGTTTCATTCTTTACCAAACACGTAAATATGTGACTCTCGGCTATCATCATTCGAAATCATTTATATCATTTTCCTTTTGGACCCCATGTTTTATGATACCGTTGTCAAACAAATTAAATTGTAAAATGTACTGCTGCATTCATTTTTCATGCCAGGCAGAACTTCTGAGTAATAGGTAAAAACTCTGTTACTCCACCAAATAATTCGACCCAAACAATGATATTTAAGGTTTGTTGTTGTTATTACTGTAGTCATTAGTCTCAGCAATCTTATGTTTGCAGAAAATTAAGTTTAATTTATAGTTTTGAAATACTAAAAATGTTTGTGTTAGTTTGCTAGGACTGCTATAACAAAGTATCACAAACAGAGTGACCTAAACAACAGAAACTTACTGTCTCTGTGTTCCGGAGGCTGGAAGTCTAAAATCAAGGTATGAGAGGGACTGGTTCCTTCTGGGGGTTCTGAAGGTAGAGTATGTTCCACATGCTTCTGCTTGGCTTGGAGTTGGCCACGTCTCCCTGTGTCTCTTTAAAAACATCGTCTTCCGCGTTTGTCTCTGCGTCCAGATTCCCGTTTGTATAACACCAGTCACATCAGATCTGGGCTCACCCCAATGACCTCGTTTTAACTCAGTTACCTCTGTACAGACCCTGTCTCTCAATATAGTCACACTCTGAGGTATGAGGTGTTAGGACTCCAACATAATCTTTTTTTCGGGGATGGGGCCATGATTTATCCCATAACGATAATGTTTATTTTTGTAAATCATTAAAGGTTTAGGAATCCCAAATTGTGAATTATTGATGTAGATTTGTTTTTACCTCCTTTCACTCAACAGATACTTATTTATTTGTTGTGCATAAAACATTCTTCTATTTCTATAACAAAAAACAACATTAAATTATATTATAGATGACTTTTGCCCTCAAGGATTTTCCAGTCTAGTTCACAAGATAAAAACTACTATTTTTTTCACACTTCACATCCAATTTAATAGGAAAACCCTATTGGCTCAACCAGCAAAATGTATCCAGAATCCGGTCACCTCTCACCACCTTCTCTGCTTCCACTCTAGTTCGAGTCACAATTTAATCTCTCCTGCATAAAGCAATGGCCTTGTTTCTCTGCCTTCATCCACTTCCATCCATGCCTGTTCTCAACACAGCAGCCAGGGACCTTATTACTTCTCTACTTAAAGCCCCCCAAAGACATCCATGTCATTCAAAATAAAAGAGGTCCAACAAATGCCTGCGAGGCCCTCATTATCCAACACCATGTCACCTCTCCTCACCTCAGTTTATGCTGATCTCACTTTCTCGTTCCATCCACACTGCCTTCCTTGATTCTTTAAACATCCCAGGCGTGCTACCCCATAAGATAGTTGCAGTGGCTGCTCCCCCTGCTTTGAATGCTCTTCCCTCAGATTTCATTCCCTTTCCTTAATTCTTCATCCAAATGGCATCCTCTCAGTGCAGCCTTCCCTATATACTCTATTTAAAATTATGCACCTGCCCTGCACTCCCCTTCCTCAACACCGATTTATTTGCTTCTCAGAGTATTTATCACCTTCTGACATACTGTCCAATCTACTTACTGTTTATGTTTGTTGTCTATCTCCCCTAGAAGAAATTAAGTTCTATGAGCTTAGAGATTTTCCTCTCCTCTTTACTGCTGTTCTCCAGGATCGAGAACAGGATCTGATATACAGTTTGCATCCAATAATTATTTGCTAATTTTTTGAGCGAATAAATCCATAAACATACTTCTATTGTAAAGAACAACCCAGCCTACAACTTTGAACAAAACTGAATTAGCATCAAGTTCCACTGTGGATGGAAATGATCTACTCTTTGAATCTGTTTCCTATGTGTCATAAAAGGGAAGAATAATTTCTTTTCCCACCACACACCCACTTCACAGAGGAATGTTTTTAGAATTAACTAAATAGTAACATGGAGAAAGCATTTTGAATTTCAAAGAGAAAACATTTTATTAATTTGAGGCTTTTATGTGCGAAAGAATTATAAGCAACACAGGGGCGAGTACAAAGATGAGAACAATGTTAAAGGAATTATACTGTTCACAATAGTAGATTGCCACTTTATGGGGTAAGTAATTTGAGATTGATATAAGCAGGGTAAAAAGAAACAAAGTGGCTGGAGAAATCTTACCCCAAACGACAAATTTTTTTAAAAAATACCTTCTTCTTTGTAGTTAACTCTCAATTATTTATAACACAATACCCTTATTAATGAATTATTCTCTACTTTTATCATTCTTTTGTCCATTTTATGACAACTTTCCTGCAAATTGAAACTCCCATATCAATGTCAGAGGGCTGGCAAAGAAAAAAAAGTAAAACTCACCGAGAGTTTATTACTCTTTACTTCTTGTTGAAATATCTAAATTCTGATCTACATTACTTCCAAAATGACACAATTTTTAAATGTTATACACTTTTAATTAATTGGAAAATTAAGTTGAGCGTGTACTATGAACGAAATGCTGTATAATGTTGGAAACGAATACAAAATTTGTTGAGACTTCATTCCTGCACTTCAGGTATGATAGAACAGGGCTGGAGAAAGCATCAGAATATCTGAGGTTTAGCCCTGACTCCACTGCTTAAAATCTAGGACACATTGGGCAAGAGACTTGGCCATTCTAAGCCTCAGTTTCCTTATCTATAACACAAAACTCATTATCTGCTTTGTCTCACTCTACTGTGTAAATCTTTTCATTCCAAGACAAATGAAATATTTGAAAAAGCAATCTAGTAGCAATCATATTAACCATATCAGGAGAAGGAGAATTTCTGCTGTTCAGATACCAGGCACATATATAGCTACAGTAATTGAAAACAATCCATCTAGCAAGCAATGTATGGTGTCTAGAATGTAGTGAAAACCAGGTGATAGGTTCAGAATGGCATTGCAAGAGGCGAGAGGCAGTGCCCCTGCAGAAGGGCTAAGCATGGCAAGAACAGGCCATGTCTGGACATTTCATCAAGTGGCAGGGGTAGTGTCAGGATGTGTGGGAGCAAAGTTCCAACAACTGCATAAGGATCAATTTGATCATAACCTCAGAAAGGAGGAAAACACAGAGCAACTCTATTCCTATTTGGCTTCTAAATTCTTATCTACAAACCCTCCTCAAATAGGAAATGATAGAAGATATGATTAAAATGACAAAACAATAAAATGGAAGGGATAAGCCTCAAAAAACAAATGAAGAAACTGGCCTTCAATGAAATTGACTTATTTTCTGAAGATCACATAGCCCAGCAGAGTTAGAGCCAGGACTAAAACCCCAGTCCCTAGACTCCAAATCTGATGCTTCTCACATTATGTGACATTACCTTTATAAGGCAACCAAGACTCAGGATAAGGGAAGAAATACCAAAAGGGCCCTCGGTTATTTTAAATTGTCTATCTCCAGATCCTGTGCAGTTCCAGTCACTGGCACTGAGAGGATTTGGAAATGAAATTCTCAAGAACTTGTAAAGCATGGTAGGGAAAAGATGGTAGCAAAATAGAGCCAATTTGTGAAAATAAGGGAGAAGAAGATGCACGAATTGATTGGTTCCCAGAGCCTGTCCGTAGGAATGTTCTATAATAAAATTCAACAAATGTTTATTCAGTTTATACAACATATGAGGTATTATGCTAGTCTCTGATGACGAATGGGCCTTTCCAATGACAGTCTGATAGAAGAGAGAGACGGGTAAATCACTATAGTGCGATATATTTAGTGCATGTGCATACAGCGTGTTAGGAAAGCACAGAGATGAGAGTCAAGGACATTTTATCAGAGTCTTCGAAATTGATAAGAATCTTACGGATGTACATAGAGGAGGAACAACACAGCAGCATTTCGGGTGGTTGGAATGACGTTCTGAATTACAGAAACATGAATAAAGACAAACGTTTGATGAACAGCAAGTTCAGTTTCAAAGAGAGGGAATGACTAGTGGAAATGAAGCTGGTATGTAAAATAGGGCCAGACTGTGAAGAACCTAATGCCCACGCTGGGAAGTTTGGGCTTTGGGCAATCAGAACGGGGATGAATTTTGAAAACTTAAAGAGAAAAGTGATCACAAGAAGCCAGTGGGGGTCTGCCAATCTCGTGTCATACAGACTAGACTCATTTCCTCCATGAGTATAATCTCTAGACTGCCAAATGGAGGCTACATAAAAGAAAAATATATTACTCAGCAAGGCATCTGGCAGTTTCTTTTGTGATAGCTTTTTAAACATGATGGTAAATGGGGGCTCAGATTGGATTTATAATAGACTGAATATGGTCAGTAAGATGAGCACTGACCGATTGACCAAGACACAGCAGAAAGAGGAACTTCATAGGGAAGACTCAGAGTTCTGACCTTAGAACTTCCCTGTTTTAACTCAGCTTGTATGCAGTGATTCAAGTAAAGGCACAAATAGCCCACTCATCAGATTTACAAATGTCGTAAAGCTGTGAGGAATAGCTAATACACTGAATAATGGCAATGGAACCCACAGAGATCAAGGCAGGCTGAAAAGATGGACTGAACCAAATAAAATTCAATTTAGCAAGGATAAAAGTTAAACCTTATATCTAGATGAGAAAGATTTGGCTTAGCACTAAATATGTAATGAATACAATGTGACTAGACATAAGTTTAAATAAAAGACATTTGGTTTTTGTTTGTTTGTAGTTGAAAGCAAACTTAACAGTTCGAAACAAGCATACCTCTGCCAAAAATAAAGGTAATGTAATCTCAAACTGCATAGTTAGAAATATAGTGATGAATAAGTCTAGACTTAATGACGTAAAGTATTAGAAACTGGCCTGTCACAGCACTGCTCTGTGCAGACACCTTAGGAATGTTCTGTATGCCACCTACCAAAGACATAGACCTCCAGGATCAACTCTTTTTTTCTATCCTGCCTTCACCTCTTCTATTTAAATTTCACGAGCACAGAGATTTTGTCCTGTGTTCACTACTTATTGCACCCTATCGTACACCTAGGATAGTGTCAGGCCCATAGCAGGGGCGCAATAGGTATTCATTGAAGAAGTAACTAAACGAACCTTTAGGAAAGCAGTAGGATTGCGAAGGTGCCCAAAGTCATTCCGATGACTGGAAGAAATAGCTATTTTGTCCATTAATGAGAAGGCGTGAGTGATTGTGATAATTATCTTAAAATATTAGAGGACTCTCATGTGGGAAAAGATGCAAACATAATCCTTCAAACCCCAAACAAATGTAAATTTAATAGGTAGAAGTTTCAGGCAGATAAATTTCACTTCAGTGCAAAGGAAGAACTTTTTAACAGTTAAGAATATTCAGAACAGCCCTAATGAAAAGTGAGTTGCATGTCCCTGGAGGTGTCAAAGGCCATGTTAAATGATCTCAGTCTCAAAGGTTGTTAAAGAGATTGTTGTTCCATTGAGGATGCTGGTCTAGATGACCAGAAAAGTTATTTTCCATCTGTACGGTTTGACTACGAAATCAGATAACATAGGAGGATTTAAAGTGATTTTAATCTAAATTGAGACACGATTGAGGTGAAGTAATAAAAATGGCATATCGATGATAAGTTCTTTTATTGAGTCCATTTTGGGCTTCGTTGGTGCCAGGAAAGACCTCGTTAAGGAGAGAAGACTTAGCTCTGAACATTGGGTAGATAAAAACAGAGTGGAGTGGTTGTTGCTGAAGTGTGACTATGAGAAAAACTGAACACCCAGAAACATGTACTGTCTATTGCCATGAGGCTGGTCTTCCCCGCACAGTTTTCTTAAAGTATCTGCCAGTCAGCAGCTAGTAGATCCTCAGAAGATGCAAATTTTATCGTGTTGAGGGTACAAGGGCACATGCTCTCCCCAAGTCAAGACCTCACTTTGTAATGCTATTATTCTCCTTTCTTTTCTCTGTCATTGCTACTTATAAATGTTTCCTAGGTTTTGCAACTAACTAAGCATTAGTGCTACTGAATTTCTACCAACCTAACTTGTTTTTTAAAAGAAATGGCAAAGAAAAACAAAAGATGAAGAAACTGAAAGGTTTACTCAAACTACTTTAATACACTTCTATAAGTTATAGAAAAACATTTAAGAACTTGACCCTACATTAGTTAGTTATGTCCATCAATTTTAAATATTATAAGAAGAAAAATATTATGTGAAAAACAGAATAGCAATCTAGAGTAAAGAGCTTAGCAACCTGGATTAATTTTCTCTCTGTGCAAATTTTCCTTATATGGTACTTTAACCATCTCCTCTGCAGCTTTTAATATAATTGACACAGGGTGTCTTCAATTCTCCTTAAATATTAGACTCACAGAAAGAATTATTTTTCTTTCTTATTATGGATTATTTGAGGAATAATTTTTCAAGGTATGAAAATCAATGTTATTTACCTTTGGCTAATACAGCCCATTAACTAGATATTTAGAAAACAAGATTTTTCCAAGTTTTTCAGTGTAGCTTATCACCACACAGAAACCAAACCCTCCAAGAGCAGCAGGCCAAGGCCCACAAGCCATCAATACACATCACTGAGCTCCCTAAACACCATAGATCTTAAATCCAGCATCTATCTATTCCTTGATTAACAAAATAAGATTTTGCTTTTGTGTTTCTTCCATGTGTTGAGAAAAGGTGAAAGCACTTGAGGGATCAGCAGGAAGAATGCTCTGACTGATTGGCAATTTATGCCCTGAGTGAGGGATGTGACATCCCAGGCCTTTAGACTCATACTGATGTAAAGCTCTCCCTCCCTCCTGGGACCCACATGCAGTATATACCAGATTCTACTTGACCATCTACATACCCAATAACCCAGGCGGTTATTAGGGAAGTTCATAAGGTGGACTCTGAAACACAGCTGACACCATTCTACCCTGACCAAAAGCAGTGCATTTATGCTATGAGACCCTTGAGAGAGAAGCCGAACTTCCCCATTGATCCGCTGCAGGTGGAGGAAAGCCCAGGAAGCTGCCTGCAAGAACTGCTGATTCCCAAGCACCTACCTCAGAAATGAATAGTATTTTATCTAAACTATTCAATTCTTTATTTATTAAGCATCTACACTGTGCTTGACAAGTTTCTGAATGAATGTCATAGCCTAAGTAAATGGAGAATCATTCGGACCCCAAATGGGAGCACAGAGAACTCTGGAGAATGTCTCTTCATGGCTCACCTTCTTTCCCTGCCCCAGATACTCTCTCTGTCCCCTGGTGACTTCGTCCAGTTCAATGGCTTTAAACAGCATCAATATGCTAATGATACCCCAACTTATATTTCTGGTCCTGATTTATTCCCCAGTGATTCAAACTCACAGTTCTTACTATTAATTTTATGTCTTCATTGGGGCACTTAATGCACATTTTTATTTAAACAGGTCCAAAACAAAACTCCTAGGTTCCCAACCTGCATCTCAAATTATTCCTTTCCCAGAATTCCCCATATGAGTAAGTAGGACATTCTTTTCCCCATTACACAAGCAAAATTCTAAGAATCATTCCAGTAAGCTGTAACTCCTCCCTTTCCCTTACTCCTTTTACTTACTCCGTTAACAAGTCCTGCAAATATATCTCAAAACAAATATCACATTGAAATAACTCAATTCTCCCATATCTTCTGCTACCTAGTAGCCTAAGGCACC
The DNA here is from genome assembly GCF_014176215.1 of Rousettus aegyptiacus. Classification (NCBI taxonomy): domain Eukaryota; kingdom Metazoa; phylum Chordata; class Mammalia; order Chiroptera; family Pteropodidae; genus Rousettus; species Rousettus aegyptiacus. The sequence continues at coordinate 21,120,092 of NW_023416293.1, read as the reverse complement.
ATATTATCATCACCTACCCAAACTACTTAAGTAACCTCCTAACTAGTCTTTCTGATTCTATTCTTAACCATCTTAAGGCATTCTCCAGATGACAGTCAAAGTGATATATCTAAAATATCTAACAGAGCATAATGATATTCAACAGCTTGAATTCTTCAATAGTTTTCTAATTCTTTTAGAACAAAATCCAAAATTCTTACTGTGGCCTATAAGACTTTAAGTCAGATGGTCTGGTCCCTTATATTTGCTCCAAGTTCATCTTATGCCACATACCACTTGGCTCAACACTCAAAGAGTGATCATCTCTAGCTTATACAAGCCGCTTCAGGTAATAGAAAAGAGGGAAAGTCAGTCGACATATAATATAGTAGTCTAATGTCAAAACTAAATAAGAACAGTACAAAAAAAGCACATTAAACCAATTTCACTTGTGATCCTGGAGTTAAGTAATAAATAAAATAATAGTTTATTAAATGTAGTATATATGGAATACATCAGGTTTATATACTACCTCATAATCTAGGTTATCTCAAGATTATCTCAACATCAAAAAATCTTTTAATGTAACATACCAGTAAATACATTAAGAGAGGAAATAATATATGATAATTTCAATAGATGCATATGTTATTCAGGACAAGGAAGCCATACGGTGACAGCAGACAAAACCCAAAATCTCAATGGCTTAAAATGTTAAGGATGTATTTTTTAACATTTTTTAAATTACAGCTGGCACATAATAGTATTTTAGTTTCCGGTATAAAGTATAGTGATTAGACATTTATATAACTTACAAAGTGATCATCCAGATAAGTCTAGTACTCATCTGACTCTACACATAGTTATTACATATTATCATAGTATTATTGACTACATTCATTATGCTATACTCTACATCTCTGTGACTATTTCGTAACTACCAACTTTTGCTTCTTAATTCCTGCCTTGTTTTCACCCAGGCCCCCAACCTCCCTTCCATCTGGCACCATTAAAATGTTATGCATACTTATGAGTTTGTTTCCATTATGTTTATTTTGTTCTTTAGATTCCACAGGTAAATGAAATCATATAGCATTTGTCTTTGTCTAGCTGACTTACTCCACTCAGCACAGTACTCTCTAGATCCACCGATGTTGACGTAGATGGCAAAATTTCATTCTTTTTTATGGTTGAGCAATAGTCCATTGTATAAATGTACCATCTCTTTTTTATCCATTCATTCATTGGTGGATACAGAGGCTGTCTCCATATGTTGGCCTTTGTAAATGATGCTGCAATGAACATAAGGATTCGCATTTACTTTCAAAGTAGGGTTTAGGGTTGCTTGGGATAAATACCCAGAAGTGGGATTACTGGGTCCTTCTTTGTATTTATTGGTAGATATGTAGCAATTGTCATTTTATTAATCATATTTTTGATCTTTTTTGTTTGTTTGTTTTCTTCTTTAAAAAAATCCCTTTAACATTTCTTGTAATACTGGTTTGTTGGTGATGAACTTCATTACCTTTTTCTTGTCTGGGAAGATTTTTATCTGTCCTTCAATTCTAAATAATAGCTTTGTTAGGTAGAGTGGTCTTGGTTGTAGGTCCTTGCTGTTCATCACTTTGAAATGCGCCAATCCTTTCTGGCTTCAAAGTTTCTGTTGAGATATCAGCTAACAGTTTAATGGGAGCTCCCTTGTAGATAAGTAACTGCTTTTCTCTTGTTGCTTTTAAGACTTTGTCTTTAATCTTTGGCATTTTAATTAACATGTCTTGGTGTGGGCATCTTTAGGTTCTTCTTATTTGGGACTTCGTGTGTTTCCTGGTCCTATGTCTATTTCTTTGTCAAGTTAGGAAAGTTTTCAGTCAAAATTTCTTCAAATAGCTTTACAATTCCTTACTCTCTTTCTCTTCTCCTTCTGGTACCTCTATGCTGCGAATGTGGGTACACTCGGTGTTGTCCCAGAGGCTACTTAAACTATCTTTATTTCTTTCCATTTTCTTTTCTTCTCGTGCTATTCTGATTGGATGTTTTGTGCTCCCTTCACTTCCAAATCACTGATTAGGTTCTCTGCTTCATCTAATCTACTGTTGATCCCCTCGAATCTATTCTTCATTTCACTAATTGTATTCTTCATTTCTAACTGATTCTTTATTATGTTTTCTATCACTTTGTTGAAGTTCTCACTGAGTTCATCTACTCCTCCCCTAACTATATTGAACATTATAACCAATGTTTTGAACTCTGCATCTGTCAGATTGCTCTACTTCATTTTGCTTCGCTCTTTTTCTAAAACTTTGTTCTGTCTTTCATTTGGGACTTGTTTCTTTGTCTCCTCATTTTGGCTGCCTCCTTGTGTTTGTGTCTATGTATTAGGTAAAGCTGCTTTGTCTCCTTGTATTAGTATAATGGCCTCATGCAGTAGGTGTCCTGTGAGGCCCAGTGGCACAGTCTCCCTGGTCACCTGAGCCAGGTGCTCCAGGTGTGTCTCTTGTGTGGGTTGTTGGTGTTCTCCTGTTGTAATGGAGACTTGGCTGCTGTTTTCTTGTCAATAGGAGAGAGTGACTCTCTGGTTGCCTGCTTGTGAGGACTGGCTGGTGACAACAGTGGAGGAACTGTATGTAGGGGCTGACCCTATACAGAAGGATTTGCTTTAGCAGGGCTCTGGTGCCTGCCCAGTCTGCCCTTTAAGTGTATCATTCTCAAATGTGGCCCCAAGTGGTTCTCAAATGTAGGAAGCCAGACACTTGGCCTGCTGGGCCTGGGGGCTCCTGGGAGATACCCACCTATGGACCAAGTTCAGCTGCAACCTCTGCCCAGCCACAGGCCACCTGTCATAAGCCACAAAGCATTCTGCAGATGGCTGCCACCCGTGCTGAGCTTGGAGGTGATTCAAGAAGCCAAGCCATGAACCAAGCCTGGCTACCACTAGTGGTGGGCTTGGTACTACTAAGCAAGAGGTACAGGGCAGGCCAAGGCCACATGTTGCTTGTTTGGGTTTTGAGAGATTTTAGGAAAATCCACAGCCTGAGCCAAGACAGGTTATTTGTATGGAAAAGCCACTGGAAGTGTCTTGGGTGGGCCCACAAGTTAGGTGGGGTAGAGTCTCAGGGAATCACAAGCTGGTGCAACCAGTGTGAGGCAGATTGACGGAGACGCAGATAGTGGGGGCTGTGTCTGTACATAGGGAGCAGGGAGGGCTCAACAATGAAACAATGGTGTTTGCCAGCACTTCTGCCTGGGAAAAAGCTGTCCCTCCAGCCCTCGCCCTGAAGCCAGACAATTTGGTTTCTTTCCATTAGTCATTTAAGCCTTTTTAAAAGGCTGCCACAGCACTGGAGTTCAGTATGATTGAGTCTGTCAGCGAGTAAGTTAGTATGAGGACCCTTTAAAAGAAGTACTTGGGACTCTAGTTGCCCTTTGTCTCACTCAGCCACAACCTCTACTGGTTTTCTCACCCAGAAGTGTGGGGACTTCTCTTCCCAGCACTGGATCCATGAGCCGATGATTCTGTTATAAGCCCGGGACTTCTCACTCCTCAGGGGAACCCATGTACCTAAAATATCCCTCCAGACTTTTAACTACACATGGGTGTGGGACCAGTTCATTCCTCATCACTGCTCCTCATACTCATCTCAAGGTGGTTTCTTCTGTATATTCTTAGTTGTAGGACTTTCAGCTAGACTTTAGTCAATTCTCAATGATGGTTGTTTTGTAGTTTAGTTGTTATTTTCATGTGGTCGTGAAAAGAGGTGAGCATAGTAAACACCTACTCTGGCGTCTTGACCAGAAATCCCCTGAAGAGTGTATTTCTTACTCAAGAAAAGTCCAAGTTAGAAAATTCAATGTAATGTATATAAAATGTATCATATGTCACATTGAAAATAGAAAAATTATAAGTTGTCTATTATTTAACAGCCTCGAGGGAATTGTGGTTTCAAGGAAATAACATTGAATTAGAATTCAAGAGACTTGAATTGTATAACTTTGGGCAAGTTGCTTAATCTCCATAGGAATCAATTTGTCCATTTAAAAAAATGGTTGAAATTATTTGGTTGATCTTGAAGTTTTCTTCTAGCTCTGTCAGGTCTCCTCATTAATGCAGCTGACATGCTGTGGCCATCAATTTCCAGTTGTTGTTGTTGTTGTTGTCATCATTGTTGTTTTCCATTTTGGTCTAAGCTACTTCCATATTTCTTTTATTATCATTTTCTGTCTGTGATTATATAGCAGCTGAAAGTATGGACTCTCCACAACGGATCTCATTTGGGATCCGTTTAAAAAGTAATGTGGCCCGGAAATGCCATTTGTAAGTAATCCTTGATGAAGTTGACATGCAGCAGGGGCTTCTGTCATGCTTAGCCTCTTCTGACAAAAGGTCCATTTCCAGTGAACTTGGCTAGAAGCATGAGAAATAGTTCCCATCCTAGAAAGATGAAGAAATTGAAAAATACTTTTAAAATCTTATAGAGAACATGATAAAAAAAAATGTGATTATATGAAACAGGAGGGATAGAGTCTGTTAGGCTGGGGAAACTCTAATCTACTTCCTTTGTACCCTGATCATAGGCCCCTCATTCAGCCCCCACAAGGGTGGGGTAGTGAGTACAGAAGAAAAAGTTCAGGTTTTGGGATTAAACCAGAATGCAGAGCCTTCTTCTGCTGTGTTAGAACCCTCAGTTTCCTCGCCTGAAATAGGTGAAATAATAAATCCTACCTTATAAGACTGACATGGAAACATATGTGAGGTTAGTTTCTTTTCTTTTTTTCCTCAATTTCATGTTAAAATACCTTTAGCCACACCTGAAGAAAATCTTGTCCTCTAAAACAACTAAAGTAGAAAGGTCTAGAGAATATGGTTAACTGGAAATGTGAAATATCAGTGCTCTCTGCTAATACTAGTGTTATGGAAAGTCTTTAAATTTGCACCACTTCTAAGAGACACAAAGATGTTTTACAGCCACATTCATACAGTTTTTGACATCCTTAGGAGAAAGAGATTAAATAAATACAAGCAAAATTCCACCCATATCATTTTTGAGTGAAAATGTCATGTTTAATCGCATCTAAATTCTATAACATATTCCTATTTTTCTTTCTATGACATGTTACCCATTCAGGGGTGGGGAGGTGGCAAGGTTAATGTTTAGAAAAAATGTGTCTATTACAAAAAATAATGATGCATTACCATAAAGGACAATTTACAGTTAAGAAGTGAGCCCTCTTAACTGAGAGAGGCTGGAGAGATGGAGAACATTAGCTGCTTCTAGGAGATGATTTGAAAAGAAACAGCAGTGGGTTCTTAGAAACTTGCTTAAAACACATGAGCATCTTACCTTGCTCAAACATTGAATTTAAGTATGTTATAATTCCACTGCTTTATTCACTTTTCTAATGTGTAGTAAGGACAGTCAGAGCCATTTAGTAATCTACAGAGACCCTTATTGATCTAGAATTGATTGATGCCCATTGGCATTGAGAGTTGTTTTGGAGGAAATGAAAAATGTACCCTTTCAGCACTCTATGGGAATAGAATAAGAGGTCTTTATATTTGAAACAAAGGCTCTCAAAGGCCTGTATTTATAAACTCATTCCTAGTATAGTTGAAAGAACAGCAAAACCACTGACCACTGACCCCTCAGTAAGTATAATAAGGTGATCTTCCCTATCTCTCCATTAATGTCCACCTTACGATGACACTTACTGTCATTGGTTAACTGGCCTTGAAACATTTGGGAGTTATTTGATTCTCTAATCAAGACCTAGCTATATAACTAAGTCTTTTTCTTTTGAGGAGCATAATTGACCTAATTTTAAAATCTATAAATTATAGTTAGAAAGCTGGAATATACAAGTAAAGCATAAATTATCATAATCTCATACTGGGTAAGAGAAAGAGAAGAGAAAAATAACATACACAACTAAGGGGAAACTATTTTGACACAGAGAGGGCAAGAATCCTTCATGGGGAACAGAAAAATCTGAATAAAAAGGAACCAATAGAAAAAAAATACATAAATTGATGTGTCTTATGAAATTACTTTGTTCTAAGTATGAGTTATCTGGCTTTTTGATTAAAGTTATTTTGGGACATTTTTCAATCCATAAAAATTATAAGAAATAACATTTTTGTCTTTTGAGGATAAGGAAAAAGAAACAGATTTTTTTCTTGTTAATTTAAATGTGGTCTGGTTGCTTTAATCAAAAGTACCATTTTTTAAAAAAAAGTACCCCGTATCACAATAACTATTCACTTACTCTTTTTGAGAGGAGCTTGGAAAATAATAAAAATGAGTCTATATTCCAGGGTAGCTATGAAATATGCCTGTCTCTCTAGTCTTGCATTCAAATATTTGAGTGTTATAGGAAGAGAATTGTAACTGATACTCAAGATCTATGTTATGAGTTCTCAATTCAGAAAAAGAAATAAAAATGGGCTTAAGAATATGAAAACTATATCCTACCTAATTCATGAGATAAGTGCAATTTAAAACTATACTGACAACTGATTCAATGCAATTCTTATTAAAATCTCATCTGCTTTTTTGGGAGACGTTTATAAGCTGATTCTATAATTCATATTGAAATTCAAGAGGCCCAAAAGATGCAAAACAATCTTGAAAAAGGAGAACAAATTTTGCGGACTCATACTTTCCTATTTCAAACTTACTACAAAGCTCTGGAAATCAAGACAGTGTGGCACTGGCATAGGAAAAATGACATAGATCAAAGATATAGAATCAAGAGCCCAACATAAAACCGATACGTATATGTCCAGTCAATGTTTGACAAGGAATAGGGGAATGAATAGCTTCCTCAACAAGTGGTGCTGGAACAACTAGAATCCACACACGAAAGAATAAAGTTGGATCTCTACTCACACCATTTGCAAAAAGCAACTCAAAGTGGATCACACACCAAAATGTAAGGGTTCAGAGGAAACTTAAGAGTAAGTTTTTGCGATCGTGGGTTAGAGAATTGTCTCGTGGATGTGACACCAAAAGTGCAAGTATCGAATGTAAGCTTCATGAAAATTAAAAACTTTTGTGTTTTCAAGGTTACCACCAGAGATAACCCGCAGAATAGAAGAAAAGATTTCAATATTATATATCTAATAAGGGATTGGTATCCAGAATACATAAACAACTTAAAATTCAACAATAAAAAGACAAATAACCAATTAAAAATGGAAAATATTTTTGCCTAAGAAAATATACCAATGGCCAATAAACATATAGAAAGATGCTCTACATCATTAGCATTAGGGAATTACAAATCAAAATCATGGGATACAACTTCATATCCACTGGGATGATTGAAATAAAAGAAGACAGATAATAATAAGTGCTGGTAAAGATGTGAAAAAATGGAAACCTTTATAAACTGCTGACAGATTGTAAAATTGTGCTTCCACTTTGGAAAACAGTTTGGCAATTCTTCAAACTGTTAAACATAGAATTACCATAAGACCCAGTAATCCCACACCTAGGAATTTTCCCAAGAGATATTAAGGCATATATCCATACAAAAAAATTACATGCAAATGTTCACAGCAACATTATTCATAATAGCAAAAAAGTAAAAACAACCCAAATGTCTATTGACTGATGAATGGATAAACACGATGAAGTATGTCCATATAATGTAAAATTATTCAGTAATAAAAAGGAATGAAGCACTGATATATGCTACAATAAAGTTTAATGGATGAACCTCAAAAACAGTATATTAAGTGAAGAAACTCGGTCACAAAAAAGCACATATTATCTAATATCATTTATATGCAATGTCCAAAATAGGCAAATCCGTAGAGACAAAAAGCAGGTTAGTGGTTTTCAAGGCCTAGGAACAGAGGAAATGGGGAATTACTAACGTGGATGGGGGCAGAGTTCTTTTTCTGGGTGAGGAAAGTGTTCTAAAATTACATCGTGGTGATGTTTGCACGATTCTGCGAATATACTAAAACTCAATGAATTATATACTTTAAAAAGGTCAATTTTATGGTAGTGAATGATATCCTAACAGAGCTATTATTAAAACAAAATAACGACAATAAAAAAATGCTTTTCCAATTTGGAAAAGATTCCAAAACTCAGTAATATAATGAGCCAAAATGTAGTGAAATGGGTCCTTTTACACATTGCTGGTGGGGATACACATGTCTATGCAGGGAAAATTTACAATATTTACTAATATTAATACTTAACCAAAATTAAATATCTGCCTTTGAGCTCAATAAGTCACCTTCAAGGAATTTATCTTGCTGGTAGAACTTGCACATATGCAAAATGGTGTGTTTTTGAGATTGTTCATTGTAATAATGTTTGCAATAGAAAGATGCTAGAAATAAAATGTCCATTAATAGAGAGCCAGTTAATTAAATTATGGATGTTCACAAATGGAATACTTTGCAGGTATAAAAATAGAAAAAAATGTTTATGTACTGATATGCAAATCTCTCCAAGATATAGTAAGTAAAAATACAGAGTATATTGCATGTGAGCCCACACTAGGTTAGCAATCAGCATCATTAATTAATAAATATTCACTCCTACCTACCACCCTGTGGGAGGAATATGCTTTTCCAATCTGTTGACTCTGGATTTGGCCATGTGGCTTATTTAACCAATGGCATGAGAAATAAGAGAGTGCCATTTGCAAGCAAAAGATCTAGAGGCATCATATATTTTTGCGAGGCCCTCTGGAGCTCCTGCCACCTGTCATGAGAAGAGTAAGCCCAAAGAGCCACTGCTCCCTCAGCTAGAGGAATGTGTGGCAGACCCGGCTCAAATCCAGCCAAGTCCAGCTGGACCCAGCAGAGCCTCAGTTCACCCACAGACCCACAAGCAAAAGTTTCTTGGTAGAAGCCATTAACATTTTGGAAACGTTCATTGTCATAGTAAAAGCTGCTACCAAAAAAAAAAGAAAAAGAGGTAAAACAAACATAAAGTTTATTTCCTTGCATAAGCATAAAATATATTTGCAAGGCTACACAAGAATCTAATAACACAGGTGGGCCATGGGGAGGTAAATTAGGTAGCTGAGGGACAGGGCAACACGGAGGATTTCCAGAGTAAAGCAATTTATACATTTTTAATTGTAAACCGTGAGAGTAAATTATATATTCAGAAGGTCAGACGAAAAAAGCAATCATTTTCAGGAATTTTTCTGAATAAAACAAATTTCAGCAATTTGAATCACCTACAGCACGTGGCAGAATTATTCCAAGAAGCTCACATAAGATAAAAAAAAAAAAAAAAAAAAAAAAAAAACAAGCAGCTGGTATAAGAGGTGGAGATTTATGAGCTATCCTGTGAGAGACAGAGGCCTCGTTGCACAGGCCATTGATGAGATAGGAAGATAATGGGAAAGCTCTCTTTTTTGCTTTCAACTTCTCCACCAATCACAAAACAGCTATGTAACTTTCACTAAGCAATTTAACTGCTTTGGGCCCAGTACTTTTATTTGTTAAATGAACAGGAGTTTCAAATGACTTCCGAGATAGTAATTAGCCAGTTTTTTAAAAATTTTATTGATGACTAAATGTGAAAGGAAATCTCCGCAAAATCCATTTTAAATAAGGTGCATAGAGCTTAAGTCAACTGGTAAAATTTTTAAAATATTTATCCCATTTTCTAGTTTGTCTACTTGTAGGAAGATACTTTCTCAGATGAAAATGTTGAGACACTTTTTTTAGAATAGGAATGGGGATTTCCGTCACACTTTTTCCTGCTAATTTCTCAGAATATAACACCATAAAATCATCAACAAAACCAATGGAAATTATGTATTTGATACACTACGTAACAGCTGATCATGAATTTTATATGTGCAGATTGTTTTAAGCAACTTTTAGCTTTAGACATTTAGCAACAACAAAAAATTTAAAATCACAGATGGACTTCAATCATGCTGAGTTTTTCTTTGCTTTCCAGTAGCAATCTCGTTTGTAGGCTTCAATAACTCAAAAGCTGTAAATTATTTCTCTCAAGGCAATAGTGTTACAATCAGACATTAACCTTAAGCCAAGAGCTGTTTCAGTCTCTTAGAATTGTACTTTCTTCTTAAAAAAGAAACCAGACAAAAATGTTTCCATTTGTTAAAATGGTGGCAGAGGAATGAAAGAGAAACAAGGAAAATAAATTCACTTCTTTGCACTTCCAGGAAGTGAGATTGGATGTCAAGCAAGGCATAGCACTAGATACATACCCCACTGCCATGTGAACCACAAACACAAGTTTTTACGACCAATAAGCGGAGCTAGCCTTGCATCTACTTAGAGAAATTTGAAGAACTACAGAATACTAGATAATTCATCATTAAGGGCTTTTTCCTTTGCACCATGAAATGTTTTTATAAGATAAATTCCACTAGGAGGAGTCACCTATGGAGAAACAGGAAACCTCGATGAGGGCTCTCGAACAGAAGGCTTCTGCAGCTTGATTCTTTTCATTTCTTCATAGTCATGTTCTACTGCTACCTCCAAAGTCCCAAAGAATTCAATAAGATCAAGTCATTAGGATTCACTGCCTGACCCTTTACACATTATCTTGTGGTTCCCATTCTAGATCTAGCCCAAAGCAGTTATAAATAAATAAATATTTGTTTATTTATTTATTTCAAGAATATTTCATAATATAAGCAAAAGTATATTTCAAGGGTATTTTTATTTCAGAGTTTTTTATAATATTTCTATGTTTTAAGAGTATTTCATTATGTTTTAAGAGTATGTGTATAAAAATAAATATTGACTTTAAAAAAGCAATATTTTGTAAGATTAAAAATATGTGTAGAATTCAATGCATGGCAAGAGCAACAAAATGTTAAGAGGGCGTTAAAATTTTATAAAGTTCTAACATTGTTGGGTAAGTGGTTTTTTGGACTATAATAAATTAAAGCTACATAGTGTAATCTCCAGATTAACCAATAAAAAAATAGCAAAAGAATGAGAAAATGAAATAAAAGTATTTATTAAGATGTTAATGTGTTAATTAATTAATTAATATTTAATAACCAGACAAGAGACTGAGTCACTCTTATAGTCAGATTCTTGACCTGATATTTCAGCAGAGCATGCCCTGAGGCTACCGATGACGGTAATCTTTAAAACTTCCCTAAAAGGTCTCTAACTTTCACAATATTCTTTAAGTTGGCAATGAATTATCTTGTACGTGTTTACATTTTTTTTGGCAAGATCTTCAGTCCTCTTTCAAGTTTAAGTGTGTATCATTTCTTGCCTGGAAAAGTACAAGTCTCTTAACTGATCTCATTATCTTCATTCTTGCTTCCATCTAATCCTGTCTCCAAAACTTGATATAGAGAAGTGGCAGAATACAGTGGGATTAAAAGCGCGCACTCTGGAATCTGAGTTAAGTTTGAATCTAGCTCCTTTACTCATTGACTGGGTGATCTTTGGCAAGTTAATGAACCTTTCTTTCGTTTAGTTTCCTGTTGTTTTTAGTGTCCAGCCATACGCATATAAGTGAGGGATCGCTAAAGTGAGGAAGTATGATCCATACTCAGACCTAATTGTGGGATTATTGAAAAGAAAACTATTTTAGGTGCATATATCTACTTTTATATTGCCTTAGTTTTGCTGCCTGCAAGACAAGGAAGTGTTGATCACAATCCAATCTTGCCTTGCAAAAGTTTTTTTTTTTTTTTAAATAAAAAAGACCATTCATGTGGGTATTATTTGTACTATAAGAAGTCATGCATTTCATAGCCTTCAGCCTTTTTTAGGTTATTGATGTGATGGCCTGTTTATCAACCTCAAGTTCTCTCCACAACCTAGACATTACCCACATAGCTCATTGACCAGTGACAAATTCAGACAAATTCAAATGCTTGCAATAACTTTTGCTGCTGTCCTTTGTGCTATAAGTGCCTGAGTTAGGAGGTAAAGAGATGACAAGAACACATAAAGCATTTTCAATATCAAAGTCCCTTTAGATTGTATTTATTTAAGAGATTTGTGGGAGAAAAGTCACTTTAAAAGGCATGTTGGAGGAGCTGAGTGTGTGCCTGGGTGCTGTGACAGAGAAAGTGGCTGGCATGAAGATTACATAACGGAAGAACATGATTTAGGATCGTACGCTGACCGAGATGAAGGGGACCCTAGGAGTCTTCTGGACCAAACGCCTCACTTTATAGAATAAATCAGCCCAGAGAGCAAGAACTAGGGCCAATGGTTCCTGGTTTAGCCCAGTTTCTATTACACCATGTATCAGATCCCCAGGGCTACCATAACAAATTACTACGAATTTGCTGACTTAAGATCATAACATTTATTCACATATAGTTTTGGAGCATAGGAGTCTAAAATTAAAATGCCACAGGGCCATGCTATGCTTCCTCAGAAGACCTAGGGAGGAATCCTTCCTTGCTTCTTCCAGTTTCTGGTGGCCCCAGGCATTCTTTGGCTTGTGGCCACAACAATCCAATCTCTGCCTCTGTCTTTGCATAGCCTGTCTTCCTGTGTGTCTTTCTGTCTTCTACTCATCTAATGAAACCAGTCACTGGATTTGGGGCCCACCCTAAATCCAGCATGCTTTCAGCTTGAGATCCTTAACTAACTATATCTACAAAGACCCTATTTCCAAAGAAATCACATTCTAAAGTTTCAGTTAGACATAGTTTTTGGTAGAAATACTGTTCAACTCAATATACACCAGTACTTCTCCTTGACACAAAAGGGTCGTTCGTGGATCTAAGGGAACAAGATCTGGACCTGGCATCTCTCCCAATGCCTTAGGCTGTACTTCTTGCATAGATATTAAGAGTGAGATTGCCTAGATTCAAATCAAATTGACCCTAGACAAGTAAACTCTTGATAAGTCTCAGCTTCCTCAGTTACAAAAGGGAGAAAATAATACTCCCCTTTTCATGGGAACCTCACGGGGTTGCAGTGAGGATTGAATGAGATAATCCACATAGAGCACTTAGCCCAGTAATGTGACCCATAGCCAGAGCTCAATAAATATTAGGTATCATTAATCAAAGTCGGCATTAATGCTTTGGAAGGGTTCACATAGGATGCAAAATAACACACAGTTATCCCTGCAACTCTGTGGGGAGTGCCATTTGGCAGCCTGCTTGTCATTCCCAGGCAGGTCACTCATTCTTCTGACCCTATTATGAGGAAAGACCTGACCTCCATGCAAATACTTTAAGTGAGCTTGTTTGTTGACTCTCACCTGATTTTCTGCTTAGTGTCTAGCTATTGGCAGTTTTTTTTGTGCTGTCCAACTATGCTAGATTCACACTTGGAGATTAAGCTCTAATATCTGGACTAAAGACAAGGTGAGCAGAAATGTACAGAGATCCTCAAGGTAAACAACTCCAGAACCTGGGCTTGAAAAGGTGATAAGAACCTCTCAAAGTTAATCTCTGAGTTAAGTGGCTGGATCTTGCCTGAAAGGCATCCTGTAACCTCAGGAAATGACAATCAAGAAAGGAATCTGGGACTGGGACCAGGAAGACAAACCCTGACCGCGGCCCCCAGTGATGGTAGCTTGATGTCCAGTTACAGAATCTTAAGGAAAATCACTGTGAGTGCCTGGGAAGGGGAGTCAAGTTGAGGAGGCGTTTCCTGAATCTACTCTAGTGGACACCGTGAGGCACCACCCAGATCCCCCTTCACAACTGAAGCACTCATTCCTAGCCCTTCAGAGTACTGGCTTTCAGGGACTCTGCTTAAGCTACAGAGAGCCATGTAGCCCCATTCATACTCACTCCCTGAAAACAAGCTATATCCAATGTCTGGTTTTGGGGGAGAGTGTATAAAGGCCTGGCCCTTTGCCTCAGAGAGGACAACTCTAGAGAGTCATTCCAGCTCCAGTGTTCCTACAGGATTGGTGGAAGTTTCCTTGGAAACTGCATGGCAGTTCAGCTTCTTGATCAATCAGCTCAATCTTGCTTCCTACTCTCCCACACATGGTGATTCTGAGAACAACCCAATAAAACTCTTGAGTGCAAAGTAACATTTTATTATGTTTGCCAAAGAACCAATCCCAGACATTCACGAAATCTCAGAAAAGCATGTTTTTATTAGTCTCATTTTACAGTTGAGAAAATTAAACATGAGAGAGCAAGCAACATCCCCAAATTTGGTAAGTGGGAAAGTCCTGGCATTAAACCCAAGTACATGCAGTCCACAAGAGAGAGTCTATAGTCCTTTCTCTCCAATATCTGCTGCCTACAGTGAATCACAATAATAAAGTGGAGATTAAAAAAATTCTCAGCATGGGCAAATAAGAAGCTAGCCACACTGTTACATGGGTAAGATTCCCTGTAAGCTCTCCCGGGCTTGCCCAAAGCCCTATTATTACAGTCGTGGTTCTTTTTCTTGTTATCTCATTCAACATTGGTTACTAAATGTTTGTTTTCTTTTATTAGCCCACAGTATGCATAGGGACTGGCTCCAGTTTCCTAGTTGTGTTTGCCTAGCTTCTTACAAACTCCAGCCATCTGTTTCTCTCGAGGTCAGTGGCATGTTTCCCCACAGATTTCCCTAGTTGTTATTTTATAAGGGAAGCCGGATCAGGTGATTTGCTGTCATCATCCTCGTCTTTATCCTCCTCCTTATCATCATCATCATCAATATGGAAACACTGAGAAGAAGCCTTAAGAAACAACACAGTGGCTTTCTATGTACGCTTGAAAATATGTCACGTGATATCAGCAGCAAATTTATCATGTTTGAATTTAGAACTACCGTCAAAGTGAAGTAATTATTGCCATTAATCAAACATGATTTTTGAACCAAGAAGATCTGGATTTTATTTTCTGTTTCAGCACATGTTACCTATGTAGTCTTGGTTAAGTTGCTAAACTGCTATGTGCATTCTTCTCGTCAGTAAAATAGAGCTAATAATGATAATCATTTTGTGTGAGTGTCAGGATTTGTTGATATACATTTAAAGGGTTAGTACAGTGCTGTAAACATAGCAAATGTACAGAGTTACCTATCGAAAGGTGGAATTTAGAAATGAATAAATTTTTGCTGTTTGTTAAAAAAAATACTATGTGATATTTAGAGCAAATCAAGATAAGATGAATTTTGGGGGAAGACATGTCTAGGAAAGTCTTGGAAGAATGCTTTTAATTTTGGAGTTTAAGGATAAATTACTGAGTTTGCCTCTGATATGCTCAATGCCATGGGACTGGCTGAACAAACATATAACATGCTTTCAAGATCTTTGCCCAATGTAAGATAAAAAGGAAAACCATTCGTCTATCAACTCTTTTCCCCCAGTGGTCAAAATTTTCTCCTGAAAGGTGGTAATACCCTGAATTTCCAGGTAGCATATGCATGGAGAGAAGTCCTGGGTCTGGATGCGTATACAAAAGGTACAAAGAACTCCTACAAATGAGTAAGCAAGCATTTAACAACTTTACAGAAAATTGGGTTAGATGCTTCAACAGGTACTTCGCAAAATGGGATATTTAAATTGCCAGTAAACTTGCAAAAAAAAAAAGTGTTCATAATTGTTATTTGTCATGGAAACCAAAATTTTTTAAAGCACAAAGAAATATGACTACATAACCATTAGAATGACCAAAACTAAAAGACTTCAAAAACCATATTAGTGTGGATATAGAGAAACTAGGCTTCTCCTATCCTTGTAGTGAGAATGTAAACCAGTAAAATTTATTTTGAAAACTGGTCAGATAATCTAAAACTGAACATGTGCTTATTTTATTACCCAAGAATTCCATTTATAAGTATTCATCCAAGAGAAATGCACACATAAATTCACCAAAAGACACACACAGCAGAGTTTATACTTGTACTGCTGTAATAATTCTAAACCGGCGTTTCTCTGCCTCTGCACTATTAACATATTGGATTGGATAATTCTTTGTTGTGGGGACTTTTCTGTGCTTTGTAAATGGTTAGCAGCATCCTCAGACTCTAATCACTGGAAGCCAGTAGCATCCCTCCATCTGTAACAACCAAAAATGTTTCTTGACGTTGCCAAATGTCCCCTGGGAGACAAAATTATACACAGTTGGAAACCACTGTCCTAAAATTAAAGCAATCTAAATTACTATAAACAGTAGTATGAATAAATAATTGAGAATATTAATTTATTACAACATTTCACATCGGAAAAAATAAATAGACTACCATTATACTTAACAACATGGATGAAATCACAAAGAACATTGAACAAAAGAAGCCAGATACAATAAGGCTTGTTTCATAACATTCTCTGTACATAAAGTTCAAATACAGATAAAACTAATTTACAGTTACAGAAATCAGAAGAGTGGTGAACTCTGGAGGCAATAATAACTTGAAAGGGGCACGAGACGCTTCTGGGGTGCCGGTGATAAGCTCTCGATCTCATTGGTATTATATTTAATGTAATGATTATAGAAGTTTCAGAGCTGTAGAGTCATGATGTTTGCATTTTTCTGTATAATTACATATAATATTACACTAAAAAATCTTTCCCCGAAACAGATGTTTTATATGCTTTTACTGTTTTTCTATTAGAAGATTTTTTAAAATGATATTTAATCCGATACATTGCCCTATTTTGAAAACCTACAGACACTTTTTTGTTGAAATATAAATCGCTTTTTCCACTCTCCGAAACAGCATCTTGTCTCTTTCATTGAATGTGATCTCAGTCTTTGGCCCCTGTAATTCTGATCATCAAACAACCTAAATGAACCATTATAGAAATTTAGAGCATCATGGCATTCTATTACAGCAAACCCACCCTATAGTTTTCTCTTCTGAAAAGCACCACATAGTATATGTTTTCAAGTTAAAATTGTGTATTGTTGAGAATTTCACACATTATTTGAGATAATCAGTACCTTCCTAGGTTGGTAGTCACTATACTAAAATATCAATTAATTATCTCAAGTCAAGCAATGGGTGAATGATACTTGATATCTTAGTACTTTAAATAAATCTGTTTACTTAGGACATAATTCTTATATTTTGATCCACTTATATATAGCTGTTGTGTGATTTCAGACCCACCGACAGCCTTGTCTTTGCAAAAGCATGTTCTTCACAAAACATCATTCTTGAAAATCATGCTATTCAATCGATTATTTTTAGTTTTGAAAGTTCTCCTGAAAATGAAAATATTTTTTCTCTAGAGAAACAATCTATTTATTTGTCAGGGTTCATTGAATTAGTTAAAATTAGTTAATTTTTCAGTTTAGTGAGGCATGGATAACAAAAGAAATAAATTATGGATTGTCAGTGAAGAGGCGAAGGGAGAGAGGAGGGCATAAAATTGAACAGGAAAGGTCATGTGGCAGTTTCAAAACTTGTCCACAAATTTATTGACATTCCTTCTATAAGAAGTAAAGCTTATGTCTCCTCAACTTGATCTGGAATGGCCTTAGTAACCAAACTGTACCAATAACTTACAGAAGTGACTTCTCAGAGTGTGTGACTTCCAGGGCAAGGTCATAAAAGGCCATACAGTTTCCACCTGGTTCTCTCAGGATGCTTCCTTGGGAGAAATTGGCCACCATAGATGGCTTCTAACTGCCCTGAGAACACCAGGTTGGAGAGAAGGCAGCCAGTTGACAGTTCCAGCTGAGCCCCTAACCAGTTGACAGCCAGCATCAACTGCCAGTCGCCCGGGAGAGTCGCCTTGGACAGAGGCTCAGTCAAGCCATCAGACAACTACAGCCAACATCTGATCTGACTACAGTTACACAAGCGACCCCAGGCAAGGATGGCCCGGCCAAACGCTTCCAGAATTATTAACCCACGACATTATAAGGGAAAAATATAGTTGTTTTAAGTCCCTCTTTTAGGGGATAGTTTGTTATGCAACAACTGGAATCAGAACAGGGACAACCATGAGCTCCTTCTAAGACAGTTGCTCCATGCAGTCGAGCTCAGCAGGCATATATACTGATGCCCTGCTATGTGTCACGCACCATACCACGATGTGGAGAGCCTGACACCAGAAAGTCATGGTCTCTGCCAAGCAGAGGAGTCAGCCATGCTGTGAGCAACCACAGCATAGTGCCATAACAGGTATAGTAAGAGTAGTATACACAAGGGACAGAGGCATGCAAGCGAGGAACTGGTGAGCTATTTCCTAGAGGCATCAGGGTACAGTGGCTTTGGAGCTGTTCGTCCAGGTTCAGATTTCAGTGTTAATACTATTTTGTCCTGGACACATTGTTTAACGCCTCTCAGCCTATTGTTCCCTTCCCTATGGAAAGTATTCCCTTGACATAACACCCATTCCCCCCCAGGCATGGAGTAACTTAACCTAATTGGTGAGTTTGGGACATAAAGCAGGCATGTGTGCCAGCCCCTTCCTCTTGCTTTGTTCTTTGGTTCTGGCCACTTGCAGACCCCAGAATGTGTTCTTCTCCCTGCCATGAGGCGGTCGAAGTCCGCCCCTTCAGGTTCAGAGATGGGGAGCGCTATGGAGCAGCATGGCCTCCATGAATCAGAAAACACACGCCACGAGTATATGCCGCATTGTAAGTAAGAGCTTCATCCACAGCTAAACTGGTGTGTGCTTCTCATATGCCTTGTCTTGATGGGATATCAGAGACTGGGTAGCTCATAAACAACAGCAGAAAGCTGTTTCTCACAGTCCTGGAGGCTGGAAACTCCAGCATCCGGGTGTCAGTGGAATTCAGCGTCTGTGAGATCAGCTTCCTGGTTTGTAGACAGCTGTCTTCTCTCCGTGTCCTCGCTTGGCAGAATGGGCGAGGAGGGGTATTTGGGATCCCTGTTATAAAAGCGCTCATTCATAAGGGCTCCAGCCTCACGACCCCATCGCTTCCCAAGGACCCCACCTCCATGTACCACCACAGATTAGGTTTCAATCTATGGGTTTTGAGGGAACACGGACATTCAGCCTGTAGCATACCTCATTGTTTTTTCTTCTTTCTCAATTGGTTCAATATTTGGACTGGGGAAAAACACCATGTACAACATCTATTGAATGGGCCAGAAATCTGAAAACCAGAACAAAATAACATGCAGGGAGCCTTTAGTTGAGGGCCAGGGCATGGGAATTTATGTGTGGACTTCAGAAGCACACAGCTTTGACCCTGGTAACTTAGGTTATCCTGAGTCACGTAGCTGTTTTCTACAACTGTGCACTTATTTGGCTTTTTTTGCTGTTACCAAGGTATGTGGCTTTAGGCCTGAGGCACAGCCATATGAGATTTTTCACTTGAGATGGTTCACATAAGCTTAGGGCAGCTTTGCCCACAGTGAGCAGCTGTTTCTATAGAGACAAAACTTCATGCACTAGAGCTTTGGAAAACAGTGCAAAAGCCTCAGCAAAGAGACGGTGTGCAGCAGGGTGGCAATCGCCACAGCTTGACCTTGAACTGGAAGGCATAATTTTTCTAAGCAGTTTTTGCTGAGGTAAGGACTCAACTTTATGACAAAGAGATCTTTCCATACACAAGCCTATTGTTGGGCAGGAAAAAAAATTGTTAATTTTAAATTTTAGGGCAGCTACATTCCAGGTATGCTAAAGGCACTAGGGAGAATTTAACTTTAAATTATTAATGCCAAGCCTAGGTGGAAAATGCTAGCCTCGCTGCCCAAATTCCATTCTGATTTCAGAATTAAGGAACAGATGGTGCACGGATAGCCTTAAATGCATTGGAGTTTGTCCAAAGACTGAAAGTTTTTTAATACTTTAAGAGTAACTGAATGAACTTCAAAGAAGTATAGTCATTTCAAAGTCATTCAAGTGTTGCTGGCGCTAAGAGGGGCATGAAAGTTTTAGGGAAAGTAAACGATGGATAATAAAACCAGCAAGCTGAAAACTTTTAAACACAGCTGAGCAGGTTCTAAAAAGAAGAGAAACAACAGAGCTGTATCTTACTCCTATGGAAAAAAAATGGAACAAAGGGGAATCCACTTAGAGCCTGGAATTTTGAGGCAACACAGCAGAAAATTTGATTCTCGCAAGCTTCAAAAACATCCACAGAAGCTGCTGAATGATTCTCCAGCAGAGGCAAAGTGAGAATGAGGAACCCCCCTCCGCAGGAGGCGGGTTCCACAGGTTGAAACAATTTCATAGATAAATTGTCAGCAGCCACATGACATGCCACTGAAAGACACCCTAAAGAGGCCGTGGAGGTGACCAGGCAGAGCCTACTTTCAGGTCGACACTCTGTCCAGAAATGGGGGCTTCCAAAAGGAAATTAAAATGAAGACGGATTGAGTATGCTGAATAGTAAATAAAAGCACTTCAGGTAAAAGCTGTCACTTGGCAGTCACCTGGGCAAATTGCTCAGTTTTGCCTAATGTAGCAATGCCTCAAATGCTACTCTCTCTCAGAAAAAAGCATGGTATGCGCAGGGGGCTTCTTGTACATATAGTCAAAGCACATTCATTGTGCAAAAATTAATCACTTAATGGATAATTTCTCTCTGCCAAATTTAAGCTCACACATTTTGGGCTCTAATTAACCAATATCTATGCAAAAGGCTCAGTCTAAAATTATTTCCTTCATATACCTTTTTCCCCTTAGAAACCACTGAGTTTTTCCCCTGGCCTTTGACAAACCTAAGAATGGGGTTGTTAGAAAATAACTTTATCTGGATTAACTATTCTCAAAGCTGGGAATCACTTTGCTTCTAAATTTGATAGGTGTGACGCAGAATAGTGATATTTTGATCTATCTGGGATGTGGCTACCAGCAGGAGCCATTTCTTCTTCACATTCTGCCAAACCACAATGAAGTCAGACACTCCGGCAGTGCACCACTGCCTGTGACTGAGCGAAGGATCTGCTGGGGGCCCAGCCATGATGCCACGTTACAGGTAGGACTCTGGGGCTGGAGTAGGGAGAAAAGGGAGGATGAGAAAGCCATGTGCCAGCCAGCTTCTAAGGACCTTTCCTGAAAGCCCCACCCAATAACCCTCTCGTCATTTCACTGACAACCCCCAGCTGAAAGGAGAGCTGGGAAACAGTCTATGAGCACAGTGACACCCCAAATAAAATTAGGTTCCATTATTGAGAAATGTAAGAGAATTAAGGTTGGACGAGCTGCTAGTGATCTCTTCTAGGGACCCCTTAGCAGAAGTCGCTGAGGGAGATTTCAGGAGGTCTTTTGTTTTCATGTTAAAATAGAAATCTGCAGCCTACATAGCCCCTTGCCCTTCCCTCTCTGCTTGGCCTTCAGTGTGTGTTGGTGCGAAGACGTGGAGAAGACGTCTTGCAGCATAACTAAGGGGATAAACAGAGGGCGAAGAGATAAAAGTCAAAGGCAAAGTAATCACGAGGTTTGTGGTCTTGTCACTGTCAAGTCACTGAACCAACAATAACAGCTACTTTGATGGTCTTTATATGTGAAAAATTACTATTTGTTAAATCACTGAAGTCACATTTTCTGGTGTCTATAGACAAATATATTCATAATTGATAAAAATCCTAAATATTTGTTTTAGGTTTAGCTTCCTTTCTCCATGTTCGTGTGTGTGTGCGTGTGTGTGTGTGTGTGTGTGCGCGCGTAATTTGCGTGTGTGTGTTTGTGTTAGGGGAATATTGTTGAAAGAGTTAGAGCTCTGTTTTATTTTTTCTCATGAAAATGATAGAAACTTTATGAGTTATCTTCAATATCAAAGTTTTCTCAAGGATCATAAAGATCTCTAGAATTTATTCCATTTCCATGTCTATTTTTATATATATATATATAAAAAAAATCCTTTTCGAACAAGTTTTCCAGTCTCAAAACATGATAGATTAGATAGGTAGATAGATGATAGATAGAGGATAGATAGATGATAGATAGATAGATAGACAGATAGATAGATAGATAGACAGACAGACAATAGATAGATAATAAATGATATAGATTGATAAGATGATAGAGATAGATCGAGATAAAGATAGAGAGAGAGAGAGATAAAACCAGGTTTTCTTCATGATTTTTTTAATAGAGCAACATTTGTTAATAAAATCATATAGGTTTCAAGAGTACAATTTAATGAAACATCATATGTATATTGCATTGTGTGTTCACCACCCAAAGTTAAATTTTCTTCCATCACCATATTTTTGACCCACTTTACCCTTATCTACCTCCCCATCCTTCTCTCTGGTAACCACTAAACTATTGTTCTTGTCCATGAGTCTCTGTTTTTTTGTTGTTGTTGTTGTTGCTTTGTTTTATACCCCACATATAAGAGAAATCATGTGGTCCTCAACATTCTCAAGATCCACCTATGTTGTCACAAATAGCAATATTTCCTCTTTATTCAACCATCTATTGAAGGACATTTTTGTTGTTTCTATGTCTTGGCTACCATGAATAATGCTGCTATGAATATTGGGGTGCATATATCTTTATAGATATTTTTTTTTAATTTGAGGGGTAGATACTCAGAAGAGGGATTGTTGGGTCATATGGTAATTCTATTCTTAATTTTTAAAAGAATCTCCATTCTGTTTTCCATAGTGTCTCTACCAGTTTACATTCCCACCTGCAGTGTATGAGGGTCCCTTTTCCCCCACAATCTCTCCAACACTTGTTATTACTTGTCCTGTTGATGATAGCCATTCTAACAAGTGAGGTGGTATGTCACTGTGGTTTTGATTTGCATTTTTTTAATAACTAGTGATGTTGAGCACCTTTTTATATATCTGTTGGCCATTTGTATGTCTTCTTGGGAGAAGTGTTTGTTCAGGTCCTCTGCCCATTTTTAAATTGGATTGTTTGTTTTTATGTTGTTGAGTTGTATGAGTTCTTGCAACAACATGGATGGATCTTGAGCTCATTATGCTAAGCAAAATAAGTCAGACAGAAAAAGTTGAGAACAGTATTATTTCACTTACATGGGAGATATAAAACTAAAAGTAGTAAATGAACAAGACAAATGAACAGAGACTCATTGACACAGAGAACAGTTTAATGGTTATCAGAGTGAAGGTGGGGGGATGGTAAAGAAGGGTAAAGGGGATCAAATATATGGTGATGGAAATAAATTTAACTTTGGTGAATACACAATGCAATATACATATGACATATTATTGAATTGTGCACTTGAAACTTATGTAATTTTATTAACTAATGTCACCCAATGAATTTAATTTAAGAAAGATATAGTGTGGTTGAATGGATAATAAAGCAAGACCCACACATATGCTGCCACAAGAGACCTGTTTCAGATCTAAAGACACAAACAAGTTGAAAGTATAGGGATGGACAAAGATAATTCATGAAAATGGAAACAAAAAAAGCTGAGGTAGCAATCCTTATATGAGACAAAATAGACTTTTAAACAAAGGCTGTAATAAGAAAAAAAGACAAAGCCAACAATTTCACTTCAGGTATTTACCCAAAGAAACCCAAAACACTAATTTGAAAGACATATGCATGCCTATGTTCATTATAGCATTATTTACAATAGCCAATATATGGAAGCAACCTATGTGTCTATCAGTAAGTGAATGGGTAAAGATGTGGTACATATATACAATGAAATATTACTCAGCCGTGAAAAAAAGAATGAAATCTTGCCATTTGCAGCAGTATGAATGTACCTAGAGGGTATTACGCTAAGCGAGATAAGTCAGACAGAGAAATACAAGTACCATATTTGATTTCACTTATACGTGGAATCTAAAAACAAAATAATCAACAAATAAAACAGAAACAAACTCATAGATACAGAGAACATTGTGATAGTTGCCCAGTGGGAGGGATGTTTGGGGGATGGGTGACAAAAGGGAAGGGATTAAGATGTGCAAATTTCCAGGTATAACAAAGGTCTCAGGATTATAAAGTACACTTCAGGAAATTCAGTCATCGATGCTGTAATAAATGTGCATGGCGTCATATGGGTTCTAGACTTAGTTAGGTGACCACTTCCAAAGGTATATAAATGTCTAATCGCTGTATTGTACACCTAAAACTAATGTAATATTGTATGTTAACTATAAATTTTTAAAAATTATTTAAAAAATTAATGGCTTTGCTATCACTGGAGATTAGCTGCACATCAACCCATGTGTAGAAGCCTAAAAAATAGCCTATGTCCCTACACAGAGATCTAAAGAGGATGCGGAGCGGAGACCATCCTGATGACTCTTTCACCTGTGAGTGCTGACTTGCACTAAGCAAACCTTGCTACAATGTACCTGATCCAAGGTAGAGTATACCTTGCTTGACATAGGCCTTCATCTGCCCTGATGGTCTTTTACCTGAGACAGTACTATCACCATCTTCTTGGCTTCGCTTGTCTTTTGGCCCTCATTTCTGCCTATCACCTTCTGTTTTGGTCTCTGGTACAGTCACATTTTTCTGCTTCTTCAATTTGCTTAAACACAATTTCCTCCACCACCTAAACTTCACACTTGCCTTCTGCACTAACCCACTGCCATTTCCACAGTTCAGCTACTGCTTCTACAGAACTTTTTAATGTAAATCTCTGATTTCTCTTGGCAACCAAGCCACAGTTTAATAAATTGTGGCCAAATACACATATGTACACAAAAACTCAACTTCAGAGGATTAAATGAGCAAGTGACTTTTTCTACATAACAAAGAATCTGGAAGTTGACAATTAGCCAGAGTTGGTGCAACTAGGTAACTAAGTCATCGGGAATCAGATTCCCTCTAGCTGCCTGCTCTACCATCCTTAGCCCGTGGCTTCTCTCTTAACGGTCTCACTTTCAGGAGCTGAGTCTTAAATGCAGCCAAAAATTTAAAAAGAGAGGAAGAAGTAAGGGCAAGTAACAAATGCTAGCTGGCTGTAGCCTTCTTTTTTAGAAAAGCAAAAGCTCTGGATGTATAGTCAATAGACATATTGGTCAGAGTGGATCACATAGCCACTCCCAGCTGCAAGCAAGTCTGGGGAGGAGATTGGTAAGTGGGCACAAATAGTGCCACTTCAAACAAAATTAGAGTTCCGTTAGTGAATGATAAGGAAAAAATGGCTATTGGAGAGACAATTAGCTATGTCCATCACAGTCGACTCCTTTGGCTACCCTGTATTCACACATACCCTTCTTTCTAAGGCAGAATATGCTTGGCACTGCTCCCAACGCCTAATTTATTTGCTTTATTCAGTTCTTCAGACTCTCTGGAGACCCTTCCATCAAATATAGATGGGATTTCACATAGCCTAGTGACCTATAAATGGAAAGAAAGGCTCTTTCCCCTGCACGTTCAAAATTTAATGGTAAAAAGGAGCAGTGTAAGGGCAATATCAACTCCTATTTGGAAAAGAGAACAATAGAAAGTACCCAGCAGAGATGCTCCCAGGGTGAACACCAGACATCTGTCCTCTCGTCACAGCACTTTCCTGGGTTGCCGAACTCAGCATCCTCGCATTCCGTTCCCTAGCAGACCCTTTCTTGGCCATTATTATCCAAAACCACATATGCAGTGAACATGGTAAAGAGTGACTTCCCTTTGGAGCCACAGATCTTTCTTTCTTTCTTTCTTTCTTTCTTTCTTTCTTTCTTTCTTTCTTTCTTTCTTTCTTTCTTTCTTTCTTTCTTTCTTTCTTTCTTTCGCTCACTTATATTGGTTTTAATTTGGAGTACCGGAATGAACTTAGAGGTTTAACAATAATAAGCTCTTACCTCATATTTGCCTTTGACAATATAGTTCCCTCCAAAATTCAGACTTCCAATCTATTTGCTCTTATTTAGTTAATTCTACGTGTGAATGACCACGGGCAAATATTTCATCTAGACTTGGTATTTGGCCTGCAGATTCCTTTCCCTTACCTACTATTCTCTGGGACTTTCTCAGTCCTCTATTCCATAGCTTAACAGCCAATGCCTTGAGGTCATTTAAAATAATAGGTAGTATTGGAGAGTATCAAATGTGACATGTCTTAGTTGATCGACATTAGTCTGAAGAACTCTTAAGAGACTATGTTTGAAAATGCCCTCGGGTACTGATCCACCAGGTCTGGAGCCTCGCTATCACTCTCCTTGTCTATCTCGGTTAGTAAGAATACATTACTTTTTAAATTCTGCACATATTCAAAACAGGAATCTCAGTCAATTTAGAATGCAGGCTATGGGTAAAGAATGCCTCTGCCATCTTTGCTTACAGACTGGCTAACTCTAGTCTGAGCACAGATCTCTCTTTCAGAAAAAAAAAAAATCTAAAACCACATGCCAGAGTTCTGATTTTTTTCCCCTGCATATTCTAATATCAAAGCTGCCATGGCACATGGTCTCTATCCCAAGGAACAGTAGGTGATAATCCGACCAAATGTTTTGCCATCACATAATAAGAGTCACCAGATTTGATGCCTGAAATATCTGAGTCCTCACTGTCCAAAGCCCAACCTCCTCCACTCAGCCAATTCCATATTTTAGAATCTTACTCGCAGCATCCCTTTTTAGGTAGAAAATCCTAAGTCAGGTGGAATGAATTCAGCTGCAGCTACTGAATAAATCAGCAGAAACACAGCTGCTTACCACCCAGCTCACGGGAAGGAGCTTCACAGACGGATTTGCCACGAGTATACACTAGTATTGCTTGCACTCTAGTCATGCCAATTTCCTCAAAGAGCAGCTTAGGTACACAATCTCATTTATTTCTCACAAAAATCATATGCAATGGGTGATGTGTTATTACCCCGTTTTACGGAAAAGTAAATTGAGGCTCAGAGCCTGGACGACTTACTCAGATTCACCCATCTGCTGAATAGTGGAGCTGGAATTCGAATCCAAATCTGAGCGATGCAAGAGCTCGTGCTTTTCATCATTTGATCATTTTCATGATTTAATCTATGTTTAAGGTAAAACTGCATCACAGAGGACCAAAAGGCGAATCATAAGTCTCCTTTACAAGGCAGGTCGGTGTGTCTGTAGCCACATCACAGCCATGACATAGAGGTTACATTGTGGAAACCAGGTGAGTCCTTGGCACACACAGAACAGAGCCGACACTCCGGCACAGAGCCGCAGTTACATATGGACGGACACCACCATGGAACACGCAATGTTTTTGATCTGAGTAGACAGCTCAGGTTGTAAACATTATCAGAAAATAATGAGTCAGGCTCTTCCGAGCATATGCTTCATTCCTGAGCCAAGTGTGTGTAATCGCTGCCAAGAGCTCTTTCAGGCCACTAAATCGCCACAGCTTCAACATCCCCTGAATGAGGCGCCTGCCTGAGGCGGCCAACATGAGCGATGCTCTCTGTGGGGGCCTGAGAGACCAGGTCCTTTCAAACGGTGACACCTGCTCCCTTTGGAAATAGAATGTGCTCTCTTAGTTTTGTCACTAGTTCCCTCCTACGGCTCCCTTCGACCAAAAGGTGGCATATGGCACACTGTGGATAAACTATGTCGAAGTACCGTGGGAATGTCACGGCCTCCCGCAACCTGGGCATCCTGGCAATGTGGATAATGGTCCACGAGGAAGGACACCTGGCCATGAGCCATGCTGATCCCTAGAGGCCTGGAGCCCACTGTGCCAAAGAGCTAGACCCTGGGGCACCAGTCCCCAGACACCTGGGCCCACCTGCAGTTCTTTCAAGGGAGAGTCAGGCAGGGTTTTATTTCTCATTATGAAGTGAAAACATAAAAAGGGAGTAATGTCCACATCTCAATACTGCTGAGCAAATCAGTGTGGGGTGTGGTGCTCAGCTCACACGCAGAGGATGCCGAGGCATAGAGCGCACTCTTGCCTGCCCGCACTGGGTCCTCTGTAGCCTGCACGAGAAGCCGGTTTTCCTGAATCCAGCCCTGATAAGTGACTGGATTATGTGCTGGGGTTCTGTCTCCTCAGTAGGTGACATACTCTACGAAGCCAGAGCATAATGTGCGTGCATGTGCATGTGTGTGTGTGTGTGCGCACATGTGTGGGTGTTGGGGGGGGTGCGCGCATGCGTGTGTGGCCACGTAGGTATTCCCCGTACCCTCTAACATAGCACCCTCTAACAAACCAAATGGCTCCTTTGCCATTTGATTTGTTGAAGTATTTTGAAATGTTATATATTGAGAAAAGACTCATAATAATCTTTCATTTTTGAAGTGATTTTTATGTATTATGTGATTCAAGTCCAGTATTAGCTAGAACTGTAAATGGAGAGATTTGTAATGTAAAATGTAGTTATCTTGAACAAAATTCTTATGCAGGATGGTTAGAAGGGTAGATGGATACGTAGATGATAGATGATAGATGATGATACTGATAGATGATAGATAGATAGATGATAAATAGAATATAGATAGCATTATGTATTTGATAGTAGTATTTACCAAAAAGTATGTTTTTATATACATACATACACACAAAAATATTAATACAGAGAAAATAGAAAAGACATTTAAAAAATAAAATATCATCTAAAATCTGTCCCTTTAGTAGGAGGAAAATGGAAAAGTACAGCTCCTTTTTCTCCTCTTCAGTGTGCCCTTGAGAAAATGACAATGAATTCTGCCCTCCCTCCCTTTCGTATAATTAACTGCCTTCAGTTTCTGTGATACAGATTTTTGCATCGCAGAAACATGAGATCCCCAGTTCCAATACTGTTATTTTCATTTTACAGAACTAATAGGAGTTACTACTGCAGCCCAGGTATAACTATGCCTCTCTCTATGTATCACACTGGTATCACCAAAAATTAGCATGTCATTTGTGAATATTTAATAAATTGGATAATATTTTAAATGCATAAGAGGATCTTTCCTCTTAAAGGAATTGATGATAAATCTTTTGGTAAAATGAAGAATCAGTATTGGGCATATTATTTAAATCTGGATCTGTGTATCCTGGTTTATTTATAAATCTTTCTAAAATATAAAGTACTCTCCCTAAATCTGAATCCCTGTAGTGATTTTACAAGATCAGAATGAGCAGAGAAAGTCACCAAGAGTGTAAGGTGACTGCAGGCTATCATGTGGCTAGCAGGGATTTCTAATATCTCATCTGACCTGTTCCTTAATACCAGGTAGGAGAGTTATTCAATGCCCCAGTCATAACCAGTTAATTCTATGTGGCCATGAAGAATTAAAATATTAGCAAATGCTTTTCACAATGGTTCCAATCTAAAGTTCCCACTGGAGTGACAGTCACCAGCTTTTGAGCTCCTTTTGCTCAGAAGATATGCTTGTCTATATTCATATTTCAATTCCCAGCCTGGTGCTTTGAATTTAAAGGGTCCTTGGTAAATGTATTTTAACTGATATTTAATATATAAGTATGATTCATGTTTTAAATGAGAGAGAAAGCAGTATCAAAGCAATACATATGGATATTTGAGAGTAGAAACATCTCATGTCTTACATTTTAAATTCTAAATCGTGGAGCGGGAACTAGTACAGACAGAAGAGGACAAGAGAGGATGCTCACATTTATTTGGAAAGCTCTTCTACTTGTCTTATCTTGGATTCTGTAGGGTGAACTAGATAGACAAAAAAAATGACTTTAAGAGAATCAATTAACAAGTATTAAAAGAATGTCATGTAACTACTGGCATATGCTTAAAAATAGGGGGGAAAAATCTGAATAAGGCCCAAAGTCTTTTTTTTTTTAATCACTTACATTTAAATTGAAAATTAAAGTTTTGTATGTAACTGAATTCGGGCTAATTCAATTTTTTAAACTGAATTCTTTCCATAAAATGAAATAAAGAAAAATGTACATCAAAGACAACAAACTTGGGAATGAGGCTGAGGTTATAAATTGAGATTCCTAAATCAGAGGTGACACTTTCCTTTTCTAATTACTACTATGCCCATGTCTCCCTATATCCCATCACTATTTTAATTCTAGGCTTAACTTAAAGGCAGCTACTCTCAGTGGCTCACTTCATTAAAATAAACTTTTGCCATGATTTTGATCTTGTTAAATAAAATCCAACATTAACCGACATGAGATATCGAGAATGCACAATGATAAATCAGATGTTTGAGTTACCTCAGTCTATGCTCAACAAAACAGTTTTAAACTTAAGTCAATTACTCTTTTGCTCAAACACCCCCACTGGCTCCCTATTTTAGAAAAGGTTAGGGACAAGCCCTTCCAACGGCCTTCATGTGCCTGTCTCTGTCTTAGTCCCCTTCACCCCATCTTTCTCTCCCCTACACTCCTCACTCTGCTCCAGTCACGTCAGGCTTCTTGGAAAGTCAGCTGCCTTCCTGACTTCAAGTCTTTGTTCAATGTCTTCTTCTCAAACGCCACTTCATTTCAGAGTGTAACCACTCTCCAGTCCACATCCAACACTCATTTCCCATATCTTGCTCTGTTACTTTTCTCCAGTTTACTTACATGTTTGAATATACTATACAATTTACTTATTTATTATTGTGCTTATTGCTTATTTTCTACTCTTTACCCTCTAGAATCTGAATTGTACAAGACTAAGAATTTTTCTTATTTTTTATTGCCGTGTCCCAAAGGCTTAGAACAGTACTCGACAAATAGTTAAAGGTTGTGGAATAAATATTTATAGAATGAAAGAAGTAAGAAATATGTTCAATATTCATTATCATTTATTAAGCAGTCTCATAAAAATAACATGAAACGAAAACTTAATTATATCTGATTCTTTAGACTTTAGGCCACATGTCCGTCCATAAATAGATGTTTGAGAGAGGCACTGAGATGGAAAGGAAATACTAATGGCAGCTATCTTTTTAATGACCAATGTATTGTATGTGTTGTTTGATACTTTTCAAGTTGGAAATTTTTTCCAGATGAAATAACCAGATGATCGTTCGATGAATCAGAGCAAACATTTCATCTAGATTGTGTTGTCATCTAGATGTTTTTCCTATTTTACTTCTGTAGTGATAAAAATTCTTATATCTCTAAGAGATAGTGTCTTTATTCCTAAGTCACAGTGTATACATATACATATATAGAAAATTAAACAGTATATATGTACTTTATATGAGTATATATACTCTTTGTATATATAAAGTATATATATATTTAAATTTTTTCTTTAATTATAGAGGTATACATTGCATATATATGTATATATAAAATGTTAAAGATCATTTATATTCTTTTTTAATTTCTTGGTCCTCGAACTCTCATATCACAATATTTATATATTTTTATCACTTGAGGCATATCATTAATAGGTTTATAATTTATTTTACATTAGTCATTATTATTGCTAAAAAATAACATTCAGTTCAATGCATTTTTTTCTGAACTCCTGCTCTTTGACAGGCACAGTTAGACAGGTGGAAATTTCAAATCTGAATATTTTGAGGCTTTTTTTTGGATAAATGTTTCAGATATTCTCTCATGCCTTTGATTAATTTTTAAAGCTTCCATAATCTTATTTCTTGTGCTTGGTTACCACTACAGAGTTATTTGTTTAATTTATGTTTATTTTCCTGAAATTGTACCCAAATTCTAGAAGTTAAGACTGTTCAGGGCCTGATGATCTATAAGGTTTGCCAAGAGAAAGAAATTATTCTGTCTTTGGCTCTAACCGTGGTCCCAAAATAAATATTTTAATAAGGTCTATGAATGCAATATCTCAAATGTCCCATTATAGGCAATTCTATTTTCACAGTAAGCAGGAAATGTGAAATATTCTAAAACTGTTCCTTATTCTCAATATTCTTTCTGAGATTTCTGAGGAAGTAAAACTAGAATTATGACTGGTTACTTTAATTGAGTACATTACCCTTTGGTGGGAGGAATTCACCCATGTCATCTCCACATAGAGTAAATCAATTTTACAAGTGAGACCTTGTTGCCACTCAGAGCATAACATTGAACTGCTGTCTCTATTGGACATCACCTGAAGGAGCTAATTACTTTTCCAAAACCCAATTATCTTACCACATTGTAAAATATTTTACTTTGGCAAGTAGAGGTTTTAAATTGTGAAGTTAAAAACTCCATTATTTATAAGAACTTCTATTATCTATAGATAAAACATAAAAAAGGAAAGTGTCTGGAGAGAGATAGAGAACAGAATGTTTCCAAGTTTATACCACTGACAATAATAAAAGTTTAGTAAAAAGTAACAGAAACATCAAAATTATAAATAATTGTATTGGTCAAGATGGCAGAGTAAGTAAACTCTCTGCTTATTTTCTCTCACAACCACCTCAAAATTACAATTAAAATACAAAACAACTATCATCGAGAACTGACTTAAGTCTAGCTGAACAGAAGTCCTATAACTAAGGACATACAGAAGCCATGTATAGACTGGTAGAAGCAGAGATGAAGAACAGGATGGTCCCACACCCATATGTGGCAGTTAAAAATTTGGAGGGCTATCTCAGCTGTGGAAGTCCCCTCTGAGGAGTAAAGTGTGCCAGCCCCACACCAGGCTCCCCAGCTAAAGGTTCCAGTGCTGGGAAGAGAAATAGCCACAACTTCTGGCTGTGAACACTAGCAGAGATTGTGGCTGAGCGAGACAGAAGCTAACAAGAGTCTCAGGCATTACTCTTAAAGGGTCCATATACGAACTTACTTGCTGAGCTCCAGCACTGGAACAACAGCTCAAAAGGCATCAGGGACATATGAGGAGGAACTTAATTGTCTGGTTTCAAGGACTGGAAGGACAGCTTTCTCCCAGACAGAGTGCTTTTTTCCTTTGTTAAACCTTACCCCAACCAAGCCTTCACATCCAGGCAGGTGCCGTATCTGAGTCTTTATCAACCTGGCTAACACTGTTCACCCTGCCCTGGTGATTCCCTGATATCCCGCCCCACCCAACTGGCAAGACCACCCAAGTAACCTTCAGTGGCTTTTCCAAACAAAGACTCTGTCTTGGCTACAGACTTTCCTGAAAATCTCTCAAAGGTTCGCAAATGCCAAATGAGCAATGTTTGGCCTCAACATGTCACATACCTCTTCTTGCTGAGCAGCCCCAAGCCTAGGATTAGCAGCAGCCTGCCTCAGGTCACAAGTTAGCCTCTCCCAGGGATCTCTAAGCCCAGCATAAGTGTCAACCATCAGCTGATCACTTTGTGGCTCATATCAAGTGATCCCATACAGGGCACAGGAAGCAGCTGATCTTGGCCTGCATGAGAACTGGCCCCCAACAAGGCCTCAGAGTCAATACACCCAGTGGCCAGCTTCAGACCGTACCAGGGCACCGCCCAACCACCTCTACAGAGGACATATCCAAAGGGCAGCCTGGGAAGGCACCAGAGCCCTGCTAAAACAAACCTTACTTCACAGAATCAGCCACTTCATAACAGTTTCTCCACCAGTCACAGCCAGTCCTCAAAACAAATCAGTCCCTTCCTTTGATGCATAAAGAACAATCAAAGGTCAACTACAATAGGAGGAAACACACAACCTACACAAGAAACACCCCTGGAGTACCTGGCTCAAGTGACCAGGGAAACTGTGCCACTGGGCCCCACAGGAAACCTACTATGTAGGGCCACTCTGCCAAGATCAGGAACATAGCAGCTCTATTCAATATATAGATGAAAACACATGGAGGTAGCAAAATTGGGAATACAAAGAACACATCCCAAATGAAAGATCAGAACAAAGGTCCAGAAAAAAAAAAAAAAAAAGAACTAAACAAAATGGAAACAAGCAATCTGCCAGATGCAGAGTTCAAAACACTAGTTATAAAGATACTCAATGATTTCGGTGAAAACTTCAAAAAAGAGATAGAAAACATAAATATGGAGATAGAAACATTAAAAAAGCAGTCAGAAATAAACAATACAATAACTGAAATGAAGAATACATGAGAAGGAATCAATAGTAGGTTAGATGAAGCAGAGGATCGAATCAGCAGTTTGGAAGATAAGGTAGCAGAAAATACCCAATCAGAATGGCAACCAAGAAACTGAATCCAAAAAAATGAATATTGTTTAAGGGGACACTGGAACAGCGTCGAGCATATTAACATTTGCGTCATAGGGGTACGAGAAGGAGATGAGAGAGAGCAAGGGATTGAAAACATAGTTGAAGAAATAATGATGGAAAACTTCCCTAATCTAGCAAAGGGAATATACATACAAGCTTAAGAAGCACAGGGAGTCTTAAAGAAGGTGAACTCAAAGAGACTCATGTCAAGACATATCATAATTGAAATGCCAAAGGTTAAAGACAAATAGAGAATCTTAAATGCGCTAGCTAAAGGCAATTAGTCACTTACAAGGGAGCTCCCATAAAACTGTCAACTGAGTTCTCAACAGAAACTTTGCAGGCCAGAAGGGATTGGCAGGAAATATTCAAAGTGATGAAAATCAAAGACCTACAACCAAGATAACTCTACCTAGCAAGGCTATCATTTAGAATTGAAGGAAAATCAAAGAGCTTCCCCGACAAGAAAGAGTTAAAGGAATTCATCATCATCATCATCATCAAAGCGGTATTATAAGAAATGTTAGAGAAAAATAAAAAAAGATAAAAAATATAATAAAATGATAAAAAATAATAAAATGACAATAACTACATATTTACCAACAACTACTTTAAATGTCAGTGGATTAGGTGCTCCAATCAAAAGACATAGTGTGGCTGAATGGACAAGAAAACAAGACCCTTACATGTGTTGTCTTCAAGAGACTCAGATCAAATTAAGACACAAACAGACTGAAAATAAAGGGATGGAAAAAGATATCTCATAAAAACAAAAACAAACAAAAAAGCTTTGTAGCAATACTTATACCAGACAAAATAGACTTTAAAACAAGGCTATAATAAGAGACAAAGAAGGATTAAGTAATTTCACTGCTGAGTATTTATCTAAAGAAACCCTAAAATACTAATTTTATAGGACATATACATCTCTATGTTTATTGCAGCATTATTTACAGTAATCAAGATATGGAAGCAAGCTAAGTGTCAAAAGATAGATGAACAAAAAAAGAACTGGTACATATATACAATGGAACATTACTCGACCATAAAAAAGAATGAAATCTTGCCATCTGCAGCAACATGAATGGACCTAAAGGATATTATGTTGAGTGAAATAAGTCAGATGGGGAAAGACAAATACCATCTGATTTTACTTATAAGTGGAATCTAAAAAACGAACAAACAAATAAAACAGAAACAAACTCATAGATAGAGAGAACATTTAATCATTCCAGGTAAGAAGGGGCATAGAGGGATGAGTGAAAAGGGATTAAAAGGCACAAATTGGCAGTTACAAAACAGTGATGGAGATGTGAAGTACAAAACAGGGAACATAGTCAATAATATTGTAATAACGATATGTGGTGTCAGATGAGCACTAGACTTACCAGGGTGATCACTTCGCAAGGTATAGAAAGGTCTAATCGCTGTGTTGTACACCTGAAACTAATATAATATTGTATGTCGACTGTAATTTAAAAATTAAATAATAAATAAAAACAGTGATGTGACTATTTGCTTCAGCCAATAAGAACTGGAGGGAGAGGGCAAGATGTCGTAAGCACCAGAACAAATCCCTGCACATAGTTGATGTTCAATCAAAATGCGTTCAGTCAAATTGACTTGAGCCACTTCATGACTGAACTCTCTGGTAGGCACCAGGACTAATGCTCTGTATGTTTAAAAGGGTTAGATGTACTTTAAATACCAGAAGTAAGAAAAACCAAGTTTACATTTTATCAGTGGGCGTACCTGGGGCACACTTGCTTCTCATCACCCAGCAGCTGAGCTTGGGCTTACTGACGTAGAAACCGCAAGATCCAAAAATAGCCAACAAGCAAGCCCAGTATGTACATACTTCTCAAGGCTTGGTGTCATGTTTGTTAATATCCCATTAGCCAAAACACGTCACATAGCCAATTCAGATTCAAAGAGTAGATATAGACATCATTTCTTGAAGCGAGGAGGATGAAGGAAGTGGTTGTCGGGGTTTTTTTTTGTAATCTACAACATATAATGATCAAGATGTCAGTGAAACCAAGACCAGAGAGGGAGGCCCGGACAGCTGTGATGTCACTGACCAATCACGCACCGCAGAGCACTCTAACCCCCTGCTTATACCATCACAAACATCTTACTTGAGTTGGGTCTCCCAGAAGCCTTGTGCAGTGATTTATTGTGGGAACTCTCTCAAAAGGAGCCTATAAAGAAATAAAGACATGGAGGCAAAGGAAGAAGCTGAGTGAAGTGTGGTTTCATCTGTAGTTAGCTCCACCTGTGTTCACAGGGAGCTCAGGTACGTGAACGAGACCAAACAGTTGTCTTTATTTGAGGCAACGGTGCCAACTTTCTGCTCCCCACCGCCATGTATCAGTCAGTTCACTGGCTTCAAGGTTTCCCTCGGTGAGAGGACATAAGCTTTTAGCCGTTTCCAGGTCACACTGCCCTCTTCAAGCTTGGCAGCTCTCATAGGTTAAAGACAATGCTCTAGAGAAGTAAAGGATATGACCTGTTAGCATCTCAGTCCTCCTTGTGGTGAACTGAATGTTTGTGTCTCCCCAGAACTCATATGTTAAAACCCTACCATCAATGTGGTGGTGTAGAAGGTGGGACCTGTAGGATGTAGTTAGTGTTAGATGAGGTCTGAGGGTGGTGTTCTCACGATTGGGAGCTTGTAAGAGTCACCAGAGAGCTTGCTTCCTCTGTCTGCCCTCTGCCATGGGCGGGTATAATGAGAAGTCAGCAGTATGCAACTCAGAACCCAACCACACTGGCACTCCGATTACAGATTTCCAGCCCCAAGAACGGTGAGGAATAAGTTCCTGTTGTTTATAAGCTACCGACAGAATATTTACGGTATTTCGCTATGGCGACCCGAGCTGAGTGAGACACCGCTGCAAGCTAATGTGTGCACAGGCCTTGACTTTTAAGAGACAGTTCCCCACTGGAGATCTC
Source organism: Rousettus aegyptiacus (assembly GCF_014176215.1). NCBI lineage: Eukaryota > Metazoa > Chordata > Mammalia > Chiroptera > Pteropodidae > Rousettus > Rousettus aegyptiacus. Next base: position 21,083,400 of record NW_023416293.1, on the reverse strand, counting down.
CAACCCAAGACCCAGCCTTGGAAACCTGGACCTCTCTCATCCTGCGCTGAGAAGTCCCTTTACTGAACTGCATCTGCCACTCAAAACAGCTTTTATTTTTGCAAGTATTTTTTTTAATCTATGTGATAATTTTTTCCAGTCTTTTATATTGGTTTATATTTGTCTCATAGCTACCTATTTTCTTATGTTAAGTTTACTTATGACTTATTGCAAAAGAAGTTTAGATTAATATTATAAAATACAGAGTAGAAACCTCACTTGAGAGGATAAGCCAGTCGTGCTAGAGCTGTTCTTTTGCAGATGGATGCGCCAGTGGGTGGGAAATTTGGGGTAGGAGAAAAGTGAGGAGTTCATGTTCTAGAGTGACAAAGTGGGAAATGTATGGCGAAGAGAGGGAAATCAAGACAGATGTGGCTGCTGCCTTGTGGGGAGCAACATTAGATAAAGGCCAGAACTGAAATATTTAATGCAATATTCTTCTTCAAATTTTCCTTCTTCAAACGTCAATAAAGCATCTCCATGCCCTGACTACTCTGAGAATTAGATTGAGGCAGGGTTGGGGAGGAGCGTGCGAAGTGGGCGGTCAAGATGGGATGACTGCGAAAAATTTGCCTACTAAGGGGCTGGGAATGACGAGGACAAATGTAAACACAAGGAAAGCCAGCAATGCTTGGGTTGCATGAACCCAGGAAGAACCCCCAAATCACCCTTTCTCCACTCCGATTCTTTTACTTTTCACAGGAAATAAGAAGTAATGACACAAAGTGCCCCGATAGGATCGTAAGCCACATTCTCGAGGAAAGAGTACCCACCCCTCTTTATTCCAAATTAGTGTTTCCAGCACCTCTAGAACCCCAAAACGGATGCTCTGAGCTGACACTAGAGGAGCGCTTCGTTCGACCCTAGCAGGCGAGACTGGCGAAGACGTATGCAGGTCAGTCGAGAGAGACACAGATAAAACCGTCCTCACAGACAGCTACAAAGCTAGCCAGCCCGAGGGAAAATGAGGTCTGGAAAATTTTTTAGGGGGCACGTACTCTTTTCCTTTGGTTTTAAACCACTAAGTCAGCTAATAGGAGCTGCTCACGCAGGGCTGAGGTTTTGCATCCAGAGTACTCGGAACCTCATCAGAAATACATGAATTGCCGCCACATCTCCTGGGCCGCCCATGTCACAGAGCATGTTATTCGCTCCCTGTCACTTCGTATTGGCCACCCTCTCAGGGAAACTTCCAGAGCAAAGTAGCGCGGTCCTTGCTTTCAGACTTTAAAATCGACAGCTACCAACATGTGCTGGGCGCTTCGTTTAGCTTCTTCCTCATTTAATCCTCACGACACCCCAAATGCCCTAAACTGATGCTCTATCTCCACACAGATGAGTTGTCCGGAGGCCCCCAGCAGCAGGTGACCAGGAGGATCCAGTCTCGGATCAGTCTGAGCCCAAAGCCCGCGCCCTCTCACGACACCATGCTGCGCTCAGGGAAGGATCGTCTTACCAGTGCTGCCAAACGCGCCGCCTGGCCTGCCCTTCCGTGTCCTATATCGAGCCTTAACCCAAGCACCTTAGGCCTAGATATTTATGTTTTAGCTTTTGAATTAGGTTTTGGCAAAACAGGATCTTTCCTGGGCTTGTGCTCTCATCAGAGACTTTCTCCAAAGGTCATGATCCCATCATATCGGTCTCGTCTGAGTCCTCGCGGGTCTCTTAGGCCCCTAGGCTGGGCCACAATAACCTGATTCACGCCATGGTGTTGATCCTCAGTGTGGCGTGACATGTGATGCCTTCTGGATAATCTCTTTGTTTTTCGAGAGGAGACATTATTAATAGTCCAAAAGGATGAGCTTTGAAAGTGTAGCATTATCCAATATTAATGCAATACAAACAAGAGACGTGCTACAAATGCAGACTTTTTCACTTTCTATCATTTCTCTCATCTTAATTGAGAGGCCCCATCCCCACTGATGGCAGATGGTGAGGAAATCTGGAACGTGCCAAATAAGGTAACTTTATTTTTTATGGTAAAAACTATTTCACATCTAACAATTTAAAGTTCAGTTCCCTATCTATGATGTTTCTTTCTTCCAGAAACATCTTTATTTTTTCTCATCTTCCTGCAGAGGTGTGAGAGAACATGGGATTTTGTGGAAACCCTTGGCACTGGCCAACGAGCCCCTGCTCCTTCTCACCAGCTCCTGCTGTCTTCAGTTTGGGGTGTACTTCCTGAGGGCTGGAAGTTCTGAGGGATCCGGTAACATCCTAAACCTTGAATCACCTCCTCTGAATCTCTTATTCCCTGCCCTGTAACCCAGGAAGAGCTTCTACTGTTCCTTCCTGTCTGGGAGGAACATCCACGGCCTTCTTCTCTCCTCTCCTGTGGACTTAGCTATACTCGCGGGCTTTCACTAGGGCAATAAATCTTACTGATTTGCTATAATAGTAGAAAAGACTATAGAAGTAAAATGGAAGGAAGGAAGGAAGGAATGAAGGAAGGAAGAAAGGAAGGAAGGAAGGGAGGGAGGAAGGAAGGAAGGGAGGGAGGGAGGGAGGGAGGGAGGGAGAGAAGGAAGGAAGGAAGGAAGGAAGGAAGGAAGGAAGGAAGGAAGGAAGGGAGGAAGGAAGGAAGGAAGGAAGGAAAGTTGCATTAATGAGAGAGAAAATGCATTCAAGAGTTTCAAAAAATGCTGTCCTCAAAACAGGAACAAAATTAAAGTAGAAGGCCTCATACTAGGTTAAGGGGAGAGATTTTGTAAGATTTTAATCACCCCATGTACGCAGCAAAAAGGTGATTCAACTGCATTAATCGCATAAATTTAGTATAATTTCAGCCCCGTTTTTAACATAGGCCTAATGGTAGGCTAATGAGTATTAACCACTCATAATACAAAAAAATGCAAAAAGCAAACATTTGAAGTATGAACTGGATTCAAATCCAGGTCCCAGTTTTTCACACTGAGTAGCCCTTGGGCAAATTATTCAAACTCTTTGGGTGTCAGGTAAACTTTGTGAAATGGTATCTACATCATTAGAGTGTCGCTGATATACAATACAGTATTTCATGTGCGGCACCTCACACAGAGCCGGGAGTACAGCAAGTCTCAGTATGTTTGTTTCCTTTCTGTCTGTACCATTTTCCTTCATAAGGATGAAGTCAGAAATTATATAACCTCTGGGAAATGGCTGTCTGCAAAGCCTGGAAACATTCCACTTTCTGGATATATTACCTTGCACCTGGCAAACTGTACCGATTAAAAGTTCCAACAAAGGAAGAATAAAAGACTTCGTAAGGGGTAATCAAGACTCTTCGTAGTCCAAAGTGACTACCACTATGCAGAAAACCAATCGACTTCCATCCTGAAGACAAAAGTAATCTCATGAATCTATGCTAGGTTTCTCCAGAGAAGGAGATTTCACAGAGCCCAGTAGCCATTGCTGTGCGGGGAGACAAACAACCCTGAAGCTCTGCCATCAAGGACAGGATTACAGAATTTTCTTCTTTAAAAAAAACCATGATCCTGTTTAAACTCTAAAAATATGTGTGTCCGTCCTAGGTGCCCTTAGTACTTAAAATTGCCACAGGCGACGTGACCCCGGCAATGCCTCCTGCTTCCTATTGCGTCATCTAAAATCCCGGAACCTCGCCTGGTTCCGTTTTGCTCGTTTTTTCTCTCCTGGGTCTTATGTCCTCCCATTTTGTCTCCTTATTGTATTTGGTGTTTCATTCTTTTCTCTACTTTAACTGCATCTCTTCTTTCCTTGTGAATATTATACTCAATGCTCCCCTTTCCTATGACAATGTTACCATTACCACCAGAACAATGTGCTCCCAAGTACTTTTCCCAAGTGGACTTGCATTCAGCTCCCTATTCCTTGTGGTCTCTGTCTGTCACCAGTGCCTTAAGTTACAGGATGTCTTCCCAAGATTATGACCATAACTTGGTGTTCAAGAGCCAAGTTGGATTTTTTTTTTCCTCTGTGTAGCTTGTCTGAGGTTCAAATTCTAATTTTCAATTTGAGAATCATAGGCAATAAGCCAGGAAGCGTGTGTGCATGTGAAAGATATTTGCTGGCACACTACCACCAAAAGAAGCCATTCCAAACGCAGTCCCCAGAACGGAGCAGACCTTGGCACTATGTGTAGGACAGAGGGTCCAGCTTTAACCTCGGCTCACAGATTGGATGAGCATTGGGCACTTTACCCATTGGCAGCCAATTCATAAGTTGACCACCTTGCCCCAAAAGCAGAGCTGATCAAAAATAGTCTTTTTCTAAGGAATTGAATGAGAAAAGGAAAATCAGGCAGGTAATTATAGGAGAGAAAAGTGAAAGGAGTTGGGAAAATATAAATAAAAACAAAATCTTTTCCCAGCCCAGAAATTCTCTTTACAAAGATAGTAGAGAAAGAGAACACTTTTGTTACTGAACAAGCATTAAACCAAAATGTCATGCACACAATAGGCAATCATCTCAGAGACTAAAGATAAAAAGAAATCTCACTCTTTTATATGGCTAATACGACCAGTTACATATATGGCCTCAGACAAACAATAACTAGCCTTCATGGGGACAGCGCCATTTGTCACCCATAGTTCATCTTAACTTTGGTGGTGGGGTGATCGTCTGTGTTAGCTAATTGGCTTTATCCAAAGGCAAAAAGAGCTTCTCATATCTTTATGCCACGAGACAGTTTTGTAACTGGAAACAAGGAACTCACTGAAGTTCAGCTGCTTCCCTATCACAGACACCAGGAGACGGGGTGCCAACTCCAACGATATTCTCAATCCAAAGAGATGGCTTCCAGGTCCTTGACAAAGGCATAGCTTATCACAAAGCTGATAAAAGCCCATCTAGTTTTCAAAAGGATTTATGTACACTTTGGAGAAGAGAAAGCATTTACAATTAGAAGTTTTCTAAAGTACATGTTAAAGAAAAGAAAGAGGAGGAAAATTTCTCTCCCGATTTCAGCATGAAGAATTAAGCCTTTTATTTTATCTCGCATGTGCCCTCACAAAGATCCCAATGCAAAGAGGGAAGGGGAGGGGCCAGGATGGACCTGTGCGAGTTGAGGTGGTTTGACAACAGAAGCAATGAGTAAGCAGATGCCGTAACGCAGACAAAGGACATCTCCCTCAACATGCATATTGTATTTATATCTGTAACTAACAGTTAATTGAGATAAGAGAAACGGACATGTGGCATGTGGCTAGATTCCCTAAGACACCCGCCATTTTTCATTGCCACAGTCGCCTTTCACCTAGAGCCACCATCTTCCTAAGGCCTGGCCATCCAGATTTGACTTCATTCCACGATGCTATGTTATTACAGCTGCTACCACACACCTGCTTTGCACACACATCATTACCTATTGAAATAGCATGAAGGAATCTGTTTCTTGGTTAAAAAAAAATGCTTTCTTGAAAATGATGAAAAGTCTTTTTCCTGAGGGGCTTCATAGAAACCTGGGACTGCGGTGTGCAGAACACCCTGTCACCCGGGTAGAATGAACTCCCCTTGGGAACTCTTGACATGTAGAATGTGTGAAGTTCATTTTATGAATTCAGAGTCACTCAGACAACTCTAGCGAAGGATAGTACATTAATTTATGGACATGAAAGTTAATGTCCTCAAGTTAATTAAAAATCATAAATATAGGAGCTCTGGTTTGTGAAAGGCAATCTTTGGTTTCCTTAAATATCTCAGCTACCCTTTGGTAACAATTTAAGAGAATTAGACTTTGCAAGATAGTCACAGAGTAAAATATTCATCGCTTTGTTTTTTCACACATTCATTCAACCAACCGTTATTGGCCAAGATAGGGTTCTGTGAACTAGGGACACAGTGGACGAGCTAGACCAGGTGCCTGATGTTGAGGTAGTTATGCTCCTGTGGGAGAGGCAGACACAGCGCAGAAGGACATGAAGATACACATCAGGGGCATAGTTGAAAGAAAAGTAAAGAACGAGAAGGTGGATGCTGGTTTAGATGAGCAGGCAAGGAAATCCCATAGATTTCGTGTTCATTTTCACTCCGGTGTTGGTCAGGCCCACAGAATAAGCTGACACAGCAAATCACATTTTCCAAGAGTTAGTGAGGAAGAAAGAAATGTAGATGGCTGGAGCTGATGCTCTAAAGAACTAACTATGAAAGTTCCCTCTCTGGGCCATGCAGGTGAGCCAGCTCTTTGAGACGTCCTCTTTCGCCTCCTTCAGAGGGCAGCCGAAGAAGCCAAGTGAAAGACCTAGCCATTCTCATTGCCATCATGGGGCCCATCACCGAAGAACCTCTCACTCGTCTTTCGGCAGTGACATAACCACGAAAGTCTACAGGAGGGTCAGTGCCACAGATGGGACAGCCCTGGTCTAGTTACCCAGAGACCCCGATCTTCACTCAAAGCACCCATGGGAATTTATTATTACCCTAGTAGGAAGTATCTATCCCACCTGAAGTCTCAGTATCACAGGAATGGACGAGATAAAGAGATTTAAACACATGCTGTGTTTTGTATGAACTTCCACATGGTTATCACCCAAACTACAGACAAGACACAGCACTTACGACATTGCGATGCAGCTGACGGTGGGTGTGCCTGCCTTCCCTCCTTTCCCAGAGCGCAAGCTCCTGAAGGACAGGAGCTTTTCTGTGCATTGTCTTACCCTACGTCACACAGCGCTGTGCTTGGCCTGTAGCCGGAGCTCAACACACGTTTGCTGTGTAAAGTGATATCTAATCAAAACAAGTGATTTGCAGATGTGCTGAGCTCCCTGTCCTTGATAAGCAAACAAAAAGTAAAAAAAAAAAAAAAAGAAAGATATTATTTACCTCGTACTATATTTGGAGCAAGTGAACTGTTTTTAAAAACTGAATGACTAGAGCTGGGAAGGTTTTAAATGACTTCTTAGAGGTAAAGGCTTGGAGTCCTTGGAATGAGACAGTTGATAAAGCGATTGCTCCCCTCAGTGGCTGCCCAGAGTCCTGACCTTAGGGATTCATGCTCCCACTCAGGTGTCTGCACGGAAGTAAGTTCCTAGTGGACTCGTGCTGAAAACACTTGGTAACGAGCCACAGAGTGTTCAAGTTCATATTTTCTTCAGGGAAAGAAATGACACCAGATTTCCAGCTTCACGTCATCTCACTCAGGGGGTTGATCCACTCTGGCCAATTTGCCCTGAGGAATCTGACAAGGAGCATCCTGTGTGCTGAGGACATCTGCATAGTGCAACACACTTACATTATTTCAAACGTGTAAACAGCTAGAGCCACAGTTCGTATTACTCATATCAAACTCACAGCATTATTGGAAGTTAGCAAAAAGCAATCAATTAAAGTGATCAATACTAAATTGGGAAGTGCTCGACCCCCAAATAAGAGTATAGTCAAATATAAGCTCTAACCCCCTAAATAAATAAATGCATCCATCTTCGCTGAGCTGTTCTAAACAGGCAGCCCTCCACTGCATCGGCAGTGGGGATAGGTTAACAATCATCCAGGGAAAGCGAGAGGTGTTCTCTGTGAAGGGAAATAGGGGTTAGAGTGGATTTGGGACTGATCCATTCAAACAACTGCAGTAACTAGAGCACTAATGTCTCTTACTCTTCAGAGTCTGAGGAAAATGCTGCTCTGAGAGGGTTAGCTTTCTGTGCCCAGGCAGGGGACTGCAGGCTTCCAGATGGGCACGTGACAGAATGCCACAGTCAGAAGAAGGCCGAGAGGCAGTGGGATGGAAAGGGAAAGGACCTGAGTTGGAAGGTGAGAGCTGGAGGCCGCCCTGACACGTTTACTGATTGTGTGATGATGGACAAGTTCCCAAGACTCGGTTTCATCATCTGCACGGTCCCTACAGGGTTTAATCAAGCTTAAGTTTATGAGGTGTACAGATATTCTATTAGGGTGTGAGGAGAAACTATTATAACTTCCATTTGCATTTATTTTTATCATATTCCTTTAAAATTTTTATTTTGTGTGTTTTTAATGCACATGGTAGTATAATAGTACACTGATAATTTTAAAATTATGTGGCCAAAATAACATTAAAACATAAAGTTTTAAAAGCGAGTTTAAATTTTCACTTTTCTACTTACTAGTTGCCTGACCCTAGACAAATTCCTTAATTTTTCTGAGTCTAACTTTCAATCTGTGTATTACTAAAATAATAATAGCCTACACATCATTAAGATTGCTATGAGAATTAAATGAGTGCTTAATGTGGTACCTGGAAAGAAATAAAAGTGAGATAGATAATAGCTCTTATCACTCATCATCAAAATGGAAATATAATTTTTTTCTTGCCAAATTATTGTGAAATTTAATGACATGGTATATTTTAAAATACTTTGAAAATTATAAATTCGACATGTGTAAGATCTTATTTTTTACCGCTTTTTGAAAAGTAGTTATTTTCAAATGCCAGAGGAGGAGTCCATTTCATTTTAACCCTTTCTTTATCGAACCACATGGCTTTCCTTCATATCTTACATAGGAAGGCCTGGGAGAAGATGCTCATAGGGCTGGCACCCTGAGATTTTTCTTTATAAACAGAGAACTTAGGCACTACCTTGGGGCTTGGTGTGGCCTTGTAAAGCCATTATCCTATATCCAAGCTTCAAATGTTAGCATTTTGTAGCCAAGACTAATATATTCCCAGTATTCCCCAAAGTTCTTACCCTTTTTAAAATTTAGGGTAAGAACTTGAAGTGGTTTGTTCACATAAAGCAGTACTTTAGAAAGCACGAGATTTATGTATTTAATAAGATCTACAGTATCCTGGGAATTAGTGCAAAACTAGATTTAGGAAACAGAGCTAGCTTCCTGAGCAAACTATTTCAAAGAAAGAAGAGACAACCAACGTAATTCCAACTTTCTTTTTGAATGCTAAATGATTTATAACCAAAATGGTTGTTTTAGCTCTAGTAGTAGTATTATTTCCTCCATCAAATCACCTCCAATCTCTCTCTTTTGATGCCCAGGCGAAAGGTGGCAAAGTGAGACTGAAGAGTCTATGCACTGGGTGGCGGGTGGAGACATGCTGGGACTTAGTGTCCACGGCAAAGGGTGGCATGTTAGTGAATGACTTCTCTCCCTTAAGTTCCTTATGGGCACCGCATTATGGTGGGAGAAGTGGCTAGCTCAGCGAGAGTCCCACAGTGCCACTCTTCAGTCATGAAGCTGATGTGCAACCTTGCTGTGACCAAACTCCTGTGGGTTAGCAATGTGGAACTTTACCCCAGCTTCGTGCTCCTAGGAAACAGTAACAGGCAAGAAATTCTTCGCCCTTTGTGTTCTGGGAAATGGCTGGCTGCGGAAGGCTGACTCCCCTTCCCAACATGACTTAGACAGGACTCCAGGATGCCCTCCTTGTATACCTATGCCAAGGCATGACACAGACCCTACAAATTCTCACTCTTCGTCTCAATAGTTAGCTAAACTATTGGTCTCCACTGACTGGAAAATTGTCTCTAATTTAACTTGATTAAACTTTATTAGGCTTTTCTCCTTTCCCCAGGCCACTGAACTTTGCTTTGCCCCCGAATTTTAACGAGCTTACGCTAGCCCAGAAATGCATCCTTCCTTTAATAGTCCTTTCCTGTTCAAACTGTGTATTCACACCATATCACACCCTTGCACACCTAGTTCTCTCTAGACTTTCTTATTCCTTCCTATAAATGAAAGCTCTTTTCTGCCTGACCTTTGAGACACTTGCAGATGTTATGGTCCAAGTATCTCCCTACTTCAATAATCCCGCTCTCACTATTAATGGTCTCAGACTCCTGTTGCAATTGTCTCCCTAACCCCTAATTGGAAGCAAACATTTCATAACCACATTTTGAATAGCACTGTTCTAGACCACCAAAGTATTCCCAAACAACTATATGAACTCTTCTTCATTTTATTCAGGTCCTGGAACACATGGCACTTCCTCAGAGAAGTATTCCATCCTAAAATGGCTGCTTCCATCGCTGTGTCCTTTTACCTTGCTTTTAGTTTGTCTTTTATGCTACAAAGCAAGGTCAATTAGGGAGGAACTTTGTTTTACTCAGTTATGTCCCCAGCGCCTAAGAAATTGCCTGGCACATACAAGGTGTATAAACATGAAAATAAATGAATAGGAATGAATAAACTCATACTTATCAATACCATCCCCCTGCTTTCCTTTATTTTGTGTTCATCCAATAAATCTTCGAATATCTATATTTTTAACAGTTCATATTCTTTAGTTTATATATTCCTTATAACCAACATATAATAGGATTTAGTGTTGTTTTGTTTGTGTTTTAAACCAATCTGAAAGTTTTTCACTTTAATCAGGGAATTTAATTCATTTACACTGTCAAACTAAAATTTACCATGTCAGTTATCATACTCTTCTTTCCTCTTCCCTTCTTCTTCCCTCCATTCTTTCCTTTCTTCCTTTCTTCCTTCCTTCCTTCTTTCCTTTCTTCTCTCCATCCCTCTTCTCTCTCTCTCTCTCTCTCTCTCTCTCTCTCTCTCTCTCGAAAAATGCTTTCTCATCAGGTGTTCTGTAGCTTTCTCTAATTCTCACATCAGAAGTGAAAAACCAACTTGATTTCTCCCCTCTATTACTTACAATTTATAAATTAGTATTTACTTTCATTTTCCCTAAGTCCTTACCTATCTTTTGGTTTTCAGTTTTTGTTTTTCAACTCCATGTAATCCTTCCTGTCCTAAAATCACCTTTACCTCACACTTATCATAAAATTATGTATGCAATGGATTCATGATTTTGTTAGGAGTTAGAATTTTCTTCTCATAAGCAGAAAATCTATTTAATAAGTTAGATAATTGTTTTTTAGTAATTCATTTTATGTGAACTGCAGTATACTTTTATAGATCCTACAATATTTCAGTTTACTTGCACGTGGTGCAATTTTGAGTGAAGGAAGAATTGGGATGGAAAGTTTGGATTCCACTCCACACCTTTTAAAGAAAAGTCCACAAATACAAACCATTTTAATCATAGATTTCCACTTAGTAAATATTCATCCATGCCACCAATATTGTCGGTTCACTGGAGAGAAGTCTCCTGCCAATTTTTCCTCATAATCTTATGAGTGTAAGAAAAAAAACTTTAGTTGAATCTAGTTCTCTACTTTCCAGGCCCTGTGAAAAAAGATTAATATGAGGACATATGAGTTTATTAGTGGAATCCAAACCCTACTGGTGGGAAAAGGCAAGAGGAAGGTAAAGTCCCAGGGCCTATTTTGCCTCTACTCTTAAACTTTATAGCTTGTCAGAGGAATTCCTCCAGGATTTCTTATTCACTTTATCCAACTCCAATTTCTCAAAAATAAGCAATCATGATAGTTTCCCTCTGCACCAAAACATATAGGGTATGGATTACATTCATCTCTAGTTTTCAGATGTTTAAGAAATATATTTATAAGCTTCTGGTCAAGATAACAGAGTAAGTAAAAGCTGTGTTCACCTCTTCCTATGACCACATAAAACTTACAACTAAATTATAGAATAATCAACCTGGAGAACCATTTGAAGGCTAATTAAACAGAAATCCTATAACTAAGACTATAAAGAAGCCACATCTAGACTGGTAATAGGGGCAGAGATGCTTAATGGTAACCACAAACCAAAGATCAAGAACTGAGATACATAACATAAAACAAGAAGGACCAGAGTGAAATGCAAAAAAATCCTACCATATTGAAATAACAGACAAAAATATAAGGCCAAAGAAACAATGGAAACACTGAGCTCCAAGAAAACAAAAGATAAAATGGCTATAGGAAAACCTCACATTTTAATAATCACCCTAAATGTAAATGGACTAAACTCACCAATAAAAAAGCACAGAGTTGCAGACTGTATCAAAAAACAAAACCCAAACATGTGCTGCCTTCAGGAGACACATCTCAGTTCTGAAGACAGATATAGAGTCAAAGTGAAAGGGTGGAAAATGGCATTCAGAGAAAAGTGGGTATAGTTGTACTTATATCGAATGAAATAGACTTTCAGATAAAAAAAGGTAAAAAGAGATACTGAGAGACACTTAATAATAATAAGGGGGGGAAAAACATCAAGAAGATGTAACACATTAATATCTATGTTCCCAATCAGAAAGCTCTGAAATACATAAAGCAATTACTAACAGAGCTAAAGAGAGAAACTGATTAAATCATTATCATAGTAGGTGTCCTAAATACCCTACTTTCAGATATTGATGACTCATCCAAACAGAAAGTCAATAAGGAAATAACTTGCTTAAATGACACATTAGATCAATTGAACATAACTGACATTTGCAGAGCATTTCATCCCAAAACAGCTACTTATACATTCTGCTAAAGTGCACATGGAACATTCTCAAGGACTGACCACATACTGAGACAAAAAACTAACTTCAATAAATATAAGATATTTGAAATTATACCAACCATATTCTCTGATCATAATGCTTTGAGGCTGGAGATCAACTGTAAAAAGAAAGTGGGCAAAAACACAAGTACATAGAGATTAAACAACATGCTACTGAAGAATGACTAAGTCACAGAAGAAATAAAAATAGATCAAGTGTTACATAGAAATGAATGAGAATGAAAATAAAACATATAAAAACTTTTGGGACACGGCAAGAGTGGTAATAAGAACAAAGTTCATATCAATACAAGCCTATCTCAAAAAACAAGCACAGGCCCAAATAAACAACCTAACACTTTATCTTAAGAAACTAGAAAAAAAAAAAACGAAGCCTAAAATCAGCAGAAGGAAGGAAATAATCAAAATTAGAGCAGAATTAAATAAAATTGAGAATAAAAAATATCAATAAAAAATAAATGCAATGAAAACCTGGTCATTTGAGAAAGTTAATAAAATTGACAAACTCCTGAATAGACTTACTAAAGAAAAAAGAGAAAGAACGCAAATAAACAAAGTCAGGAATGGAAGAGGAGAAATTACAACGGATACCACAGAAATATAAAGGCTCATATAACAATACTATGAAAAAGTATATAACACCAAATTTAAAACCTAGAAGAAATGGACAAGTTCTTAGAAACATATAACCTCCACAGATTAAATCATGAAGAACTGGAAAATCAAACGAAATAGGAATATGGAAATTGAAACAATCATCAAAACCTATTAAAAAGTAAAAGCCCAGGACCAGATGTCTTCACTGGTGAATTTTACCAAACAGTCAAAGATTTAATACCTATTCTTTTCAAACTCTTCCAAAAAATCTGAGAGGGGGCAATACTTCCTAACTCATTTGATGAGGCCAATATCACCCTTATATCAAAACCTGGTAAAGATCAATCACACACACACACACACATACACACACAACCTACAGACCAATATCTCTCATGAATACAAATGTTAAAATCCTAAATAAGATACTAGCAAAGCAAATACAACAATTTACATCTTGATCAAATGGACTTCATCCCAGGGGCACAGGGATGGTTCAACATATGAAATAGATTAATGTGATACACCACATAAACAAAATAAAGAATAACAATCACATGATCATATCAATAGATGCAAAAAAAAAAAACAAGTCTTATATGAGATACAGCATCCATTTATAATTAACACACTTAATAAAATAGGTATAGATGGAAAGTATCTCAACATAATAAAGGCCATATACAACAAACCCTCAGATAACATTATATTTAACAGTGAAAAACTAAAAACCTTTCCTCTAAGACCAGGAATAGACAAGACTGTCCACTATCACCACTATTATTCAGTATAATATCAAAGATCCTGGTGAGTGCAATTGGGCAAAAGAAAGAAATAAAATGCATCAAAATAGGAAATGAAGAAGTCAAACTGTCACTATTTTGGGATGACATAATTCTCTATACAGAAAATCCTAGACTCCACTAAAACACTACTAGAAATAATAAACAAATTTAGTAAAGTTTCAAGGCACAAAATCAATATTCAAAAATCCGTAGCATTCCTGTACTCTAATAATGAATTGTCAGAAAAAGAAATTTTAAAAAATCCCTTTTGCAATTGTTACAACAACAAAAAATACCTAGGAATAACCTTAATGAAACATGTGAAGGACTCATACAATGAAAACTATAAAATTCTATTAAAAGAAATTGAAGAAAACAAAGAAATGGAAAGAGATTCTGTGTTCTTGGATTGGAAGAATCAACATAGTTAAAATGACCTTATTACCCAAAGCATTATACAAATTTAATGCAATCCTCATCAAAAGCCCATCATTATTTTTTTTTAAAATACAAAAAAATTATCAGATTTGTATGGAAGCACAAAAGATCCTGAATAGCCAAAGTATTCCTGAGAAAAAAGAACAAGGCTGGAAGTAACACTCTGCCTGACTTTGAATTATACTACAAAGTGACAATTATCAAAATGGCATGGTATTAACAGAAAAACAGACACAAAGACCAGTGGGACCAAATTGAGTGTCCAAAAGTAAACTCCTGTTTGTATAGGCAAATAATTTTTGACAAAAGAGTCAAAAACATACTGCAGAGAAAGGAAAGCCTCTTCAATAAATGGTGCTGGGAAAACTGAAAAACCACATGCAAAAGAATGAAACTAGACTGTTGTCTATCATTACATACCAAAATTCACTCAAAATGGATTAAGGACCAGAATATAGGACCTGAAACAATAAATTACGAAGAAGAAAACATAGGTACTAAACTTAAATTTAAGGAGGATTTTATGAATTTTATCTCAAAGGCAAGGGAAATAAAAGCCAAAATAAATGAATGGGACATTATCAAACTAAAAAGCTTCTGTACATCAAAAGAAATCATCAATGAAGCAGAGAAGCAACCATCCAAATGGGAGAATATATTTGCAAACGATGCTTCCGATAAGGGCCTAATATCCAAAATATGCAAAAAACAAACAAACAAACAAACAAAAAACCCCATACAACTCAATGACAAAACAAACAAACAATCCAATTTAAAAATGGGCAGAGAATCTAAACAAATACTTCTCCCAAAAAGACATACAAATGGCCAACAGAAATATGAAAGGATGATGAACTTCACTAGCTATTAGGGAAATGTGCATCAAAACCACAATGAGATACCACCTCACATCTGTTAGAATGGCTGCAATCAACAGGACAAGAAATAACATGGATGGATCTTGAGATAATCCTGCTAAGCGAAATAAGTCAGACAGAAAAAGTTGAAAACCACACGATATTATTCATATGTGGGATATAAATCTAAAAACAACAAACAAACGTGACAAACAAACAGAGACTCATGGACATGGACAGTGGACTAGTGGGTACCAGAGGGAAAAATGGGAGGAGGGAAGTAGATACATGTAAAATAATTCAATTAAGTGACAGAGAGAAAACTAACTTTGCGTGGTGAACACAATACACATATACAAAATACTATTGAATTGTACACTTGAAACTTACTGGATTTCATTGACCAATTTCACCTCAATAATTTTTAATAATTAAAAAAATTGAAATCATATCAAGCATCTTCTCTGATCACATGGTATAAAACTAGAAATCGATTACAAAAAAAACAGATAAAAAATACACAAACACATGGAGGCTAAATAATGTGCAACTAAACAATGAATTGGTTAAAATTGAGATTGAGGCAGAAATCGATATATACCTTGAGACCAATGAAAATGAAAACACAATGACTCAAAATAATGGGATACAGCAAGAGCAATCCTAAGAGGGAAATTTATATCAATGTAGTAGGCCTACCTCAAGAAATAAGAAATATCTTAAATAATCTAACCCTACCATTAAAAGAACTAAAAAAAAAAAAAAAAAAAAAAAAAATTACAAAAAAAATTCGACGAAACCAAGAGCTTGTTCTTTGAAAAGACAAAATTGATAAATCCTTAATCATACTCCTCAATGAAAAAAAAGAGAGAGGACTCAAATAAGTAAAATCAAAAATGAAAGAGGATAAGTGACAATTAACTTTACAGAAATACAAAGGATTATAAGAAAATACTATGGACGATCATGTGCCAACACATTGGACAACCTGGGAGAAAGAGAGAAATTCCAAAAACATACAATCTCCCAAGACTGAGTAAATAAAAAACAGAAAATCTAAACCAACCTATTACTACTAATGGAATCAAATCAGTAATCAAAAAACTGCCAACAAGATGGATTCACAGATGGATTTTATCAAACATTCAAACAAGAATTAACACTATTGTAAAAATTAAGAAACTATTCTAAAAATTTCAAGAGGAGGGAAGGCTCCCAAGCTAATTTTACAAGGCCACCATTACTCTGATTCCCAAACCAAAGACATTACAAAAAATATCTTATAGGCAATAACTCTAATGAACATTGGTGCAAAAATTCTCAACAAAATATTAGCGAACCAAATTCAGCAAGACATTAAAAAGATCGGCATAGGGAATGCAGTCAGCATTAACGCAATAGCTAGGTGTAGAGCCAGAGGAGAGAAAGAGCACGTAAGGAGATTGTCTAAGTAACTTTTGTTATAAACCACCTCAAATTCTTACTATTATAATCTATTCTTTTGGGGATATAAATAATTTTTTAAATTTTATTTTATTATTAGTTTCAAGTATACAGTACATTGATTAGACATTTATATATTTATAAAATGATCCCCTTAATTGCTCTCTCTCTCCTCTGGTCTACACCTAGCCATTACATCAATGCTAACTGTATTCCCTATGCCATGCTCCCCATTCTGGTGACCATCTATCAACTACTAATTTGTACTTCCTTAACCCATTGCCTTTTTCTCCCAAACCCCCAAACCTCCTCTCCTCTGGCTGTCCCCAGATTGTCATGTATATCCGTGAGTCTGTTTTTGATTGGTTTGTTCTTTTTTTTCCTTAGATTTCACATGTAATGGTATTTATTTGTGATTTTTACATGGCATTTGTCTTTCTCTGTCTGATTTATTTTACTCAGCTTAATAACCCACTAATATAATATTGGATGTCAATTGTAACTGAAAAAACTAAAATTAAAAATATACATATTTGTATATTTTACTGGTAATTTAAATAGGAATTTTGGGAGAGAAATAAAAAGCCTTTCCTCATGCTATCATCTCACTCAAAGGTAATTTCCTTGTGTTTTACTCAGTAGTGAGCATATCACGAAAAATCTGGGAAACAATTCTGGATGGCAGTTTACTAATGGGTGCTCAGCTCATTTGTTGAATGTTGTTATTAAGTCCATTTTGGTTGTTTTGAACTCATAATATCATGACATGTGTATCACAATCTCTATAATTATTCAAATCTAAGGGAGTAATTATTGATATGGACCAGGCGATAGAGAAGAAAGAAAGGAAATGGGAGAAAAGTGAGAGATACTTTTTTAAAATTTATTTATTTAAATTAATTTCAAGTATAGAGTACATTGGTAAGACATCTATATAGTTCATAAAACGATCCCCCAATTGCTTCCTCCCTCCACCTAGCCATCATACTACTGCTAACTGCATTCCCTATGCCATGCTCCCCATCCCTGCAACTAACTACTAACTACTAATTTACACTTCTTTAACCATTCACCCCATTCTCCCATCCCCCCTACCCCTCCCCATTCTGTTCATCATATTTGTGAGTCCACTGGTTTTTGATTAGGTTGTTCTTTTTGTTCCTTAGATTCCACACATAAGTGAAATCATATAGCATTTATCTTTCTCTGTTTGACTTATTTTACTCAGCACAATAACCTCTAGTTCCACCCATGTCATTGCAAATGGTAAAATTTCATTTTTTAATGGCTGAGTAATATTCCATTGTATATATAAACCATAATTTCTTTACCCAATCATGTGTTGATGGATATTTGGGTTGCTTCCATATCTTGGCTATTGTAAATTGTGCTGCTATGAATATTGGCTGCATAGATCTTTACGAATTATTGTTTTGGTTTTCTTTGGATAAATACTCAGAAATGTAATTACTGGGTCAAAAGGTATATCCATTTTTATTTTTTTGTGAAACCTCCATACTGTTTTCCACAGTGGCTGTACCAATCTGCAATCCCATCAATAATGTGTGATGGTTCCCTTTTCTCTGCATCCTTGCCAACACTTGTTGGTTTTTGATTTATTGATGATAGCCATTCCAACAGGTGTGAGGTGATATCTCATTGTGGTTTTAATTTGTATTTCTCTGATGCTTAGCGAGAGATCTTTTTTTTTATTCGCCTTAAAATGTCAAGAGCTGGGAGGGTGGGAGATCTAAAAGCAGAAATAATGGCTTTCCTCAATATCTATTATCCTCTAAAAATCAAGATAAAAATAAACATAAGATTTATAATAAATAGTAATAAGCTGAAGAAGAAGACAAATCTGTTATCTATTCTCAAGTGCTGACAAGAAAGCAAACAGTGTGCTTTCTGTCTCCAGTATTTAAAATCATGTATTAATTTTTCAATCACACCATATGTGGGCAACTCTGCTAAAGAGAAATTTCAATTGCCCTAAATTTCCCCTGCTGATGTCGATTCATTGTGTTACTCATCTTCATTTCTGCCCAGAACGGTCAGGAGACAGATTCCCAATAATCAACAGTTCTGTGTCATAAAGGCAGCTGTTAGGTTTCAGTGGTGGGTGAGATGACTGATTTATATAGATATCTCTGGCCATTTAATTAATAGATTTAAGCAAGACTAAAGGCTAGACTAAGGCCCTAGTAGAGTTAATTTGAAAGAACGCTAGTTCATTACCATAAAAAACCATAATTATCATTAACAAATAATGTAATATTAACAGCATGTTCATACAGGCAAGTAGCAAAGATAGGCAGCCTTTCTGGGTTTGTTAATTTGCTCACATATCACAACTCTAGGAAACAAAATCCAGGGTTTCATAATCAACTCAGAAGGAGGCTTCCTGGCTTGTGATATCAAATAAGATGTTTGGAGTGTTATTCACAGGCTTGCTGGGGAGTGTTTGGTGGGATGGAGTTTATACTCTAAAGTGGCTTTAGGTGTCAAAGGCAGTTGAGAGTATAGACTTGTTTGCAGAAGCTGGAGCCCTGGGGAGATGCCTGGGGAGAGGCCGTGGGAACAATCCTGGTGGCACTGGTTGTGGGTAGGAGTGCAGAAGGAGTTGGGAAGGCATGGGGTGAGCGGACAGATGGAGAGTTGGAGGGTATCTTAGAGATTGAGCTAGTTCCCCCCCTTATTTCTAAGTATAATTCAGAGGCAAACCAAATCTGAAACATTTTGTTTCTGAAAACTAAAAGGTCTTTCATTTCTATTCGTGTGGAAGTCCAAGGTGGTGCCAAATATAAAAAATGTGTGATGGCGTATCCCAGGCCCTCAATCCTGCTGCTGGTTCCGCACTAAGCTTGGCAAGGACATGTCTTGCTTATAATTACTAAGCTGCATTTTCTGTTTGGAAACAGCCCAGGTGCTTCACAGGGAGAGGAGAGAAATTGAATTTTATTTGGACTACCCTGGTACCTCCCCTGCCCTATTCTACCAAGCAGCCTACATGCAAACCAGGAAACAAGGATTGTTTAACTTCTGCCATTTTACAGGAATCAGAAAAAATAATGGACAAAATCAATACCTAGTTCATAATAGAACCTGGACAAAGACCCCGATCTCCTAGACCTTTGAATAGTTCTCTGTGAGTTGGAGAGAAAGACCTGTTTTAAGAGACTACAAAGTAGCAGCTATCATATTTATTGACTTTCAAGATATCATAATTTTAATGAACCGCAAAAAAAAGGTTGCCAATTATAAAATGCTGTTAATTGTCAGATGCATTCAATTTTAAAGGTATCAAATATACATGCACTTATATGTACGTGTGTGTGTGTGTGTGTAAAATACGTAGTATATTTGTACCTTAGAGTTGATAAAATACGGTAATAGAAATTCCCAAATAAATCAGAAGCTCGTCCAGGTAGGATATTTCATTCTTACTCCCAGGTGAACACCAAACACAGTGCCATACCCAAAAGTTTCGACCATCTACTTTATTTGCTTATTCTATAGTAAGTTTTCTATAACACGCTTATTCTGTATTTGATGATTCTACAGTTTTTGCTGTGTGAAAATTCATTAATATAATCTACTTATATTCTGTACACTTAATTTTTTTTTTAATTAATAGACTTTTTATGGCACTTTTATATTTACAAAAAGATTGAGCAGAAAGTACGAAGTGTTTGCATAACTCCCTCTTTCTCTTTACCCACAGTTTCAATTTCTCTGTTTTCGGTTACCTGCAGTCAACCAGCATCTAAAAACATTAAATGGAGAATTTTAGAAATAAACGATTCATAAGTTTTAAACTGTGCGCCATTCTGAGTGGTGCGGAGGAGTCTCGCACGGTCCTGCTCTGCTCTGCCTGGGACGAGAGGCACCCCTTCGTCCGGCACCTGCGCCTCACTTCATCTCATCGTGCGGGCGCTGGGTCGCCTCACATCATCACAGGAAGAAGGGCGAGTCCAGTACAATGCATATGTTGAGAGAGATCACATTCACATAACTGTTATTTTACTATGTTGTTAAAATCGTTTTATTTTATTCTTCATTATTGTTATTAATTTCTTACTTTGACTAATTTATAAATTAAACTTTATCATAGGTATGTATGTAAAGGAAAGATACATAGTATATATAGGGTTTGGGACTATCCATGGTTTCAGGTATCCACTGGGGGTCTTGGAATGTGTCCCACACAGATCAAGGGGGACTACTGTATTAACATAGTACATTGGTGTAGTACATTTGTTATAATTGATGAATCAATATTGATATATTATTATTACTTAAAGTCCATAGTTTGCATTAAGGTTAAATCTTTGTGTTATACAGTTCTGTGGGTTTTAACAAATGCATAATGTCATGTATGAACATTTACAGAATCATACGGAATAGTTTCACTGCTCTAAAAATGCTCTACCTACTCGTCCCTTTCTTCCTTTTCCCAAATCCCTGGTAACCACTAATTTTTTACTGTCTCCATAGTTTCTTTTCCAGGATGTAATAGAGTTGAATTCATATAGTATAGCGTGTAGCCTTTTTTTACTTTCTCTTTTCACCTTTCACTAAATGTACACTTAAGGTTCTATGTCTTCGTATGGCTTGATAGCTCATTTCTTTTTATCAATGAATAATGTTTTACTGTCTGGTTATTATAACAGTTTGTTTATCCACTTACCAATTAAAAGACATTTTGATTGTTTCTAACTGTTGAAAAATATGAGTAAAGCTGCTATAAACTTCGTGTGAGAATTCGTTACCCAACCAAAATGAATCGAACCAAACAAGGTTGGCATCCCAATGCACAGCAAAGCCAAACACCAACCATCAAGGTTTGCAATGGAGAAATTAAAGCTGTTTTATTTGTAGGGTGCCAAGCAAGGAGAATACGAAGCTATCCCTTAAAACTCCAATTATTAAATGGCTTTTAATTGAGGGTTTTTAAAGGCGAGGATTGAGAGTTTAGGGGTTAAGAGGAACAGGCTAGTATGTGGAGGTGCTGGTGGTCATGTTTCTATTGGAGAGCTTTGGAACTTGGGCATTTATGGTAAGATGTGGTAAGGGGCTTCAACACTGGGTTTCCTGGACAATAGACTCTGCTTCTGAAAGCGTTCCAGTATTCCAGTTCCAGTAAGTAACATTTCAGTTTTTTTGTTCCACGAGGGGGGATAAAACTTTGAATCCAGGTGCAGCTGGAGCATTCTCTGCAATACACTCTTCAGCTGCATGGCTTGTAGCTTTGGTCTGCTGTCTCTGAAAAGCAACTCAGTATCCTGTTAGAAACAGGAAAGGACTATTTTGAGCTAGTTCTGCATTTACTACAGTTTTTATGTGAATATAAGTTTTCGACTCATTTGTAGAAATATCAAAGAGGGAAATTGCTGGATCGTATGGTAAGAATACGTATAGTTTCCTAAGAAACTGCCAAACTTTCCTCCAGCATGGCTGTACCATTTTGCAGTCCCATCAGCAATAAAAGAGGGTGCTTATTGCTCCACATCCACACCAGTTTTCAGTGTTGTCAGTGTTTTAAATTTTCACTATTCTAATAGATAGCAATGGCACCTTATTGTTATTTTAATTGCAATTTCCTAATGACGATAATATATGAAGTTGAGCATCTTTTCATGTACTTATTTGCCACTTATCTTCTTTGTTGACGTGTCTACTCAGATCTTTTGTCCACTTTTCAATTGGGTTGTTTGTTCATTTACTGTTAAATTTTAAGAGTTCTTTGTATATTTTACTTTTTTAATTTTTCAAAATAAAGTTTAAATAATTCACAAATAAAACAACTTAAATAATTGACAAATTAAAAATTATAAATAATTCTCATTAGAATCAGAAGTTTCCACTAGCAATAAAAATAAAAGGAATCTCTAAGTAAAAAAATGAATTTCGATTTTTCTCCACTATAAAATATGTTGGTTTAGATAAGATTTTTTTCAAACACCAAAAAACTTCTTATAATGTTAAATCACTAACCAGTAAGATAAATAATTTTCCTTCTTCCATCTTTGATTAATAGTCAAAGACTGACTATTAACTGATTAACAGTCAGAACCACTTAAAATAATATTTGCTTATTGGCTATCAATTTACACACAGAAAAGAATTTAGAGAAGTACATTCAAATAATCAGGTAGAAAGCTTCATCTTATATAGCATTATTATATCTACAAAAGGCCAAAACAATTGTCAGATTCAGTCAATTTCTTGAAAAACCATTAGAATTGATTACCAGAACCACATAATTATTTAACAGGATTAAATGGCCAATTCTTTCCAGATATCATGTGTTTGGGGTTCTTTTTCAATCTCTCTATGTGCAATTTATATAAAATAGGACTAACAGTGTTTTCTCTAAAGTGTCAATGAGAACTTTTGTTTCTAAAACTCTTTAGAAATTTAAAGTGTTAGTTAATTATGATGAAATCGAAAGTCCTAATTAAGTTGACTCCTGAAGAACAGAGGCAATGATTCTTAATCCACTTAAAACTAAAATGCTGCAACAAAATAATACCAAAAATAAGATTATTTTCATCTCAAAGTAATATTCATCTACACATCTGACCCAACCAATCTGTAGCTATGAAAATGGGGAGATGAATTTTTTATTCTATAGAGAAAGTGAGGCCATAAGTTATGTACACCCTTCTCCTTCCCATCACCATACCTATAGATATGGATGGAGGTCAGAAAAGAGGTGAGGTGTAATTTCAAACATATTTCTTAGGTATAAAATAAAACTAAAGGCATATGATTTCTATCTCAAGCTGCTTCAAGTGTCCATGAATCAAAATGTTATGTGTCAAATATATGTATATATTACTAATTCTGTTTGATATAATAACAAAAGTTTTTATTTAATTAAAAATTAGATATTTGAAGGGGAGGTAAAAGAATAAATTACAGTAAAATTTTTATTATTTATTCTTTTTTTAAATAGAACTTATCTTTTAGAATAGTTTTAGGTTCACAGCAAAATTGAGAGAAAGATACAGAGATGTTTTATGTTTGCTCTGTCCCCAAACATATATAGCTTGCCCCATGATCAACATCTTCCACCAGAGTCATGCATTTGCTATGATTGATAAATTACATTGATATGTCATTATCACCCAAAGTCCTTGGTTCTATTAGAGTTCTCTAATTTTTTTAAGTGAAGTTCAAAAAAATAATGGCAGGCCCTGGTCCTTAGCCTATGGCGATTCCCTCTACTGTTCCCCTCTGCCCTCAGGCTCCATATGTGCCAAGCTATTTGCTAGAGACATTTTCCAGTCACTGTGTTTGTCTCCCATGAGGCCCCGAGAAATTTCTTATTTTTAGGTTTAGACTATCTTATTTATCTCTTAAACATTAGGCCTAATGAAGACATAATATTAAATACCTATTGTTGAAAGAATTTTTGTTAAATAGCATAGAAATTCCTCACCAGTTTCTCCCAGTTTGAATTTTTTTATTAATGAAAGAGGCAGGTTAATATTATTCATCATTCAGGTCATCTTCCTTGGTCATTAGCAAATCCTTCACCATCCCAGCTTTAAGGTACAGTGAAAAACGAAGTCAATACTTCTTGATGTTCCACTTGTAATTTATTTTCCCATTGAGAAATGAAAGTCACAATACTGTATTATATTTTATAACTAGGGAAGCTGTGTCTCTTAATTCTTAGAGAAGAACTACTTGAACTATTCATCATGTTTGAAAACAGCTCTTCTGTTCAGATTTTTCAACAGTGTGCAATGCCTTACTAATGACCAACCAACATTTGGTGTCCATCTCTTCTGTATGAAAGTTTATAAGAACCTTGTTACTAAAAGTTTCATATTTCAGAAAGGGAATGACCAGATAACCTTTAGATTTGTTCCAGCATTGCGCTTCTGTTGTATAACGGGGAACGTCAAGGCTTACATTCAATGACAGGACTTAATCTGCCTTTAGGATAATCCTCCCAAACCCCATTCATCATGCTGGTGAAAAGAAAATTGAATTATAAAGTTATAGCTTCCAAACTGCATATTCCTAAAAGCGAAGACTTCACACATCTGAGGATAGCATGATAACAGGGCAGCTGAGCATCGGTAGATTTGGAAATCTACTCTAAAACAAATTTACTTTTAAAGTGTGAGTAATAACTTAACTTTAAGATTAAACCATATTCTTCTCATTGGGGAAATTTTTCTTCCTATATTCTTCCCTTCCTGCCATCATAGTTATGGTTTTGTGACTAAGACTGGTGTCACCATAATGTTCTTGAGGCAGAATGATAGTCCAGTGACTCATCGGGCACTAGAATGGAAAAATATTCAAGAAATTTTACATCATTGGCATTTGAAATATTTCAATGCCGTAAATCTCTTCCTAAAAATAAGGACAACTAAATAACTTTATTCACTGATAAAAGCCACAAATCAAAACAACCGTGACAGAAGAAATTATAATTACTTAAAGAATCATCATGATTACTCATAAAAACCTTAACATTTGCCAACCAATTGTTCCTGTCAAAATACATTGTTTCTTCTGGGGTTCATACCCTCAATTTGCCCAATTATTCTCCATAAATGTTCTTTTTGGTGGCTGAGACAAATAATAGCGTTCAGATTCTAAAGACTTCTTTCTGTAAGAACAGCATTTGAGAAGCAGATGAATACCTTTCAAAGGCAATTGTAGTTGAGATTGTAGGTGAAAATGATAGAAAAAAAAAGATACCTGAGGATTCTGGCCTGTGCCAAGGAATCACAGAGTAGACCAGGAGCTCTGAGACATAGCTCAAGTAACTAAAAGCGTGCAGCTCTCAGCATTGTTTGTGTCATTTTTTTTCTTTCCTTTCCCTCCCTTATTTTTAGCTGCTCCTCCCTTCCTTCACTGAATCCATGTGTCTGTCACTTTCTTCCCCTGTCCTCCTTTTCCTGTCTTCTCTGTGCATATTGGTGTTCTGAGATCTACACTTCAGAGATAACTGGTTTGTGGAACCCACAAAAATGGATGTCTATCCCTTTCCAATTGCATCTCTAGAAAATACTAATTGTGTTCAAGATAGAATTAATTTCATAATATCTTATCCCCAGTCAGAAAGAGACTCAAACACATTAAAACTTGTAAAGGCATAGAACTCATCCTTCGGAAGTTGTTCGTATGTGCTTAAGTGGCTGATTCGTAAACCTTCTCCTAGTTCTTAGTATTCCTCTTCCAGTGCATTTAATCTCCTCCACCAGCTAATTAGCAAGTGCCTGCCCCAACACTATAGTCACATCTTCTTTACTCAACAATACCCCCAGGATACTACTATGTGACTGAAGCTAATTTGATCCATTATTAAAAGTAAACACATTAATGATTTAATAGATAACATTTGCATTTATCATGAATTGTTTCCTAGATTCAAAGCTTTCTCAAAGAAGTAGTTCAACTAATATCTTTATTTGAACAACAAATATTTATGAAGTGCCTCCTATATGCCATTTATTGTGTAAGATGTTGGATATTCAGAGGTGGATAAAATACACATGACCCTTGTCTTCACTGAGCATTTTAATGTAGTGGGTCTTCATGTCAGCGTTGTAAAGTATGCCATAACTTTCGAGTCACATCAGGTAGGGTGACCACCTACTCTGTCATCACATAAACTACAGACAATTTTTAGGAGGTCATTCTTGATAGCATTTACATTCTGGGACTTATTTCAGCACAAACAATTATGTGAGTTAGAGAGGTCTAGTCCCATTTTGCAAAGGAAATTCATTCGACAAAGGTAAGTCCTCCACTTAGGGTCTCAGGATGAGCAAGCAGCAATGTCAGGATCTAGGGAAGACTTTGGTCTTCAAGTCCAGCATTGTCCACTCCACCACAGGCGCCACTTCAGATTCTTCCCAAGCCCCCCTTGGATATGTAGTGAGCAGATAATTGGGAATTGCATGCTATCTTCAGCTTCTCATTGGATGAGAGGAGGTAGAGCAGCAATGCAGGGTTAAAACTACGAATACTGCAATGGTCCCATACTGATAGCGTATCATTCTGATTGCATAAAATATGGTGGCTTGAATGACTTCAACCAGTACTTTCTTTGTCTTTCATCTCATTAATTTTTTCTTCACCTCATTAGTATTTTATATGTATTAACTCTCTCTATTCCAATTTCTTCCCCTAAAATGTCAGCATTGCATTGGGGGTGATTCCAACTGGTCTTTTTCTGTCTCATACTTTATTTCTAAGCACAAACCTGTCATTCATTACTTATCCTCCTCTGATGTCAGCTGATTGATAAGTTGTTTAGGCTTCCACCTCACTTTTAATAATTATTCTTTACGGTGGTGGTACTGAGAGTTTTTGTAGCATGAGAAAAGCATGGTACTACTTTATGTTCTTTATATAAATGAGCCAAAGATGGCGTCTGTGTATTGTTCTATAGGTTGTTTATTTCGTCACTGAACACAAAGACCTGTTCAAAAGTCTACCAGTGCCAAACTCAAGTTTTTCAATCCAATTGTTTCAAACATAGTCCAAAAAAGCAGATTTTTAGCTGTGTAGAGCCTGCCTATTCTGTGTACACCATGAAAGTGTGCCCAACATCTGCTGGCAATAGATAAGATAAGCTCCAAGCCATAAAGATCTCAAGCTATTGCAGCCCTTTGGAGCTCTCTGACTCAGACTCCCGCTGTTCTGCTGTGCAGGCTCACCTAGACATGCGGGCCTCTCTCTGATTCCCCGCTGCTCCTGGCTTCCTTGTCTCCTACCCCTTCTGAGCAGTGGCCCCTAAACCTTAGACTCTGGAAGGTCTCATGCTATAAAGGCGTTTGCCCTCATGCAAATCTGTCAAAGTGTCGCCCAAGAAAGCTTGTATGCTACTGCAAACTTGTGTTCATCCTTTTCCTTGACCAACCCCAAAATCCCTTGAACTCCCTATAATAATCTGAAATATTCTTAGAGTCCTTTGGACAAATACAACATACAGACAATTTCTTAAGTTAAATATAATTTAAGTTTATTATTTTTCATTTGCAGGTGACATTTGACAATATTCATTTATCCACCAAAGTTATGTGACTGAAAATGGCATCACCAAGGTGCAGGCGATTCTCATTTTACAGCTTTTTTGCTTGTAACACAGAAGTGAACTAAGTCATGGAGTAGATAATGGCTTGTCATATTAACTAATCAGTTTTCTACTCCAGAATTAACACTTTACCCTCATAGAATCAGTCTTGTTTTATTATAAAAATGTTTGGTGATCATGTGGATACAAAATAAAGACTGTTTTGTGGTGTGCCAAAAAGTAAGAAAACCCTCAATAAAATATAAAGTCTTGTCAAAATAACACAGAGGCCAACCTCAATGGCCAAATTTAGAGCAAATTAAATTGAATGAAAAAATAAATAAAATGATGATACGATTGTATTTTAACACAGAGAATAAAATACTCATAATTCCATACTGTTATAAATAAATAAAATAAGCTAATAAATTCAGAGAAGGAACAGCTCTTTTTTTACAGTATTCCAATTAATAAATGTATAAGGAGAGAAAAAATAAGAAAATCACCATTAAAGAAATATCACGAAAAATATTTATCGCAGAGAAGATCCACCCATTAATGCAAAATTCAGTGGGTGAAAGTTTGAGGAGAAATAGGATTATTATAGTTTAAACTTAGCTCTCCAAAGTGTTTATTAACTACAAAGGGAGAGATGGTAACTTTGCAGTAGAGAAAACTAGTAGGTACCAACTTAACCAAATCATTAAGTTAAACATCATTGGTGATAAGATATAGACATAACAAACCCCTCAGGATGATGTACTGAGAAGACCACACCATCGCTATGCTATTCTTGCCGAAAAAGGCGTAACCTTATTCCAATCATGAGATAGGATTCTAAGAATGCAAATTGAGGAAAACTTCAAACATGTCGATATCATAAAAGATAATAAAGTTCTGAGAAACCATTAGAGACAGGAGGAGACTAAAGAGAATTAATAACTAAAAGCAATGTGGGACACTGAACAAAATTCTAGAACAGAGAAATGATAATAGAAGAAATATTGGTGAAATTTTAAGAAAAAACTATAGTTTAGTTAATAATATTGTGCCAGTGTTAACTTCTTATTTTAATCATTGGGCTATGGTTATGTAAGATAGTAACATTAAAGGAAGAAGGATGAAAGATTTAAAAAAACTGTTTGTACTAATTTTTCAACTTTTCTGTAAGTCTAAAATAGTTCAAAAGAAAATACTTAATAAAGCAAAATAAACATAGTGGGTAGTCACTGATTACTAAGATGCTGATTGAATATCTGGAAAAAAAATAAACTGAAGTTTGATGATGGGAAGGTTTTAAGTTCGTTCTTCAGTCTAAAAAGTGAGAAAGAAAAAAGTTCCATAATTTAACCAAAGCAACCTAGACAAGGAGAGTTATATAGAATGAGAAAATATTGTGTGATATTTACCATGTTGTAATTTTGTACCTATCAAGTTAGGATGATTTACTGGAATGCATGTTCATTTATAATTAGAGAGTATTGAAGGGATAATGAGGACTATCAATAAAATTATATATAACAATTATGAAAATATAGAGTCAAATATTGCTTAAATTAAAATGATAATAACAGAAAACAATACATGCCAAATGTGTGGGGGGGGGCTTTTATTAAAATATTACAAAATTCCAAGAAACTATAGCTTTCCTATTCTCATAATGAAACTATTAGTAATATAGAAAAATTGCTTTTGAAAATATTTAATCAGCAAGATAAAATGGCAACAAAATTTTCTCCTTTAATAATCAAAATCCTTTAGACTTCAAGGAAATAAAGAAGTCACTAGAGAATTTAAAAGAAAAGATATGACTAATACTGCGAAATCTGGCCCCGATGATCCAAGCAGCTTCATAACAAAAATGGCACATTATACATACATTCATCAGACATACTAAAAACTATTATTATTTTATCTAGAAGTCAG
Organism: Rousettus aegyptiacus; assembly: GCF_014176215.1. NCBI lineage: Eukaryota > Metazoa > Chordata > Mammalia > Chiroptera > Pteropodidae > Rousettus > Rousettus aegyptiacus. The sequence continues at coordinate 21,053,962 of NW_023416293.1, read as the reverse complement.
TGAATTACTTTTTTATGTATTGAAAACTTTCCATTGTGCTATCTAGATTGATAATTCCCAACCCTGGTCATACATAAAAATCACCTGGGAAGGTTTTTATAAAAACGCCAATGCCTGGGCTCCTCTTTCAGAAACTTTGAGTTAATTCACGAGAGTTGGAGTAGGACATTGATATTTTTTTAAGTTCCCAAAAATATGATATACTTCTCTTCCCCCCACCATCTAGAGCTAGAATTACTCTTACAGTTGCTTTTTGTTCAATATATCTATAATTCAATATACAAGATAAATACTGTAATTAAAAATTACATTTTGGTAAGAAATACCACAATTCAGTCCTTGAAGCAGTATTCTTGGACTTTAATAAAAAAGAATGCCAGGAAATATACTAAATAAATTGAATCTAAATAAATAATGTTAAGTATAGACATGACCAAAAGATAATTAAAATCAGAATTTAGTTTATCATCATCTCGGTACAATGAAAACCCATCCTATTTCATTTAAAATTATTTTGGTATACAAAATATAGTCAGTTTAAAAATTCCAGTCCCTCCCCCCAAAAATGACTACAGACTATGAATCTAAACCTGTATTTTTGTTTAGTTTTGAGTGTTTATATAGCAACTAGAAGACTATATAGTTACATAATTCAAAGTCGAAAAGCTATCTATAGCTACATAATCCAAAATAAAAAATTCACAAGTTAGACTGGTAATTTTGTTGATTAATACATCAGTAATTTAAAACAAAAACACAAACAATTCTTTACTGAGTCGGTTGCAAAGCGCTTTTCACCTAGTAAAATCTGTGAAATTTGTTTGAAATAGCTTTAATTAAAATTAACTCATCTTTTGCTACTGTGGTGAGACAGTGACTATTTTCATTATTCTTCCTGTTTGGTTTGACAATTGCAAGAACATACAAGTTGTATTTAAACAAGCCTTTACTATCATCCCCATACGGGTTGATGTCATAAGTCAACCTGGCTTGATCCAGAGAATTCTGGGTGGTGGTTTTCTCAGCAATTCAGTCTGCAATACAGAGTTAAAGTCCCAAAAGTGAATTTCTTTGACCGGAAAGACAGTTATCTCATGAAATATTGCTCGGCTACTAAAAAAAAAAAAAAAAAAGAATGAAATCTTACTTGTTGTTTGTGACATGGCTCCATCTTGAGGGCATATGGTGTTGACCTTGAACAAGTAGACAGAGATATTTCTCCAACAAAATGGACTTATTAAGGAACAACAAAGAATTGTAATTCAGGTGATGAGGTCTAATAGTAAACCATGGCACAAATCTAGAGAAAAACATGAGAAAAATTATTTTTTAGAGGAAAGGGGGAGTTCATAGGGGCTATTGTAAACAGTCTATGGAATTCCATGTTTGGTGGCTTTTCATGGGCTGGGTTGTAACAGCCTTTGATTGACTGAGTGATTGCCAGATGAGAAGATCCTCCTTCTTTTTGCTGGAGTAGTGGAGTAGAAAACCATCTTCCTGCTGAAGATGAAAAGTACCTCTCTTCCTGTTTGTGGTAATTGACTATGAGGAGTAGGGTGCGAGAGCTTCCCCTATAGACTCTCTCAACTCCCATTAAAATGAGGTTTCTGTTTATTAATCTTTACTATGATAGGTGAAGCAAGTCAGAGAAAGACAAAACAAACAAATAAGGTCATAGATACAGAGGCAGAGGTGGAGGGTGGGAGAAATCGGTGAAGGGGGTCAAAGGTAAAAAAAAAAAGAAGAAACTCTTATCTTGAATTTAATATTTTTTAGTTTATTCTCTTGAAGACATATCCATCATATAGAAAAATTCCGATATTTTTCCAGGATATAAAAGCACTTTGTACGAAGTTTCAATATACATATAGTTGGGATTAAATAACATTCAGGTGAAAAGCAATCTAATTTATACGAAGAACAGATTCATGGTCTGTGTATTTGCCAAATGATGTCAGTCTAGACTTCTAGGGGAAAAGAAGGCATTTAACTTTCTGCTATTGAGCAGGCACTGCCTAAATAGCAGCCTTTTTCTTTTATTCTTGGTTTCTAAAGAAAATGTTAAAGGATGACAGGAGACTAAGGCTGTTCATGTCACTAGGCTAAAGATGTACTGACCCATTGCATTGCTTCAATCAGTAGAATACTCTTTCAAATACGTACTTGGTAAGTTATGGTACTCAAGGAAACAAAAAACTCATTGTAGTATCCTCCAAACATGTGCTATATCTTAATAAAGCTGATTTAAAAAAAAAAAATGTGGTCTAACAAGAGAGTCCTTGATTATAATCCCAACTATGCCTCCAACCTTCAACTCCTGAACAATTTGTTGAGCTCCCACCACCAGAAACTCCAGAAAAAAATAAACTCTCTTTAGGTCACAAAATTACTCCTTACTTCATCACCCCTAGTTTAAAATATAAACCATGTTCCATTTCCACTAAATCTAAACTATCCATGACATTCATTCATGTTTCTTCTGAGACATTACTCCATCCAACACTCTTCTTCTTATATCTTTGGTCTCTTTCCAAATTTATTACTCTGTCAATAAAAACGTTCAAGTTTTAGCATCTAAAAAAGGCGGGAGGGGGAGGAAGGAGGGCGGAAGAAAAGCCGAGGTCAAGGCAAGATCTGCCTTCGCGTTTCAGCCCTCATTCTGTAAACGAGTGTCCTTTTCATGGTCTAGTTAGTGCACATTTTACTCATTTTCGTGCCTTTTGTTGGTGACTTTGCTGTTTAAAATGGCCCCAGCGTAGATCTGCAGCGCCCTCTAGTGTCCCCAACCGCGGAAGGCCTCCCTGTGCTTTGCCAAAAAAGTATGTGCCAAAAAAATTAGATGACCTTCCTTCAGGCATGAGTTATAGTGCTGTTGGCATGAGTTTATTGTTAACGAATCAACACTATATACTAAACAAGGTATTTTTAAACACAAAGCCAGTTTACTTTTGATTAGTTGATGAAAATGTGTAGCCCAGCGACTTGCAGGACGCTAACCTCAGAGGACACTTCCCATGGCAGCAGATTCTCCCCAAGGGCCTCCAGGGGGGAACTGGCCTGAAGACAAATGAGAATGACTTCAGCTTCTGACCTCCAAAATGATAGGAAAATACCTCGATGTGGTTTTAAGCCACAATGTTTGTGGTAATTTGTCACAGCAGCAATAGGGAATTAACACAGGCCTATATTAAGCATGTGTAGAAAACAGATATTGAAGGATTTCACCACACTGGTTTTGAGGTTTATCATGTAGCACAAATCTATAACTATTTATTTTATTATTTGGCAACTGTTTAAAATTACTTTAAATAATCTCCCTTTAGGAGCAATAAACCCGAAAGAGTGCATTTTTAATAAAAAGAAGATAAGTACTGACTTTCATTTATCAAGGAAGTTAAGAATGAACATGCAACGTGCTCAAAATATTTATTCACATCTACGTCTACCCTGGGGGGGATCACTGACCATGTGAAAACCAGAAGTCGGAAGTCACAAATGTAATGAAGAAACTTCAGTTTCTGTTTCAAAAGCTAATAGTTCTTTTAAGAGACAGTGCTTGAAAATGACAGTTTAAAATATGCAGCTGTCAAAGTGCATTTACATGTCACTCTGAAGTGTAGCTTTTTTTATTCAGGTCCGATGAGTATTCTACTAAATAAATTTCATTTGTTTACACTTGCAAGTCTTCTTGAGTACATATACAAAGCAAAGCCGCAGTACGTCATTATGCATTTGTCCAAACCCATAGAATGTACAACACTGAGAGAGAATCCTAATATAAACTATGGACTTTGGGTGATGATGATGTGTCAATGTGGGTTTATCATCTGTGCTCATCACAAATGTGTCCTCTGGTGGGAGAGGTTGATAAGGAGTGAGACTGTGGGGGTGCCGGAACTGGAGCTAAATGGGAAATCTCTGTACCTTCCTCTCGGTTTTGCTATGAACCTAAAGCTGCTCTAGAAGAAAATAAAGCCTTAAAAAAAGAAAGCCATAATTTTGAGTTCATTAATAGAAGAGTTCAATGAGGCCATGTTTACCAGTCATCAGATTTTCAAGTAGAAAATCATTTATCTCCAATGATTAGAGGTTATTTTTATTGAGATGTTGGAGGTGCAATGGTATTGAGACTATTGTTGTAAATGCTATTAAAAAATTTAAAATTAAAGAGAAAATCATTTGATTTTGTAGTAAATGAATACTTATTTTGGTAGAGTACAGAATTGTGGTAAAAACAACGTTTTCATTAAATTAAGAAGCAAAAGTGTACTTGGAACTGGTTATAGTCCAAACACAATTCAAACTGTGATATTTTCCCAGCTGAAGTAGATGATGTCCTTGTCAAAATGTGTAAATAGTTTTATATACAACCTCAGAGAAACTGAATCGAAAAATGTTGCAGTGAAGCTGATATTGAAAATAAAATAATTTGTCGATGGTGCACACATTTTCTCAAGCTTTTAAATAATTACTTCCTAAATCATGCTACGTGTCTTACAGTGGAATTGAATTTTTATGGATGTATCTTCTAAATTGTATTTGCATTTTGTTCAATATTATTTGTATAGCAGGCTAAATAATGGCTGCCAATGATATGTAGGTCCTAATCCCTAGAACCTACGAATACTACTTAACGTGGCAAAACATTTTGGACTTTGCAGAAGTGATTAAGTTAAGGATCTTGAGATAGTCAGTCAGCTTGTGAACCCTAGATGCAGTCACATAAAGCTTTTTGTTATGAGAATTGGAGGGAAATTTGACACAGGGAGAAGAGAAGGAGGTAATGTGAGTTTGGGACCAGAGGCCTTGGCCTGTGGCTGAAAGAGGCAAGGGAGGATTCTCCCCTAAAGTCTCCAGAACCTTCTGCCCTGCTGGAACTTAGATTTTAGCTTAGCGAAATAACCCTCAGTCTTTGGACCTTCAAAAGTATAAAGGAATAAATTTCCGTGTTTTAAGTCACCAAATTTGATGTAATTTAATATAGTAGCCATGGAAACTAATATAGTTGGAAATCTTTGATCAAGGTATTTGATTAATAGAACATCAACACCTTCAGGGTTTTTTTTTTTTAACTTTTTAACTTGAATTACAATGATTGAAAACAAAGCTTATAAACAAGAAGACATGGAAATGTGTCCCAACAAAAATAAGAGAGCAACTGAGCAAATTAATTGGCCTGAGTTCACATATGCATAATTTAGTTTGGAGTAGCTCAACTCTTCAAAAAAATCTTTTGATGGCATTCATACTTATAATCGAGCAAATCTGTATTTTGAATTGGAATAAAACAAATCGAGAAATCCTACAGTTTTGCAATATCTAACTACGGCAAACAAATCATAAATAAAAACAACTTATCTGAAAAGTTTCGTTTTTAAAAAATATTTGTCAAATGAAGTTAGTCTGAGCAGGGGCAAAAATACAGAGAATACTGGGTTAACATATTCGCACATATCAAAACAAAATAGTGTTTGCTCTGATTTATCAGGTACATCAGCAGCTGTGGAGAGACTAATTTGCTCAATTAAAAATATTATCGTCTACCAAAAATCATTTGAAAATGCCAATTAAATTTCACATTTATTAACAATTCGTGTAACTTTAAAGATTATAAGCAATTTTATAGAAAAACTGAAACTAAAAGACCCTATGGGAAAAAAATACATTCTTTAGAAAAATACAAGTGATGCTTTATTAGAGACAGAGAATAATAAACTCATCAAATTATGTGACTATGTACCAAGAGTACTGTTTGTTATTTTTAATGTTCAGATAATAGAGTTCTTAAATTTTTGCTTTTTAATGTATACACATATACTCATATATATGTTTTTATTATTTTGGAGAAAATTTTATTTTTGCATAGCACTATAGGTCCACCAAGATGATAAAAACAATTTTTTAGTCAAAGAAATTTTCAAAAATTATACAATTTTAATTATTTTAGCATTTCCTGCCATTCTACAAAGTGTGCCAGTTGGATGATAAATTACGAGTTAACACTCTTCTTGAAGGAAAATATGCCCTGATCCAAGTTTACTTCAGCCCAGTCTTTTAATCTCTGTTCAGCATTTGGCAGTTTTGCCTATTATCTTTGGGGAGTAAAACCGAGAAAGCTAATCGAGGCAGGCACTGTGCTGGGCACCTTACATATACACATGATTGTAAGAATATAAATATAAAATATGTATCAATAGCTCCATTTTACAGTTAAGAAAATGGGTTTATAGTTATCAAACAGCAGTTTAAGATGCTTGACTTGCACGTACAGAGGCGGAGCCTAACTCCGCGGGACCGTTCGGCTTTCTCCTCCCCCCTCGGCGTCCTCAAGCGTGTCCTCCGCAGCCACTTCGGCCTCCTTCGCGGTCACCTCTTCCTCCGCCACGGTCGTTCCCTTTCACAGCTCCCAAACTCACCTCTGCTCCAATGTTTTGATAGGATGAATAGGCCTGAGTTACTGATGAAAACACAGAGCTGTCATGGAGAACTCAATTCTAAATTCCTTTCTCACCTGACTGAAGCATATTTAAGCACACTTGACCACAGTTCTTAAAGCGGCAGCTCATCTCTCTGAGTGCATTAGTTGCTGTGGGAAACATATTTCCTTCTCTCCTACCCCTTTTGCCTTTGGAACGGAGGGCTTCTCATTTTCAGGTTCCATCGGCTTATGAATGAATATGTTTGATGCTAAGGCAGCAGGTGGAAGAGAACGAGCTCCTTTGGTGCTCATCATAGCATCCCGGTGGCAGGTGCCCATAGTCAGCCTTTGGAGAAAAGTTCAGAAGAGCAGAGTGAAGCGTCTGCAGGCGTTTTCAGGAGGGTCAGAACGCAAACGGCCTCACCTTCCTGGCTTCACACAGGTGTTCTGTGATCTCAGTGCTCTGCTTGACATCGCAAACAGCAGACAGCAATTAGCAGCTTCTTTTTTCTCACTCAGATCACAAGCAGCAGCAGCTGTAGGTCAATTGCTCGAAGGCCAGCTGCTAAATGGTCAGTCTAATTAACTGGCTTTTAAAAACCAACTAACTCATTTTAGTTTACCAGTTTTAATGTTTATCAACTGCATCATATTTGAAAATATTAAATTTTTTTCTTTAAGATTTCTTGCTGCTGCAGCTATGGACCAAAAAGACAGTTGAAGAGAAAGGTATAAGAGACATTCAAGAACACGATCTTCAAAATGTGAGTATGAAATATTCTCAAATTTTTGTGAATGTCTTTTTTTCTGCCAACCAGTTTAATGAGTAAATCTGACTTTCTATAAACTTTGCTGCTGCTTCCGCGTGTCGAGCTGGGGTAGCTGTAGACTTGCCGGGTGCTGAGTCCCATGACGTTCCTTCTCTACAATTTGTTTGCTCGAGGCCTTTTGTTATTCCACGTTTGCTCACCAGGGTCAACGGATTGTTTCTGTCTCCATCCTTGCCAGATTTTCCTGACATTTTTGCAAGGCCCTGGCCCCCACCGCTTATCAATCACTCACCTTTGGACACATTGCTTGGGATAGGTCATTCCAAGTCCATTAATATTTTAATAGCACTTTCCTCTTCGGGTTCACATCTAAGACCCCTCGCAGTTTCCATTAACAAAGGCACTGACTCCATCCAGGACACACACACACATGTACACGTAGTAAAGCATAGCTAAAAGGAGAGCATTTCCAGAGATAACAGTCTCAGTCTCATAACTATTGACACCTGGGGCTGGAAATGCTTTGCTGTGGGAGGCTGTCCAGCATTTCTGACCTCCATCCACTAGATGTCAGTAGCACCCCTTCCCCAGTTGTCATAACCCAAAATGTCTGTAGGTGTTGTCAAACGTCCCCTGGGAGACAAAACTGTCCTCAGTGTACAAACACTGAAGTTGATTTTCCGCCAAACCTCAAAGAGGGAATTCTAAAACCTTTATTTAGGACTGCATCATTAAAGTTTTACTTTACTAACAGCCCCCAAAGATGAATGTCAGCTAAAGAATTTGAAGATGGCTTAGTGCTAGGATATAGTAGACAGCTGTGCAGACGTTAAGGTTAGGAACCTGGTCTCCCGTTATCTTTCTCACATAGTTACGTCTCTGGTCGAGCCCTCAATTGACAGCCTGTTTAGACTGAAGGTGCTGGCTAAGGCTAAATAGCCAACATCTCTAAGTGCCACAAACACAGAACGGTGGCCAGTTTTGTTGTTGAGTTCCAGGCACGGATAATCTAATTGATTTTATAATTTTTCCCAATAAAAAATTTTTTTAAAAGAACATAGACTAAGGGAAAACATGTTGTTTTAAAGCAAATCGTATAAGCATTACATCATCACCATTTATATAGGTTACAAAGTACATCCTATAGGCTCTATAGTTCCATAAAAAAGGATTGAAATCCTCTAAGTGATGAGTGCTCACTCAGGTTTAAGATTAGTTTTAAGACCACATTTTCACTTTTCACCAGTTTCTATAACTTTTTAAAAATTGAGGTATAACTGACATGAACATTATACTAGGGCTTTTAATTATGCTGTTAAATGCTATATACACCACCATTTCAATACCACAAGGGAGCTGGTGTTCATGTGACTAATTACTCAGGAACAAAGGTAACTCTGCCGTCTTTCTTCAGACGTACTTGATGGAGCACTATTTCAGATGAGCTGCTTCAACCCGTGGGTAATCACTCTTCCTGATCCTGCCATTGCATTCGTGGAAGGGGAAAACAGAACCAGTGTGGGCATGCCTCGTTTCATGTGCTGCTCCTTGAACTTCACGGGTGTTGCGTATTTTATAAACCAATGGGAAGACCCTCTTTCAGCAGAAAGATCACGACGTGCTTTATTGTGATGCTTGCTTTATTCCATGGCCTCAAACTGAACCGCAAAGCTCCGAGGGACGGCTGTGTGTCCCAACTCCCTGCTAACTGAGGTCGATCGGATCTATGTTAAATAAAGCCTTTAGCTTCCGATGTTGAACAACCCAGCTTGGATCTCCCTGGAACTACTAATTCAAAATCCCTGCTGAAAAGCCCTGGCACGGGGGTACACAGAGAACCAAGGCTCACTTTCTTTCCAAGCTTCGAGCCTTGCTCTCCTGGTCCTTTCTGATCCATGTCCTACGATTCTTAACTCACATTTTCCAGCCTAAGATAATTCAAACAAGGTCAAGATGGGTGTGTATATAATTAGCACATACGTCCTAATTGTTTTACTCATACAGATGCACACGCCCACATGCAGGTGCACACATGCGTGCGCACACACACACATCCCCACTCAGAAGGGCAAATGCTTAGTTAGCCGAGGCTCCCAAATGACAGGAAAACAAACGATGTCTGAGGACCTGACTTCGGAATCAGATAACAAGCACTTTTTCACTACCAGGAATTTTTTTAAAACACCACTAACCCAAAAAATAAAAACTCTTTAAAAATCGATATTGCTTTTATAAAACATAGGAAGCGATAAGCACACACAAATCAGACACAACTGTAATACACAAGTCAATTACCAAAGAGCCTGTTTTCTTTTTGATTCTACACAATTATTTTACTTTACACTTTAAACTCACTTGGGACTCAGCATGTCCTGGAGTTTTGCATACACTGATCGAACTGCTCTGCTACAGTCAAGTTCAATACCAGTTTTCTTTCACATTTCTCCACTTTTGTTTAAGAAATACAAGGAGTCTATTTCTTTTTTTTTTTTATTATTTTATACAACACAATTATTTTTCATTTAAATTTATGCAAATCACTTTGGACCCAGCATGTCCTTAGGCTTCACCCATTCATCAAACTGCTCTGCTGTGAGATAGCCAAGTTCAATAGCAGTTGCCTTTAAGGTTGACCCATTTTTGTGTGCTGTCTTAGCAATCTTGGCTGCTTTGTCATACCCTGAAGAAAAAATTAAAAACATAGGAATTAGTAGTGAAATCTGGTTTTTCTAGAGCAAAAGATAATCATTACTATTTATTTGATATTGATGTTACTCATTTCTTAACATTAATCTTAAAAATATTCACAGTAATTATCTTAATAGTTGCTGTACCTTATAGAGAATAAAACCTTTACTTTTCTTATGTAATGCAGGTAAATGTACCTCAATTTCTACAACAGATCTCTTCCTAAATTGAAACCGCCCACTAACTCAGATATTTTCACGGGGGAGGGGTAAAAGGTGGGACAGGGGGAGAAAGCAATATGGCATCAAGACATAAAAATATCCATCTGATTGTTATTAATGTATTGTTTCGAACAAAATGTTTACCCGGAAAGACTGATACTTCCAACAAAGGACCCGCGGTGCCTGGCCCGTGAGGCGCCAGCGCCCTCTCCCACGGCGGGGGCAGCCGGCCCGGAGGACAGCCCTCAGCTGCTACGGAAGGCTCTTCGCCGCTCCGCAGTCCACACCTGGCCTCTGCCCAGAAATGCGCGGACACAGGTGGGAAGGTTTTAGCATAAACATATACGTGCATGAAAGATCACAGGTGTACTGTTTACCGCAGCTACTTTCAAAATTAATACAGGTGGGACAGGAGAGCTCTGTAAGTTGACGTAACAATTTTAAAAACGTCAGAAGGCAAAATTAAGAATGAACAGAAAAAAATGAAAATGAAACCAATAAAGGAGGGAAAAAACCCAAGATCAGAGGACTGTGACCAAAGAGAAACCTCCTGAGATAGCTGATCAACCACGCACGACGTGTGTCAGTCTGCAATTACTGACCATCCACACAACAAACTATGAGCATAGTTAATTTTATTAGTTAACTGAATTTGTGAAGGCTAAACATGCTGAAAAGGGCATTCACCAGAGTAACTTTAGGAATTCTCCCGTTAAATAAACCCGTGGGGTCAACAGCAGATATTCTGTACTTTTATGCTAATAATGACATTAAAGTCCAAACATTACACAAGGGACCCATCCTGTGGAGGGAGTCATGAGGCTCTTTCTGTCACCGTCACAAGGGGTGGTTTGCCTGTTTATCCTCGTATGGCCTTGGCCTCACACTGAACTGATTCCAAGACAGATGTCAATCACTCAGCTTTAGGAGTACTCTAATTTAAATGTTTTGGCAACAAGTTCTGAAGTACAGACGTAACAAAACATTTCACATAAGAGCCTGTGAGATCCCCTGTCTCTCTCTCCAGATGAACGCTGAGGTACATTAATTTTAAAAGGATCAAAATGTCATTACCAATCTCAGCACTACCCCAAAGATATCATACTGGGCTCAGAGCTACCTAAAGCAGTCAAATGAGCTCTAACTTTATGACTGAAACTATAGCTTAATGTGAAGCCAAGAATATAAAATTGGCCGTGAAATTTCAGAATTATATAAGAATGTTTTAAAGCGGTAACCATATCATGCCAATGACTGCATCATAATTTGTTCTAAAATACAAAATCAAAAAATATGCTAACAATCTCAGTTCAGCATTAAGAAGGTGGGAAAGGCTTTTAAGATCATCACACGATGCGGTGGCTGCCGTGGAAACCTACGAGTCAAACAGATATTTAATGGGAAGCACCAAGGTCCATCCGCTCGCCAAATCTGTGTTTGACTCTCCACAATGACAGGCGTCTACAACTCTGGAAAACGTTTGCAACACAGAAGCCATGGTTTTAGACAAAACATCTGCATTTCCCCTGCTTTCTCCATAAGCAACGGATATGTAACCCTTTTTCTTTTAATTGGTAACTTTACATTTCTTAATGGAGCAGAACAAATGCAAAGCAAAGCGAAGCATCTGGAGAAGGTAGAAAAATGAACCTGCTCCACGTTGCTAACCAGCCGGCCACCTAGTGAGCAACGTTACTAAGAGGGTCTTTTCTAAGTGTTTCAGAATTTGAAGCATCTGAATTCCATGAAGATTAAAATAAGTTTCGACTACTACTTCTGATTTTACCAAATTTCAAATAAAATAAAGCTTAACTGATTAACTTTTAGAAAGAACTTTAACATCATAAAAGTTAATATACATAGCCTTAAAACATAATTTCAAATATTTTATAAGATTTTTTACTAAAACAGTGTCCAAAAGGAAAATGTCTACAAACGTTGGTCCAGTAGTCTCTGTAAATTTTTTCAACTTTTTAATTGATCCAGTAGTAAAAATTTTTCAGCATTTTAATGTTGTATTCTGATTTACATTATTGTTCCTTGAATCCTTACCTATGTGAGGATTGAGAGCTGTCACCAACATTAGAGACTCATTCATGAGCTTGTTGATCCTTTCTGTGTTGGCCTGGATCCCTACCACGCAGTTCTCTGTGAAAGACACTGATGCGTCCCCCAGCAGCCTGGCTGAGTGCAGCACGTTTTTAATCTAAGAGAGAGAGAGAGAGAGAATTATCGAGCTTAACTCTTTTTTGTCCAAAAACATATACATATATGTCATAATTCAATACACACATAGCACTCCTATGGCTTTTAAGGCAAAACAAATATGAAAAATTATAAATATTTGAGAGCGCAGAAATGTAAAAGATGTAAAAAAGAATAAATAATAAATACAAATAAAATACAGAGTAACATGTTTATTCTAAAACACAGGTGTAATATGTTAGAGTACAGAAAAAGAGAAATTAGTTCCAGCTGCAGGAATTGGTGATCTCCTATTTGATGGAGAGAACTCACACAGCCTGAATCTTCCACACAGAAGGAAGAGGAGCAAAGAGGCAGAGGTGAGAACGTTCAGCACATGTTTGTGGAAACTGGTGAAGTCAGGGCTTCCCAGGTCTTCCTGATCATGTTTAACTAAACAAATATTCCACGGTCACTGTAAAATAACCTTCACACAATGTTTAAAAACAGTATAAAATTGATTCGTTTCTTAGAGCATTTTCTTTCTTTTTTGGTAACATTTCCAACGTGTATATAGATATATATTCACATCCTAATCTTTTCTGGTCTAAAACCCCAGGGTCTGAACACCGTACTTCCAAGAATGGACTCTAGAAGTCATGGAGCGTCATGGTTCATTCATTTAGTACTAGCGACTTTATTATGAGACAAATGTTGACTACCTTGGTTTGTTTTCTAGTAAAGAAAACAAAGATTTTTTAAAAAAATTAACAAGACGTGTATTGCCATGCAGCCACGCTGGTCAGGCAGCTGGTGTTAACTGTCTGGAATGGGACTGAAGCAGAAGCTTCCAGGTCTGTGCTCCGCGCAGCCCGCCCTCTATGTCCCCTCAGACGTCGTTCTGCAGGCCCAATGCCCGTTTTCCGCACTGTTCTAGCGCTAGCAGCCTGGACATTGCCTGATACAGACCTGGGCTCCGTAACTCTGGTGAATACGTTGAATGAATATATGTAAGTTAATCATTTGCACATTCTTATCAAATTAAAATCTGACTTTATACCAAATACGAACTAGAAATAAGCCTCCAACACATGTTAGAAATAACATTTTATGCAAATAAAGGACTCAATGATGACAGCTCAATTACTGAGTCTGGGCAAATGGATGAAAGATGATGCCATCTTGTGCCAGCTAAATAAAGATGAAGGAAAAGAGACTTAGTGGACACGAAAATGTGGAAGAGGTAAAACCAGTCAAAGAAAGCCTGAGAGGGAAAAGGAAGAAAACTGCAAAGTGCTGAAGAAACCGAGGGCAAAGAGCGCTTCGAGGAGGAGGAGCCGCGGCACGCACGGGCGGTCACAGGGACCGCGGGGACGATCCAGCCCGAGTGACGCCGAAGCCGGCGGAGCGACCGCGGCGTGAGGTCCCCGCGTGTGGGGCTGCCCTCCCAAGGGGACCGATTTGGAGGGACGAAGAAAGCAGCAGCGTGAGGAGACAGGGTGAGGCAGCGCTTTTTTTTTAAAACTGATGAGGCCTGAACTTATTTCTAGCCACACTGGTGAGGGGCAAGGAAGAAACCTACACCTTACCTTCCAGAATTTTCCTTCCTATTAAGAACAGCAAACCGTCAAATACTTGAGCTAGAAGTTGTCTAACTGAACATCCAGGATGAATCCTCCCTAAGGTTACCATACGTGGGACTTCCAACTGCCACTTATAACACCCGAGTACCTCGTGCAGACTCTGGACAAACCTGCATGGAAGGCAAAAGCCAAGGCCGCTCGCCTTCAGTCGAAAACATTAAAAATCAATTTTAAAGCTCACCATCATTGGCTTGAAAACATTCAACTCGAAGTGTCCATTGCTGCCTCCCACGGTAACGGCGACGTGATTCCCCATGACCTGGGCAGCAACCATGGTCATCGCCTCGCACTGGGTAGGGTTCACCTTGCCTTCAAGAGAAGCGCCAGAAGAGTCCAAATCAGACACACTCACGGCTTCATGTGTCACTTCACATTAGGTTTTACATCGAACGATCGAGAAGGAAACTTAACTTCAGAAAATAGAGTGAGACGTGTCATAAGGCAAAGCCATCATTGCTTATTTAATGAAACCAACCAACCAGAGCAAGGGGGGCTGGGCGGCCACGAACTCAATCATTCAACGTCTAACGAGTAATGAGCACCCGCAACTGCGCGTAAAATACAGCCCTCCGCCCTTCTGGCTCTCACTCACTCTAAAAATGCTTACGGAGCCAGCGCTGACCACACAGAGTAAGTAAGAGCAGTGCAGAACTTGGAGGCCAGAGAGCGCGCTGGCAGCTACAGCAGACACGGGGTAAAGACGGAAGTGCGGCTGCCATGGAAACGCTTATGAAAGAGGCAGGTCACCCACACTCGGGAGGCTTCTCAGAGCATGACGACAAGCTGGAATTTTCCAGCTCATCGTATGAATCTCGTGAACCCCACCACCCTGGTAACACTCCTTTGACAAGTTCGAGTTTGAACCAAACATCCCTCATTCCTAGGACAAAGCAACACGTTGGAAAGCTAACTCCCTTTTCTGTGACTCCGTGTGTCTCTTTTTTTTAGGCTATTGCCTTGAATTTGCAATCAACTAAACCTGTCATTTTCATCACGAAACACGTTAAAATCAGATCTCTTATTCTATACATGCAGAGATTTAGAAGAATCTAGTCAGGTCTTTCTTTCTCACTATTAGAAACCATCATGTCAACCACCATGCCAGATTTAGTCCAACCTACAGAGACCTGTATGAATCTCTAGCCCGTCATTGGACATCCCGCTGCTTGGACTTCGTCATGCGCTAACATAATCGGCATGGACTCCCTACCTTCAGCCTCAGTCACCAGGAAACTGATGACGAGGCAGAGCCCTTCCGCTTGCTTCCAAGACAGTCCTTGTGTCTGAGGGCGACTCATTGGCCATGACCTGAGTGTCACTGTGCTCTCAGCGACATTCACCTCGCAGTACTGCTCACGCTTCACTGGATTCAGTGAACACCACGTGAGTCTGTCAAATGGCTTGCTGGAGTCCAGACAGCCAATGTCTGTGTTACTTCCCCAAAGGAAAAAATGAAGAAGCATTTGGTAAGATTCATTTTTATTCAACCTGTGCTAATCACTTTAACAGCCTGTTCTAGAACTCTCCTGGCTTTGGACTGGGAAAGACAGAACTATGGTGAATTTCCCAGTGTGGAAATCAAAATGTATGCTATGAAATAAAATTTTTTCCCTATATTGTCGGATGATGTTCCCTCAAGTTCTGATTAAAACGCACCCCAAAATTCTGAAACAATTGTGCCACACACGACCCCATCTATCTTTGGGGTCATGGGATCACAAACAAAAGGAAACATGCTCTATAAAAAATAAACGCCGGGGTTGGAGTCAAGTCCTAGCTCTAACATCTACCAGCTCTGAGATTACCTGGCATGATACTGCTTCCTGGTTCATTTTCAGGCAAAATCAGTTCCCCCAGACCTGAGCGAGGACCGGAACCCAGAAAACGGATATCGTTTGCTATCTTCATCAGACTGCAAGCGGAAGTGTTCATGGCTCCACTGAGTTCAACCAAAGCATCATGAGCAGCCAGAGCTTCAAATTTGTTTGGAGCTGTAACAAAAGGCAAGCCTAAAGAAAAAGAAAACCTATTGAGTCAACAGGTAAAATTAAATGATTTTTCCGATACTCATAAGAGAAATAGGAAGTTCAGTATATAAAAATCAAAAACAGACTAAAAAGTTTACTTCAAAAAAATGTTTAAGACTAAAGCTTTGTCTACATTTCTTCAAAAAGTCCAGAAGGAGTAGAAAGAATCTGGTGATACGAATGGTGATAAGAATGAAAACTAAGTACAAGACAGTGGAAGAAAAGCACGATCCTCCTGCCGACACGTGTATATCACGCCTGACTACTTGAGTAAAAACGTAAAGCAGGTAAAATTCACTGCTTTACTCCACATTACTTCCCTAGTACAATTCCCCCTGCTCCCCAAATCTAAGGCTATTCTAATCTCTCCTCTACCCAGGGGCCCACAAAATACCCTGAGAAATTATGGATCCAACGAGTTAGATGATCCTAGTCTATCTCTTTCATGTTCAAAATTTTAAAGATTTACATAGTCTAAACCCTGCAGTACAGTTCTCCTTGCTTAAAATGTGATTAAAAAGCAAACCTCTGCAAGTAAGTAATGATGAGTGTTATATAATCTTTATCAACAAGACAAAAAAGCGATCAACTGAAAGGGAGAAGATATTTGCAAACAGCACCTCAGATAAAAGGCTAATATCCAAAATATACAGAGAACTTATACAACACAACGGAAGAGAAAACCAATTAAAAGATGGGCAGAAGACCTGAACAGATACTTCCCTCAAGAAGATATGCAAATGGTCAACAGATATATAATAAAGATGCTCAACTCTACTAGCTATTAGGGAAATGCAAATCAAAACCACAATGAGATGCCACCTCACAGGTATGAATGGCTATCATTGAATCATCAACAGGACAAGTAATAACCAGTGTTGGAGAGAGGTTGAGGGGAAAAAAACCCTCATACACTGCTGGTGAGAATGTAAATTGGTGCAGCCGCTACAGAAAACAGTATGGAGGTTCCTCAAAAAATTAAGAATAGAATTACCATATGACCCAACAATCCCTCTTCTGAGTATCTACTTTAAGACAAATAAAAAAGAAAACACAATGACACAAAATCTATGGGACACAGCAAAAGCAGATCTAAGAGGGAAATTGATAGCAATACAGGCCTTGCTTCTTGTTTAAGAAACAAGAAAAATCTCCAATGAATGATCTAACCTCACATCTAAAGGAAACAGAAAAAGAACAACAAAACCTAAAGTGAGTAGAAGGAAGGAACTAATAAAGATCAGAGCAAAAATAATCCTAAAATTTACATGGAACCATAAAAGACCCCAAACAGTCATGGCGATCTTCAAAAAGAACAAAGTCGGAGGTATTATACTGCCTAATAACAAACTATACTACAAGGCTATAGTAATTAAAACAGCATGGCACTGGCATAGAAATAGACATACAGATGAATGGAACAGAACAGAGAGCCCAGAAATAAATCCATGCATATATAGTCAATCTAGAACAAAGGAGGCAAGAAAATAACAATCCAGTAAAGACAGTCTCTTCAATAAATGGTGTTAAGAAAATCAGACAGATACATGCAAAAAAAAAATGAAATTAGAAATCTAAAACATTCATTTGAAAAGATGTATGCATCCCTATGTTCAATGCAGCATTATTTACAATAGCCAAGATATGGAAGTAACATAGATGCCTATCAACAGACAATTGGATAAAGAGGTTGTACATATTTAAAATAAAGTACTACTTGGCCATAAAAAAGAATGAAATCTTACCATTTCTAACAACATGCATGGATCTAGAGGGTATAATGCTAATGAAATGAGTCAGAGAAAGACAAATACCATATGATTTCACTTATATGTGGAATTTAAAAACAAAATAAATGAACAAAAGAAACAGAAACAGAGTCACAGATACAGAGAACAAACTGATTACTGCCAAGTGAGGAGGGCCGTTGAGAGCTGAGTAAAAAAGGTGAAGGGATTAAGAAGTACAAATTGGTAGTTACAAAACAGTTACAGGGATGTAAAGTATAGCATTGAAAATATATTCAATAATATTGTAGTAAGTTAGAAGGTTCCAGGTGGCTACTAGACTTATAAGGGGATCACTTTGTAAATTATATAAATGTCTAACCACTCTGTTGTACACCTGAAACTAATATAAAATATTGACTGTTAACTGTAATTAAAAAAAAAATGCATGGAAAGAAAATGCAAAGATACCAATGTAAGGAATTAAGATTCATGAAAAAAATCAGATAAATATGACATTAGCAAAGGATACAAGCCCCAATACCTGACCCTAATAAAATGGAGAGCTATGAACTGTCAGAATAAGAATTCAGAATAATCCCCTTAGGGAAGTTTAGTAAACTACAAGAAAATACAGAAAGACAACTAAAAAACAAAACAAAACAAAAAACTAGGAAATAATGCATGAACAAAATGTGAAAATAAACAAGGAAATAGCAGTCATCATAAAACAAGTATCTTAGAGTTGAAGCATAATCACTGAACTGAAGAAATCAATAGCATTTCAAATGGAGACTCGACTATGCAGAAGACTCATAAGCCTGGAGGATAAGACATTGGAAATTATTCAGTTAAAGGAGCAAAAAGAAAAATGAAAGTGAAGACAGCCTAGGAACTATGGCAATAAAAAGACAATATACGCATTCTGGGAATTCCAGAAGGAGAAGAGAAAGGGACAGAAATTAAAATTAAAAGCAATAATGGCTAAGACTTTCCTGAAGGTGTCCAAGTGAAATGGACATCCAGAAAAGGCCCAAAGGATTCCAAATAGGTTGAATCCAAACAGGGCTACACCGAGACTAATTATAATTAAATTATCAGTCATCAAAGACAAAGAATGATAAAAGCAGCAAGGGGAAAAAGTTCATAAACAGGAACCCCCATAAAACTATCAGAAGATCTCTCAAGAGAAACTTTTCAGGCAGGGAGAGAATATAATGACATATTTAGAATAACAACAGAAAATAATTGTCAACCAAGAATTCTATACCCAATGAAGGTCTTTCATAAATGAAGGAGGAAAAGATTTTCTCAATCACGAACTGAGAGAATTCTATACTCAAACTGAGAAAATAATTGTCAACCAAGAATTCTATACCCAATGAAGCTCATTCATAAATGAAGGAGGAAAAGATTTTCTCGAACACAAACTGAGAGAATTCATTACCAAAAACTAGCCTTACAAGAAAAGGTAAAAAGAGTTTTGAACAGAAGTAAAAGAACACTAATTAACATCATAAAAACATAAAAAGATAGTGTACATCTAGTTATATTCTGCAATACGGTAACAGTGATACATAATTCACTTACAACTCTAGTTTAAAATGTTTTAAAAACATAGTAAAAATAACCATAATTACAATAATCTGTTACTAATTACACAATATAAAAAATGTGTAAATTGTAAAACTGACCTAACATGAGGGGGGGGAGAAAAAGTGTAAAGTTTACAAATTCTATTGAAGTTAGTCATTACCAGTTTAAAACAAGGTGTTATATTTATGTAAGTTTCATGGTAACAAGGGAGTATCCTGTAATAATTATATAAAAGAGCATGATAAAGAAGTCAAAGCATACTGATACCAAAGACATCAAAACACACACAAAAAGAAAGCAGGGTAAGAAACAAAGAATGGATCTACAAAATAATCGGAAAATTAATCAAAAAAGTCCTTACCTATAAATAGTTATTTTAAATGCAAATGGGTTAAATCCATTAAAAGAGAATGGCTGAATGGATAAAAAAACAAGATCCAACATTATGCTATCTACAAGAGACTCGCTTGAGCCTTAAAGACACTCATACACTGAGAACAAAAGGATGGAAAAAGATATTTCAAAACTAATGGTAACCAAGAAAAAAAAGGGTAGTTAACAATAAAATCGATCAGACAAAATAGATTTTAACTAAAAAATGGTAAAAAAACAAAAGAAGTTCTTTATATAATGATATAGGGGCCAATACATCAAGAAGATATAACAATTATAAATATGCACCCAACACTGAAGCACCTAAATATATAAAGCAAAAGCTAATAGAGCTAAAAGGAGAATAAACAGCACCGCAAAATACTGTAGGAATTTACAACCCCACTCTCAGCAATGGACGGATCATCCAGACAAAATCACAGGGAAACAGTAGATGTGAGCACCACTATAGAGCACATAACTCCCACACACACATACAGAACACATTCTATCCAACGACAGCAGAACACACACTCCTCTCAAGAGCACACGGAACATATTCTACGACAGACCGTATGTTAAACCACAAAAAAAGTTTTAGCAAATTCAAGACGGAAAGCATACCAAATATCTTTTTCCACAACGGTATGAACTGAAAAACACTTTTAAAATAAAATACATGGTTGATGGGAATATATCTAACTTTAAATTTGCAAAAATTTAAAGCAGAAACACCTATAAAACAGACTAGGATAATAAAAATGAGTAAAAATTCATACTACCACTGACCTGTGAGCGTAGCCACTTTTGTGGCGACCTTTTCCGCAAAGCCGATCCTAGTATTTAAACCAGTTCCGACGGCGGTGCCTCCGGCCGCGAGCTCGTAGATCCTCGGCATGGCAGCTTTTATCCTCGTCATTGCATATTTCACTTGTTGAACATAACCACTGAATTCCTGAAAAAAGAAGGGAATTAAGGTAAGACTATCTAATTTCCTAATGACTTACAAGTTACTCTAACTGCATTAAATAGACGTTTTCTTAAAATACATTTTAGGCACTAAATTATAAGTAACTCATGTGGCATTTATACTATTTTAATTCACGTAATGAACAAAGTATAGGGAAAAAATGAGGTTTTATAAAACCTATGAGGTAGGACGACACTGATAACACACAGCCTGTTTATAATTTAGTCTTTTAATAGAAGGCAAAGAAAAACAAAATAGTAAATAAACTTTAAAAAAGAATGACTTTACTACATTAAGTTATTGCTTTATTTGCAAGTTATTTATTTTTTTGGTGTATCCCAGACAACTTTGAAAAAGAAAAAAAAACTAAATCTTCTCAAGAAAAATGCAAACAGAAATATTCTCCAATAATTTCAGTTTAAAATCCTGACAGAGAATATGAGGGTATTTTACAGGGATTCAAGAGGCTAAGCGACTCACTGAACAGCACGGGAAGGTGCCGGCGGACAGGAAGACAACAGCTTCAAGATGCACTTACCTCTGCTCTTCATGTCACTGTCACAGTGGTTCCCAAAATATGATATACTTGAAATAAGGTAACCACAGAATTTACTGAGCTTTGCATATAGCAAGGGCCTAATCTAGTAAGAATTATGCAAGAACAAAGGCATAAATGAGAATTCAACTGAGCAAGCCAGGAGATATGGTTCTACTCAATCTTTTTTCCTATCTAAAAACGCTGAAAACCTATGAATGCTTTTGACTACCTATTAGGATTTCACACCACTTGAAAGAAAACATTTTAGAAGATTCGATTCCTTTCAGGTAGACTGATCCACCCGATCTAACTTCATTTGTGTGTACCCTGGCTGGATTCACTTAAGCAATATGTTTTTCTTAAGGGAAAATTGCACAAACTTAAAAGACAAGTCCAATAAAAGTAAGTACACATGCTTCTAATAAGAAAAACGTCAAACTGAAAAAATGTAACCTGTTGTAATAGGCAGAATGATGACTTCACATAGGAGGCCATGTCACGGCCCAAATGGACTTCGGCACAGTGGTTTTCCAGCATGTGATATACACACACAAAAAAAAGGCGGGGGGGGGGGGGTGACCAGAGGGATGCCGAACAGTTTCAAAGACATATACCGTATCTCCTTAGAAACTATGCATGTCTCTAAGAACCAACGATGCAGAGAGAAATAAGACACAGCCTCAAGAGGTAACAATTTAGAAGGCTCAATTTAGTCCTATCATCTGTATTTCAATTAATTATTTCACATTTTCCTCATTCCTTCAGTAATGAAATTAAGCTAAATGATCAAGCTTTTTTCAGTATTTGCTATCGTCTGAACGAGACTACAAATGGTGGTAAGTCAGCGGCAGCCAAACTCTCACTCTCCTCAATTTCTACAAAACCCCCATGTGATAACTATCATTTGACGTTTGGCACACATAACCACCTCTTGATATATAATTTGTTTACGTCCCAGTTCCCAAGCAGGAGTGAGCCTACTAAAACAATAACTGTTCCTTATATTTCCTTACATTTCCTTTACCATACATACTATAAGACACTCTTTAAGGTACTGATAAAGAAACATAATAATACTTTCTAGTATTTTGAAGAGAGTTAGTACCTTTCACATGTGGCCAAAACAATTTTACAGATTAAGATATGCTTCATTTAAGCACTTAAAAATTAATGTTTAAAGAACCTACTGATTTAGATGAGAGACAAAGGGCAGGTGAAGATGATGATGAGGACAGCCAACACCAATGTGTGCGACATGCCAGGCTCGGTTGCAAGCGCTCTGCATTAATCGGCTTATGTCAACCTCGCGACTACGCTATGAGATACTATATTCCTCATTTTACAGCCCAGAAAACTAAGGCACAGCGAGGCTAAACAATTTGCCTACGATCCAGCAGCTTGTACGTTGCATAGCTAAGATGTGAACCTAGGCGGACCAGGCTGGAGTCTGGCTGACAGCCACCACGCTCTGCCCTTCGCCTAAGTGGCGTCAATAAACACTAGTGACTGGCTGATGCGGAGCGATCTGTCACTGAACTGAACTGGCCTTTCAAACCACCGTGTTTCAGTGAATGATACACGAGCCATTTTTACCTGCCCCCGGCTCGAATCAAACCTAATCACGCTTCTGTACCTGCCCAAGAGTGAGCGGAACAGCATCCTGTGTATGAGTACGCCCGATTTTGATGATCTGGGCAAACTCTTCGGATTTTCCCTCGAGAGCATCGTGTAGCTTCTGCAGTCCTGGTAGCAGTACTTCGTGAACTTCCACTGCAGCGGCAATGTGCATTGCTGTGGGGAAGGTATCATTTGAGCTCTGTTGGAAAAGTTTCAAAAGAAATGCAAAATGTTAAATCACAGGCAACAAAGAACAGCCTTGAAATGTCTATGAGGTAGGTCACCACTTCAAATATAGGAAAGCCCAGCTGTCAAATTATGTAACTTGCCAAAACATTCAGGACTGGCAGAGCTGGGGCCTCACCAGGTATTCTAAACTCCATGCTCTTTCTCCGACTGTAACTCTGTACTTTGAAATTATGACATTATTTAAAAAGACATTCTCATTATTTTCTTAAACTTTTTATTACAGAAAATATCAAACTGCTTACAAAAGCAAGAGGAATGGTATAATGAACACTCATGTACCTGTCACCTAAATTCAAACAATTATTAGCATGTAGCCAATCTCGTTTCAACTATAATTCCACCTCATTCCTCTATCTGACCACGCGCACTGGATTATTCTGAAGCAGAGCTCAGATTTCAGTATAAATTCATTTTTAAAGGCAATCAATGACTTCGAAAAATTCTTTATACAATAAATTTATTGAAAAAACTTCCCCATTAACACTTGAAAATATATTAAATTACACTTAGCATCTAGATCTTAGTTTCTAAGTATCATTTTCCAATACGACCCTCTAAGAGTTCCTTAGAAAAATGGGTGCTTCTGGGGGGTCAGCGCAGGGAAAATACGAGACGATGAGCCTGAAGCATCTGGTAGTACAAGAAAGTAAGTTAAGTGTTTTCTATTGTTGTTTCGTTTGTTTGTTTTAAGGATGGTGGCATGCCCCAAGAACGAAAGAGCCAATAGAGAGGTCTCTCAAAGCTGGAAAAATCTGACAACAACGTAAATAACAAAAGTATTGTACATAACCCTAAGAATAAATATTCATTAATCCATACTGATATATATAAATAACTGAATAAATGTGGGGAGACAAAAGCAGTCAAATCTTTACAGAAAAATTTTAATTAATGTAGAAGGAACGAGAGGAATAGGAAATCGCCACTGAAACACCACGATAGCGACTGCTATAGGCAAGATCCACTGACGGATGTTAAAATTCATGGGCAAAAATTTAAGGAGAAAGAGGGACATTTGCATATCTCAAAGTTCTCTATTAATTCTGTGGTGATTTTAACACATGTCCAAAACTTTGTCGATATTCCTCCCTTTGGGAAGTGAAGCTTAAGTGAGGTGCCTGGAGTAAGGGCGGGACGAGGTGACCCCCTCCTCACAGAGCATGCAAGGTAGAGAAACCTGGCAGACACCATCTTCATCAAGTGACTGAGAGTTAACATCACCAGCACCGACGGTCACGTGGCTGTCATGCGCCCCTGACGTGATGCGATGAGGAGCCCTTCACTTCTCTAACAGTTGTCTCAAAAACCCCCAGTCTCAGCCTAACCCTGAGAAAACATCAGATAAACCCAGACTGGGCGACATTTACAGAATACCTGACCCCTACTTTCAAAAGTGATGAAGAATAAACTGTCACAAATTGGAAGAGACTAAGAGGATATGACTAAATGTTATGTGTAGCCTAGACTGGATCCCGGAAGAAAAAAAAGGATATTGTCAGAAAACTAGAGAAATCCTAATAAAGTCTGTTTAGTTATGAGTATTGTACCAACGTTAATTTCTTAATGTGATAAACGTACCAGTTACGTAAAATGTTTACGATTTAGGGAAGCTGGGAGGAGGATCTACAGGAACTCTGAAGCATCTTTGTAATTCTTTAATAAATTTATAAATTTCAAAATGGTTTTTAAAAAATAAACCAAAACAATAAAAAATACATATATACTAAATTCAGGTGTCCTAAAAGTTATTTTTTCACTAGAAGTGATTTTTATCAAGTTTAAGACATTAGACCCAAGATTCCTAAAAGAAATAAGAATACGTAAGTCCTTTCCATTACAGAATATGAGCAGAATGAACCCTCCTCATGAGAAAGCCAACGCCTGTTTGACAAGACGAATCTTGGGTATTCTTTTCAATTTATAATAAAAAAACAGAGAAACTACCGACCTGGCTTTTATTGACATGATCATTGGGATGCACAGGTTTCTTGCTACCAAGTTCACCTCCTAGCATTTCAATTGCTCTATTGCTAATGACTTCATTTACATTCATGTTTGTCTGGGTTCCTGATCCAGTCTGCCAGACCACGAGAGGAAAATGATCATTTAATTTACCTGCAGCTACCTGCAAAACAAAATGTTAAAAAAGGATTTAAAAAAAAATAATAATAGTCAATACTCATTTAGCTACTTTAATCAACTATGATTAAGTTGAAGTCTGGCTAATAGCCAGCTGACCCCATTTATAGTACTGATGTAAAGATATTCACTTTTTTTATATGCTGAGTGACTTATTGATGGTGCCACATAGTTCCTGGTTATCCAGCAAGTCTCGGCTTCTGCAGCATCACTTGTTCCAAACACTGGTACATTAAAAAGTGTAAGTTTATCTGTTGTGAATGGTGTAACAATTTCATTGATGACAAAACAAACTAAAATTGAATCAAAGCCATCTTTGTTCTATTTCTCCAAATGTCTCCTCTAATAGTATCTAGAGAAGGCCACCTGTTAAGGCTGGCAAATCGTGTGTCTTTAGACACATTTACTATTGGTGCTCAGCAGGAATATCTAACATGCCGTAGCTGGAGCCGGCACGATAACGAACTGGTGACTTGAGAGTGAGTTCACTAACGGCGACTTCATCGCACAGATGTTCGATGAATAGCAACTGCCAAGCGCAGAGACAAACAGTCCAGATTTGTTTCTACTTCTGTCATTTTTATCCTTTCAGTTATGTATTTTTTTGGATTATAAGCTTCATAAGAGAGTGGGTGCTTAACTTTATCTTCTGGAATGATTTTAGCTTTAAAAAAATCAGCATGTACTTTAGAAATCTATTACGTTAAACAATCAGTTCACTTTAAAGTAAAACTTTTTTCCAAGTAATATGAAAATAGGTGATCGGAGTAGAAAATTTTGAGAACTAAGAAAAGTGTAATAGTCATCATAGTTTCGCTCCTCAGAGTAACGACTACCAGCATTTTGGCATCTCCTTCCGGTCTCTACTCCAAGCAATTGCAGTTTATATATAGAAAGACATGTTTTCTGTTCATTTTTTCTAAACAAAATTAGGATCATAAAATACATACATTTTGTTACCTATCTTCTTCTTATATGCTAGACTTTGTTCTATGACAATTTTTAAAAAACTAATTTTCTATGGTATCACAATAGAACTTACATAAACAACTGTTATCATTTGGATGCTAATTTGTTATTATAAACAGTACTGAATGAACAACATTACATATAGAGTTTTTAAACTCTCCTACAGATTATGTCATTAGTGCATTAGTGAAATTCTCTACACATATTATCAAATAACCAACTAGTTTTCAAACAAATCATTTATACATAAAATAAGAAAGCAAATATATAAATTTAAACAATGCTTCTTCAAAAAATTTTCTTTATATGAATTAAATCAAGAGAATAAAAAATATAAGGTATAAGATCACCCACAAATTTTGCCACAGTATTGTAAGCACCATAGTAATATCCTCACCAAACAGTAACGCTGCCACCCTACGTTGAAATTCATTAACTCGCATTGCCCCCTTCTCCTGCCATTTATCATCACCCAGTGGATGATATGGGTCTGATGCCATTAAATAAACACACTTATCACCTCCTACCTCATCTGCTGCCCTCATTATTGCATTAGCAATCTTTGGATCAAGACCATAATCCTGGTTTACTTCAGCAGCTGCTCGCTTCAAGATGCCAAAAGCTTTAATAACAGGGATCTAAAATTAATCAGAAAAACACTTCAAATTTTCAATTTCAGTT
Organism: Rousettus aegyptiacus; assembly: GCF_014176215.1. Classification (NCBI taxonomy): domain Eukaryota; kingdom Metazoa; phylum Chordata; class Mammalia; order Chiroptera; family Pteropodidae; genus Rousettus; species Rousettus aegyptiacus. Next base: position 21,027,153 of record NW_023416293.1, on the reverse strand, counting down.
AAGCCTAAAAGTTTAAGACTACTATATTTTTCAGGTGCAAAAACTGTACATAAAACAATAACTTAAGTAACACTGTGACCCTGAAATGTTTAGTATATGAAGATTATAGGTACATAATGAGCCAATAGTCATCATGTATCTATTTAAAGAACAAACAAAAGAAAATACACTGACTCTTCATATACATGTGTATATGCCTCATACACAAATATTCAGATATACGATATACCTTTCATCCTATTTTCTAATGATACATTATAATGTATGGGTTTATTTCATATATATAAAAACAAATGATGTTCAATCATTTCACCAGGAATCACCATTATTTTTCCTTGCTGGATCCTATGCTACATTATAATTTTTCCTTCTCTTAAAAAAAAAAAAGCAAATAAAATAAAAGTAGCAAAATGATATTGTGAAGACCGAAGAGCCACACGCATCAGACTACAACACACACAAAAATTAATTCTAAATGGATTAGACTTGAGTGTTAAGACCTGAAACCATAAAAATCCTAGAAAACATATGTGATAAGCTCCTCGGCTTCGGCAGTGATTTTTTTGGCTCTGCCTCCAAAAGCAAAGGCAACAAAAGGAAAAATATACTAGCTGGACGACCTCAAACGAAAAGCTTCCAAACAGAAAAGAAAATCATCAACAAAATAAAAAGGCAAACTACTAAATGGAAGAAAATTTGCAAACCATATATCTGATAAGAGGTTAGTATCCAAAATATTAAAGAATTTATACAACTCAACTGACAGGAAAAAAAAAAAAAAAGCCAACAAGCACATGAAAAAATGCTCTACATCACTAATCAGTGAAATGTAAATCACAACCACAATGAGATACCACTTCACACCTGTCAGAATGGCTATAATCAAAAAGGCAAGAAATGGCAAGTGTTGGCAAGGATGTGGAGCAAAGGGAACCCCTGTGCACTGTTGGCTGGAATAGAAATTCGTGTAGCCATTATGCAGAACAGTATAGAGAATCCTCGACAAATTAAAAACAGAACTACCACATGATCCAGCAATTCTACTTTTGTATATCTATCTGAAAAAATAAAAACACCAATTTAAAGATATATGCACCACCATGTTCACCGCGGCATTATTTACAATAACAAGTAATGGAAATAACCTAAGTGACCATCAATGGATGAACAGATTGTGTACATATATACACAATCGAATACTATTCAGCTATAAAAAAGAATGAAATCATGCTATTTGCAACAACATGATAGACCCTGAGGGCATTATGCTAAAAGAATTAAATCAGACAAAGACAAACATTATATAATCTCACTTACATGGGGGATCTAAGAAATATAACAAACGAACAGAAAACAAAGCTTGTAGACACAGAACAAATTAGAGGTTGCTAGGGGCAGCAGGTGGGGATTGGGTAAAATGGGTGAAGCAGGTACAAATGTTATAAAATAACATGCCAGTTATAAAATAAACAAGGGGACATAATACGCAGCATGATACTGTATTGCATATCTGAAAGTTGCCGAGATATTAAAAGTCATCATTGCAAAAAGAAAAACATTTTTGTAATTATGCATGGTGACAAATGTTAACTAACTTATTGAGGTGATCGTTCCACAATGTATTCACATACAGAATCATTGTGTGTACACCTGAAATGAATATGTTATATCTCAAGTATACCTCAATTAAATAAAATAACTTTCTTAACTGTCAATCAACATAAAATAAACAGTTACTAAATAGGCATTGAGCCAAAAAACATAATATTCTAGTATGTCAGTGAAGCCTGATACTCTATAAGTGACTGGAAATTTCTCTTAGAATTTTTTTTAATCCCAGAGTTCTAAAAGTAAAAGCTTCTGACAAATATAACTACATTTCAAACCCTTTAGTTTGCAGATTGGTTGCTCACAGGCGCCATTACGCCAGCGGGAAGGTGGCTCAATACCTAAGACATGGCCGAGGGCTCACGACCAAAGTTACAGCAGAGGCTTCCAGGGCGGCGGGATCAGCCAAACAGAAAAGTCCCCGCCCTGTAACCCCGCGGACATCCTGGGCCAAAACCTTTAAAAACCGCGCCTATACCCCAGACCCATGAGACTTCTCTGGCCCCTTTCCTCGGGACCAGAGAACCTCTCCCGCAGACCCTAATAAAGCCTGTTTTATACTTCACTTTGGCTCAATCTCACTCTCATTTTCGTCTCCTCCGGCCGATCAATTTGTATCAAATAAAAATCCAAAATAGTTAAAGTCATAGCTCAAAATAATAGTTAACTAAACTTCAAAAAGTTCTTTGACATTTTCATGAAAAACATCTTACTACTCACAACGTTCTCTAACAGCTATGTTTTAACTCTGCAAGATATTTATTTACAAAATAAAGTTGACTCATTTGAACAAAGATTAGTTCATTATTGCCACAAAATCTACTTACTGGCATGCGTTCTGTCACACCTCCAATCTTAAAGTTCATTGTAGATCTCACAGTCTGGGCACCATAATACTTATCATTTGGGACCTGAAGTTCACCAAAGGTATCATATTCTAGCCGATAGGAATTCCGACTAGCCTATAGATAAAGATAAGACACTATTACAGCTTGAAAAGAACTTGTGTCAAAAGTAATAACTTCATATCAACTGTAAGGGAAAAAAAATCAAGTACCACAAAGACTAAAAAAATCCATTTTGACTTTCATTCTACTCCCCGCCGCCAGCTCTTTTGAGAAATTTTAGTCACCCACATTTATTAATACAGATGTTAAAGACATATTACAGCATTCATACACTACACAGATGATAAACACAAAGAAAGCCTTTAAAGGAAAAATAATCTTTTCCAACTCAGGAGTACGGCTATTATTGGTCAAGCTTTGGACAATTCAGTGTACTCAAGTTAATGCTTATTTTACTGGGAACTTCAGAAAACAGTGGAAGAATGAGCCTTTAAAATGTGAAAATATTATCTATTTAAACAAAGCTTACCTGTGTTCTACAAATACTATGCATGAGATAAAACAGTGCGGTACAAATAGTCCAGACTGCTGTGTCACCTTCAGCAAGTCAGCTTTTCTTATTTCTAAATTAAATGTATGGACAAGTGAAGACAGGCTAGGTCTGTTCTTGACCTTTTCAGGCTGAGGAACCCTCTGGGAATATGAGGAAAGCTATGGATCCTCTCCCAAATGAATGAACATAAATACATATACGCAAGTCCTACATCTGATTTTAAGGAGTTTTTATCTTGAAGTCGATCTTGAAGGTGGAGCTGAGGTAGGATGCTAGCACTGGGGAGCGGCTGCAGATACAGATGAAGCTTCACTAGCTGGCCCACCGCTCACCTCTTGCTGTGAGGCACGGTCCCTAACACTCCTTGGCCTGGGGTTTGGGGGCCCCTTCCCTAAATAACAGGTTACTATGATAAAACTCAGTAACATTCAAAGTTACTTGGAAAAACTTTGATGAATAAATTTTAGCTATTTTCTTCAGCTTAAACTTTAAAAAAAAATTTAATTCTGAATCTAGAAACAAATTCCTCAATCTGTAGAACCTTGACAATGATCATTGTAAAAAAGTGTAGAAGTCAACTGTGGCTGAAATAACAATCTCAGCAAACACTTCAAAAAATATAGTTGACCCCTGAACAACACAGGTTGAACTGTGCAAGTCCACTTACAGAAGAACTTTTTTCAATAAATATGACAAACGTACTTTTCTTATGATTTTCTTAGTAACATTTTTTTCCTCTTGCTTATTTTATTGTATGAATATGGTACATACTACATATACAAACTATGTGTTAAATGTTTATATTATCCGTAAGGCTTCTGGTCAACAGTAGGCTATTAGCAGTTAAGTTTTTGGGGAATCAAGTTATACGTGATTTAACTGTGCAAGGGTTGGTGCCCCTAAACTCTGGGTTGTTCAAAAATCAACTGTACTTCCTGTCCTCACAGTAATAATAAACATCCCACATTTGCAACAACATGTAGTTTGTCTACCTAATAACAAACTATCAGCAGCTTAACTAGTAACAAACTACTCCAAAATTCAAAAGTTCTCACTTTAATCCCTCAAAATATGTGAGCTGCACGAATTTGTAGAACAGAAAATGAAGCAACGCTGTAAAACACTTTGTAAATCACCAGGAATTAGAGAAAACCGTCTGAGCAGGCTATGTTTATGCGAGGTTGACATCTGCTAGATAAGCACATATGTATACATACATGTATGGATAGAGGGATGATAAACCAGGTAACTTTGTGAAATGACTTCAAATATTCTTTACAATGACCCACAGAAGAAAAAAACGCCATATCATGATGCTGTACACACATAAACACAGGTGCATATACTAAAATTTTTGGAGACTGCTGGAAACAGTCTCCAAACTCTATGTCCATAGCAACTGTCTTATTCCCAGGGCTCAGTACCTAGTGGTCATTCAATAAATGTTTTCTTCCTACTGTATGGACTTTTATGTGCTCTTTTGGATAAAAGGTAACTTAGGTAATCGAGGGTTATGTGAATTTCTCAATACTAGCAACAAGAAAAACTTCTAATAAAATCAACTGAGATTTTGTAGCTGAGATTAGAGAGCAAAGATGTATTTAGAATAATGAAAAATCTATTCTCATCTGATGTTAGCTAATTTTACAACCCTAAAAGCAAGGCACTGCTATTTTCTGACATTTGTGCCAATGAGATATTCAGTTCTTCAGTCTCCTGTTCCCTTTTATAGAAGAATAAATAAAAAATAACTTTTAAAGATTCTAAAATGCACTAAAATTATTAGAGCAGGGAGTCCAAGAACATAAAGCATCCTGATTTTGTAGTTTCAGGTATAGCGATGGCATCAAATTATCTTAAAGTTTATAGTCCATAAAAGGTCTTGGCCTTTGAAATATTCCAAATGGAAGCATTTATTTAGCAAGCCCTCACCAAACGCCCAACTCAAAGTACTTTCACAGGTGCAACCTTGTGGCATTGCTGTAATTATTTTCATTTTACATGCAGAAACTGAGGCAAAGACAACTGGCCCGCAGTCCCAAACTTGAGTAGGGTTTGAAATAACATCACTTTGATTGCAAAGCTCATAGAACAGCAAAGTGAACAGTGCATAACTGTAACTCTTCCTAAACTATCATTTATTTCCCAAATATTTCCTAACAATATACGTATGTACTTACTGCTTGTTAAAGCACCAAAATACAGAAGGTGACACTCTAAAGAGCCGAGGCCTATCTAAGTCAGCGTGTCATAACTTGAACTCGGCCCTTTAAATTACCTAGTGGTCTTTCTGAATCAAAAGTTCTGATTCAGCTATCGGGCCTAACTATCTAATCTCCTCTAACATGCTAGCTTCAGGATACTCTGCCTATGTTCACAAATTTACAAAAGTGGAGTAAACCGTATGCAGCCGAACGAACTAAACAGGCAATTTCATGCGAAGGCAACTCTTTTAAATTCATAAGAACCTTCAACCCCACCTGGATCTGAAAGCAGCTCACGGTAGCGTGATGGCCCCAGCAGCCAGAGTTCAGAGACCGCTAGCTGAGCACTCGGCCAGGGTCGGACTTACTAAGGGGTGGGTCGGGAGCTGCCTCTCTTCGCACACTCTCCTCCCACCCCGGCACTGTCCGGAGGGCAGCAACCCTCTGCACCGGCAGGAACGCAGCACGGGCTACCCCAAAACGCCGAGGCCAAGGCCGGCGCGGGGCCTCCGAGGAGGGCCCGGGAGCGGGACCCTCGGCGCCAGCTGCAGCCCCTGCCCACGCGCTCACCCGGGGCTGCGGCTTCTTCCGGGCTCTGGAGGTGCCCGAGGCCAAGAAGGCCGCCACGCGGGCGCGCAGCCCAGGCACGGGCTCGGGGGGAACGCCCGCGGGCGCCTGGGCCGGCGAGCCGGAAGGCTGAAGGTGACCGCAGGGAGGTCGGGGGACGCGCGGCCTGCGCTCACCATTCGAGCGGCGTCCGGGGGCTGGAATGGGACGGCGTTCGCGCCACCAACGCCGGGACCGCAAGCTGAGGATGGAGCCGGGACAAGGCGACGCGAGCGCGCAAGGATCCAGAGTGAGCGGTACATGGTGCGGCAGGAGACCGGGCAGGATTCTAAGCGGTGGAAGCCACGCCTCCGCGCCCGCTGTCAGAATCCGTCCAGCCCTCTGGACTGCACTCTTATCCAATCAACAGCCTCATACTGACCGCGGGGGGCGGAACCAATCGTGAATGGCCAGTAAAGAGTGAGGAGGCGGGCTTAAGTGCCTGGTTGTACAGCGGCTATTTGAAGTGGTCGGATTCACGGGAAGCTAGTGAGCAGGGAATTATGGGAAAGGAGGTTCCTATTTTGCTTTGAACCAGTTGCATTGCTGTAGGCGGCTGCTGGGAAGCTGGCGTGTCAGCTGAGGACGGGAGGTAGTTTTTTGGCGGAATATCCTTGGAAGAAATGTTTATTTATTCACTTATTTATGTGATCAATCACTCATTAGCGAGAGTATTAACTAATGAATCAGTGGCGAAATATCTTAGAAAGAAATATTTGTTTATCTTCGTATTGAGGTTTTTTTTCCCATTTCTTCCAGATTACATCTTTCGTATAGAAATTTTGGAAAGCACAGCAAAGTATAGAGAACGAAATAATAATTATCCGTGATGCCAACACTTAAGATAATTACTCCTTTCTTTTAACTTGTCATGTTGAGGTCTCTACAATTTCCTTTCTCAGTGTGTACTCTCAGAACTCTCTTAAAATACATGGCTTTTCAAGGGCTGTGAAGCTCAAATTCCGGAACCGAAACCCAGTGGTGCAGGAATTTGAAAGTGTGGTGCTGTCTCGTATCATTCCAGGATTGAATAAAAGAAAATTCAAGAAGCCCGAACCACGTTTGTGCTTTTTGAGAATAGAATACAGGGAGATTCGCAGGTCCTGCAGAACTGTTGGAGAAAACCTCTCTAAAGATCTGGGATGTGACCCGGACAGACTAGGCCCTTTATCGCTGTGAGGTGGTTGCTCCAAAGGACCGCAAATAAATTAAGATCGTCCTGGAGTTCACCGTGCATGTGACGCCAGTGGCCTTTGGTGTGCAGAACAAACGTTGTGCCTGGAGGCAAGGAGGCCACGCTGCACTGCCAGGAGAGTGGGGGCTACCCCGCGCCTCACAGTTGGTGTCACAATAATGTGCCGCTGCCAAGAGATTTTAGCGCCAATCCAAGATTTCGACATTCTTTTCTTCTAAACTCCGAAATAGGCTCTCTGGTTTGCAGCGTTGTTCACAGGGTGGGCAGTATTACCGCGTCGCTTCCAACGACGCAGGCTCAGCCTGCAGTGAGGAACAGGAAGCGGAAGCCTAGGACCTGGACGTTGTCAGAGTTCCGGTTGTCCTTGCTGTTCTGGCCTTGATAACAGCGGACATCTGCAGTGCATACAGATGTGGTTACTTCATCAACATAAACAATGGGGAAAGTTACCAGAATCCAGGAAGCCAGACAGAGTCAACCATATCAGGACAGACGAGGAGGGTGACTTCAGACACAAATCATTTGTGATCTGAGGTCTGATGGTGTCGCTGAGAGCACATGCCATACCTCTACTATAAACTATCCAGAGCAGCCCGGAGCGAAGTGCGCTTGGACAGAGATAGACGCTCATCCCAGAGCTTTTTGTTTTGGCCAAAGACGACAACCATTCCTTTCTTACCTTTAACAAGGCACGTGAAAGTGAATCTTCCTCCAGCCAAGCACAGTCATCACAAGAAAAAGAAAACAAATGAATTCACAGAGACCGATTCCCAGTCTCTGGCCTGGCCCACCTGAATGTTAGGGTGATTTCAAAGGTCTTGTTCACAGACTACTGGGCAGGCATCAAGGTCCTGGGAAGTCAGTTTATTTGCCACTGGCTGTCCTCAGCCAGAGTGAGCCCCGTCTGGCCTGAGGGGTGGCGAAGTAGCTGTATCACACCTGTAGTGTAGGGCTTGGAAACATGAAACCCTCAGCTGCAGTTCGAATCAGTGAATCCAGGAAAGAGGCTTTCTATGCAATGCCTTGTCTCACAGTGGCCTACAGACAGCCCTGTACCATTTCTTCTTAAAGGCTCTGACAATCAGTGTTGTAGTATCCACCCTGGAGAATCTCTGGGGATCAACATTTTATAAAAACAGCCAAAATCAGAAAGAAGGTGCCTTCTTACCTGCAGCAACCCCGCTTGTCATTGGAAAGTTTCAGTATTTAAGGAAAATCTAAATCTGCAATGGTACTAAAAGAACATTATGCTTTTTTTTATGGGTGTTTATTTTATAAAATTTTACATTCTAAATTTTTGCTAAAGATGTATTTTGATTATTGAAGAGAAAATTTTTATATAAACTAAATATGATGTCATATAATGTTAAATAACCTAACTTTTTTAAGTTCAACTTAAAGTAGGAGTTCCAAGATACTCGTGTTGAACTGGAAAATGCCAATAATTTAAAGTCTCTTAACCCAAGGAATTCTCTCAAAGAGGCTTAATGGAGCATTCCTTTTTCTACATATTTTAGCATTTTTTCATAAGAGAACTTATGCTGTCTGTACATTAGACCATTTTTGCTTAGGAAACCTTTAAAAATTCTAGTTTAATAATGTCGAAATCTGTTTGCATTTCTTAAAAAGAAACATGAGGAGCACTTAGATTGGCCTTGAACTACCTCGTCGTTAGATTACTAAAATTACCTGTGCCCCAAAGACCACCCAGAAGCTCGTAGACATACACCTGCAAATGATGTTAGTCAATTCCTGAGGTTGAGTTATAGACCCCAGTCTCAATGGGTATTGGCTGCTAACTCCTAGAGCCAGGCAGCACTACATTTAATGCTCTGACTGGGGCTTTGTATGCTGGTTAGTGTTAAGGGTGGAAAATTTTCAAATGGCCATCTTCAGCTTCCACTGTTTAATGTTAAACAGGGTGTAGTTCTAGGAGATATTCTGTGCAAAGGTATGCTAATGGCCAACTTATGCTAATGTTAAGGGTGTGGTTATCCTGTGCAAAGATCTGCTAATGGCCAACCTCTGCTTCTGTAAACCTGCTGGCTTGTTGGAAGGGATTTTGGGGCTTTTTAAGCTATCCCCTCTGGAGGCTCGGGTCTGATCTCTTCTAACCCTGCATGGTAGAGAGTCAGTTGCCGGCCAGCTAATAAAGGCTCACAATTCATCTCACTTGGCTCTGTGGGTCTTAGATTTGATTGCACCACAACATTAGCTTTAATATGTTCCATGTTCACATGCCACAGGCACTTGGCTCAACCCAGGACAGTTCTAAGGTGGGCACCTCAGGAAAGGTAGAGCTTCTCCATGTGGCCTCCCAGTCTTCGGGTTCCCTGGGACACAGCTCTTTCACGTTGTGGGTGGTTCATGAAACAAAGAAGCTACTGCTATTGGTTTTTAAATTTAGTTTACTTACTTGTATAGTTCATGAGACTATCCACGGTCAAAGGCAGTTTTGAAATCAAATCTATCAACTATAACATTTTTTAAAGAAAATGAATACCACTATTCTTCTTCACCAGGAAGAAAGCATAGAGACACTGTAGGTTTTGTCTCACTTCACAATCAACTATTTGAGTGGCAGTTGGGCCAGCCTTCTGAAGACTATCAGGTAGTGCAGCCAGGGTACATCCTAGTGGTGAAGAAAATAAAGTGCCTGAATCAAAGGTAGTTTTCCGATTTTGGCGTGAAGATTTTTGTCTACCCAAGACACTGCTCACTTCGTGGGGGGCATTAGAAACATCATTCTAAAGCCGTTGTTCTTCAAGAGCACGTTTCCGTAGCCCCAGGCACACCACTGTGTTAACTCATGATGTGAAGCGGTTCAAGGAGTGCCTTCGACTCCACGGTGTGCTCACTAGACTGTCTTTCTGTGGAACGTAGTCATCTTGGGAATAAATTTTCAGTGTCTCAATTCTTCATACTTTGAGTTTTTTAAAAATTGAATGCTTAAAATTAAAAGTGTGAAATACTTTGCCATGAGGTACTTGGCAGAGGCAGTTAGCAACTCTCCATTCTTCTTTTGCATTTGTGCCTTGAATGCCTAAAATTAAGACTATCCCTTTATCTTCACCTCTTCTTGGTAGAAAAGGATAGCTTCCCCCTTCTTTATCTGTTGGGGATCAACACTCTAGCTAGCCTCCATCTTGGTCATCACAGTGATGGGGTGGCCTTATCACCTCCATTAAGCCTAAAACCTTCTGCCCAAGGGCAACGTGAAATGGGTCTGGCAGAAGAAAGAGAAGTTAAATGGAAAGTAGTTGCCTATTACTATAAAAATTTAGACAGAAAAGGAACATTGATGTGTTTTATGGGTGAATGTGACTGAAGACTCGAGGCCTACATGTGGTATGGCTGTTGCTCTGTATACATAGGTGTTAAAGACTTGTACTGAAACACCTATTAAACCTCATTTATAAAAGCTTTTTGTAAAAATCAAAAAATAAAATATAGTGTGGAAGATGTTCATAATTATAGATGATTTTAGAATTTTTACTATTTGCAATTTGGTTTTTCAGGTGTTTTGCATTGATATATACATTTTCAAACTAAAAGCACATTATTTGACTGTAATAGCTGATAAAAATGCAGGAACTTATATAAAATTGCATCTGAAACACAATGTTATTATTTTGTCTCTTCTCTTTGTATTGCTTGGAAACAGATGACAATTAATCACAAATGAGAACCACTGGATGATGTCCAGAAATCAAAAGTCCAGGACCTGCAAAGCCAACCTTTTAACCATTGGTCTCTGTCAAACCTCTTGGTTACATTGTTTGTTATTTTGTGGCTTAAGAATTTGACTCAAATATATTTGAAATATGAAAACTTAAATGATAGAGCGTAACAGTTGAACTACAATCAAAACATTCCAAAAACCCACCTGAATTTTTTATATCTCAGTATCTCCTCTCTTTGTCAATAGATGATTCAGAAATTACTAACAGATTTGATGATAAAGTGAAACCAAGGATTATTTAGAAGTTAGAAGTTCCAAATAAAATAGAAATAATAAAGAATTAAAAGGTAATGCAATGGTTTTAGGAAACAATGAACCACTAATCCCGTATAGTTATACTTTCTACCATTAAAAGGCAAACAATACTAAAGTTTCATGCGAAGATAGTGCTGTTAGTATTGTCATTGGTTTGACAGAAAACTACAGAAATGAACATTTACTAACAATTACAATCATTTACTAACAATTACAATTTGATTGATACCCTTGCTTGATACCCTTATAAAGTAAAAGAAATAACAAATAACTAATAATGGAGTGACAATCTTCCTCTTCTTGCCAGCAACTATTATTTTAAAATATATCCCTTCAGATCATCTGTGTATCTTTTGCTTTACATGTTAACGTTCGAACAATGGTTTGAAAATTTTACTGTTTTTCTGTTTGTTTTACTGCATGTTTTCGATCTTTTTACTCTAACGGTATTCTATTGCGTAAATATAAAACACTTTATCCAGTTTCTTAATGAAAAGTATATTTTGCTGTTACGTACAAAGCTTCAAAGAACATTAGCTTGTGGTTACTTCACAGATCATCTCCCTCTCTTCATTGGGTATCACCCCTCTTCATTCCTATTGTGTCTTGTTATTTTAAATTCATTTTCTATTATTGATATTTCTACGCCGATATTAATATTGGTTATTTTTGCCTGTGTATGTTTTTGATTTTACTCTAGACAATTTTGTTTCATTTTTATTTTGAATGTATCTCCTGTTTCCACCATACAGTTTAACTTTTTAAAAATCGAAATTGACAAGCTTTTTATGAATAAGCCTTCTTAATCCTTGTTAACAATCACCTATTCACACATGTTAAGAATCAGAAATTTTTTTACGTCCTTTACATGTATCAATCATTTCAATACTCAAAACAACCCTGCTTATAAAAGAGAAATGCCCAAGGGCATCCAACTAGCCCAGGATCTTAAATATTTTATTTTTTCATTCCCTTATTTATATTTTAATTTTTATTTTTCAATTAGAGTTGACCTTCAATATTATTGCTTATTAGTTTCAGGTGTACAGCGGAGTGGTTAGACATTTCTGTGATTTACAAAATGATCCCCCTGACCAGGACCCACCTGGCACTATACATAGTTATTACAACGTTATCAGCTGTATTCCTCATGCTGTGCTTTACGTCCCCATGACTATTTTCTAACTATCAATTTGTACTTCTTAATCACTTCACCTTCTTCACTAGGCCCTCAACCCTCTCCCCGCTAAATTGGCAACAATTACTTTGTTCTCTATCTATGAGTCTGTTTCTGTTTTGTTTGTTCATCTGTTTTGTTCTTCAGACTCCACATGTGAGATAATATGGTATTTCTTGTTCTCTGTATGACTTATTTCACTTAGCATAATACCCTCTAGGTCCATCCATGTTGTCTCAGATGGTAAGATTTTATTCTTTTTTATGGCTGAGTAATATTCCATTGCACATATGTACCACCTCTTCTTTACTCATTTATCCATGGATAGACAGACACCCAGGTTGCCTCCATATCTTGGCTACTGTAAATAATGCTGTAGTGAACATAAGGGTGAAGATATCTTATGGAATTCATGTTTTTGACTTTTTCAGGTGCGTTCAGAAGTGGAATTGCTGGGAAATAATGTAGGTCTATTTTTTTAAATTTTGGGGGGAACCTCTATACTGTTTTCCATAATGGCTGCACCAATTCTAATTCTCGCCAACAGTGCACAAGGGTACCTTTTTCTCCATATTCACACCAACACTGATAGTTTTTTTTTATTTATTGATGATAGTCATTCCAACAGGTGTGAGGTGATATCTCATTGTGATTTTAATTTGCATTTCTCTGATGATTAGTGACATTGAGCATCTTTTCACATGTCTACTGGCTATCTGTACGTCCTCTTTGGAGAAATCCCTACTTAGGTCCTCTGCCCATTTTTGAATTGGATTGTTTGTTTTTTGGTATTGAGTTATATTAGTTCTTTATATATTGTGGATATTAACTCTTTATATATTATTGGCAAATATCTTCTCCCATTCATTAGGTTGTCTTTTCATTTTGTTAATGGTTTCCTTTGCTACATAAAACCTCTTTAGTTTCATGTACTCCCATTTTTTTTCGTTTCCCTATTCCAAGGAGATATATCAGAAAAAAAATATTATTAAGAGCAATGTCAGAGAGTTTACTGCCTGTGTTTTCTATGTTTTATAGTTTCAGGTCTTATAATTAAGTCTTTAATCCATTTTGAGTTTTTCCTTGTATATGGAGTAAGAAAATGGTCCAGTTCCATTTTTTTTTTGTATGTATCTGTCCAGTTTTCCCAAAATCATTTGTTGAATAAAATGTCTTTACCCCTATTTTATATTCTTGCCTTCTTTGTCATAGATCGGTTGACCATAAAATCCTGGATTTGTCCTATTCCATTGATCTATGTGTCTGTTTTTATGTCAGTACCATGCCATTTTGATTACTATAGCCTCGAAGTACAGTTTTATATCAGGTAGTGTGATACGTCCGACTTTGTTGTTTCCCACAATTGCCATGGCTTTTCAGGGTTTTTTATGACTTGTATCCTTTATTATGTTTATGTGGTCTATCACATTAATTGATTTGCGGATACTGAACAAACCTTGCATCCCAGGAATAAATCCAACTTGATCATGGTGTATGATCTTTTTAATGTCTGGCTGAATTTGGTTTACAAATATTTTATTGAGGATTTCACAGCTATGTTCATGAGGGATATCAGCCTATAATTTTCCTTTTGGTAATGTCTTTTCTTTGGGGATTACGGTAATGGTGGCCTTGTAAAATAAGCTTGGAGCTTTCTCTCTTGAAATTTTTGGAATAGTTTGAGATGAATAGGTGTTAATTCTTCTTTGAATGTTTGGTAAAATTCACTTGTGAAGCCATGTGGTCCAGGACATTTGTTTGTTGGGAGTTTTTAAATTACTGATTTGAATTTGTTAGTAGTTGGTTCGGATTTTCTGTTTCTTCTTGACTCAGTCTTAGAAGATTATATATTTGTTGGCATATAATTGCTTATACTTTTTTCTGTAATCCCTTGTATTTCTGTGGAGTCAGTTATCACTTCTCTACTTTCATTTTTGATTTTATTTATGTAGGTGCTCTTTTTTATCTTGGTGAGTCTGGTTAAAAGTTTATAAATTTTGTTTATATTTTCAAAGAACAAACAAGCTATTGATTTTATTAATCTTTTGTATTTTTTATGCTCTATTTTTGTTTATTTCTGCTCCGATTTTTATTATTTCCTCCTTCTACTCACTTGGTCTTTGCCGTTTTTTTATAGTTCCTTTAAATGTGATGTTAGATTGTTTATTTGGTCCTTGCTGTTTTTTCTTATTTCTTGAGGTTGGTCTGCATTGTTGTGAATTTCTTTCACGGTGTCCCATAGATTTTGGGTCATTGTGTTTTTGTTTTTATTTGTCTCAATGTATCTTTTGATTTCATTCTTGATCTCATTGTTAACACAGTTATTGTTTAGCAGCGTGTTTTATAGCTTCCATGTGCTTGTTTGTTTTTCAGGGGTTTTTTTTCTTGTAATTGATCTTTAGTATTATACCATCATGGTTGGAGAAAATGCTTGATATGATTTCAGTCTTCTTAAATTTATTGAGACTTGTTGTGTGGTCTAAAATGCGGTCTGTCTTGGAAAATGTTTCATGTGCATTTGAGAAGAATGTATATTCTGCTGCTTTGGGGTGAAATGCTCTAAAAATATTAAATATCAATTAGATTTATCTGGCCTATTGTGTTAAGTCTGCTGTTTTCTTGTTGATTTTCTGTCTGGAAGATCTGTCCATTGGTGTAAATGGGGTATTAAAGTCTTCTACTAAGACTATATTACTGTGTCGGGAGCCATTACTAGGCACTGAAGGTCATGTTTGGGAGCCATAAGGCAACTTCTGAGACTGTGTTATCAATGGTTAAAGGAAGCAAATGGTTAAGTTAAACATCACTGATCCTGGAGGGGACGTTTGCCTCCTAAAGAAATCCTTTTAAGATAAGGGGATGTTTTACAACCCAGATAACAAGGATGTTATATGATCTTGTGTGAATGTCAGCATTCAAATGATATACCTTGTGCTTTCCTATTGTATCCAAAAACTTATATAAAGGCTGTGCTAAATAAACTCGGGGCTGCAGCAGTGACTGTATGCCCTCCCGAGGCGCTTTCCTGTCTTCTTCTTTTTTCTTAGGCTTCACCCCCTTCTTTCAGGTACTGATCGACTTTAGCCAGCTGGCTTCCGGCATTACTGTCGATCTCTCCCTTTATGTCAGTACAAATTGCTTTATGTATTTGAGTGCTGTTTTTTTGAGATGCATAAACATAGACTAGGATTATATCGTGTTGTTGGATTTATCTCTTTATCCTTATGTAACATCCCTCTTGTCTCTTATTATAGCTTTCGTTTTAAAATTTATTTTCCGATAGAAGTATGGGTACCAGAGCTCTTTTTTCATTTCCATTTGCATTAAATTTCTTTTTCCGTCCCTTTACTTTCAATCTGTGTTCTCTCAATCTGAGATGGGTCTCTTGTAAACAGCCTATGCTGGGTCTTGTTTTTTTAGCCATGCAGCAACATTTGTCTTTTGACTGGAGCATTTAATCCATTTACATTTAAAGTGATTATTGATAGGTACATAGTTATTGCCATTTAATTATTCTTATTTATATTCTTTTATTTTCTCCTTCTTAAAGAAGTCCCTTTAATATTTCTTGTAATACTAGGTTGCTGATAATGAATTCCTTTAGCTTTTCTCCTGTCTGGGAAGCTCGTATCTGTCCTTCAATTCTAAATGATTGTTTTCCTGGGTAGAGTAATCTTAGTTGTAGGTTTTTGCTTTTCGTCACCTGGAATATTTCATGCCAATCCGTCTGACCTGCAAAGTTTCTGTTGAGTAATCAGCTGACAGTCTTATGGGACCACCCTTATAAGTAACTTTTCTCTCGCTGCTCTTAGGATCCTCACTTTGTCTTTAACCTTTGGCATTTTAATTATTATGTGTCGTGGGGTGGATCTGTTTGAGTTCATCTTGTTTGGGACTCTCAATGCTTCCTGGACTTGTATGGATATTTCTTTTGCCAGGTTAGGGAAGTTTTCCATCATTATTATTTTTTTTTTTTTCAAATAGGTTCTCAATCCCTTGCTCTTGCTCTTCTCCTTCTGATACCGGGCCACCAAAACATTAGAGCCACCTCAGTCTAATGGCCTCCTTGTTTAATTACTTTAACAAAGCCTACAAAGTGCCAGAAAAAATGGGAACAGAGGACAGAACAAATCATGTCATCAAAATGTGTTAAAACTGTGGGAGAAAAAAGAAGAACTTCCGGAGAGAAAGTAAACAAGTCCCATCCCATACAAGAGATCAGGAAATTTTTATAATTTCTCAACAGCAACATTGGACGTGTCTAAATCAAGTGTCAGGATAGAATTAAAATATATTCACATGTGCAAGGCCTCAAAAAATTTACTTCCTATCTATCCTTTTTCCAAAAAAAAAAAAAAAACCTGGAAAATTGCTCTACCAAAACTAGGGAGTAAACCTAGAAAGAGGGAGGCATGGGCTTCAGAAAATAGAATCTTCACTACAGATAATAGACACGGAAAATTCCCTAGATGAGGATATCACAGCTTGTTGTTAGCACAAGGAGCAACCATCCCAGACTGAAGCAAATCACAGCTTCTAGGAGATATGTTTTTAAGAATATAAAATATCTAAATCTTTGAATGTATAAGAGATTTAGACAATTGGAGGACAGTTTGGGGATTGGATTTATGATGTCTAAGAAAATTCAGCAATAAAAAAAGATGACAATTATTAAATTGAGAAATAAAAATAGTTATGTTTTGCAGGAAAGGGAAAATCATTACTAAATTTAAATGGGAGTAGTTATAATAACCAAATATTGAATTCTTATCTAAACAAAATTTTGATATAATTACATTAAAAGAATGAAGATATAAAAAATTATTAATCCTCATCTTCAATAGTAGGAAGTCATGACTTAGAGCCACAAACTGAAAACAAGCAAACAAAAAAACAAAACAAAACAAGAAGTAATAATATTGACATGTTATTTAGAGATTGTGGATGTATATACCCCGCAGTTGGAATTAAAGATTCTGTACAGGGGCAAGTGGCAGAGAAGTAGAGAGGGCAATTACTATTTATGCTGAACTTCTTGTAGTACCTTCTGGTTCTTAAAATTACGTGCCTATACGATAACTTTGAAAAGCACTAAAATTAACAGGAACAAGAAAGATAGCCAACTCTCTCTCCATTCCCCAAGAAAAATAAAGAAAAAAAAATAAAATCTACTAATAAGCTGGATTCTCTGCCCTCTGAAAGACATCGCCTCTCTAATTTTCCACCCATGTTCCTCCATCATCAGTTTATTTCTCCTTATTGGACCATTGTCATGAAGTAGTACTGTAACCTTGCTGTATTATCTCCCATGTTTAAAAACAAAACCACTTTGACTTTGCATCCCATTTCTAGAACGTATTTGCTCATTACCTTTACTTCTTCACCTCTCATTCTCTCTGCAACTTATCACAATTGTTGCAGAACCCAGGTTTGTGTGTCAGACACTTCAAAAGGCCAAAATTCACAACAAGTTTTGGAGTAAGGAAAGGTTTGTTGATTGCCACAGGCCACAGACCTCAAGCTGTTTGACACAGTCACAGCCGGAGTAAAGCGTCGCTTGCAAAGCAAGCGATGCTATCATCTGTGCTTGTTGCTTTCCTCTGTGTTGTCTATATTGAAAATTTATGCATTGCTTTTGATTACTGCTCCGTCCTTGGGAGAGGAGGGGGTCTTAGGGGGGAAAGGCAGCTTTTCCAAGAACAGGGCACAAAGAAATATGAGTAATAGGAATTAATCAAACAACTTGATCAAAGGAGAAAACAAGATTCACTTTCTGAGTGGGCCTCTGTGTCATTGCTTATGTGGAAAGCCCTCGTTAGGCCCACAAAGGCTGGGTGGAGGGGGGAAATGTGGTAGCTGAAATAACGATTCTTACTGGAAATTACTGTTTGACTATTGTTATGGGCACGTAGACCTTTGATGATAGCAACGTAACATTCTAAACAAGCTTGCTGCTGCAAGTTGACAAGTAGTGAATAGAAAAAAATAGACCTTTGTGTTTAGACAGAATGAAGAATAGGATTTGGGGCTTAAAAACCCTGCACCTCTACGTTTTCGGGGAGATAAAAAAATAAAGCTGCCTCGCATCAAGGCTCGCTGCCCGTCGTTTTTCCTTCGCCGACTCCACGTATCCTTCAGCCCTGGAATTGGCTGGAGCTGGTCTCCGGCAATTGATCAAGAAATTACCAACAGAGAAGATGGAAAGCCTAACAGTGCCTCAAATTCATCTTACCTGGTGGTCTAGGTTAAAGATTTTTAAGTTGGAGAAGAGGAATGGGAGGGGGAATTAGGGTAAATTTCTGTGGTCTTGGGTCTCTCGATAAAGTTTCAATGAGTAGTTTGTAAGATGTTATCAGAGGATCACACACATCAGGTGTGGTTTTGAGTTTTCATTGTTTCCCACAAAGTAAGCTTGTAAATTACTGTCCTGTTACCATTCCTTTCTATAAAGAAGCAGAAACAGTGAATTGAGATGTTATCTATAGTTTTCCCAAAACTGTTTTTGACCAGTAGGTCATGAGTTATTGAACCAGGAACAGGGCCCTGTCTTGCTGAGTTCTTACTGTTTAAACATTAAGCAACCCATCGCTACAAGGGAATGAGTCAGTTAACATATCTTTGTTAGTTGAAAAGCAGAGGCTCTAACTTGTGGATGTGAGCAGAGGGCCTGGCTTGTGGGTTATGATTACGTGACCTTCCTTCAGCACACATAATGCCACTGATACTGCTCTTGTCAAAGTCATCAATCACTGCCGAGTTGCAAATCCAATTGGCAGTTTTCTATATTTTTGGCAGCATTGATGTAACTGACACTTCTTCCCCTTGGAAATATCTCTTCCTTGATCTGTGCAATCTGAGCTCTCTCTTCCCTTATTTATTGGCTATTCTTTGACGCTTTTCTTTGCCAGCTCTTCACTTATAAATAAGGTAGTGCCACACCTCTACCTCAGTCCTAGATGATCTTTCCTTTCCTTCTTTAAAAAAAAACTTTTTAGTGAACTTCAAGTACAGAGGGTTGACTTTATGGCACATTACAGAGTAAAAGTTCCATTCTTATTTTATTTAAATATTTCCTCTTCATGCCCTACACCTTTTCTCCTTTCATACCCCTAGGAAACTACTATAATGTGTTTATTTATATCATTTTATTCATGTGTAGTCTTATCAAATATATACAGTTGTCTTGTACATTTTTAAAATTTCATGTAAATGGCATTGAAATACATATGATGTCCTTTTTCTCAGCTATCTTCTTAATCCTATCTCATTAGATGAATTATCCATTCACATAATTTTAATACCATTTTTATGCCAATGGTTCCAAATTTATTTTTCCAGGCTTGACTTCTCTGTGTTCCGGATTCATGTATCCAACTGCACATTTAATATCTCTATTTAATTAACTACTCAATACTCACATCTCAAACTTACTATACCCCAAAGGATGTCTTACTTACCACCCCATCCCATTATTTTATATTCAGTAACTCGTACTACCAGTTGTTCAAGCTGATACCTTGAAGTCTTTGATTCCTGAACTTTGCCCCTCTTCCCCAACACATGCATACACTGTGCCAAATTTACCAACAAGTCCTGCCCATTCTACCTCAAAATTATATCTGGAGTCTATATACTTTTCTCCCTCTTCACTTCCATTAATATTTGTTCATCAAATAAGCAAGTAAATAAACTAGGTTTCATAGAATAGTTAATTTTCTATAATAGAAAAATTAACAGGGACATATTTAGAAAATGGTGAATATGTACATCTTTTAGATACAGTGATCGAACTGAGTATATTGTATATGAACTGTGACCTAAACACTGAAATCAGACTTGCAAAGATAGGAAAAGAGCATCCAGGCAGAGCTGCAAATACGAAGGTCTCGATGAAATGAACAAACATTCGTTGAGCAAGCCGAGTTCATCGAACAAAGTGAGACAATAGTCTATCAATGTCAACCATATGAGAATGATGAAAACAACAGAGAACATGTTGTATTCAATCATCTCTGTCTAATAATGCTGAGTTGTTAAATTTATAAATGCATGTAGACAAAAGTGGAAATATTCAGAGTCCCCTGGAAAGCAAAGCACACTATAAAGTATGCTTTTCTTGGATCTTTAAAATATGAAACTGAATGTTGCTTCTAAAAGCCATATAAAAACATAAGGATATAAGATAGTTGAAACCAAAAGGTTGAAAAAGATGTGATATGTAAACGTAACCAAATATAGAAGGGTAATGTTGATATCCAATAATTAAACTTTAAGGCAAAATCATTCCTTGAGATACAGTGGTTGCTTTATAATGATAAAATCTTTATTTTGCCTGCAACATATAGTAATTTTAAATGTGAATTGTTCCATATAGAGAGAAACTGTGAGAAAATAAAAACCAATCACAGTGTGAGATTTTTTAACACACCTCTTTCAGTAATTGACAAAAGAAGCATACCAAAAGTCAATCACGATACAAAAATTTTGAACACAGAATTAATAGATTTGACCTAATGGATGGATATGTATAGAAAAATGCACACAGTAACTGCAGAATACACATTTTCTCAGACGCATGCAAAGCATTTACACCGATTTAGCTTTTGGTGGTCATAAAGCAAGTCTCAATAAATTTCAAATGTTTAAAGAAATACAGAGTATAGTCCCTGACCACAATGAAATTTTTCTAGAAATCAAATGAGACAAGGAAATCCTATCTACTTGGAACTTAAGAAATATATTTCTATTCCCACCATACTAGCCAGCGCAGTAAGGCGACCATTCAATCAATGAGAAAGAAAGAAAGAAAGAAAGAAAGAAAGAAAGAAAGAAAGAAAGAAAGAAAGAAAGAAAGAAAGAAAGAAAGAAAGAAAGAAAGAAAGAAAAAACGATATTATTATGGTGAAAAAGCAAAAGAAGTCTACAGATTATTAGAATTAAGAGAGTTTTGCAATGTCATTGGATAAAAACTCAACAAAATTTAATTGTATTTCTACATGCCATCAACAGCCAAAAGTAAAATTAAAGATATCGTTTACAATAAAGTAAAAAATATTAATTACCTAGAAATAAATCTAACAAAAGAGGGACAAGACTTCTACATGGGAAAGTGTAAAGCTTTGTGAGACATTGAGGGAAGACCTAAAGAAATGTAGATAAACCGTGTTTATGAATTAAAAACTCAATATTCTAAATATGCTTTTCTTTGTATAAATATTTATAACTCCAAAGCAATCCCAGTAAAAAATCCCAACAGGGTTGTGTGTGTGTGTGTGCGTGTGTGCGCGTGTGTGTGTAATTAACAAAATGATTCTAAAACTTAGATGGAAACACAAAGCACTAAGAATAGTCAAGAAAGTTAGTGAAGAAGGAAAAGGCAGGCAGAATTGCTCAAGATATCAAGGCTTATTTTAAAGCTATTGAAATTTGGCTATGGAATTGGCACTAGTGTAGGCAAGTGTAGAACAAATTACAGGAAATAGAAGAGAAACCTAGAACTAGACACACACATATATGAGCACCTGACCTATGACAAAAGCAGTAGTGAACAAAGGAAAGTCTTTTTATTCAGTAGTACTGAAGAAAATTCAGTATTCATTTAGAAAAGAAAAGAAAATGTTGGCTCTTCTATCACCATGCATAAAAATGAAATCCATGTTGATTATAGACCTGAAAATGAAACGTAAATTAAAAATCTTTTAGAAGAAAACGTATAAGAATATCATTATGACCTCCGGATTATAGAATAATTTATAAAACGTGACATGAAAAGCACTAGTCACAGAAGAAAAGAACGATAAATCTGAATATGTTAAAATTAAGAATATCTTTTCATAAAAAGACACTACTAAGAAAAAGCAAAAAAGGCAACATGTATAAAAATAAAACTTACATTCTTATAAGAATATGAGTGAAATGTTAATTGCAACATATATAAAGAATAAAACACATAGCCAATGTCACTAAAAAAGAGAGAGAGAGAGAGAGAGACTACCCAAAAGAAAAACAAGCACTATACCAAAGAAGAAAAGCGAATTGGGACTAAACATGTGAAAAGTGCTCAATTTCATTAACAAATAATTTAAATGAAAATGATGCTGAAATATAGTATGATTTCCCCAGGCATGAAAAAACTTGAAATTCTCAGTGTCAAGTTAAAGCTAATACAATACTTCAGAACATAAGTTTGGTTTATCTAGGAAGGTTAAAAATGTGCTTAGCGAGCAAATAAATTATAAAGATGCTCATATATATTTATGTATTATATAAATGCTACATTGTATATACACGATTGGTCATAATGGCGGCATTATTCATAATATTAAAAAATTGGAAACACGCAAATGTCCATCAACAGTAGAATGGATACATAATATACAACAATGAAAATAAATGAACTAGCTACATGCAACAACATGAATGGATCTTAAGAGCATAATGTTGTGAAAATAAAGTACATTGCAAAAAAAAAAAAGAAAAAGTATAAATTCATTTATAGTAAAGTTCAAAAAGGGGCAAAACTAAAATATTTTATAGATTGTTTTGCCCCCTTTTGAACTTTACTGTATGGCAGTAAAATTATAAATAAAAGCAGAGAAATGTAATGTCAGTACAGCAATTACGTCTAAAAATGAGGGCGATAGACTCCTGGGGTTCTGGCACGTTCTTCTTCTGAGCCCCAGTGGTGGTTAGGTGAGTGCTTGCTTTACAATAAGTTACAGTACTCTACACTTGTGTTTTATGCACTTAATTTTGTGTCATAAAGCATCATTTAAAAAAAATCCAGATACTGATACTGAAGAATTCTCAAACCATGTGTTGTAAAGTGGAAAAAAAGTGTAGAAATGTGCCAAATTTGCTAATATGTATGGAGAGGAAGGTGGGGAGGGAGCGCGGGAGGCACAGACAGATGCTCGTGGAAGAACAGAGGGTAACCCAAGACCGAGACAGTGATCGTCTCCAGGCAGGAGAAACGGGTGGCCAAGGGACGGAGTTAGAAGATGGCTCTTCACTGTATACCCTTTCGTGTCTTTTGAATTTCATACCGTGTGAACGTATTACCTATTCGAAATAAACAGAAAAATCTAAAAAAGATTTCTAGTAACTCTACACTTATCCACAAGGGGTCACTATTGAGTGATGTTTAACTCCAGTTCCTAACCAGGGGAAAACCGTTCGGAATTCTTCCCGCTCTCGCTAGGAAATGAAGAAGCGTCATCATTTATGTTCTCATTTTATTTCACGCCACATGGTGTTCTAGAAAAAAAAATTCCATTCACAAATAATGTATATGCAAAATAAGATGAAGGAATACAAAGAAACGGAGAGATAATATGAAGCCATGTAAAAAGGGTTTACAGGTTTACAGGAAGCACAGTATTAACCATCTCCCCTGGTGATAATGTGCAGATTAATTTCTAAGGTTACCAGTGTCAGATGGGGGCGGGAAGGAAGTATGGTCAGTTACAGTCTTCAAACTGGGAAGAAAACTACAACTAGGCAAAACATTTTTTCCTCACAGAGTCTTTTAAAGACAATCCGTAAGGCCTCCGCCAGAGAAATTCCTGTCTTAATAACAAGCCTAATTCACTAATCAGTTGTGAAATTATGGCATCTTATTCTTCAAGAGAAGTTGAAGGTGTTTTGGGACTTGAGATGAGGAACGTTTCATTCATGGTTAATCATGAGTGAAAATGAAAGAATACGTGTGGTAGAAAAAGGAGAAGAAAAGCTCAGAGACTGTATTTCAAAAAATTCTGTGGCTGCACATGAGACTGAGGGCGCTTTCGCTTATCCAGATTTTTTAAAATATGGTTAATACGTTTTTTTCTCTCTCTCTTTCTTAAAGCTGAGCTGATTGAACTCTAGTCTACTTACAGGCTAAACATTACTGCGAAGTGCAAAGAGAATGAACCCTGCTCAAACACAACTGCCGGCTCACAGATGCGGGGCCTCCGCCAGTACAAAGACGGGGGAGCCCATCCGGAGTCACCGCGTTCTCTGTAACGGCACCGAGGATCTGCAGAACCCTCCGGCAGTGATGGATTCCTCTGACGGTCCAAGGAAAACGTAGCTGTCAGCGGTGGCGCTTGGTAAGTATCTATTTGTATATTACTCTTCTTAGTGGGATTATATTAATTATCATTACCCTTGATGATTATTATTAATCATTTGTACAAATGGTTCATTTTCTCGTGAAAACTTTTCTGATTTTAAATACACCTTTTAAAAATATAATATTAGCTTTAATTTGCTCTTTTCTAGGAAAGGTATTTTATTTACATTAAACATAAAGGTGTCAGTTTGATTTAGCATTTCTTAAAAACCAAAAATAAAGAAAATTGAATTTACTTATCCTTATGTTGGCTGTTTTTAAAAACAAATATTGGTATAAATAATCATTGAAATCAGAACATTTGCCTCACTTTGGTTAATAACTCAGTTTATACTGTCTCATAAAAATAAAAGAATCAAGAAACATAAAGCAAGTGCAAAATTATTATGCTGGGTGTTTGCTAATTATTTAAGTAATTAGGAATGATAGCTATTGGGTAGCCTGACTTATCTGGCTGGTCCAATGGGCACCTCAGGCCCTGGAATGAGGCTCCCCCTCCTCACTGAGAAAGTAAGATGACTGCTAGGGAACAAGACTCACAGGTAGCGAGAGGTAGGAGAGAGTCTCTCTACTCCACTGTTACACCAAGCCAGTTCTGTTTAAATGGGGCTGCCTCAGGTAAACTGTATTTTTTCCCATTCAACAGCCTCTCTCCAGTACTTAAGGGTTAATTATGTCGTTTTCACCTCTAGTCTAACCATGTGCAGACTGCTAGCTTACAGGTGGTCATTCACTCACCAAAAATTTATTGGTGGGGAGACCAAGCCCTGAACCTAGAGAAAGAATTCAAGACGCACACCAAAGTTAGTGTCGAAAGGAAAGCTTCTTACGGACAGAGCGCGGTGTCCTCTCAGGGGCAGAGAGAGAGGGAGACAGTGAGAGGGAGCCTGGGTGGAGAATTCACTTTATATGCCATTCTTTAGTTCCTGCGAGTTATGGTTTAAAAGACTTTGTCAACCATCTCCTTTGATATGGACATACAGTGAGCAGGGGGAGAGTATAGAGCTGAAAGGCCCGCTGGTGCTTCCCGGCCTTTGACCCACAGGTTCCGCATGGTTTCGGCCACAGGGAATGTCTCCCATGGTACCTGTTTCCCCTGCACAGGTGCGGGGATGGACTGTAAGCAATCTCAGCAGAGATCTCCCTTTGTTCTGCGGGCGTCCCCCAGGCCTGGCTGCAGGGCCGATCAGCATATTGCAGTCTCTGCATGTAGCTTGATGGACATTTTAATTCTCTTGCCTTCTCCCTATTTTAAAGGACATTTCGTAACAGATGAAAGGTTGACTATTGAGGGTATTAATAGGAAATATTGATTAAATAGAGCAATTCAAGAAGGTTAAGTTCAATACATAGAGGACAAAATTATTTTCTTGCCCATCTTCTCTCTGGTTCCTTTTTTTCGCCCCTCCCACTCCCTTCCTCCCCACAGGCCACATCTTAGGACCTTACGCAGGACCTTACACTGTCTAACGACATGTTAAAAGGCTTGCCCCAGCATCTAGGGAAAAATCGTAACAGAATTGAAAACCTTTACTTAAAAGTCCAAAGAATACAGTGAACTTTCCTTATTTTTTTCCAGTGGTAACCTTGCCTAGTGAAAAGTTACCCTAAGAATGTAGTGATCATCTGATCCTGTGATAAACGATTGATTTTTGTTCGTCGGAGACATGTGAAGTCAAAGAGGGCCGAAGAAATCAACAGATCAATGAAGAGTTTTACTGAAAAACTTAGAGTGAAAGAAACTGTAAACCATGATCATCAACTGGTGAAAGTTTAACTACTGAAGGAAAATATGTTAAAACAATATTTTAAGAGCATTAATTCGAATATTTAGAAAAGTCACTGCATTGATTGTTCCTTCTCACGTGAAACACGGCTCCCTAGCCCTGTCCCCTGTCAAAGGTAGTGATGCAGGACAAGGCCAATTCCCCCACGTGGGGGGTAACCAAGCCCCACACACACAGAGAAGGGGGTTCTCGGCGGAGAGTGCAGAAAGAATTCAAATGCACGCCAAAGTTAGAGTCAAAAGGAAAATTTATTAGAAAAGGCATAACACTCCACAGACAGAGCATGGTCTCCTCTCCTCTCAGAGGCAGAGGATGAGAGAGCCTGAGGCTCAGAGGGACAAAGACCATAGAGAGGGGACAGTGAGAGGCAGAGTAAGGGCGGTGAGAGGGGCCCTGGGCGTTCTGGGCATTCAGCTCATGTGTCATTTAGTTCCTGTGAGTTACAGTTTAAAGACTTCGTTTACCCGTTTCCTTTGGTACGGACATATGGTGAGGAAGGATAAGAGTCTTAGCTTGAAAAGGTAAGAATATGCAGCGCGAAAGGCCTGCTGGCAGTTCCCCGCCTTTAATCCATAGGTCCCCAGGTTTTAGCCGTAGGGAATGAACAATTTTACTTTGTGTAGGCGCCACTTAAAACCGTTTTTCCTGTTTGCCCTTCACGGGTGTGGGGAAGGGGAAATCTCCCTCTGTTCTGCAGGTGTTTTCGGGGTCTGGCTGCAGGGCTGATCAGCATGTTGCAGTCTCTGAATGTAGCTTGATTTTAGTTTTCTTGCTTCCTCCCTAAATTAGTATTAGCTCCTGGAGGAGCGCCTGAGAGGTCTCTCCCCTCCTGTAACTGCCCACAGGGCTTTGCTTGCCTTCATTACAGGCTGCATTCTATTAAAATGATTGATATGCATAGTTTATCCCCCATAGAAGTTTGTTAGCTTCATGACTCTAAGGATTGTCTTATCTCTGGGTCCTGCTCCCAAAGGTCATCCCAGTGCCTTATACAGTCGAAAAACAGGAGAATATCTTGTGCGCATGAGTTCGCTTTCAGAACAAAGTGGGGAATCACACACACTCTTAGAAGTTATGGGCATTAGAAGAAACACATTTTTTTTTTATCAGAATATGTGTCACAAAGAATGTAATCCTTTAAAGGACTAACTTGAAAAGGATACAAGAAATCATCTGTACTTTTTAGGCTGGAAGAAGTTAGTGTAACTTTCCAATTCTAACTAGTCAGTCTAAGGGGGAAAAAACCGCCACAGAAGCTGCCTTCCTTGGTATTCAAATGAATCATTTCTCTGTTTTACAAAGCAACGGAGCCAGAGAAGTCAACAGAAAGACATCTAACCTGTACTTATCATAAGCTGTGCCTGGACGCAGGTCCTTAGCATTCAGAGCCGCTTCCCTTGAGGATTTCCAGGGTCTTCAGCTGTAAGGGACGTGATCAGTGTCGGCTACAGCTACTCAAGTCCTCATTTTCTGGTCGAAGCCTTGCACTTTAGCTAAAAGGTCTCGTAAGCTTTGGGAGCGTAGCGGGCGCCTGCCGCTGCAGTGTGAGCCTGCTGCTCCAGCTCGCGCTCCGAACACGTCTTTCGCAGTATTGTCGAAGCATTTCTTCTGTACCCCTTCCTGGCAAGCAAGCCCGCTGCAGAGCGTTTCGTTATTCATTCCTCCTAAATTTGGCGCATCACGATTCTCCGTTAAAAGGTATTTAAAAGGCGAAGGCGTTAAAAACGTCAGAGTGATGAGACGCGCATTTGAGGACTTGTTGTTGCTAACCGCGCCCCTGGTGTTCGGGTCAAGGTAGTGGCCCCCGCCGACGAAATCGTCTTTGAAGCAACCTGACCTCGACCCCGAGAGCTTGTGCCTCACACCTGTGGATGTGAGATTCGGTCGTGGATTTATACGGTCGAATACTCTCGATGCCCTGTTGGCCCCAGAAGTGTCTCTGCCCCGTGCCCCGCGGTCCGCCCCGCCCCGCCGCTCACCCTTCCCGGCCTCACGAGATGGAAACGGCCTCACGCGGGCAGGAGCCCGAGCTCGGGCGGGTCCGCGTTCGCCAGGAGCCCAGGAAATCCTACTCTCTCTGGGTCTTGGTTTCTCCATCTCGGACTAAAACGCAGCCACAGCGTCCTCCACACTTCCTCACTCATGCATCTCTGGCTTTATCAAGTCTTCATAAAAGCAGAAATCAAACGTCACCCAGAAATTTTACTTTTCCCAAATTAAGTAACCTAGACACGTATAAACTATCAAATGCCTGATAACCTTGGGTTGGGGCGAGGCGAGCCCGGCGTCGCCATGGCCTCGGGGGGACTGGCGGGCGGTGGCGGTGGCGGCGGCGGGGGACCGCGGCAGGTGGCCTTGCGGGTTGTCCCGCGGTTCTTCCCCACCGACTCAGCGAAGAGTTACAGGTCGGCGAGATTTAGAAAAAGTAAGAGTTATTGAAAGCACATTTTAGAAGGAGAGGGGCCACGCCAAGGCAGACTGCAGCCCCGTGGAATCCAGGAGGTGAAGGGAGCCGATCCTGCGCCCCGAAGGAAGGGGCGGGTTTCCAGCCAGGGACGCTGTAACGGTGCGGAACCGGGAAGGTCTCTGTATACTCCAGCCGAAATGGGGGGCCTAGATGATCCGTCTGTGAGGTCACCTTGACGGACACCCGCTGCTATAGAACTCTTTGCCTACTGTGCATGTGCTTACCTACAATTCAGTCTGTTCTACTTAGATTCCTGAACTTCTAGGCATAGGCACGATATCGTAAGGATGGTATCATGAGACCTAACTTATGGGCAGTACTTCCTGCACTTGTGTTTGTAGCTGGTTCAGCCAGCAGCTTTTACGGCCTTTGTGCTCTAGGATTTGGGCTAATTTATAGCCCTAAAAGAGAGGTATTTCTGGGAGGTCCTTAAGAAAGGTCTTCAAGCGAAGTTTCTATGGTTACAGAGCTGGGCCTTGGCTCCTGACACTCCTGCCTGCCTAACTACCTAACATATATAGCTTGGTTCAAGTCAGTACTTTTTATTTTATATAATTATTAATGAAATAAACCAGATAAAGAACATAATTACTACTAGCCTTTATTATTATTATTATTATTATTATTATTATTATTATTATTAAAGTAAACAAAACTCTATTCACTACACTCTTGTTTTCTACTGAACTTTATTAAATATGAAAACGCCTCATTACCACCCTGATGTTTAGCGCCTTCTTAAAACAGAAGTAGAGTGACTTCTTGTGGTTGTGGAGGTCATCCTGAATGCTCTGTTTGAGGACAAGTTCTAATATCACTCTATCAGCTTTCCTCAATCTCTTTCGTACTTTTACTTGTGTTCCAATCCTTTTCTTTTAACTGTCTTGCTTATGTATCTATATTTCTCTAACGTCCTTACTAAAATTGTGAGATTTTTTTCCACTTCGCTAATGCACTCCTAAGGTGCCCTGTGAAATCTGCTCTCCCCTATGTAATACAGAGGATTCAATCTTTTCAGAGTGTGCTTCATTTACTGCCTGGTGAGCAGTATCTGCAATGGAACTAATAACTTTAGGCAGCTGAAAGCTTTGTTAGCTGCCTGCAAAGAATGTGTTTTTCTTTCCTCTTCATTTTTCCCAAAATACCCTCAGACGTTCATCCATCTGTCCGTACATATCCATCCATCCACCTGCTCGTATTTCTTTCCACTCACAGAGAAAAGATCACAGTCACACACTGTTGGTGGTAATTTAAGTTGATACTTTTTTCTGGAAGATAATTTGAAATATATATCTATATACACACATATGTATGTATGTGTGTGTGTGTGTGTGTGTATATATATATTTACAAAAATCTTAAAATATGGGAGAATTGCAGAAAGCAGCACCAGCTTTGTCTCTTTGGATGTCAGCCTCGTCGTGGCATTATATTTAGAGAAACAATTGTCCGTCAACCTAAGAGGAATGAAAAGCAATTAGAATCTTTTGTGTGGTTTCTCAAAAAACCAAATCTGGAGTATATTCAAATCCTGCAACAAAACCTTCTGAAAATAATCTTGCCCCACCCGCTTTCAAAGTCTTAACCACGCTCTGCAGCCAAACTCCTACGTCCTGAACTGTTTGAATCTCCGCCCCAGTCACTTCAGATTCTCTTTCTTCCTTCCCTTCTCTCTCCATTCTCATTGTCCTGTTACCTTTGCTCCGCTCCTCCCGGGTACTGAGGCCAGAGAGCCACGAGGGTGGAAGGTAGAGAGAGTGTGTGGATCTCACGAGATGCTGCACGATTGGTCCCTTTCACTAAAAGTTGCCCTTTGCTGGACCATTTTATTACTGTGCTTTTATTAAAAGAAATGAGCGTGTGCCATACGATTGTTTATAATCCTACATTTTTTAATTGAATGTCCAAATATAAGGGCATGGCATACAATGAAATGTAATGCAATTATTAAATATTTTGATTTAAAATATTTTCTGAAGTGGAAATATACTCATTGTATAGTATTCATTTTTTAAGGGAAATTGCAAAATAAAATATACAGTCTGCTACCTTTTAAAAGAAATATCATGTGTTTTATATACATAGAAAATATTAACACTGGTTCTCTCTGGTGGTAAAATTGTGGAGGGTTACTTTTTTCCTTTGTGTTTATCCATATTTTTTAAATTTTTGTTAAAAAAGCAATGAGTTCTTACTATCAGGTATTGTGGTTTATACTAAAAATAGAAAGAGTGATATAAATAAAATTACTTTCTTGGCACTCACAGCCTGATGGGGAAGTCAGAAAGGAATGTAAATAAATAATTCAATTCATCATGAGAGATGTTAAAGCTCATATACATGCATGGAATTACAGAAGAAAAGGCACATAAGTCTTTTGGAGGAGAGAGAGATTAAGAAAAATCACACTGAAGAAGTAAAACTGTCACTATTGGTAGATGAACTGTTTTATATATGTGATACATATCATATCATATGTCATTATATATATATATATATATATATATATATATATATATATACAGATGACCCTAAAGACTCCATAAAAAACTGTTCAAACTAATAACCAAATTCAGTAAAGTTGCAGGATATAAAATCAAAACTGAAAACTCTGTTGAATTTCTATACACTAATAACAAATGATCAGAAAAAGAATTTAAGAAAATCCCATTTACAATTGTATCAAAAGAATATAATGTCTAAGAAAAATTTAACCAAGAAGGTGAAAGACCCGTATATTGAAAACTAGAAGATATCAATGAAATAAATTGAAAAACACACATGTACGCACACGGAAGGAAGGAAGGAAGGAAGGAAGGAAGGAAGGAAGGAAGGAAGGAAGGAAGGAAGGAAGGAAGGAAAGAAGAAAAATTACGCTAAGGACCTGAGTTTTGAAGGAAGGCTAAACGTTTTTCTAACACATAGAGCAGGAAAGGATGGTTTAGACAAAGGGAACACTGTATTCACAGGCATGTTAAGTTTAAACATGCATGGCATATTCAGGAAAAATGTACAGTAATTTTGGTACACCTCTTATAGATAATGCATGGGAACAACAAGAAATAAACTAGATGGTGAGCCTAGGGCACACGTGAGCATCTTTTACGTCGTGTTGAAAAATCAAGACTTTTTCTTGAAGATTTATGAGGAGCCAATAAAGGACTTTAAGAAAGAAAATGCATCATGCAAATTCCGTTTTAGAAGATTCTTAGCTCTAGTGAGGAGCGCGGCATGAACCCTTGTCACTCGCCACTTCTTCCTCCTGTCATACTCACTTTTATTTGGCTATTTGCCACTCATTCTTTTAGTCTCAGCTTGGATTTCACCTTTTTTCCACCACGGCATAGTTTATCCCACTACACGCCCACTCCTCCATTTGGATCAGTCGTTCCCCTATGCTCTCGTAGCTGTACCTTCCTCACTGCGCTATTCATCACCCTGTGTTGTAACCGACTGTAACGCCTCTGACAGGCCCGAGTGTACCTTGTTCTCTGTTATAACTCTAGCACCTGGCACAGAGCTGGCACATAGAAATAAATCAATTTATAGGTGGTCAAAAAATATATGAATAATATTTGAAAAAAATGAAGACTCAGACAAGACCATGAACTCCCTGAGGACCATTTTATATTATCTTTGGATCAATTTTAATACCTAGCAAGAAATATTGTAGTACTTAAAACTCAAAAAATATTTTTCAAATAATGTTTTTGTGTCTCTTGAAAGATTTTTTAAATTTCCAAACAAATCCATACTCTTTATCAACTTGCTTCTTCTCTGCATATCGAAATAGTCTCATCCTTCAAAGTTCAACTCAAAAGCAATCTTCTCCAGGAAGTTTTTACTAAGCCCCTTCTGGTTACCTATTGTTGTGCAACAAAGTGGCCCAAACTTTAGTGGTCTAAAACAACAATCTATTAGAATACTTCCAAGTTCTGTGGGTAATTCGTCGTGTGGCTGGGGCAATAGTCATCTGAATGCCCGGCCGGGCTGGACATCCCACAGCTGGCGTTTGGTGGGTGAAGAGCTTGACAGAGGCTCTTAACTAGAGCAGCTGCATGTGGCGTGGGCTTCTCACTGGCAGCCTCCGGGTCATTACTCTTTTTACATGATAACTGGCTTCCAAAAGGCAGGAAGCGGAAGCCTCCTGGCCAGCTAAGGACTATGGCTGGAAATGGCTTGAGTCTCACTCCTACTACATCTTATTGATTAAGGCTATGCAGTTCTTCTTGGATTCAAGTAAGTGGAGAAATAAATTCCATCTCTTGATGAATGAATGTCAAGGTCACATTGCAGCAGAGCATGTAAGATGTGAGTTATAGTTGCGAGCATCTTTGAAAAACTCAGTCTCATCTCTCAAGGCTAAATTAATCCCCTTCTTGTATATTCTCTAGGATTTTATTACTTTTTTTTAAACATTGATTTCTACCTCTGGGCCCAGATGATTTTGCAACAAAAGGTCTCCACATATACGCACCCAAAACTTTTGGTAATAGAATAGCATTATATGACTCAAACATATAATTACTTTAAAGCGTATGTAGATGTTTTGTGATTAAATTCATTTCTTATTTATTTTAACCAACCCGTAATAGAAATTCAAATAATATAGGGAAATCTGTACATTTTTTATGTAGAAAAGTGAGCCTTTATGCTCAAAAGTGGTTGGCTAAGCTTTGGTTGGTTTATATGTATGAATTAAATGAATTAGGTGCTACTGAGCACAAGGACTTAGTTTGATGGCTTTTAGATTCCTAAAGTTTAGCAGATTAAGTTACACAAAATAGATGCTCAGTAAACTTTGGCTTGGTTTGGTTACAAATTTCACTTAAAAATGTAGTCTCTACCATCTACTTATACATTCGACGAGTGTGTTTGAGACACTTACTACCTAGCAAGCAGTAGACAGTAGGGATAAAACGGTGAGCGAAAGCCGCGTGCAGTGCCGTGAGGCGACGACGCCGATCGCCGAATCACCGGAAGAGTAAACTTTCAGTCGTGATCAGCTCTTTACGCAGCTTCCTAAGGCCGCCTTAGCAAAGTACCCTGAGCCGAGCAGCTCTAAAAGAGCAGATATTTATCCTCTCCTGGTTCTGGATGCTGGAAGTCTGAAATCAAAGTGTCGGCAGGGTCAGTTCCTTTGGAGGCCGTGAGGGAAGGACGTGTCCCAGCGTCCTCTCCCTGACTTGTAGATGAATCTCCTGGTGTCCTCTTCACACCATCTTCACTCTATGCACACCTCTGTGCCCAAATCCCCCTTTTAATAAGGACATCAGTCACCTTGGGTTAGGCCCACCCTAAAGACGTCATTTTAGCTTAATTGCCTCTGTAATAATCCTATCTTTCAACGAGGTTACACTCTGAGGTACTGAGGTTAGACCTTCAGCATGTAAATTTGGGGGGCTACAATTCAACTCTTAAGGCTTCTCAAAGAGAAGGTCTGTAGCAGTCAGAGAACTCACAAGAGGGTGTTTGTCGTCGTCAGAGTGGCCAAGGCGAGGCTTCCTGAGGGAATGCAGCCGAGTGGGGCCCGCTGTGCGTGGGCATTCACTAGGCAAAGAGAGAAGGGAAGAAGATTCTTGGCCACAGAAATGACACACACTTTTCCCCTCCGTACAAGCTGATGAAAGACGGGTAAGAAGGTGAGGGCAAAAGGGTAACATGATCAGATTCTACATTTGAAATTTGTTAAGAAAATGTGATGCTTACAGTGGTATCATTTTACTCCACAGAGATTTATGTTTGCTTCTATCAGGTGGCTGTGGTTACCAGCAATCCCAGATGAACATAACCCAATGAGAACTAGAGATGATTCCTAGACAGGCTTCGGTCCCTTTGACCGAAGGGCCCTACTCCTAGGATGTACCTGTTTACAGTTCTGACACAAATCATGGTGGTTTATTAAACACTCCTGAGCAGGAAGTCGGGTGAGGGTCCTGAATTCCAGATTTTATC
Organism: Rousettus aegyptiacus; assembly: GCF_014176215.1. Classification (NCBI taxonomy): domain Eukaryota; kingdom Metazoa; phylum Chordata; class Mammalia; order Chiroptera; family Pteropodidae; genus Rousettus; species Rousettus aegyptiacus. The sequence continues at coordinate 20,992,641 of NW_023416293.1, read as the reverse complement.
CTTGTAGCTTCATGTGTCTGTCAAAAATTTTGCCGAAATTCTCAGGCTATCCTGCAAACAGTAGACATCCCTAGGCGCAGCTCCCAATGTCAGGTTCATCTTTCTGTGTTTTCTTTTTCTCTTGGCAGAGGAGTTAGTTCAAATGACATACTTTACCATTACTCTTGTGGAGAACAAACTGGCGAAAGGACAGGTGAATGAGGGTAGAACAGACAGAAAACTTGGCATTAATCAAACACGATGATTATGATAACTAGGAGCAGAACAGCGAACAGGATAAGAGATGGGTAGATGGAGAAACATTATAGGATACACTTGGCAGAACTCAGAATGGATTAAATATGGATAATGAGGGGGAGAAAAGTGCCAAGGATGACTCTTATGCTTCTAGTTAGAGCAACTGGACAGATGGGATAGTTTTCACTGACATAAGGAATATGTGCAGAGGACCAACAAGATGTGAAGCAAGGATCACACGTCTCAGTTTGAATATGAGATGCTTCGAGACATTCCTGAAGCTACATAAATTAAACATCTGTATGCATAAACTCAGAAAAGAGGTCTGGGTAAGAGATCTGTAAGTTTTCGTGTCTCCATAGATGTGGAAGATGGAGTAGGTAAAGATTTGAGAAACTCCACCATTTAATCATCTTTCTTTGGAAGGGTGAAAGAGAGAAAGAGGGAATGGCCAGAAATGTACGAATAAAATCAGAAAATGAAGAAAGGTTACTGTTTCAAAAAAGAAGGCTGGTTAACAACATTGATTAAGTGCTGCTAGATATTCAGGTGTGATAAGTAAGAATGATCTTGCCAAATTTAAGTCACTAGTGAAGAGAGAGCAGGTAAATCACTGCAACTTATATAAAGCTATTCGGACAGCAATTCTATAAAGCTCTGAGAGGACAATAGGCAAAAATTCTTCATAACCTCAGAGTAGGAGAAGACTTCCCAAGCAAGATATCAAGGCATTAAGAATAATGGAAAATACTGATAAATGTGACTACATTAAAATAGTGTCTCATCCTTAAAAGATACTATAGAGTTTAAAAAGGAAGCCACATAATGGAAGACAATGTTTGCAACATTTAAAAATAACAAAGACACTATACTCAGATCTGTGAATAACTCAAAGAACAATAGAAAAATAAAAAAGACAGACAATCCAATAGGAAATGGGCAGAAGACTTTACAGGCTCTTTACAAAAGAGGAGATCCGAATAATCAATCAATATATGAAAAAAGTGTTCAATTTCTATAGTAATCAGTCATATGCAAATTACACTCCTCCCCACCTAACCCTCTAACTGCAATGTTTAAAAGTTTGAGAACACCAATTGCTGGCAAAGATGAACTCCCAGAAGCTGTTAGTTGGAAAATACATTAGTACAAAATTTTGAAACACTTGGCATAATAAACCTTTGAGCAGAGATTCCACTTCCAAGTGTAAAATTCTAGAAAAATTATGTCCATATTTACTAGGATTCATGTACAAATATATTCTTCACAGTATCGTTAATAGTATTCTCCAACTAAAAAAGAGCTCCAATATCTTTCAACAGTAGAATGGCTAAGTAATCTGTGAGATTTCATGCAAAGAAGAATCATACAGTAATGAAAATGGATGACCTGGAGTTTATGTGCAACCATATGGATGAATTTCATAAGCATATTTTTGTGTTAAAAAAGCAAGATGCAAAAAATAATAATAATAATAATAATAATAATACACAAGAGTGTCTAATTATGTGATTCAAAGGCAGGCAAAATGAAACCATATTGCTCAGGGATGTATACCTAACTGGTAAAACTACGGAGAAGCAAGGATGGGTTATCACATAATGTTTACCTCTTGGCGAAAGCTTGGGAATTGTAATTGGGGAGGAGACAGGGGCCATTTTGGTGGGGTGGGCGATGTTCTACTTTTTGACAAGAGTAGTGGTTATATGGTTGTTTGCTTTCTAAATATTCTATAAACTTTACACGTTTTATGATCTTTACACGTTTTATGATCTTTCTGTATTCTATAAACTTTACACGTTTTATGATATTTTGCTTTCTAAATATTCTATAAACTTTACACGTTTTAAGATATATCTCACTATAAAAATGTTTAAAAAATCCTATCTCTAAGATTATACTATTTAATCATGAGTTATTTCATTATTTTTGTGAATGGTGCCTTCTAATAAATCAGTGTGATAACCAAGGCTAGTCGAAGTACAGCCACAGAAGATGTTGCTTTTTCTTGGTAAAAATTCCCTATACTAGTGGGATCAGATAAAAATATGAAAAAAAATTGCTTTGATTCTAGGTCGGATCATTAAATGCATGTTTCTTCGCAAAGAGGAATTTCCAAGTTGACGTGTATGAAGCTAGGCAAGGTAAGAGAATACTGAAACTTGTGAGCTGTGGTTCTCTTTCTCTGACCTCTTTCTCTTTAGATTTTAAAAAGGCATTTTTTAAAAAAGAAACTGTTAGAATTTTTAAACCTCAACTATCTAAATTCATTTAGTAAAAATTTTCTACTATTAGTATTTTCTTTAGAAGAGTTAGCAAGTTCTATTTATTTGGTCCTGATTGCACCAGTTTGTTCAGGCGTTAGATGTTCATCCCATTCCAGGATGTCAAGAGATGTTGTAACATGTCTCCTTTCAATGCCTTAGATGTCCGAGTGGCTAACTTTGCACGTGGAAGAAGCATTAACTTGGCACTCTCTTATAGAGGACGACAAGCCCTGAAAGCCGTTGGCCTGGAAGATCAGGTACCTTGTTAATGCATTTTCTTTATAAAAGATATTACCTGCTGTTTTTCAACAATTGTGCAGTCTTGATTTCATCCTGGTTCAAAGCACTATTGAATGCTAAGAACCTCCACGTGAAGACTCATTCTATAAAGGTTTCAAACTTTTAAATCTGGCAAGAGGGTGAACATTTGACACTCGAGAGCCCTGGAGGACGCAGAGCACGAGGCATGATGTGGGAGAGGCAGGTCTTGCAGCCCCAGATGATGACTGTCCCCAAAACGGGCTCCCAACAGGACGGCAGATCTCTGCTTTCTGAGAGTGTGATCTGACATGACGTTAGAATGAGACAAGGCAGGCAAACTCCATTCTTTTGACTATATAGGTGGTATCCATGCTGCTCGTCTGTGGCCCATGCTTTGGGGAGCAAGAGACAAAGCACACACGCTCATGGGAACAGGACTTTGTGGGTGTCAGGAGTGCCCTACTGTGTACTTCAGAGAGGGAGCAAGCTTTAGTTCTCAGAGACGACTTCCCAGAGGAAGTGAAATCTGAGATAGACATTTCATTGAAATCTTAAATTGGCAGTGAGAGAGCATCAACCCAATAAAGTGAAAGTCCATCTATGGAGAGAAGTCAGGTGAGACCAGATCTCTAAAAATATCCAGGTGTGTATTGGGTAAATTGCACTTCCTCATAACAGAATCTCGTAGCGATCAACAATATTTGATTCATCAAATCCAACCACCATGCTTGACAGGCGAAAAAAGGCCGCACAATTACGTGAGCCTGACGTCAAGGGAGAAACGAGGCAGGTTTCTCAGGCAACGGCACAGGGAGCGCGATGCAGGCGTGGCGTTGAGTTACGCTGATTCTTTTGCAAAGTTGAGAGTGACTCAATAATCATTCCACCTTTTTCTTCGATTAATATGGAATGTGTGAGGAAACCGTCCCCTCGGCTGAGCATGAACCAATAAAACATAAATAGACCAGGAGTGAGATACTGTTCAAAATATGAGGAGAGCTAGATGAGGAGAGTCACTTAGACCTGAGACTAGAAGGTACCCACGCCACCAGAGATGGAGTGAAAGCAGCAGCTTCATCTCCAGTGACTCCCCATGAGGATAAAAACGTTGGCGAGAGTTTCCATTTGGGGGCCTTCGATGCATTACAAAAGGGAAGTGATTATCCCTCCCCCATCAATCCTGCCACTTCTCAGTTCTTAAGAATTGGGTTAAGGCTAAATTTACAGCCACCCCTCTCTCTTTGGTTCACATCATTACTTTTATGTCTGAGTCAAATATGGGGTCCTCCTTCTTTAAGAACCACGGAAAATTGCTTTGAGTCTCTTAATTCCACCTCCTGTGGAAGTCTAAAGCCCTCTGCATGACCCCAGGATTTCCACAGGTCCCCAGGAAGCCTACCCCCTGTTGCCTTCCACTGCCTCTCAGTGTCTACTCCCTCTCAGTATTGGCTCTGTACCGTGATGGTCCAGACATGAAGTTCAAGTTTTTCACTAATTTCCACAAACAACACTTACTCAAAAGACACATGAATATTCTGAAGACCTGGGAGTTCTGGAGGGCCCACATTGTGTACAGAAAAGCAAACAATTTGGAAATCCCTAATATGCACAATTGATCTCCAAAATCCTTTCTGAGACCCTTCTCTGAGCCTCCCTCTTCCAGCCGTTGCTTTCTTGGCCCATTCTTCCCTGTGGTACCCAGGCTCTTCCTGTCCTGCTGGATCCTCCCCTCTCCTCTCCAGGTTGCCCTGGGAACTATCAAAATACTCTCTAATGTACAGAGCAGGTCAGAGTTCCCCAATTCTTACTCCTCATCATCCATATCTGGAATAGAGTGATGGTGCTTCCTTACTAGGGAACATTCTCATTTGAAGGCATTAAGGATATAGAATATAAACATTTTTTTAATGTATTAGAAAAAGTCAGCATTGCAACTATTGCCTTACAAATCTCCAAAGGAGATAATCCAACTTCTTTAAAATAATACTATTATTGTTATTGTTGTTGTTATTATTATTTTTTATTACTACTATTATTATTATTATTTTTTGGTTCCAAGGGACATTGTATAGCTCTTACTTTTCTGTTTATACTTATTCCTCATAAAATCAGCCTTTTAGAATAGGTATTGGAGAAGTGAGACTTGATGGGAGTGACTCTAAATTTTGGTTATGATCCAATGCTACCAAGACATGGAGCAGACCAGACAGGGACACTTTCTGGTCTTCCTGCAAGAGCCGTGTGTCTGTCAGCTCTCAGATGTCAACCAAACCTGATTACTGATGTGGAAAGAATATTTTCCCCACATAAATGAGACTTCATAATTCAAATATTTCCTAATATACTTTGAATAACAAGTGTAGTTTTTATTGACATGAAGTGATTAATGACATCAAAGGTTGGAAAACGGAAGTGGGAGGCAGAGAATTGAGAGGTCCCCTTTAATTTTCATTTACATATAGACACAGGAAACTCTTCTTCAGTCACTGCCTCTGTAGCCTTTGTGGGCCTTTTCTCCTATAAAACAATAAATATTAAACATTAGATTTTATGAATGCATTGGTATAGATCCAGTTATAATCCAGGCTATATTAATTCTTATATATTCATTTGACTTATTTTTTCTTCTGCCTTTAAAATAAACTAAAATTAAAACATTTTTATCTATCCTTAAAAGTATGATGGGCCCTAGGCCTGCCATTCCTCATGAACAGTCGGCCCCACTGAATTGTCCTATAAAGCTAGAAACAAACAACCAACACGTGCTCCAGAGAAAGTTGATCCTACTCCTACCAGCCCCCTCCCACCGTGATCTCCACACACAAACGGGCACCCTTTCACATTGAAGTGAAGGCCTTCAAAGTTGTCTCTTTGGGAAATAGTACATTTATTCTAGTGATCTTATCATTTCTGAAGTTTATTAAACAGCTCGATTTGGACACATAAGATAAAAATATGAGATTTATAATTGGTTGAAACAAAACTATCTTAGTGAAAATAATATTTTCCTCCAAGAGAATGGTTTGGTCTTTATACTATCAAACTTTGAAAAAGCCTAAGTTTAAATTTAAGCATCATAGTATATGTTTTTAAAGTGTTTATTTTTTAAAAAGGCTTCTAAATTGTTATAAAACTAAGCTTGCCATCTTTTGCTAAATAATAAATATTTCCTATTTTCAAGTGAATAACATAGAATTATACTTGTCTATTCTCCTGAGACAAACAGTACTTACTATATTTTTCTTGCAGTCTATTCTTTCTATCAGCAGAGAAGATCTAAACAAGCATCTATTAACTGGTAAGTCCAATGCTTTATTTACCAGTTGTCCTTTTGAATGAAGCACATGAGACTAATCTTATCACATGATTTATTGGGATTTATTTACTATTCCTTTTTATGGGTTATTAAAAGCAAGACTATGTACAATACCAATTCCTTCTTGAAAAGTACTAGTGATACATCCTCTGGCATCTCTTTTTCTTGTTTTAAGTGATCCAAGTGAACGTCATTGGTTCAACAAGCATTGAATTCCTCTTGTCTTCTAGGCTCTGGAATAACTGAATGCTCACTCCTCGATGAAGGACTCACAGTTTAGTGGGACAAGAGATATACTCTGATGATTTGCAAAGTGATGTGATTAGATTTGCATCTTAGAAAAACCAAAAGCGGTAGTGAGGAGGCCGATAGAGGGCTGCAGTCTTTAGGGTACTGGGATAATCCCTGTGTGCGAAGACAAGGGCCTGGACTAAAGCTACGGCAATGGGGTCGGAGACAAAGGCGTAAGTTCATAATATCTGTAGGAGACCAAATAGAGGATGCAGGAGACTGAGAAAGAGGAAGGTGTAGGATATAGAAACGCTGAGGTTTCTAATTTGAGGAGCTAAAAGGCCTGCACAGCAAAGGAGCACACACTGCTGCTAATTGGCTAAATCAGCCAATCTCACCTCATGCGGCCTTTGATCATAACAGTTTTTTCTCCTCCTCAGCATTTGTACCAAACAGATTCACTCCTGAAAAACGTGCCACTTAAATATTCCTCTTGTCTTCCAAATCAGCCTGTCTCGATCCAGCTGGGCAGTCTCTGATCTTTGGAGGGCGGTCATCCATGACTTATCTGTGTTTCTCCACTGTCCCCTACCCAAAGCCAGTTGACAATATTTGTTTTGAGTTTAATTGAATTGAACTGGGAGAAAGAGTAGTGCAGAAAGTTACTCTAGTTGATTCACCAGGGGCTTAAGAAATAAGGCTTAGTATTCTTAACTCATTTTCTTTACTTACATTTGTAAGACTGTCTTTTGGATGGGTAGATGAGTGGGGTGGGGCTGGGTGGCTAGATTTATTCGTGTTGATCCTAAGAAAGTAAATACACTACAAAACAGCTTTTAAAAAGGTAGTATAGCTGACCTAAGACGACCTTTTTATAGCATCCTCTGAATGTATTAAAACAATAGCAAACATTCATGAGGCACCAGACACAATACAAAGAATTAGTATCAATAATTTATAGTGTGACAACTTGAATCAGAAGCCTCTGAGCATGGTATGAGAAAAGGACTTTGGCTGAACATTTCCAATCAAAAATAAATGTTAAGTTAGAGTCAACTTTTAAAGTATGCAATGCTTGCTTCTTTCCCAGGGTGCCCAAAATTACAGCAATGTAAGGATTTGCATAAAGGAAATTGGAATGTTGGACTTTTTTTTTTTTTTTGAGAAATGAGGATAGTTGATTTTCGTTCATGTTTTTTATTGCCAAATGATTCAATTTATGAAACTGTTGCCAAATGACAATTTTAACTCATTAATTTTACATTGCTAAGAATGAATAACTATCATACTGTTGTTGGGGAATGATTAATATTTCAATTTGATAATGTAGAATAAGGATTGGAATTTTATTTTTCTTCTCTTCTCTCTCTCTCTCCCCCCCTCCGCCCCCCATCTCCGCCCGCCACCTGCCCCCCGCCCGTTTCCTCAGCTGCGGAGAAGCACCCCAAGGCGAAGGTGCGCTTTGGCCACAGGCTGCGGAAGTGTTCTCCTGAGGACGGACTGATCACAGTGCTCGGGTAATCACCAGTCCGCTTTCACTTCAGAGTGAAAAGTAAAGGTCTGAAGCGAAAAATTATATTCGTAAACTGCATTCTTAGGCTCTTTTGAAAGAGTTACATGATTACTAAAAGTGTAATTCAACTGGGTTCTAGATCCAATGAGTTTTAGATTGAAAATCGACCTGAGATGTTCTCCGAATCCCTTCCCACCGTATTCCATGCTGGTGACCGCACTCTGCCTCAGCCTCTCTCTGCCCTTGAAGCAGATGACCCCAGCCCGCTTCTCTTCCCCTCTTTCCAGATGCTATTTGTCTGCTTCTCCTTAGCTGACTCATTTCCTCTATAAGGTCGCTCATGTCCCACTGCTGGGCTATGTCATGGATTCACAGTCCTTGTAAAGCCACATCTCTACCATGAACCTCTCTAGCCCAGGCCTCTCCCTTCATTTCCATCCCTTATTTCAATCTAATCAATGTTAAATTATCATTAAACACCTTCGCAGGTATCTCTTGCCATGATCTCATACATCTGAAACCTTGATCTTCTGTTTGCCTCCGAGCATGCCCCACTGCTGACTTTCCTAGTATGATTTCCCAGATAACTAGAATCATCTTTCATGTGTCCCTTTTCCTATTTTCTCTTTTCTGCTGGCCTCAGAGAAAACATCTCTATGGTGCTGGGCTCTCGTCCCTGCACGGGTCGGCTACTGCGGTCACCTTGTCCCCATCTCCCTTCTCTTCTGCCTTTACTTCAACACATTCACTACAAGTGAGATTCTTTAAATTACCAGTTTTCATACATGATTCCCCCAATGGAAAAAAAAATGTATATTTTCTTCCTTTTGCCAGGATAATGTATTTAAACCTTTTGTCTTAATGTTCAGAATTCTCTTCTTCTCCTCCTTCCTTTCCTCACCCACACTGTATTCTTTTGTTAATCTTATGTACCCTCTGCTCAAACTGAACGTATGGCTCGTCAAAAATATCTTGGTCACATCTCTGTGATCGTTCATACATTCCGTCCACTTCAAACACTTTGCCTGCTTTTCGAGATTTTCTCCTTCATTCAGGGAACTCAAATCTTAATCTTAGCTAGATACGTATGTGATCTAGCATGTCTTTATTAATCAGTATGGGTGTGTATTCTTCTCATTCTCAGAAGAAAATCCATGATAGGGATCAGTGTTACCCTTATTTTATAGCTACAAAATCAAAGCTCTAAGTCAGATATGTAAAAGCAAGTAGTGGCCCCGGCGAGTTGCTACCTTTTAGACCCAAGTGGAGGTATGTCATCATTGTCACCACTAGACTTTTTTTTTTTGAATGGTTCATTTTATTTTCCAGATCTGACAAAGTTCCCAAAGATGTCACTTGTGACCTCATTGTAGGATGTGATGGAGCCTATTCAACTGTCAGAACTTGCCTCGTAAAGAAACCCCGCTTTGATTACAGTCAGCAATACATCCTTCATGGCTACGTGGAATTGACTATCCCGCACAAGGATGGGGAGGGAAGTCTCTTTCCTCTCTTATCCTCTTTCCACATGCAGCTCCCTCCCCCATAGTCGTGTAGAAGCATGTTCTACCACAGTTGTTCTCCGTTGCATGCTTTGGTCAGTTTCAAGGTTTGTTACAGGACTTAATAATTAATGAATTGTAGGTACAGGTATTCAGATAATATTTTTGCTTGCGGTGAGAAAATCAATGGTGATTGCTACGAGCCTGACATTGGGACTGCTGTTGGATAAGGCTGTCTATTGAAAGCATGAGTCAGTAATACAAAAGTCAAAAATTTAAAGGGTTGTTTTGTAGGTTCATGAAATATGTAGGAACACCAAAATGTTCTTGTTATCATGTTTACTATATCACACTATAATCTGCGCCAATGGCGAGAGGTATATATTATCTTCCAAATAGTTTTTAATCAGCAGTTTCAACTTTTACTGTTGCAATAAACGATAAATTGGCCAGCTGTCATTTATTCGTTTTTTCTATTTCGAGGTTGTGGAAGTGGTCAGAAGATAACAAGAGGGAAAAGCAAGGAGGACATTCGCCTCACTCAGGCTGGTCTCCTCACAGCCATCTCAAACACTGCTTCTTTACGCCACCCCGGCTGGCTCAGCAGGTTCGCCTCTGCCCAGAAGCCCAGAAGCCACTGCCTCTCACTTCTTAGTTGATCTACGAATCCCTTGTTTTAACCACATCAGCCCCACAGGTTTCTTCCATGCCCAGTTCTTATTTCCCGTACTTCTAATTTGGCACCAAATCATTTATCGTCATTCTACCATTTGAATTGTTGCTGATGGGAAGTTATTTAGCTTTCTAAATGGATACAATTCACCTATTCGATGACGCTGTAAGGTCTTTATTCCCCAGAATCTCCGTTGAGATTCTTAGGGATGAAAAAGCCAGGAAAGAATGGTCTCTTCTCCTAAGACAAAAATAACTGTAACAGAGTGTGAAAATGTTCGCTGGGAGACTATCCTGTGCTTTGTGTGCGCTTCTTGCTATGTAAGATATGTACGCATGGCAGGTGCTTTGTAACCCTTTGTAAAAAGGAATGCAAACTAAATAGTTGGAAAATCTTATATACGTAATACCCCTGGGAACCTCAGGATTTGGGCCAGTTGATTTACTCACGTATCAGTGCTTGCCAGGCTGTCACTGAGTTGCGGAGGGGGTCGCTGCAGAGATGAGACTTCTCTACTATTTATGTTGTAGGGAACGAGTGATGAGGGGATTGTTTGTAAAATCTTGCTTTGCCCATGAAATTTATATTAGGCTCTTTCTATCCCTAAAAATAAGTCCCCAAATAAGGTGAAAAATAAAGCATAAAAATATTATACACAAACATAGATATTGATATACTTCACGTGTATGTATATTTTATATAAGTATACACACACACACACGCACACACACACAGATATGTCTGTGAGTGTATAGGTGTGTGTACATGGAAATAAAGAGAAGAGAGAGAGAACATCTCCTTATAGCATGTTCTCAAATTCTGAACTATACCTGGCATCAAAAACCACCAAAGGCTGAGTTTTTGGAAAGACAGAACACAAAATGTTTTCTAAGACTCCTTCTGCTTTGTGTAGCGATAGATGTGCATATCACCATGCATACGGTACTGATTTAAATTGCCATGGAAACAGGTATTATAAGCAGAATCAGCTTTATAGATGTGCTGTACTAACATACTAATCAAACATATGTGTATATTTTTTCCTGCAGTATGCCATGGAACCTAATTATCTGCATATTTGGCCTAGAAATGCCTTTATGATGATCGCACTTCCTAATACGGTAGTATAGAATGTCTTATCTAATGTAGTTTTGCATCTGTAATTAATGCTGTTCATTATTTACTTTCGTTCTTAGTGTGTGTGTGTGTGTGTGTGTGTGTGTGTGTGTGTCTGATCAATCTCATCACCGCTTAGTCTATTCAGTGATCACATCTTTGAAACTTTGGGATTACTGTGGAAAAACTTGAAGTAATTCCATTGTTGACTTTGAAAAGGAGATTTAACATACATGATGGCTAATTAGGGGTTATGTGTGATGGTGCCTGACTGTCATCTCCCCCAAGACCTGGTAGGCAGAAATGTCCCAAAATAAAGCCAACGAGATTTAGATTATATATTAGGAAGTACTTTCAGCCATTAAGGTTTATAGAACATTAGAACATACATTATCAAAAAAGAGTATATAGCTGTTCTTTCATTAGACCTTAGAGACTTTTTTGATATATAAATATATAAAATATATGTTACTATTGTTATTGTCATTGTTTATTATTATTATTATTAATTATTATTATATAAGTGTGGTTAACTATTTCTCTGGTTGGTCTTTTTCTTTCATTTTCTCTCTCGTTATCAGTTCTGGGGTACGATGCCTATTAATACTGTCATAAAAGGAATAATAGAGAATAAAGGGAGAAGAAATTACATCCAACCCATGCGTTTGTAATCTAAGGAGCGTAGCGGTTGCGTGGTGAAAATGTCTGGGATTCACAGTGTAGACGTTATCCTAACAACCAAGAAGCTGGGGTGTAGCCCTGGGATGGGACTGGGCAGAGCTTGTCCTTGGATGGGGTAAAAAACCAGGGCGCCTCTCCCGTCTGCGTGGCCATCGCTCCAGGGTGGCCCCTGGCCACGCGCGAACCCTGTGATCGAGGGCCCGTGTGTGTGCAGGCATCACCTGCCGCGCTCGCCCGCGTGTTCTTCCTCTCCTCGCAGAACAAATCTTTCACGTGCACTTTGTTCACGCCCTTCGAAGAGCTCGAAAACTTCTGATGAGGAGCAATGTGCTGGATTTCTTCCACAAGTACTTTCCAGATTCCGTTCCTCTAATCGGAGAGTAAGTGTCCAGAGGTGCAAACTGTGCCCTTTGCTCCCTCAGTTTGAGTTATTCAAAATTCAGATAAAGGTATATATCTTATTTCAGGTTTGCGTCAGTGTGACCAGTTGTGCAGTAACCTAGACAGGAAGACAACACTGGCTAAAATCTAAGGGGATGTTGTGCTGTGAGCAGGAGGCCATAGCCAGTTTCTCTGGGCGAGATGACCGTCCGATGTCTCTAGGCCTTTCTGTGCCCCGTTCAGGTTCCCGGTGGATATGCAAATCTGTGGCACAGCAAGTGCAGTCAGTGCAACAAGTCACAGATCCACCACTTGCTAGCTTAGCAGCTTCTCCTACATTTCCGCCTCTCCAGAAAATTGGCGGTAATAATCGTACCTGCCCCAAAGGTTATTGTGAAGACTAAAGGGCACCATGCCTATGAATCATTCAGCACAGGGCCTGGCACGTGGAATTTCCCCAGATCGATAGCCGATTGTATTAGCTGTCTGCTTCGTGACCCGCGGCTCCTTCAGCCCATGTCAGAATCGCCCTCCGTGTGGGCCTCGTCGTCCGTTGTCACCCAATGCCCCTGCACCCACTGTCTCTCCCTCTCGGATTCCAGCTCACTTTCTACCTCCAATGATATCTTCGCAGAGGCAGCACGATGCTGCGGAAAGACTGAGGTATTAATACTGCTCTGCCCCTTCCTTCCTTCCTTGAATTTCAGAATCTTCATCCTTAAAATAAGCATTGAGAAACCTACCTTTTTGAGCTAAAAATGTAAAAGGGAGAGGCCAGAGCCAGCCAATAGCGAGTGTTTGAACAATGGTCAGTTTTCATTCTTTCCTGCAGACGAATTCAGTCTGCATTGATCTCCCCTTTTCTGAACACCAAAGTTTGGCGCTCATGTTCCACAGCTGTTCCTTGCCTCTCCAACAATATTTAAGATCCTTGAGGCTATGTACTATTTTTCTCCACAAAACCTCTGTAGATGTTTGACAAATTCTAGCTTGATTACAATTGTCCACTTCCAAATACGTATAAATTCATATTACTTTTAATTTTAGTTTGTTGTCATTTAGCCAAATATACAGCGGCGTCTCAATTTTTCCATGAAGTACTAAAACACACCAACATAGTTGGAAATTGTATAACTCATGTGCATGATGATGAAATTTTCATGTCATATAATGCAGACATATTTCAAGTTAGTGAAATGCAGCCAAACATGGTTCTCTTTTCTTTTTTCTTTTTTTCTTTTTTGGATGTGATTAACGTTGTCATAAACCAAAAAGGTAATTAGGACAATCTAATTTGGGGACTAGAAGAAACTCCAGTTTCTCCCGTTCCTGTTTTCTTCCTGACATCCTCGTGTTTTTGTTCTATAAAGTCCTACAGTAATAAAGTCAGTAAATGTGAAAGAATAGTGTAGTATTTAATACCCAATGTAGCATCTTTACATTCTGATTATTTTCCTCTAAAGGCAAGCCCTGGCACAAGATTCCTTCCTATTGCCTCCCCTGGCCATGATATCTGTAAAGTGCTCTTCTTTTCACTTTAAATCACACTGTGTGCTGATGGGAGATGCAGTTCATGTTATAGTGCCCTTTTTTGGGCAAGGAATGAATGCGGTAAGTTCTTTTTCTCTAGGTAAGTCTCTGAATTTTCTGGGTCGGTCGCAACAAAAAAATCTTAAATGTAAAACATGTTGATAACTATCCTCACATAATCTCTGAGAAAACAATCAATTCAACAATCATATCAGCAATTTAATGAGATTGATCGCTAACTACAGTCAAGTCTTGGATTACTTGATCCAGTATTTTAATGTAGAGAGAAGCAGACAGTGGAAGATAGTTTCTGTGCAGTTAAAAAATGCATTGACAGCTTGAAATGTGGTAATGACTATCAGCAATTCAAGACTTAAGTTTTAAAATATTTTTTCTAGAAATTATTCGTAAGTACATAAATGTTAGGCTCAAAAAAAGAAAAAGATCTCAAATTGTGTTTTATTTTCCTTCACAAGGAAAACACAATTGACACTGTTAAATAAAATTATGAAACAGATTAGATGTTGACTACTGCTGCCTTCATGAAAATTTTACTGTTCTGGCTAGAAATATATTTCATAAAAGAAATAGAGTTCAAACATTGTGTGTGTGTATTTCATAACCAGTGGCTTTATAATCATAGTTTTCTTTGTTTTTGATTGTTAGGCTATGTCCCAAGAATATATAGATTACAAATCTAATCAATTATATTTCCCACAAAGCAGGGGTAAACAGATTGTTTCATGAAAACATAAGAATGCACCAATTGTAGCTTAGTAGATTAGTGCCTAGGTTCTAGCATCAGAAAGGCCAGGGTTTAAATCTTGACTCCAGGATTTGTTATAATATGTTCTTATACAACTAACTTATCTTTACTTCTTTATCTGTAAAATTGGGATTTTACATGAATTAATTATTTTAAGGTGTTATTATCTCAGCCCTTGATGGGTATCTCTCATCTCTAAATTCCTATTGAATTAATAGCCTATATAATTGACAAGTATTTGCTTCAGATGTAATCTTTATAACTGATGTAAAAATTATTTTACTTTTTAACTTTTACATGTTTTTATACTATCTCTAAAACTATGGCATGAATTTCTAGAAAGCAGGATACATAGCTTTTGATTTTCTTCTTTTCCAGTGCATTTAGCATAGTACCTTACTAATTTTGTGGTATTCTCGATATTGGAAATTTGCTTTAATCTTATGAGAGTTCTAGCCTGTCATTAAATTTATTTAAATATGAATCTTAAAGATGTAAATAGTTTGAATATAATTCTAATACTCATGCTAGAGTACTATAATTTTTCTTGCTCCTTGAAAAAGCAATAAAATCCATCAAAATTACAAGAGTAATTTAAAATTTTTATCACATTGCAAATCATTAAAATTAATATTATGTGGGTGTATATATATATGAATTAGGCAAATTAATGTGTGTGTGTGTATGAATTAGGCAAAGAGAAAGTCATCAAGCATGCAGTTGGTAGTCTTTTATGATCATAATTCAATGTCACCCAATTTATTCAGACTGAAGGTATACATCCTATGAATTATACCCACCAATAGAAGGGCTTTTCAAAATTACTAAGAAGCTTCTATTATTTCTGGTTCATTTCTTTCCATTTTTTCTTACTTCAGGGCTTTGAAGACTTCTTGCTATTTGATGAGTTAATGGATAAAGTCAGTAATGACCTCAGTAAGTAAAATTTCTCAAATGGACATGGACTAGCCCTGCTGATTAATTATTGACCATATTTCAGGATTATCAACGTTTCTCTTTAAGATCCTCTACCTCTGTTTTCTCCTATATCAGACAAAGAGCCCCCAGAGAGGGAAACATAGTTTCTTTCAAGGTTTGTATGTGGAAGTCTATGCAGTGAGCCACACAATGATGAAAGTTCTGAGGCCAGAGATATGTGCTTTTGTCTCCCTTCAACCTGAGTATCACCCTGCCCGCATCCCTCCGCCACGCCCACAGAAACGCTGGTAGATGTGCCAGGGCTTCCTTGATTTCTGCCTAATCAAAGATTGCATCTGATACATCCATTTGCCTTTGATTCAAATCGATTCGGCCAATATGTTAATTTTACAAATATTGAAGTTTAAAATTTTTATATGTAATTTTGAAATTATATTAAATTAAATGTATACAGTTTTCATCTGTAAAAGAAATTGCAAACACTAGCCTAAGAACCAGATAGCTTTTACTGCTCCTCAGCATCACATGTTCTCAAAGGCCACCTCTGAATTAAACCCGCGTTAGAGAACTGGCTCTAAACCTCCATCCAGATCTTAAAGTCTCAAGGTTTTTGTTTTTTTCACCTATAAAGTAGGGAGAATAACACAAATTCAGAGAGTTGTTGTGAAGAATAAATAAAATAATTTGGCTGAAGCTTTGTTTTTCAAAGCCTGGCCCAAAGTTGGTTCATAGTAGGTATTTGTGACGGTATCTTAGGAAGCCATTGGACACTGTGGTGTTCTGTAAATCAGAAGATATTATAGGTTCCGAGGCAAATTGCTTCTGGCTTTCTTCCTTTCTTTCCCAGCCATATCACTCAGATGCTCGAGGTCCAGAGGCATTTGTTTCCTCTCTTCTTAGCCCTCGTGTGATTGGTTTCATGTGATAATGATGATGTAGGTGGATGGACGGTTCACCTATCAGAACATACTGTCAATATTGGTTTTGGTTACTAGGGAGCAAAGATAAAACAGTAATAATGTGACAGTAATAATTATAACTAATATCACTGAATAAATATTTCATAAGTGTTGGGTATCTTGCTGATTTTTTAAAGTTCATTATCTCATTTGGTCCTCACAGAAAACACGAGGCATAGGTACTGTTCTTGTCTCTATTTTACAACTGAGGAAATTTAAGCTTAGCGAAGGGTAAGGAACAGGCCCAAAGTCACGTAACTAGGAAGTGGTGAAGCTGGGACTTGTACCTAGGTTCTCTGACTTTAGAAATGGCTTCCTTAATAATGAGAGTTGTTTGGCCATGTGGAAGTTATATTAGTTAGTAATTAACTTATTGGATATTTATTCACTATCTACCATATGCCAGCTTAAAATCTCAAACATGAATATAACACGTGGCCTGACTCCGGGAGATCACGGAATAATGGAGGAGCCGTTGTTTAAGCTAATAAGGTATCTTAGGTGCAGCAAAATAGCCATGCGAGGGGTAGCATGTGAGCATATGAAGGAGGAGAGCAAATTCTAGGTGGGGCTACAGGACAGTCATTCGGTCATTTACATGAACTGTTTTCCATTTGTGAAATGAGGAAAATAATGATTAACTAATCAACCAGTACATAGTACACTGATTTTACCATGTTTTACTTAATCACAGTTGGAAACACCTATGTCTTATTGCTCAGTATTCACAGATTATTGGTCATCCAGACTGGTTATCCACAGTTTTGAAAGGTTAGAGAGATCATTGGTAGAGACTACATTATTTAACTTTACCTGTGTAGAGTTAAAACTGTGTTGTGTATTTGACAGTTAATAACGGAGTAGATCTTAAAAGTTCTCATCAGAAGAAAAAGTAATTTTATACACAAATACACGGCACATTTTTACAGACTGTTTTTGGAAAAGATGTATTATTTAACTTGGTTTTTAGGTATATGTCTTCTTGAATTCTCAAGAGTTAGAATTCCAGATGACCGTGTGATTTCAGAGCTATCCATGTACAATTATTTAGAGGTGAGTAAGAAGGTTTGGCTCTATTTCAACTGATCATTTACTGGTATTCTAACAAACATTCTTCTAAAAAATCTTTCTTTGTTCTAGCCTCATTCCGTGCATGCTGCAAAGAATAGGTACTAAAAGGGCACACGCATACACACGTGCACACGCATACACAGTGTCTTTATACCCAGGTGGGTGGTAACTATGTAGACAGTGACAATGACCCATACACATCATCTCCATCAACATTTCCATGACATGTAGTAGGTAATAAAGATGACAAAATGCCTGGTTTCAATCTCTGATAATTCACAGGCTCAAGTCTTATATGTTTAGTAAAGTTAATAATACACCATTTTAATGAAAATATAACTTTGATATGTGTTAACATATTTGAAAAATCTAAGAAATGTTAAATGGCCTTTCCGCTTTTAACATTATAAGCTGAAAACTTAGAGTAGCATTGAATATCCTTTGAGGCATTATGCAATGGAAAAAAATATGTAATACTGAAGTTATTCATGGTTAGATTAATCATCTGAAGGAAAACACAATTCAGTTTTGAGCCAGTCATATGAAAAGTTCACAATAAATGGTTATGGTTTTAGTTTTAAAATAATCAAATGAAAAAATTTATAAGATAAATTTAAAGAAGAGAGCGTAGCTGTTTTTTCATCTTTTCTGAAGACAGAAAGTAATAAAGCGGACTTCAACCTGAACAATGGTTTTATATGTGGTGCAGGAAGTTCTGTAAGATACCAAAAAGCTCACTGATGTGAGCGAGGGCTTTTGAAGAAAAAAATATTCAAATAAAAAAACGATGCTAATATTTCTAAACTTTTAACTTTATTTTAGCAACGTGACTTTTTACTATTATTTAGCAATTTACTTTTGCTTCATGCAATACTCTTCGTTTAATTTGTAAAACTAGAAACAAGAATGAATCACTTATGAAATAGAATCTAAATCCAGTGTAATGCTACACCACATTGACTGGGGTCAATTGACTCAGAGATGCCGGTAAATAAACATTTAGATCCCTCATCCCCCCCTTCGGAATTTGACAACTTAATTCATTCGATAAATAGTTTCTGGGCCTGGTGAGGAACCAGAAGTACTTCCCACCCTCCACATAGTTTGGAGACTAGGAGGGGAGATGGGCGATTGCAGGGGGCGGGGGGGGGGGGTGAGTTGCTCTGGGTAGAGAGCGGGAGAGGCCAAGAAGCCTGTAAGCCGAGGAAACCTCTCACATGTCCAGAGTCGGAATGGCAAGTATTTCAGTGGTGCTGGAAGGCAGCCCATACATACGAGGGTGGCTAGAGGTATAGCTGGAATGGTACGCAGGGCCTTAAACACCATTTGTTTCTTTTTTCTTTTTTTTTTTTTAAGTAATTGACATATAACATTATATTAGTTTTAAGTGTATAACATAATAATTCGATATTTGTGTAAATTTCCAAAATGATCCTCACAGTATGTTGAGTTAACATCTATCATGATACATAGTTATAAAATTACTTTTTCTTCTGATGAGAACTTTTAAGATCTACTCCGTTATTAACTGTCAAATACACAACACAGTTTTATTAACTATGCTTGCCATGCTGTACATTACACCTCAGGGCTCACTGATTTCATAACTGGAAGTTTGTACCTTTTGACTCCCTTCCTATACTTTGCCCACCCCACCACCTGCCTCTGGCAATCACTAATATGTCCTCTGTATCTGTAAGTTTAGGGTTTGTTTATTTGTTTGTTTGGTTTTTTATGTTCCACATAAAAGTGAGATCATTCAGTATTCACCTTTCTCTGTCTTATTTCACTTAGAATAAAGCCCCCGAGTTCCATCCATGTCTTGCAGATGGCAGGCTTTCTCTCTTTTTATGGCTGAATAATATTCGTGTGTGTGTGTGTGTGTGTGTGTTTATACATTTTCTGTATTCATTTATCCATTGATGGACACTTAGGCGATTTTTTTTTTGGATTTGACATCGAAAGTGAAAGCAAACAAAGCAGGACTACATCAAACTAGAAAACTTCTGCACAGCAAAGTATAAACTATCAACAATATGAAAAGGCAACCTACCAAATGGGAGAAAATATTTTTAAATCATATAACTGATAAGGGCTTGATAGCCAAAATATATAAAGAACTCATACAACCCAATAGCAAAAACAAACAAACAAGCAATCCAATTAAAAATTAAGCAGAGAATCTGAAACACATTTTTCCAAAGGAAACACGAAAGCCCGACAGGCACATGAAAAAGTGCTCAACATCACTCATTATTAGGGAAACGCAAATCAAAACCACAGTGAGTTACCACTGCACACCCGTTAAAATGGCTAATACAAACATATTCAATATTAGCTTGTGGGAAACAGGGAGATGAAGATGGCTAATGAACTCAGATGAAGATTTTAGAATAATTGCTTTGTGGAGAATAAATTCGGAGGAATCAAAATTTCTTGACTCAAAGATGAATAAAATAGGGTCTCTGCCCTCAAGGAGCCAAAGGCTAACAGGGGAAATAGAAAATGACAGGTAATTAGAATGCAGGGCAGTAAGAGCAGCGACAGAGGCCAGGATACTATGGTAGTAGACCTAACCAAGACTAGACTGGGCCATGTGTTGTTGACATACGTGGGTGGTAAAGATGCTGTGTTTAAACTCTTCGAGTGTGTGTGTCTTCTGAGTCACAGAGGCCACCAGGCCCATCACGCTTCTCATGGACATGTTGTGCAAGGTCTGAGCAGTTAGTTATTGGGTTGTTTCTGGCTTTGACACAGTGATCCTCTAACACAGAGTTCAGAGTTCTTTTTCTAAATGGCGGGTTGTTTATTTTTTTAATGGCTGTACAAAGGTCGACTGTTAAGAATCTCTTATACAGAACATGTGGATTCAAGTGTTTCTGAAAAGAAAGGAGGGAGTAAACAGGGAGGGAACTCCAAATTGTTGACTTTACGAGCTGTTATAAGACTACCTAGTGGTTATGACATAAAACTACTGTTTCAGGTTACAGAACACAGAGAAAAATGTGTACTTTTTGATTATTTAAGAATGAGGTCTATTTCAAGATGTTAATCTTTACACAAATAACATGAGAGTTCTTACTGTCTTAACAGGTGGTAAAAAAAAAAAAAAGGATTATTTTTCTTTGGAACACTGATAGCCATCGGTAGTACCTACCTACTTAAACGCTCCATGCCAGCAAGACCCCTGGACTACTTGAGAAGACCATGGGGCTGGGTCACTAACTTCCAGAACACAGGACGTGCTTCCCTGCAAACCCCTTGGAGTCACTAGAACAAACCCCTAAAGTCATTACCTGGGGATGTAAAGGTCCTTAAAATAGAGAATATACTTTATTTTTCTCCAACCAAAACTAAGGATCACAATAATGTTTCACATCATATTTATTTCGCTAATGGAAGACATTTTCAGCTTATAATTAAATCGAACATAGAATTATTCTTTATGTTCACTGTAATTATTAAAAAAAAAAAAAAGCTCTCTACTTTAAGTCACAACATGCAGCTTCCCCACAACGCGACCTTTAAGTCAGGTCCTTTAAAGTGATGCCTCTTTCACTTAAAAAGTTAGGCCCTAGAGACTTCAAGAAAGACAGACAACTCTTCCTTTAAAAAAAAACAAAACATAATAGAAGTCACGATAGGATTGACTCAACCCTGGGATTAAATTTTACAATTTGCGTAACATGTTAACTTCACTTTTCATCACCTGGGTGGAATTTATCCAGGCCTAGGGTTCAAACTCACTTGATAAAACTAGAAGTATAAATGAAGAATGTAGGGGCTTTCTAGAGTTCGAAGTGAATCAATTTTATTTCCTAGTCTTAAGATGCCAGTATTACCTTCCAAAGATTAAGAAAAGGTTATTAATGCCACACTAAGTGAAGGGCAGGAACGTTTGTATTTCTAAATTAAATATCTACATATATGAGAGTAGAAAGGAAACAAAGGGCGAAAGTTATTGTAAAAATATGAAGCCAAATTTTATTCTATTTCCAACAGTTCGAAGCAATTTACTAACTTACACTTGAACTACATGCTGTGGCAGAACCGGAAATGAACTTGGTTTTGAAACGTTTACTTAGTGAAAATGTTTTCTTTAAATTCTCCTTCTTCAATAGGCTGACTGAATCATTTAGAAGTCTTTCAAACAGGATTAATTTTGAAAATGCATCCCTAGTAGGACAGTCATCTAAGAAATAAAAATTAGATGACATGATGAAATGATTTATTGTCAGAGGAATCCTTGAATTCTAGTCTAAACGATGACTCCTGGAAAATGGCCTCTACACTTATGCTGACTAGTAATTATCCAGTGTACTGATCGAAGAGTAATAAAGACTAAATAATACATTTTATGAGTACAGTTCTACATTTACTTTTATCTCCCTTCTAATGTAGGTCTGTTTGTTTTGTTGAAACTCCTTCGCTAAATCCCGAATTTTTGGCAAAATTGTGGGAAATTATTAAAAGGAGAGGATAATTCTGCCATGTTCATGTTTGAAATGTTATAGATGGAGATATCCATCTGCCATCCACACGACCTTTGGCATGTGTATCCTCTACCAATGTACGATTGCCTATACACCATGATTACTTGAAAGTCACCATCCTGTTTTCTTTGCCATGTTTCTTTTTGATAGTATCTTCTAGAGTTTACTGAGCAGGAAATTTATTTGAAATTCCTCTTTATCATACTAACAATAGCAATAGTTAGGGGGTTGATTTTCTTTTTCATCCTAGAATTGTCTGTGATCAATTTGATTGGTCAAACGTTAGATGAGATGAATAGAAGCCAACATTAAAGAAAATTTAAGATTTTCTAGCTATTTCACACCTGTGTATAAGACAAAGTTATTTTTACAGCTCCTTATATTTGAGAAAAATGTATTATGTGCCTTGGAAAATATAGTCATTTAAAAAATATATTTGAAACGAAATTTCTGACATGTTAGAAGTTGACAGTGCCAGATACCCATCATATGCCATGAGTGGTTTTTCACTATGTGAAGCACCCAATGAATCAAAATAAATCGTCTTGCCAGATTGCTTCCAGAGGCTTGAGAACATATTGGGCAATTGAGATTTCCCGCTGGGTCACAAAAGTTCTGTTGATATTACACAGAATGGGGATTCCAAAATAGTCCTTATAATATTCCAAAATTTCCTTATTTCAAAATGGTGTTTAATTTAAGTCCTCTTCTTTCATTACCATAGTTTATTCTTATAAAGGTCGTACTTGGATCCCATCAGCCTTAGACCCATTGGTTTTGTTACTGTCATCAACCGATAGTGATTCATCATTGGTAATGATAAAAATGATGGAGGAAGAGTTAAAAGTCACTTTTTTCTTGGGCCTGTCCCCGTCCTTCTGCGACATCACGATGGGTCTGATCTGCGTTTCACTCCCACCTGCCGGTAGGTCCGGAGCAGGCCTCGGGCACCTCAGCGGTCTGAAACATAGGAGCTGTAGAACGAATCTTCGAAACTGAGCAGAGAGAAAATAAAGTCAATCGTAAGAAAAGTTTGGCCCTTAATCTGGATTAATATTCAAGAAAATTAGTTACATTTAACCGGGGTTGCTCTCTTCTATTTGTTAGCCAGCCGATGGGGGTGTAGGATTAGGTGGTTATACTCAGATCTACGCAAGTAACCCTAGAGGTTTGTCTCTTATTTATTAGAGACCATGTAAGACATTAACTAGACTACATGAGACTATCTCAATACCTTATGATCTCCATAGATTCAAGTTTCGTGAACCTTCTATGAAAGCAGCTAGATCTATTTCTTTAAGGGTTTCCGAACGAGAATTCGTTCCACAAACCTGCAGTGAGCACTGCTCACCAGGAGACTCGCTGTGCGGTGATCTGGAGAGACTGTGGGCAGCCAGGACAGACGAGGCCCTTCCCGGCAGAGGAAGCAGACTGATGTACTCACTAACGTTCTTCCAATTAGGCAAAAAATATTTATTTTCTATCAAGATTATCAATCAGTTGGATCAAAAACAATACGGCAGAGATCACGAGTGTTCACCGACACCCTGGGTCTTCTCCTTGTCCTGGGCACACCACTATTTCTGAGCCCCCTTTCAGGGGCTGCCCCTTGTTCGTCCCTGTCTATGACTTTTGGGGGTCAAGATCTGAAGATGGTCACGTCACAACATGGAAAGAACCCACATTCCTAAATGACCTCAACGGAACAGATCCCATCTTTTCCACCAAGCACATCGGGCCCTGGACTCTGACCTGAATGAGCAATAACTTTTTTCTTGCTAATCCGCTGAAATGTTGGAGTTTTTTCGTTACACTAGTCAGTTTATCATAGCCAATAAAACATATAAATAAAAAGTTACTTAATTTCATATTTACACTCTTTATGTAGAACAAAATAAAAGTATAATGCATGGGCTTTTCTAAATCAGGAAATAAGAAAAAAAATAAGAAAAGCCTATATTAATCTCTATGTACTTTGAATACCATTTATATACAAGTTGCTATTTAATTTCACATTAATAAATATTTATTAATATTCACATTAATAAACATTTATTTGTTTGAGACGTCATTGATTCACCAAACTACTGTCTGGTATGTCAGGGTTAAGTGCTAAAGATGCATCATTATAAGTGTTAAGGAGAGTATATATACCAAACAAGTGTTTTCTCTTATAAATGGTAAGCTCCTTAAGGATAAACACCACTGTTTCATTTCTTTCTTTCTTTGTTTGGTTTTGTTTATTCGTTTGTTGTATCTTTAAGACTTCTTCTCCAGAGTGTGCTCTTGAAAAGCAGAAGGATCAGGGACACGTGGGTGCTTGTGAGAAATGCAGAGTCTTGGGCACCCAAACATACTGAATAGGAAGGTGTCCAGGTGCCAAGTATGAACATTAATGTCTTAAAAGCACTGATTTATAGCTCATTGGTCCAGAGAAAGGGCACAAGAAATAATTTTTAGTTAATGTATTTTAAATGTACTTATTTGATTGTTGAAGTGGTAGTCCTTAAACTGAGGAGGTCTTATACTCCTTCAGTAAATTAAAGTTATAATCTCTCACTAGAAAAATGGACATGTGCAAATTTTCAAAAACTTTTATAAACAATTCCAGGGGTTTCAGTGGCTTTCTTGTGGCCGATTCAAGTAATTCTTAGGTTCTAAAAACTCCAAGTTAAAAATCTCTGGCTTTCAGGAAGAGAAATGAGGTTGAACCCATTTGAAAGTAAGCTTGTGGAGAGAGTAAACAAACAGCATTTGGGAAAAGGAAAGACGTAAGAAGAAAGAGGATTTAGAGGTGAACATTTTAAGGTTAATATGGAAGTGCCCTCTTCTTCCAAACCCTTGAGCATTAGAAGGCAGAGTAGTTATTTTTTCTGTTATTAATATTATCTGTTACTTTAAAATTCCAATATTGTAATTAATCATCATTCATAACTTATATTCTCTGATCCTTAAACTTTGTAACTTAGAGGCTCAGCTTCATGTGGGTCACGATGAGGCTTTTCCAGTCATGCTTGACAATCATTAAGTCGAAACCTTGCTTTACAGAAACAGATAAACTTCCTAACAGATCTTGAGGAAGTTTCTTGAGCCAAATTAGTCTTAGCTACACCTTGTCCATGGCATGTGAACGACAGTCCCACTAATTGCTAGTGGTACCTATGACCCCAGGTGGGGAGTTATGGAGCATGGACTTTTGGGATTCAGGCAAACAAAGTTCAAATCCAGACATCAACAGTTCCTGGATCCGGCAAGTTATTTAACTTCCCTAAACATATTTTGTAATCCATAAATAATGTAAGGAATAATATTAGTGCCTATTTCTTGGAGTTTTGTAAAGATAGTAGGTGTAACTTGCATAGTACGATGAGAATTTTAAATGTACATTCTTGCTTTATTTGCCGTGGTCTGGAACAGAACCTGCAATATCTCCAAGATATACCTGTATTATTAACTTTGTGGCTTTTATTATTACTAGACATAAAATGTTTTATGATGAATTAAACAATAGTTTTAACAGAATTTTCGTTAACAAGCATGAACCTTTAATGGTAGATCTGAGAATTGTTATCCTTTTCTTTGGGAATATCCTATATTTTTTCCCAAAGCCTTTACTTTCCTGTAAAATTCTTGATTTTGCTTTTTATTATTGGAGCTTCTCTGGATTATTTCTACAAAAGTATTGTGTTTTCAAACAATGCACCCCCAGAGTGAAAATAATTGGTTAATTATAAAGCTCACCTTTCTGATCATGAAGATATAAATAACTGGATTGTATACAGCGCTTGATTTAGCAAAGAGATATGAAACAATAGACGCTGTTGGAGTGACCAGGTGCCCAGAACCATTTACCACCAAGAAGCAGATCACAATATAAGGCATCCAAGAAATCAGGAAGGTGAATATCATTAAAAAACACATTTTGGCCATTTTCTTTTCATATCTTAAAATCTTGATCACTTGAATTGTCTGAAGATCTTCAACACAACGAAGCTGCAGAAAGAAGGAAAGGGTTGAAAATGAAACAATTATGTCGTTTGTTGTTTTTATAACAGATATTCAGACATCGTTCTTGGCCCCACCTTCACGGAAAGAGAACTGAACTTGGGGTTCTTCTCACTCCTAGGGAGGCTGACTTCTGATCCAGGACCCGTATCTTGACCCAACCCTAATCTCTCTAGACTACCTACTTACTTATCAGGACCTTTAATGGTTTGTAATGTTTTCTAATTTACTTAATGAAGAATAAAGTGGATTATTTTGCCTGTATCTTCAAGTTGCTAAAAGATAGCCAAAAAGAGTTATAATGAACTGGAAATAATTTCTCTATGATCCCGGAAACTCTTTTATCTGGAGCATAATTCTCAATTCTCAAACCAGGAAGCAAGCATGTGATGTCAGGAGTTCTGCCTTGTTCAGCCTACAGCTGGTCTGGATGAGAACTTAATTCCCAAATGAATTCTTACGAGAAAGTACTGTGACTTCCAGTTCACAGCTAATGACACTAAAGTGAAGTTTGATGGGGAATTTGCTTGTGATTGGTTTCATCAGGGACTTGCTCGCAGAGGAGAGCACTTGGTGAAGAAGCCTCAGTATCACGATTCCTTTAAATCGGTATTTTTATTCTTACTTTGTCCTCATTAAAAGTATTAACGAGGAACAGCCTACAGTTTGAAAGTTTTTTGAGTTTCTCAAATAAAAGGTTCTTTAGAAGTTCGTCCTATTATTATTATAAATGTGTTATTAAGGTGAGAGGGAAAATATTCCTTTACATCAAAAGTCTGTTTCTAAATATAATGGTTACTTTTGACCATAAAAAGCTCATTCTGCTACAAAAGTACCAATGCTTTATATGTTGATTTTAAAAAGATATCTGCCATACTATTGCTTCTTAGTATGTAATTGTAAACTGGGAAATTTATTGCATTTTAAGAAACTCTAAGTATTCCTTTTATTTGTAGCATTATTATAAAAATTAAGGACATTTTTCAAATAAAGCAGAACATGTGATTATTGTATTTAAAAGTATATTCAAATTGATATATCTAAATTATTTATAGTATCTAAAATTATATTTAAGAAACTATTTTTATTAAAATCATGTATTCATATTGATGAAAAATAAAATAAAACACAGATAATTAAAATATTTGTTATCTTTTAGAGTAGAGGGAACGTGTGTGCATAAATCGATGTTAAATTTCTGGTAGTGAAGTTATCTGTGTGTGCAATTCTATTTTTAAAGAAAATTTTTTGAATGGGATAAAATGCTGTTCTACTTTCCGAACGTAACTTCTTTGGAGGGTAGGAGTTTTTCCCTGGAGTTTTTCCGAAAGTCGTGGGTTCTAGATGTGGAATCAGAAGCTCTGGGGTCCCGTCCCACGTTCTCCACTTCGCTCCCTGTGTGGTCTGGCGCTCGCTTACCTTACCTGACAGTAAAGATTACGGGAGGTTAAAATGAACACCCACTAGAGTGGACAACAGTTGAGTCTCAGCTCCACATGCATGACTTTGTGGGATTGTTTTTAAGGTTGAATATTGATTTATATTTGAATTATATTAGAAATTTAAAAAACGCATATTTACTATTTTCAATTACAGTTAATTTAACATTCAGTATTGTATTAGTTTCAGGTATACAACATAGTGGTTATACATTCATATGCCTTACAAAGTGATCCCCGATAAGCCTCGTACCCACATGACATCAGACGTTATTATGATATTATTGACTATATTCCCTATTGCTGTACTTTACATCTCCATGGCTATTTTGTGATTACCAATTTGCATTTCTTAATTCCTTCCCAATCCCCTCCTTCTGGCAACCATCAAAACGTTCTCTATGAGTCTGTTTCAGTTTTGTTTGTTTTGTTTTTTAAATTCCACATATAAGTGGAATTATATGGTATTTATCTTTCTCTGTCTTATTTCACTTAGCATAATACCCTCTAACCAGTAACATAACCACACCCCAATGAACTGTTTCCCAAGTCCCCACCAGCTAGGGCCAACATTTTTATCTGTCCCTTGTTGGGGGCAAGTCAGTCTTGATCCATTCTCATCATTTATCAAAGCAAAATGCTCTTTTGTCATCTTGGAATTACATGCATTCTCGAGAAGGCAACTTAAGAAAATATTGGTCCGTGCTTCCCTAATTCCTCTCGGATGTGAAAAGATCCTGACTAATATTTCGGATTATTTGGGTTTGTGAATGTGAAGTTTCCATGACTATGTTTCATTGATCTCATTGCCCTGTTTGTTTCATCACTGTCTATTCGGTCACACTGCTCATTCGATGTTTTCCAAATAAAGAGCTCCACTTCATGTCTCGCCCCTCTATATTCAATCATTTGAGGATATTTTTCAAGACTGATATGGTCGGAGCAAGAGCACAAACACAGCAAACTTTGTCCTAAAGTATGGACCACGTCAAGCAAATTCTCCGGGGTTCCCTCTAAGGTTCTCTGTCTAGAAATGGCAGATGCTCATTGCTTATCGATTCAGACATCCATAGCTTCTCAGATGTCACTGTGTCCTCATTCTCATGAGTAGCTATATTTCCACTGCTGCTGGGAGTCGCCCCTCTGAGTGAGGAAATGGGAGCAATTTCGTGCACAAGGTCTGCGTTGCGGGCATAGCACAGTTTAAAAGCAAACCCCTCCATGGTGCGGCCACCGCCTCTTCCTGTGCCCTCTGTCTGTTTCTCACTCCGACAATAGTTGCTGATCACCTATGACATCCAGGGACTGTTCCGAGCTCTAGGTGAAAAAATAAATAAGACCGGGTCTCTGCTCTGGAGGAAGTAATTTACTATTTGGTGAAGGTGACAAAGAACACAAAAAGACTGCTTCCATAGGTGATACATGCCATGAGGGGGGTGACCCGGCAGGGCAAGTGGAGGACACAGGACGGGTAATCACTTCAGGGGTGGGTAAGGGCAGGAAGCTTCTGACCTTAGCCTCTGAGGTGAGCAGGCATTAGCCAGGTAACGAGAAGAGACGGAAGAATGTTCCAGGGAAAGGCAGCGTGCTAATGCAAATAGGTAGAAGAACACACGTCGAGTTCTAGAAACAAGAAATATTGCAGTTTTCTGGATCCCAAGGTGGCAAGAGGGAGGGAGTGTCTAGAAACGATGCTGGGCGAGCAGACAAGTAATCACACAGGGCCTGCCAGTCACACTCAGGGACTTTGTTTTTAATCATGAAGACACTGAAATCCCCGAAGGATTTTAACAGTGACATGAGGACATTTGTATTTGAGAACTATTACCCTGGTGGCAGTGTGGAGGAAATGGGCTAGAAGAAAGCAAAAATAAAGAAGGAAAAACTAAACTCCTTTTGAATTGAGTCAGTATCAGTGTGAGAGGGAGGAGAATATTTGAGGTAATATTTGAGAATATTTGAGAATATTTGAATAGGTAAAAATTGATTGTTGGTTGGGTGTTAGAATGAAGAATAGTCATTACTCCCTATTTCTGGGTTAGGTAGCTAGGAATGGTGACCATTCACTGAGTGAGACAGATAGAGTCCTGGGCCCTGATCCCAACATGAGAGCCTCACTCTCATAACCTCGTATAATCCTAACTCCCAAAGTCTCCACCTCTTATACCATCACGCTAGGGGATTAAAGCTTCCACAGATGAATTTTGGTGGGACACAAATATCCAGTCTATAACAGTAAGTACTTGGTTCACTTTAGATGCTCAGTAAATATCAGTCAAATGAATGCTTATTGAGCGTCGTAGATCCAAAAGCGTTACTGCTGGCCCTTTGAGTTAGCAGTGATGGCAAGAGAAATAAAGTGGTAACTAGAGAGTTGAGGGTATATTTTGCTTTTGTATTAAAAAGAGCCAGCAGTAAGGGAGAGACAGAAACATAAATGAAAGAGAAAATTATTACTTGGGAGAAGTCCCTACGGTAGAGAAGAGAGTCAGGAGGAAAACAGAATCTAGGATTAGCTCGCTTCTAAGACCTTTCCTATCAACCTGTACCCGAAGAGAGGGGTTTCGGAATGAGTGTGAACAAAGAGGTTTGAATACAGGGAAGCGGGAGTTCAGGCATTTCCTGATAATGCTTTATTTTGCCCAATAGATGAGAAGCATGATTGTTTGATAAGAATGGAAGAGGGTAGTAGGGCAAGAGTTTAAAATGAGAACTGAAAACTTATAGTAGCAATTGTATAGAAAGAGTGGACCATCTTATGATCCAAAGATCGCTAGACACTGCTGAGAGGAAATCTGAGGATGGACACTGTCAGTCGGTGGGTTTTTCTTTCATTCCTCTTTGTGGTTTGATTATAGGCATGGGGAAAACGGGTATGTGCATTGATCCAAGGATTTTTTTTTTTTTTTTTACAAAAGTGTCTGAATAAAGTTGGGACATGAAAATTGAGGACAGCGGGTCATGATTTAAATGATACATGTGACCTAGCTCGATTTAAAAAACAGAGGTGAAAGCTAGAGGGGTTTGGCACAATGAGCAAGAGACAGGAGAGTTCTGAGGAAAGAAAGAGTAGGAACAGGCGCAGAGCAAGAAGGACACGTGGCTGGCGGAGACGCAGGGCACGGGGCGCGCTTCCCTCCGTCACTCCAGAGGGCCTTCTCCGCGTCACCCAATGCGAGGCCCGCTCGCGGTCGCCTCTTGTCCTTCATGGCTCAGAAGTGATTTCCTGACGAAATGTCTGTACTGTTCTTTCATGAGTTTGTGTGACCTTTGAATTAATAAAATTATGGGGGGGGGGTGGAATTCCCTTAAATTCTAAGAAATTCTAAGAATGCTGGAGGATGTGAATTGTTTTTTGGTTTTTGGTTTTTTGGGCATTGCTGATTTCTTCTTTCCAGAACCCCTTTCCTTCCTCCCCCCGGTTTAGAAAATGGCGGTGCAGAGAGAATAAATGTTATTCCTTTTTCATCTTTTCAGAGAGTTACTAATAGCACAAAATCCTGTCAAATGGGAAGTCTCCTAGAGCTGCTCCAGCTGTGAACAGCTACTGATCATGTAGGAAGGAAGTTTGATTGTTTTGTGATACAAAATTTTCTACCCTGGAAATAGTCTGGGGGAGGGGCATTCGTAGTCTTCCGACTCACCCTGTGGACGGAATACAGAATGTGGCCATAGCAATGGGCTATGACGCCCACGGGCGCCACCAGGCAGCCAAGGAACAGGAAGAGCGCAAAGGAGGAGTCTTTGGCGTCCTCGGATCTCCAGGCCACGGCGCAGCCCAGTCCGTGCACGTCCGGGATGTACCTGTTCCAGCCCAGGAGAGGTGCTCCCGACCAGGCCAGCGAGTAGAGCCAGATGTAGGTAATGGCCCTCCAGGCCCAGGAAAAATCGATCGCTCTGGCCTGGACCAGACGGATATGACGTTCATAGGCCAGCACCGTTAGCGTGGTCATGGAGACGGCCCCTGTAGGGAGAAGAAGCGGCACGGTACAGCAGGCCGCCAGGGGAGATGGACCTCACAGGCGAGCACGTCCTCCGCTGGGGACGCCTGGCGGGGCGTCCGGAACCAGCGGCCTGCTCTGAACGCCGAAACGCCTGAGAGCAGCAGTGCCTCGCAGTCCCAGGAAATTCCATTGGAAACATCTTTACCCATAAAAGAAAGTGCGGACTAGGAAATGGCATGCAGATCGCAGCGCGGCGACAATCAAAGCTCTAAAACCGGCCCGCCTTGATGATACAGCTATGAGGTTAAATTTTCTGCACAGAGAAGCTCTGGAGCAAGTCAGGGAGAGACACCAACGCGAGTGTCTCTTGGTTTGTCCTTCTCTCGGCCGTGTCTGACGCGTCTACTAGCGGTAAAGTCGAAGTGGGCTCCGCAGACGCCAGGTGACCACAGTGACGGGGAGATAACGCAGGGAGCAGCCCGAACCGACCCGCGAGCGCGTGCCGGCCTCTGCACCGTCCACGCGCACCGGCGCCGGCACGGGGCGGTCTTCTGCGCTCCCACGGTCTTCATTTACACCTCGATTTTGCAATAAATACACTTTAACACTACCGTTTATTTATTTCTCTGCCTCGCCCCAGAGTGATTTATTTACTCAGCAAGCTCCTATAGAGCACCTCCACGAGCCACGCCGTGCTGACCACAGAGACTCAGAGTGCGAGCTGTCTGCGGGAAGGCACGTGCACCGACAGCTGTAATGCGGGACGAGGTGTAAAAGCCGCAATGTGATACAATGTATCCGGGGAGTCGCAGAAAGGGGCCCTTGCCAACAAGGCAAAAGGAGCACATTTCAGGAAGAAAGAAGAGTAATGCTCCAGAGCACTGAAATCATTAAAGGGTTTAGATGCCGGGGCTCAGAGGATACGGAGAGATAAGGTTAGAAAGAGCAAATGAGGCGATACTGAGAAGGACTTTACATTTCTTGCTAAGGTTTTTTGTTGCTTTCTTCATTGTTCTTTATAATTAAAACAAAAACAAAAACAAACAAAAACATTTCACCTGTATAAAATAGTAAACTATAAGTTTTTTGCATTGTTGTGCTTTTTAAGCATGAAATGATCAAGTTCACCTTTCTTCCTCCTCCACTTTCTTCAAAAAAGACTCCTTCTAGCAGTTGTGTAGAACTCGAAACACTGTCCAGTGCCTGGAGACCAGCTGACAGGCTATTGCAACTGTCCAGGCAAGATATTATGGGGTCCAAATTAAGGTACCTTTAAATGAGTTCCTATGGTTAAAGCGATACGCTGGTATGATTTTAATTTTCATTCATATATCCATTCATTCATTTACTCATCAAATATTTATTGCTTCTCTACATACGTCAATCATTGAGTTAGAAAATAGGTATAAAGAGGTGAGTGAGACAAGTGCCTCATGGAACTTAACAGTACAGTGGGTATGAGAAATAATAATTTAAAATAAGAGCATCATGGCAGAGTGAGGCAAACCCTTTTTATCTGTGTAAGACAATCCAGTCCCCTCCCATAATTGCAGCAGACCTGGGTAGCAGTGCGGAGAAGCAGCTATGGCTTCTAGCAGCACCTGTGGCCACAGCAAACCAGGTAGCAGCACAGAGGCTTGTGAACCCAGCTCCCAGCCACCCACCACATTCCCTGACCACAGAGGTGATGCCCCAAGACCCAGGAGCCTTGGACACAGCAGGGGTACCAACCACCCCTGGCACTTGGCTCTCCGGCATCGACACCGACCACAGTGACCAGACCCGGGAGGCATAAATACTGCAGAGAAGTGAAAACAAAAGTTTGTGCTATAGCATATCTACTGGAAAATCAAAGAAAATCTCCAATCGTCAACTCGCTAAGTTGTTAAAATCAAATGGTACCTAAAATAAGAAAAAGGTTCACCGCTTCAAATGCACAGGCAGAACAACCCATCGAACACTATGAACAACCAAGAGAACACGATAAAACAGAAAGAAAATGACAATTCTTCATAAACCAAACTAATTTTTGGAGAGTGGATTGCAAGATGGCAAAGTCCTTGCAATCTGTGAGGCCAGCCAAGAGTTGCCTCACCTCAACAAACCCTCTTCAGACTGGGCAGATACAAACTGTTGGGGGAACAATGCTGCAGACAGACAGAACGGTAAAAGTTCATAATAGAATGGTGGGTTAGGTGATTGTGCCAAAGATGATTTTATCCTAGCCGGCAATTGTATGCTCTTGTATAAAAGCAGCTTGCAAAAATACAACTGTGCCACTACTTCGTCATCAGTGGATAGTGGTCTTCCTGATCCCACCTTTGTCTTTCTCTTTCTTTCTGGCATCTCCCACTGTTCCCACTCAGGTATCAAGCAGGCTGTGCTGAACGAGGCACTAAATGATAGAGAATTCAAAATAGCGATCATGAAGAAGTTCCATGAAATATAAGAAAACTCAGAAAGGCAGTTCAATGAGCTCAGGCATCAAATCAATGAACAGAAGGAGTACTTTACCAAAAAAAAAAAAAAAAAATTGAAACTATAAAAAATAGTCAAACAGAAATTCTGGAGCTAAAGAAATCAATAAATGGGATAAAGAATTTACTAGAAAGCATTAGAAATAGAGCAGACCATATAGAAGAGATAATTAGTGAGCTTAACGATAAAAACTGAAAAATGATTCAGGTAGAAGAGAGAGAACTAAGCGTTTTTAAAAAGGAAAAAAGGTCTATGAGAATTGTCTGACTTCATTAGAAAGGGCTGGAAGAATAATAGGTATTCCGGAAGAGAACAGAGGAAGAAAGAAACAGAGAGTGTACTCAAAGAAATAACCAATGAGAACTTCCCAAAGCTGGGGAAGAAACAACATTCAAATACTAGAACCTAAGAAAACACCTAATTATCTCAGCACAAAACCACCTTCTTTAAAACACATTACATTAAAACTGTCAAAAGTTAATGATAAAGAATTCTCAAGGCATCTGGAGGGGAAAAAAGATAGTAACCTACAAAGGATATCATCAAGCTATCATCAGATTTCTCAGCAGAAACTCTACGGTCTAGGAAAGAATGGAAAGACATATTCAAAATATTGAAAAATAGAAACCACTGGCCAAGAATAATATATCCAGGTAAGCTGTCCTTTAAATATGAGGGAGAAATAAAAGCTTTCTTGGACAAACAAAAGTTGAGAAAATTTACTACCGAAAGACTTGCATTACCTGAAACAAACAAAAAATAAAAGTACACGAAACTTTGATTAATGTGACAGACAGAAGCAGAAAATTGCAACTCTGTTTCAGAATAGGACGGTAAATAATTATAATATAAATGTTAAAGGTGGAGAAGCATTGAAAATAACTGTAGCTACTTCAGTTTGGTAAAGAACACATAAATAAAAAGGAATAATTTGTGACAAAAAAACATAAAATGGGAGGAGGAAAAGGAGGAAACTTATGTAGGTAAATGAAGATAAGATGTTATCAGAAGAAAATGGACTATTTTATGTATGAGACATTTTATATAAATTTCATGGTAACCACAAAACAATAATCCAGAGCTGAGACAAAACACACACACACACAAAACCCATAGAAAAATGACAAATTAAATAACAGACGAAACACAAAGGAAAGAAGACGATAAAAATACCAGAGACACCAGGAAAAATAAAAAAGATAACATGGCTGCAGTAAATCCTCACATATCAATAATTACCCTAAATGTAAATAAACTGAATTGAGCAATCCAAAGTAACAGAATAGCTAGAAAGACCTAAATATATTCTGCCTTCAGGAGACCCATCTCAGCTACAAAGACAAACATGGGCTCAAATGAAGGGGTGGAAGATGATCCTCCAAGTAAATGGTATCCAGAGGAAAGAGAGGATAGCCATACTTATATCAGACAAAATAGACTTTAAGACAAAAAAGGTAACAAAAGACCATGATAAACATTTTATAATGATAAAGAGGCCGATCTATCAAGAATACATAACGTTTATTAATATACATGTGCCCAACTTAGGAGAACCAAAATATATAAAACAATTATTAATAGACCTCGTGAGACACAGAAACAGAAACAAAATTTAACATACCACTTACACCAATGGATAGATCATTAAGACAGAAAATCTAGAAGGAAACATTGGCCTTTAATGACACATTAGATCAGATGGACTTAACAGATATTTGCAGAACTTTTCACTTCAAAGCAACAGAATACACATTCTTCTCAAGTGCACATGGAACATTCTCAAGAATAGACCATATGTTGGGACATAAAACAAGTTTCAATAAATTTAAGAAGATTAAAATTGTAGCAAACATCTTTTCCAACCACAACAGTATGAAACTAGAAATCAACCTCAAGAAGAAAGCTGAAAAAATAAAAAAATATGTGGAGATTAAACATGCTACTGAACAACTGTTGTGTCAATGAAGAAATAAAAGAAAAAATAAAAAAATATATAGAGAAAAATAAAAGTGAAAATACAACTTACCAAAATCTTCAGTATGCTGCAAAAGCAGTACGAGGAGAAATGTTTACAACAACATAGGTCTACCTCAGAAAACAAGAAAAATTGCAAATAAACAACTTAATATTACATCCAAAGGAGATATAAAAAGATGAACAAATGAAGCTTAAAGTCAATAGAAGGAAAGAGATTGTAAAAATCAGAGCGAAAATAAATAAAATAGAGAATAAAAAGATAATAGAAAAGATTAATAAAACCAAGAGCCAGTTATTTGAAAAAATAAACAAAATTGATAAACCTCTAGCCAGACTCACTAAGGAAAAAAAGAGAAAAGACTCAAATAAATCAATTCAGAAATGAAAGCAGAGACATTACAATGGATACCACTGAAATACAAAGGATTATAAAAGATTATGAAAGGCTATTTACCACCAAATTGGACAACTTAGAAGAAACGAATTCTTAGAATCACACAATCTTCTCCTAGACTAAATTAGAAAACCTGAATAGACCAGTCAGTAGTAAGGAAACAATCAACAAAAATTTCACAAGAAACAAAAGTCCAGGACCAGATGGCTTCACTGGGGAATTCTACTAAACATTCAAAGAGATTTAATACCAATCCTCAAACTCTTTCATAAAATCGAAGAGGATAAAATACTTCCTAACTCATCTTATGAGGCCGACATTAATCTGATACTAAAACCAGGTAAGGGCAATGCACACACACACACACACACATTACAGGCCAATATCTCTGAAAAACACAGAGGCGAAAATCTTCAACAAAATACTTGCAAATTGAATACAATGATACATTATAAGAATTATACACCACGATCTGGTAGGGTCCATTCCAGAGAAACAAGGATTGTAGCATAGCCACAAATCGATGAATGTGACATACCACATTAACAAAATGAAGGATAAAAATCATATTATTATCCCAACAGATTCAGAAAAATCATTTGACAAGATACAATATTCATTTATGATGAAGCTCTCAACAAAATGATTATAGAAGGAAAGTACCCCAAGATAATAAAGGCCATCTATATATGACAAACCCCCAACTAACATCATAATGGTGAAAAACTGAAAGCTTTTTCTTTAAGATCAAGAACAAGACAAGGATGCCCATTTTCTCCTCTCTTATTCAGCATAGTATTAGAAGTCCTAGCCAGACCAATTGGGCAAGAAAAAGAAATAAAAGATATTCAAATGGAAGGAAAAAAGTAAACCTCGCTATTTGCTGATAACATAATTTTATTTATAGAAAATTCTAAAGACTCCATTAAAAAACTATTATAAATAACAAATGAGTACAGTAAAGTTGCAAGATATAAAATCAATATAAAGATTTGTTGTGTTTCTATATACCAACAACAAACTATCAGAAAGAGAAATGAGGAAAACAATCCCATTTACTATTGTAACAGACAGAATAAAATATCTTGGAATAAATTTAACAAAAGAGGTGAAACACTATACATTGCAAACTACAGGACATTGTTGAAAGAAATTGAAGAAGACACAAAGAAAGAGAAAGATATTTCATGCTCATAAATTGGAAGGATGAATATTGTTAAAATATCCATATTACCTAAAGAAATCTACGGATTCAATGCAATCCCTATCCAAATCCCAAAGGTGTTGTTCACAGAAATAGAACAAAAATGTTTAAAATTCGTGTAGGACTACAGAGAACCCCAAATAGCCAAAGCAATTCTGAGAAAAAAAGAACAAAGCCAGGAACATCACACTTTCCAATTTCAAATTATACTACAAAACTACAGTAATCAAAACAGTATGGAATTGGCAGAAAAATAGACACACAGATCAATGGCACAGAATTGAGCCCAGAAATAAACTAACACACATATGGACAACTAATTATGACAAAGGAGCCAAGAACATACAATAAAGAATGAAAAATCTCTTGCATAAATGGTATTGGGAAAATGGGAATGACACATGCTAAAGAATTAAATTAGACCATTATCTTATACCATACACAAAAAGTAACTCAAATAGATTAAAGACTTGAATGTAAGGCCTGAAACAATAAAATACATAGAAAAAACACAGGTATTAGGCTTCTGGGCATCCATCTTAGTGGTGTTTTTGTGAATTTTACTCCAAAGGCAAGGGAAACAAAAGCAAAAATAAACACATGGGACATCAAATTAAAAAATCTCTGCACAGCAAAGGAAATCATCAACAAAACAAAAAGGCAACCAACTGAATGGAAGAAAATATATTTGAATGATACTTCCAATAAAGAGTAGTATCCAAAATATATAAAGAACTCATATGACTCAACAACCAAAGAAGGAAACAACAAAATTTAAAAAATGGACAGAGGATCTAACTAGACATTTTTGCAAGGGATACAAATGGCCAACAGGTACATGAAAAGATGTTCAACATCATTAGCCATCAGAGAAATGCAAATTCAAACTACAATGAGATATCACCTCATACCTGTTAGAATGGGCATTATCAAAAAGACAGAAAACAACAAGTATTAGGAAGGATGTGGAGAAAGAGAAACTTCGCAAGAGAAAGTGTAAACTGGTGCAGCCGCTATGAAAAACACTTATAGAAGCTCCTCAAAAATTTAAGAATAGAACTACCATAAGATCTGGCTATTCTTTTCCTGAGTATTTATTCAAAGAACATGAAAACACTAATTTGAAAAGATATCTGTACCCCTATGTTTATTGCAGCATTATTCACAACACCCAAGATATGGGAATAGCCGACGTGTCCATCGACAGGTAAATGGATAAAGATGATGTAGCACATGTGCACAAGGGAATAACTCTCAGCTATAAGAAAATACAATGTTGCCATTTGCAAGAACATGGATGGATATTGAGGGTAATTATGCTGTAAAATAAGTCAGACAGAAAAAGACAAATACTGCGTAATTTCACTCGTATGTGGAACAGAAAACAAAAAAGTAACAACGAACTCAGAAAACAAAACAAAAACAAGCTCTTTGATACAGACAACAGAGTGCTTGCTTACCAGAGGGGCAGGGGTTGGGAGGGAGGCCGAAATGGGTAAAGGGGGTCGGTAGATACCAGCAGATGGATGTTAGACTTTTGGTGGTGATCGTACAATGGAGTATACATATATTGAATTATAATGTTGTACACCCGAAGTTTATATAATGTTACTTCCGTAAAATAAATAAATTATTCTTTAAAAAAAAGGAAAACAAAACAAGTAAATCGGTGGAACGCTTTGAAAGGAAGGGGCTGTGCAGAGACAAAGGACAGCGTGAGGTACGCAGGAGAGGGCGCGAAGGGTCTGGCAATCCTGACAGTGTCGGGACAAGGCCCCTTTGCCCAGAGCTTCAGGATGAAAAACTGCAGCTGTGATAACTCAGGGCGTGCGAGTTAGCGAATTTTTCCTTCTCATTATTTAGATCAAAGAGCAAGATTTTTCAAAATCTCCCGGAGTTTTCGCCCATGCCTGTGTCTCAGCCAGTACAATGAGCTCCAAGTACCTGGTTTCAGTGGCCGACGTTCAGCACCAGGATGAGCTGGTACAGCCCAGGGACAGCAGACCTGGTATCTGCCAGGCCCTGCTTGACCCCAAGGTGTGCGAATAGCATGCTTAGGCAGGCTGCCTTGGTCCTCGAGGGTGGCACATTCGAACCCCTTCCTTGCAAAATACATATCAGCCTTTTCCCAACAACACTTTCTTTACTAATGAACTTTGGTCCTGAGTCAAAATTATTTGCTGTATGCTAATTGATTCAAAGAACCTCCAGGAGGATGGGAATGAATGGACCGTCTGCTGTACGACCGTTTCACACATACGTCCTCACCGATGTTGAGCCCGGTTCTCTATCCCCGTGGTCCATCCGTTTCCCTTGTCCCTGGATAGGGAAAGAGAAGACTGCCAGAAACCGGCCTGCAACAAGCGCTCTGCATGTGCGACTGCCCGTCTCTTCGCAAAAAGAAGTCAGCGGCTCAGAAGGGCGGAGAGACCCATAGGTGGTGGACGCGGCCGTGAGAACTCAGTACTGTGACTTCAAAATCCCGCATTTTGCCGTCGCACCCCCTGCTGCCGTCGCACGGAGACTTCTACTTGCCCAAATTCGGCGGGAGGTGGTGCGATGTCCCCGTTCTCCCCGCAAAGCTGCAGACGGATCACATGGGTATTAAGACCTGTCACTGTGCCGAGGTCTTGTACAACAAACCGCAGATACGGGGTCCCCGCCCTTTCGGAGACGACAATGCCATACGCTCTTACCAAGCCAAGACCAGCGCCCACGCAGCATCGGAGGTCAGGGTCGGATGGTACCTCATCATGCGTGGTTTCCTGCGCGGCGCCCTGAAAATGTAAAATCCCAGGGGATGTATCGTGGGCGCGGCTTCGCGACGAAGTGCACTGAGCTGGGTCTTAAACGGTGGAGTCGGTGTTAAAAAACAGAAAGTATGGGGCGGGCGTTTCTGGCCGGAAGACCTTCTCCAAAGGCAAAGCGATCCCCCCCGAATTCTTGCAAGAATGTCTTGGTCTCTGGACGTGTGGGGCGGCAGAGCGGTCGGTCCCTGCCAGGGCTGGCGCAAACCTGACCGGGCTTGCCGCGGTCGCATGTGGTCCGCAGCAGCGGTCTTCAACTTTTTTTTTCTAGTGTTTTCCCTGAAAATTTTGAAAAGCCGTATCTAAATATTTTTCACCTGAAGTTTAAGGAGTCTTATAATGTAACTATAAAAATTTTAGAATAAAACTATTACCTTACCCGTTTAAATATATCCAGTGATTTATAAATGTTATTAATTCTATATATATATGTCTAGATTTCTATGTATATGTGTATATATATTTACACACATATACATGTACACACAAATATATATGTACAAACATATATATACATAGATATATGTGTGTGTGTATGTGTGTGTATGTGTGTGTGTGTGTGTATATAGCAATGAGCAATCATTTAAACTTACTTCCATTCCACTTTTCCCCTAAAAATTTTATCTCAGTGTAATATATTGGTATGGTTACAAGATTTTAATTTTTTTGCCTTATTCTTTTCTGTGACAAAAATATATTTAGAAATTGAAAATTTTAATTTCCTGTACAAGAAATCTCTGTGTTAAAAGAACAACTGTCTTATAGACTGAGTCGTCATTACAATTTCTATTAGCATAAAATTAATCAAAATATTTTGTTCAATGTTAAGAGTAAAAAGTTTAATTAGAAATACTTCTCTTAAAGTGATCAATGCAGATATCTCCCTCTGCAAAGAATGTATCTATCCACAGGTTACTATTACCTATGCTAGAATGATGTAGGATAAATTCAGCTATTTTCCTGATCATAAAGTTAAAGATTTGTCGATTGCATATAAACCTAGAGACAATGGAAGGAATTTTGTTATACTCAGTTTTTACTGACTGCAAGAACACTTCTTCTATATTCAATTGCTTGAACTCTCTTGAATTTATATGCCAAAATAGTGTCGATTGTCAAAAATTAATTTTAATGATCTCAATTTTATTAAAAGCAAATAAT
This sequence comes from Rousettus aegyptiacus, assembly GCF_014176215.1. Classification (NCBI taxonomy): domain Eukaryota; kingdom Metazoa; phylum Chordata; class Mammalia; order Chiroptera; family Pteropodidae; genus Rousettus; species Rousettus aegyptiacus. Next base: position 20,951,296 of record NW_023416293.1, on the reverse strand, counting down.
TGGAAACCACATGAGTGGTCATTTATTTCCTCAAGATCTTCTTCAATATCTTAGATTGTTCCTTGGTTCGCCATCCTGGAATTACTTCCTAGCCACTCTACCCCCTGGTAATCCTCCCCGGTGAGATCTCATTTGGGAAAGGCGAGGAGTTTGCCCTTCAGGGTAGCAGGTGGCTGATACTGAGGAAAGAACGAAGGTTTGAATTTAGAAATTGATTCTTGTAAACCTATGCTGGCATAGCCATTAGAAAGAGTTTATACACCCCTAGCAGCATGCACACTCCAATATGAAGACAGCAGTCAACCAGATGTGATCTCATTGTTATTAAGACTGCTTATGTTAGGATACGCATCACGCCTCCAACTGTCAGCAACATCCAAAGGTGGCCGTTTGATACTTATTTCCCCTCTGCCTCAAATGCTGACAAAGATCTCGCAGTCTGAAGAAGACAGACATGTAAACAAATGATTACAGGACTGTGGTTAAGCTCTGAGACAGAGCTGTGTCTGGGGAGCTGGAGAATGCAACAGAGGAAGTCTTCACTTCTGCCTGGGGAAATCCTGGCGAGGGCTTTAGGAGAAGCAATATTTGAATCATAAATGGGAGGGAGTTTACCAAGTTTGTGTCCTCAAGACAAGGGTGAGGATACAAAAGCATGGAAGTGAAAAGAGAAATTCAAGTGTTAGCTCTACGTGTGAGTTTTGAATCAAGTAATTATTTGTGATATAACTTGACAATTATGTATTCATTTACAACATTTATCAACAAACACCGGTCATGCACAGATAAAACACCAGGTACTGTGCTAGGCAATAGAAAAACAAGGACGAATTATAAACAGAGATATGCATAATTATGAAACAATGTGATAAATTCCATAATAGAGAAATGTTTTTGAGGTCAAAGTCCTGGATTCAATTGCAATTTCTATACATAATTACCACAATTCTGAAAAAATTAGCAAACATCTCTGAACTTCAATTTTCTCCCCATTAAAATAGGAATTTTGTACCAAAATGCTGTTTCAGTGTGTGTACTAAATGAGAATATGGATGTATTTAGGAAAACAGTAATATATAAGGTATTGTTATTATTAAATAACTGAATATCTGGGGGCAACATTTCTGTAAGTAGAAGAAAGTTGGCAGGAGACACGGGAGTGGGTAGAGCTTTGGAAGGTAAGTGTGAGTCAGTCTACTAATACGTGCAAACGCTGAGAACAAGTCATTTTCTCCATTGGCCACTAGATGTCCACATTCAATAGCTAATTATAGTTCAATGGTCCAGACTGTTGATACGCAAGTTTACTCCAGAGTAAGTGCTTGGAACAGGAATTGCTTGGACCATGCCCCAGATCTGTTCATTCCTATGTGTTACATTAAAAAGTTAATATGACAAGGTCCACGCCTTCAAGGAGCTCACACTCAGGAGAAGCGGGTATAAAGAGAAACTCCAAGCCACTGTAGGAGGATGAATGTCTAATTCAGGAAAAGACTTTCTCTGGGAAGCAGGCACCACCTGAGTGAGTCTTGAATATTAAGCACAGTTCAGCCAGGCAAAGGAGGGCTGGGGAGAAAGAGCTGTCACTCTGATCCCGGAAGAAGGAACAGTTTACGACAACACATGGAGACCGGACAGTGCTTGTACCATTTGGGTTCCTGCAGATAATTCAAAATGGTAGAGCAGAGAGTTCTAGTAAGAGAGGACTAAAAGACTAGGGACTCTTCCAGGAAGACCCTTAAATGCCAGGCAAGGAGTGTGGCATGTATCCAAGGGCTCTGAGGAGCTATCAAAATATTTTTCTTTTCTTACATATTTGTATGAGTCTAAAGAATTTTATTTTATTTTATTTTGCTTAGGCTTTTGCAAATTTTCCTTATGAAAAGTACCCTCTGGCTGCATCGTGAAAGGAAGACCATGAGGAGAGACCAGTCTGGTTGAGAAATCTGCTGGAGAAATACGATCACATCGATGACGAGCAGAACTAACGCGGGGGCGCTGGGAAGGAGGGATGAGACGGGTCCGATACGTTTCATGGCCGTGAATCTTTGCTGAGTGCGGGGATGAATAACGAATAATCAGACGAAGTCTTGCGTTACTGTCTTGGCTAAGTGAGTGGGCGGCATTACACTGAGCTGGAAAGGAAATGGAAGAGAAAGGGACTTGGGAGCGAAGATGATTAGGAGAGAATGCACTTCATAGTGGATTTTCTACATGATTTTGAACAAATCATTCGATGGTCTGTGTTCCAAATGCTCTACCTGTAAAATGGCACAACTGTAAAAAACCTGCCTTGTGGTCTTACAGACCATCTAGTAAAATCTTCCTGACTAAGTGGGTATATATTTTTTTCTAACCAATGAAAATTCTAATTTGGTTCATTCAAAAATGTATTAACTTATAGAAAATTTCTAAAGATGTAGCATTTTAATCACTTTTGTCCACATATAGCAATGAAAACAAAACTATTTGAAGTTGCTCAGTAAAGCTATTTCTTTATCAATTAGTGGCCTCTACTCATATTTGAACAACATCGAAGGAAAGCAGTACTTTTAATATACTTGAAAAAGGTTGATCTCCTAGGCAAGTAACCAATTCTTGGAAATCTTGTTGACACAACATAGTTTCTGAGTAAGCTTTTCCATCCCTTTTTACTTAATTAGCTTTGATCATTTCAGCCCACTGACAGAGTGTTGACTATGTGTCAGGCATTGTTCTAAGCAGTTTACCTGTGTTATTTTGTTTAATTCTCACAACTCTGTGAGACATGTAGAAATAATTATGATCCCAATTTTGCAGCTGTGGCAACAGAGGTAAAAATGATTAAGTAACTTGCCAACGTCCTGAGCGAATAAATAACAGAGCTAAATTCAAATTAAACAGTCTGCTTCTGAAGCCCATGCTATGCTGTACTTGTTTTCAAATTCTCCTTTGGAAATGATCAAAAATTTTGTATTCGTGAGGTGGGATCTATAGAAAGCATATTTATCCATTTTTTACTTACTACATATGCTCTGTAACTGTGTCTACCTTCGATATCAAGGAAAGTCATTTTTTAAACCCAACTTTCTTTTTTAAGCTGAAGAATTTTAAAGAAAATTAGAGATAACCATCTTCATTTGAATCATTTTTCCCAGCTATGAAAATGAGCAGTTTCCATTTGATTAATAAGAACTGTTGTCTAAAACAGCAAAATAATGGCTGGTTTTTAAGCATTTACCAGATGTTTATGAAGGCAGAAATTAGTTCTGGTTAATGATTCCTTCTTTCATATCTGCTTCCTTCCCTTCATCAAATACCATTTTCAATTTTTTGTTCTAAAAACTAAGTTAATATTCTTCATGTTTAGTACACAAACACATAGTTCCATAAGAAATGCAGTGCAGCATGAAAGTTAAAACTTTTTCTGTGAATTAAAAAATTATGATTTCAGGCAAGCAATTCTAACCAAGACTTTCTTTGCCTGCCATGTGGGAATGTGGCCACCACATGCTTGTTGTGCATTAAGAAGTGGGAACTCCCTTTGCAAAGGGCCGATAAAGCCTCAGAAGAGAGTGCAGAACGAGACAGCCAGGCTACGGTTCATGGGTGAGCAAGTCACACTTTAAGCGTCTGTGCTATTGTCTCGGCTGTTCTCACTCACGCTTCCTCACTGTTAGTTCACATGCAGTGCACAAAGGAGTGCGTCCCTCTCTCCGTTAAATCTGGTGACTTTCATAAGGGAGACGGGAGCAAATAGTTCTTGACGCAGTTAGTAGAAAACAGAGGACTCTGTCCACATGGGTGTCCCCTGAGCCTGGCCATCTGCCCAGTAAGTAGCACGGGACTCATTACCTGCTCATCGTCTCTCTGTTATCTTTGATTCTTTCAATATAGGGATCATGTCTTTTTTTATCTTGACATCTTCCTAGGCTCCTGGAATAGTTAACGAGAGATTATTATGTATTTGTTGATTATAAAATTATGTACATGTGATCATATTTCTTCTCAAATGAAGAATAAAAATTCTGTAGCAAATATGGTCAGCCCTGTAATTAACCAAACAGTTGGGGTAAAATGATGCTTAGAAATAGTTCAAATAAGATTTCAATAAAAAGGAAAAATGGCCTAATGGAAAGTAGCAATATGTAGGTTAGTAGAACATGAAACAATGCCAACTTCCTGAACCTTTTCCGAAGGGATCCTTTTTCCAACTTAATACACTATTTGACAGTCATCACATGATAATCTATTTTTTAAAATGCTATAAAATGTTTATTTTGTGGGTTATAAGAAGTCAAACGTTATTGCTATTAGATTTGTCATCTCTTATTCCCCAATCACAATGAACTACCATTATTTCACATGGTAGTTTATAATGTCCAAAGTACTGTCCGATATATTTTTCTCATCAGATTTTTGCGGACATGTGAGGCAGGAAAAATCCATTTAATGTGAGTGTGGTAGAAGGGGCTGAGATTTATGACTAACATAAGGTCACAAGATTAGTCAGGTTTTGCCTGGAGGAGAACCCGGATCTCTGACTGCTAGTCCAAAACTCTTACTTGAATTCTCTCTGGAAAGATCTGATAAATTAAGCTGGTTGTGATCAATGGAAAAGTCTGAGGTCTTTTTAATTCTATGAAAAAATTTAACACATGGATAAATTATGGGATAGCTATGTGATTCCACGCCTAAGATGACAATTCTCGTTTCTAACAGTTCCTTCCTAGATTACTACCTGACTTCAAGTGAAGAAAATCTGAGACAGCCCAGAAGAGCAAATTAAAAATATGAGGAAATCTCAGAGGTACTAAATTAAATCTTAACTTAGCCCTTTATTATTTCCAAAGCTCTCAAAGGGGCTACGAGTTTTGGGTTGACAGTCGGTAGTAACGCACACTGGTTCCCTTTTAAGTTCCATTCTATTACTGTTCTGCCAACTCAAAAGAGTTTTGAAATACAGCCAGAGGACCAGCGTCACTGTTCTTTCCAGAATGAATACAACGACTGTGTGTAAGTAACCAGTCAGCTAAAAAATGTGAAACGGAATACCTTAGGACCATAAAAGGAGAATGGGGAAAGAAGATGAGAAGCCTGCCAGATTAAGATAAGGAAAAATGTAATTGCTGATTGCTATGTCCCAGGCAGTATTGGAACAGAATGTCTTAAGATTTAAATAGTCACTTGTGAGGTGGCAGCACATAAAGCTCATCTCAGTGACTAGTGTGGGACAGTCTAGATGAGCATTAAAATCTCATTGCCTTGAAAGTCTTAGTCATTCAGAGCTGAGGATGTCACGCAAAGAAGAGCTAAGGGAAAATCGTTCAGAGGTGAGGAAGGGAAGATTTACAAAGCTGAAGTTTTTGCCTAAGGCCACAAAGCAAAGCTAGTTGGTCTTAGAGCGGGAGGGGTTTGTCAGACCTATTGACAGCCGACTGTCTCAGGCTTGTCTCCCGCATTGTCATATTGGGGTTCGTATGGATTTAAGTCTCCCCCTTGGCGTTCAATTTAAAACCCTGTAGATCTGAGCCATCGGTCTCTATCTCTTGGTGGGAACAGTGAGCGGACATGCCAGCTCTTGAAATGGCTACAAATGAATCTCGTGCGGAGCTTGTTTGAGGTGCGGGTGGCCAGGCCAGCTCCGAGGACTGTGTCAGCTGAGGCTGCACCGTCCGGGGCGCCCCCTGGTGGTTACCGCCGACTTCGGGAGAGGGCGGTCTAAACTAAAGACACCTCCCCTTTAGCATCGTCTCTCGTTTGCTAGTTTCCCAGGTTTTCCTTTGCAATCCCGCGCCAGGAGATGCAGCGCAGAGCGATTTCGATTGCGTGCTCTGCACCCGCGTCAGTCGGCGTGGAGAGGTGGCCCTGTCCTCGCTGACATGGCACCCCGGCTGCCAGCGTCTGGTTCGGCCCGCGTCTTCCATCCTTCGCAGCGGATCAGCGCCGTCGCCGCCCAGGTCTCCGCGCGGCCCGCAGCACACGGACTGGGAATGTACGACAGGCCCCGCACTCTGCGGCCGGTTCTCTTCAATGAGGACACTTTCGCGCATCTCGTAGGTTTCAGTGGTTGAAGGTTTTCTTCTTAAGTGATATTATTTTGCACACCTGCCTTTTGCTTATTATTATTATTATTATTATTATTATTATTATGTACCTTTCATCTTATCTAATAATTCTTCTACATATTTAAGAAATAGAGAAGAGAGAGATGCCAAAGCAAGGAGGGCAGTTTATCGATATTTTTTGGGAGACAGCTGAGAATCACCCCAGGACGGGAAATAGCACCCCCCCCCCGCCCCCGCGAACTGCTGCCATGGCTTCGTATCTGTCCTCGTGCGCTCTGCAGAGATCTGTCTGCGTCAGCCTCCCGCCCGCTTCCCAGCAGCGGCGCGCCGGCCTCCGAAATGCGCTCGCCTTTCTCCCTGTCTGCTGCTCGGCCTCTGACATGCGCTGGCCTTTCTGCCTGTCTGCTGCTCGTGGGCTGCACGTTGGGAGTTTGTAAATTGCCCGCAGAAGAGAAATGGAGCGGAACCATTCATTTGAGTTAATATTTAACAAAAAGTATTCATTCCACAGGGACACCAAAGGCTCCAGCTCTGGAGAAGGGGGATCTTGTCTGGTTTATAGCGAGGGCTCTAATTTTCACGTTTTTCTCATCTCTAGCTTTCATTCCTCTTACCTATTGCCTTGTCTTTTGCAATTTCCGCCACTTCTCATATTCCCCAAACCTATCATAACGCCATGTTTTATAGAACCGGATGCCATATAACAGGAAAGGGCAGAAGACGGTATCACATGAAAAGATGCTGAAAGGCCTGTCCGCGGGAGGCTTTCCCTGGCCGAGGCGGACACCGAGCCCCCAAACCCGCGAGTAAGGGAGAAGCCCGTTGAGAGACATTGCAGTTTCATCGTGAACAGAGAGGCGGAGCGAAGACTAACGTCACTTCCTAAGGACTTTTCTCATATTATAGAGAGCAGAGTAAAGCCTGAGTGCACAAGAAACTTAAGGTATATTCTAGGTAAATAAGATAAAATTATTCTAGGATCAATCACAGGAGTGTCCAAACTTTGCTTAAGTATTTAGCGGGTTCTAACATGTAGGATCCTGAGCTTAGTGCCGTGAAAGCCAAGTCATGAGATATGGTCACCCACGTAAAGGGGAAAAGGCGGCAGAAAGAGACTAGTCAAAATACAAAATTTGTGTTTGAAATGCCGAATGAGACATACAAACCTAAGTGCCATAGGTGCTCAGAGCGAGGAAAGCTCACAAGGAAACGGGATACCTCTGTAAAAAGGTGTGGGACTGGAGGCTGTCGAAAAACATCCACTGGAAAATTTACCCTAGAGCAGCAGTGCCCGGTAGAAATACAATGTGAGCCTTACTGTTATTTAAATTGTTCTAGTAACCACATTTAAAAAAATAAAATAAAATAAAATTAATTTTAATAAAATAGTTTATTTAACCCAATGTATTTGAAATATTATCATTTCAATTTGTAATAAACATAAAATTATTCATAAGATATTTTATATTTTCTTATACTAAGTCTTCAAAATGTGGCATGTTATTTTTTACTCCCTGCACGTTGCTGTGGTCACGTGAGTTCAACCTTGTAGCCTACGGGGGGGTGGGGGGGGTTGTTTCAGGAGAATCAGGGAGGATGCTTGGGGAGCAGCAGTGATCCTCGGTGGTCACCTGGTCAAGTGCCTGCCCCGGAGGCACACGGGGGCGAGTTCAGCTCCGCTACCTCATGGCTTTGCTGCCTCAGCATCCTTTTTGTCTGGCCAAACAGCCTGCAGGGACTTCAAACTGACCCCAGGCCCCTCACACAAGCGCATGCCCTCTGAGGGCAGCCACTGAGTTGCAACAAACCTAAATCCATAATGTGACTCCCCGACAGCCCTGTGATGAATACTCTCCCTGCCTCGCAGGGCCTGCCCCTGCTGCGGCCCTTGGCAGACCCCGTGGAGCTTAACAAAGCCCTGCTCTTTCTGTTTGCATCGACTAATTCTGCCTTAGCCCGAGAACTCCAGAGCACTCCACCCACGGACCCTAATGGAGGCATGTGCCACAGTCCCTGCCTCTCTGTCTGCCTCTGCCTTGACCTCTCTGTGTGACCCCCGAAGGCATGCCATGTGCCTTCTCCAGGACCTGTCAGTAATAGACTCTATTTCGATTTTTCTTGTGTATGTTGTAGAACTGGGATCCACCACCAAACACCTTGTACTCCACTTAACAGACATTATTTTAGCAGTCATAACAGAGGCCAAAAAGAAAACAGCTTCTGCTTGGAGGTGGGAAGTCAGGGTCCTTGGGGGCGGCCAGGAATGGGGGACAGTAAAGGTGTAGAGAAGATGTTGAAGGTATAGGGGAGTCTACTGGTCACGAGAGCAGGCTCTAAGGACACATTGTGGGAGCTCAGGATTGGACCGGATCAAGAATTACACTGAGCCATAAAGAGAGCTGAGTGGCTGTCCTCTTTCGGCTATGACTGACCCCAGCAGGGATGTGAGGTACGCTGGGATTTGTCCTGATCACCTTTTTTAGGGAAGGAGTGAGGAGAGTGGGAAGAGGAGGTAAAATCACTCAGGATCCAGAGTCTGGGTCCCGAATGATTTGCTCGGTGGCATGTTAATTTCAGGAACACTGGATCTTTGGGTCACTCTCCGTTTTTTGCTATTCCAACAGTGCCGTCAGGAGACACCGTGTAACTTAGCCATCGAGGGCACTGGGTTCGGGTTTCATATCCTTCATTTTTTTATGTGACCTTGAACAAGTTAATCTCCTAGTGATTTAAAATCTTTTACTGTAGAATGGGGTAATAGTAGTATTTAACTATATCACAGAGTTGGGATGAAGAGTTATATAATATGCACAAAGCACTTATAACAGAACCTGGCATATGGTACACATTTAATAAGTGTTTGCCATGAGCATTATAATCCATTAGCTATATATTTACACATATCCATGGTTACTTCCTTAAGACAAATTCTCGGCAATATAATTCTTAGGTGAGAAGGCATACAAACTTTTAATGCTTCCAATACAACTTGCCAAAATACCCGCCGGAAGATAAAGTAAGTCCCCACTACCATATGACGAGAGACTTGTTTTATTCTCTTATTTATGTCACGAAGCATGACAACCCTCCACCCACGCATCGACCACTCACGATCGCCCTCTGTGTCCTCACGGGCCCAGAATGCAGGAGCGGTGCCTTGTGGTCCGCATTTTAAAGATGCTTCCGTTTGTTCCACGAGGACCCTAGTTTAAAACCACTGCTCCAGAATCTCATCCATCAATACACCAATCAATTGCTAAAACATTAGTTCACTCAAGCTCCACGATACCAGCACTGTAGACTGGGTTCTTTCTGAAATCCCCCTTGGCTTCTATAACTTCTCCCACCTCATATCCTATTTCTAGGCCAGCTTTTTTTTTCCTTTGGGGTAAAAGAAAACAGATTATCTTATGTAACTGAGAGTCCAAGATGGCACCGGCTTCAGGCACAGTGTCAAATGGAAACGCAACATGAGCTACACATAAGCTAGAGGCCTGTGATGATGCCATCGGGGCTGTTTCTCTCCTTCCCGCCTTAGATGGGTTGCTCTCCCTTCGGCCTAAGTCTAGGACGGCCTGTCTAATCCAGGTACCAGCAGCCTCTGACCCGTGTCCCTGAGGCTTAACAAGCAGGGGGTCGGGAGGTGGGGGGCGGGGGGTGGAGCGCATGCCTTGGAACCAAGGACTTTTCCCGCCCAGGAGGAACCCAGCGGCAGGCGGCTGTCGGCTGTCGCGCGGCAGGTGCCCCGTTTGCGTTTCCAGCAGGCCCTTGGCCGCCTGCTCCTGTTCAGCTGTCTTCTGATTTCTCTTGCTTTCTAACAGCGCTCCTTTCCGGCGGGTCACCGAGTCACGCTGATTTCGTCTCCTCGGTGGTTCTCAGACCTGTCCTTCTCTGGTGTGACTCCCGTCGCCCCAAGTCAGTCCCTCATCGTCTCCTGCCAGACTCTCTCGGTGGCCTTCAGTCTGGCCTCCTTTTCACGATCTCGCTCCCGTGGATTCGCCCTCCCGCGAATCCCAGGCTACAGGTCCGAGGCATCTCACCTTTGTTTAATAACAACACTAACCGCTGCTCCCCAGGACACAGTCAGAGTTCCTCAGCCCTCTGGGACCTTCCAGAACCCTCTCCTGATCACCTCGTAAGACCAAAGCCAAATCATTTGCTTTTGCTCAAAACCTGTTTCCAATCTTGGTTAAATGTATTACAAACACCAAAGCCGACATTTTAGGCATTTCAAATTCCTTTCTCTCTCCCTTATCCGTAAGTCATTTTCCAGCTCCTGTGGTACTACCTCCGAAATTTCCTCTCCGTGATTCATCCCCATCACTCTGCCCGCCCCAAGCCTATCAGACTTTGCCTCCTGACCCGTCGCCTGAATCCGGTCTCCGGGCCTTCTTTCCGGCCTCCCTCCACAATGTCACCAGGCCGCCCTTTCTCAACAGAAGCCTTACCTAGAAAAACCTTCAACCGTTCCTGGTTACCCACTGAATAAAAGTCCCACGGTATTCCAGACTTCCGACAGTGCGGGCCCTGGCTCGGGCCCTGGCTCAGGCGTCCTGCCGCGTGCCCCCCCCCCCCCGCCCCCGCACCCCGGTTCCCACCGGGTCAGGGCACGCCGTGCTCTCACCACGCAGCGCTCTCCATGTCCTCGCCCCTTTGTTTCTGCTCTGCTCCCCACACGGAGTGTGTTCTTCGCATCATCCTGGAGGAACCCTTCTTGACCTGCAGGACCCAGGCTTTTTCTTTCCTGAAGCCTTCCCAGGTTTGCCTAGTCAGACTTAAAATAACGTCTCCGTGCATGCATTAAAGTGTATCCCTCCATCACAGAAGCGACCTCAGCCTGATTAAGACAGTGGCTAACTGCGTCGGCGTCAGCCCCCATGGACTGAGAGTTCGCAACGTACTAATTCTATGTAACTTGGGGAAAGTTACTGAGCCTTATTTCTCATCTACACAAAGAAACATTAATACCTACCTCACAAGGTTATTTGAAAAACTGAGATAATATATATGAAGAAATTACAACGGTTTCTGGCATGTAAGTAGTTAGTTACTTGTGCTGGACTTACCCTGACACCTTACTGAAGACTCCACATTGCAGCTCACTTACCAGCTGTGTGACCTTGGGCAAGTTCTTTATCTTCGTAGTGTCTGTTTTCCCATCTGCAAAATGGGGCTAATAAACACACCTCTCCCCATTGGATTGTTATGAGGATTCAATAAATATAGCAAGTGCTTAGAGCAGTACTTGGCATACAGTAAGTGCTCAGTAAATGTTAGTTACAATTATTCTCTGCCTTCCCAGAGTCTAGCACAGAAACTGGGGGACAGTGTTCAATAAACGTTGCACTGTATCAAACCCGTGTTTCACTTAGCAGTGTAATCTAGTTAAGGTTCTTCTCTGCATTTAGAACACCGGCTCGTTCCATTTAGGTATTTTCTGTAGTTAACCCCTGTCCATGATGTCCAGCTGCTGTGCTAGCTCGCTGCCTGGTGACCCTTCGGCCAGTGCAAATGTGAGTAGAATTCCATTACAGATGGTTTATTTACTCTTGTTTTGGCTTCTCTGAAGCTCAGGCTATTATTACATATGTGTAATTTGGTTAATTTGCTTATAGCCTGTCAAATGAATAGCACTCCTCCAAAAAAATGTATGCTAACATATTTTTGCATTAACTTTGAGGTAGTTGTTTGCAGTGTATAGAAAGATATCTAAAAATTCATATGGAAATATTATTTAAAACCAAACACAGACACAAAAGGTACCATCCTTTTATTTCTATAACCGCTTTGCAGAATTATTCTATTTCTGAATGAGATGAGTAAATTTTTTTTTTAAAACCCACAAAATCTCTAATCTACATCTGACGGTGGGGGCAGGATGTTTGCATTATGTTTGCAGTTGATCATAAACCTGCAGAAGAAAGCCCTGCGCCCCAGCGGGGCGGGGGCGGGGCGTGGGCGGGGCGTGGGGAGCAGGAGGCAGCACACAGCATTTGCTGCCAACAATGGAAATGACGCTGCCGAAGAGGGATGTAGGGAGTCAGAAGATAATGAGCAAAAAAGGTAAAAATGGAAAGCGTAAAAAAATGAAAGAAGATTCACTATAAATATTCACAATTTTTACTCTAATTCGATTTCCTCCAACGTGGCGCCATCGGCATTTTGGAGTGGATGGTTCTTTCTTGTGGGGCTGCCCTCTTGTGCATTGTAGGGTTCAGCAGAATCCCTGCCCTCCCCCCACTGGATGCCATAGTTTCAACAGTCAAAAATGTCTCCAGACATTGTCACGTGTCCCCTAAAGGGCAAGATCACCCTGGTTTGAGAACCACTGCCTTGATGGAAGAAAATTAGTAAAATTATTAGATGGAATTTCTTATAGATTATTGAAATGTTGCCTGTTTTTAAATAGTTGCACTGACTCACACAGTCTTATCCTAAAACTATGTGTACTAGCAGTAGGCGGACCCAGGACTAAGATGATACGTTTTCTCAGCGATCGGCCCAGTGGCCCTGTCCCTCAGATTGGAACCCAGAGGCTGGGGAGGGCATGGAGCAGAGGCCCCAGGGGGGCCTGTGGAGCGCAGGACGGCGCTGCAGCGCACACCGGGCCAGGAGCGCACAGGCTCGTGGCGCATTGTTTCCAGTGCGCTTCTTATCTTTTGCCTTTTCCTTTTAATAAATACCTAGTTGATATTTATGTTTCACTAACAGAGCCCATTACAAATAGTTATGCTGTCATAAAATAGGACTGGTAAAAGAGCAAGACATACAGCTTATGTCTCTATCATCCTTCACATAAATCATCTTAGGAAACTAACAACTAAATTAATTGCCTAAAAACAAGATTCCCTGCTCTTCCTCTGCAATACATTCCCCCAAATTTCTTCTTCATAACGGCAATAAAAAGACTGAAATGAATACAAAAATTTGAATATAAATTTACACATATGATGTAAACTTACAGCTTATAATGTAAAAATAATTTTTCCCCGTACTAGATTAGTAATATTTCTATTCTTAAGTATAAGGATGAATAAATACAGGAATAAAAGTCTCTAATAAACAGAAACAAGGTGCTCTAGGAGTTTAGTTCTGTGACCTGTAATAAAAGAATTGGCATAAACTCCACTGCACTAACGTCCATAGGGATTCCTATTTCTTTAGAAATATCTAAAGATGTATTTCCTTCTGACTGGACTACAAGCAAGTCTTTATTTATCTACTACTATACTTTGTCAATCCTGCACTTCTGAACCAGTCATACCATCTCCTTGATGTGAATTCATTTATTTATATTAGCTGTTCATAGAGTGTATTAAGTGTTAAATACATATTTGCAACAAGCAAATGCCAAAATTATAGGACATCAGTATGAATTAATAAAGATACTATATAGGAAGAAATGAAGCTCTCGACATAAAAATCAGGATAAAGAAAGTTTGCTTTGATTTCACATGCAAGTTTAAATCAACTGTCTCCCCTCTTTTCCAACATCAGCTGGCCCCTTTTAATTACACAAATTTTACTTATAGGACAATTTTTGTATTTGGTGAAAAACAAATATACTCTAAAATTCCAGAAGCCACCACTTTTAAAATAGCAATTTATGTTTTATGCACTTATATGCAATAAATAACTCCGGAGATGGGAGGCAAAGCCCGACAGTTACATTTCGATTCTCATGAATGGATCTGAATGCTTACCGAGAGTCCAAACAAGTCACTTAGTTCCTCCAAGTCTTATCTATACAACAGATATAAATGCCTGCCTTTTCTTACCTTACATAGTTGTTCTGAGGTTCATATAAGAAAATGTAGTTGTCAGGAGAAGAAGCAATATTCATACAAATGCTGGAGAACTGCTGCGTAATATTCATGTTGGAGTCAAATTCTTTCAACTGAATCACTCAGCTACTTTATTTCTGCCTTACAGAAAGCTGGACGTATTACCACCTGCTGTTGAAATGTGAATACTTTTGGTCATTGGTTACAAGGATAAGGAGGATACTGTAAACAATGTCTCGCTATAATGAAGGTAAACATACTAAAAAAAAATTGAATCTTCAAAGAGGAAATAACTACCTCAACGCAATAAGAGCATGGCTTCCATTTGTCCCGCTAAGAGGAATGTAAACAACAGTAATCCTCATCAGAATTTCTTGGTCTTGAAACTTTCTTCTGGTCTTTTGATTTCTTTATATTTCCTACTCCCTGACCCAATGCCTTGAGCTTCTGGGACCCAGTCTCTTACACATTCTCTTCGCATTTTCCCCCAAGCAAGACAGAAAGCTTCTGGTTAATGTCAGAAACTTCTTAATTAACTAAATGTTAGCCAAAATAGATTTCAGAAAGTATTAACTGTTCTACTATTTAACTTTTAAGCTATTTGTTTCCAACTATGTAATTAAAGGTTTTGGCACTCCTTTTAAAGGAATGCCATGCATCACAAATCGGATTCCCTTTTGTGTGTGTGTGTGTGTGGTGGGGGGAGGTGGCAGTAGTTCTAATAGGGAATATGATAGAAAACATCTTAATTCTCATTAAGGTAAAAGTAATGTATATCATCCACCATAATGGTTCGCAGGTACAGAGGACCTGTTTTATTCATTTTTCTATTTGTAATCCCTAGAATAACACCAATTCATAACCCACAGCTGATGTTCAACTGATGTTTACTGAATTAAATCGCCTTTTGGCTTGGATCTCTCAGGCTAACAAAAAAAGGCCAGCCAACATCCTCAGTCTCTTGAGATCTGTCCCCAGCACAGGTCTCCCTGAAAAGGCTTCTCAGATCCAGGCTTGGCCAAATTTGGGAATCTGAACCCAAACTTCATTTCCACAGCCGCTAAGACTCCCAAATGAAGTGTATTCTTGGATTTGGGTCCATACTTTTTAACTAGCATGCAATATCTTCATTCTAATGTGCTGGAAGGCATCAATACTATTTCTATTATTTCAATCTCTGGTTGTGAGGTTTCCATTTAAAAAAAGTGTCATCACAATATACTTTCTTTTTTCTTAATGCCAGGTAGCTGAGAAAAGATATAAAATCCATTTTAGCTAAGAATATTCCCCACCAAGAGTTGTAAAACTTTCTATCAATATTTCTGGAAATTATCTTTTGACTTTAACATTTAAAATATATTAATTTTTTAATTTAAAGAACTTAAGTTTCCAAGGAATCAAAAATTTTCTCACCAATTTGGTAAACCATTACACCATTACTCTTTTATTTTTCATTGCACACATCAGTATTTTACAGGAAAAAAAATAAAGAACCCCTTAATGTAAACTCCAAATATTTTTTTTTTGGTGTACATAAATATATTCAGTAAATACAATAATTTATGTTCTAACACTTTAAGTCTCAAACATTTTTGCCATACAGTTTTACAAATACGAATATTTTTTAATGGCTATGTAACAGTGTGATAGCAATAGCAAACACAAAAATTCGCTTATCCATATCCCAACTATTGGGCTTTTCATTTTTTTTAACTCGAATGTAATTACTAAAAAATCTTTTAAATATTTTCCTGGGCATATACTACTCAAATGAGTTATATCTATCAAAAGATAGATTGGTTATAGAGCTGTCACTATATTTTTCTAGTTATTTTAAAAACCACTAATAAAATAATGCTACTGGTATGAGGACACATACAATTGAAAATTTTTGCCAATAGCATGAACTAGGTCAAAGTCATTTCAATTTGCCGGTCCTTTTATGAATTTGCCTAGTCAAGTAGAAAGCCGTATGGATTTGCACCTCTCTCTTAAAAAATAGTCAGTGCTTTATCCACATGTAAGGCAAGTAGCTTTTTAAAATTCCATCTGTTCTTGTTTCTCTTCATTTTTCATTTAATCTCATCTGCCTCGTCAACCATGTTTTCCATTGCCATAACGCTTCCTTTGTACCATCGTTAGGATGAAAACTGTAGTCTTTTTGTTTTTACCTTTATTCTTAACATTTTAATTGATGTGGAATTGTATCATCTATAAAGTGGATCTAATTTCTTTTTTTCATACTGACATCCAGCTAGTCTTTCTACTGGCGGTTATTACATATTTCTCTTTCCAATTGGCTTATTAGTCTTAGCTAAACTTTCTATTCATATACTAGTACCATAGTATATTTAGAAAGATTACTTAATAGCATGTCTTAAGGATTATAAGTGCAAGACTCCCATTTTTTCTCAGGTTATATAGTTTTGCTTACATTCTTAAATAATCGATCATAACTCTGTCATTATCTAAAGCATCCAATTGGAATGTTAAGTGGAAGTGTAGTAAACCGACGTCACCTGCTGCCATTCTTTTGAACGTGAGTCCATATACATTAATGTAACCCCCAGAAAAACTCAGCTAAGGATTATTTCTATTTTATAGATGATGAAATGGAAGCTAAGTGATTTTTCCAAGACCATATAACTGGCAAGTAGTGAAATGAGAATTATAATTTTGGTTTTCGGACTCCCTGGTTACTTTTTTCCATTACCCTAGGATGTAGGTCCTTCAATCTGCTGTATCCCAATATAGTTGTATAACTTTAAATGGCTCATATATATTAATATCCAAGGTTTTTAAATTGTAGTTTGTCACTATTGGAATCTAGAAATGTGATTTTAAAAAAATTGTTTATCCTCCAGTTTCCTGAATTAGTCTTTTATTGTCAGGATATTTACATATTATAGGTTTCACTAGTTACAAAGCCATGTGAATAGAAAATGTTTGTGCTGCTTTCTTTCCTTGTCTTTACCTTTCTGTGAATCTTCATTAAGGTTTTATTTCAATAGGCTTCTTAGACCATACACAAATAAAAATGGTGCCAAGACTGTTTAATTTCTGCTTGAGAAATGCTTTCTATGTATTTTCCTGATAGGAATGTTGTTAGTTCTTGCTTTTAAGTATTTATCACACTATGAGAAACCAAACTGGATGTAATTAAATCAAAGATGAACGATGAACTTCACTGATAGCTTTTACATTCTCTGTAGTTAACAGTTTGGATTACTTAGTATTTTACACAGTTGATGTTCATTTAATGGTTGTTCTACTGAACACCGGCTTTATAATCCTGAATAAATCCTAGTAAAATTCCAGGCATACCTGCAAGATACTGTGGGTTCAGTTCCAGACCACCACAATAAAATGAATAATGCAATAAAGTAAGTCTCACACGTTTTTTGGTTTCACAGTGCATACAAAAGTTACGTTTACATAATACTGTAGTCTTTTAAGTATACATAGCACTATATCTAAACAAAAATTTATTGCTAAAAAATGCAAGTCCTACTTTTTTTGATAGCTAAGGATCTCCCTTTAATTTGTAAAAAATGCAACATCTACCAAGCACCATAAAGTGCAATGAGGTATGCCTGCAGTTTATTTGCTGTGTATTATTCAACGATATTTTATTTTGCATTTGTTCAGAATGAGACCCTTTCCTAAATGTCTGACTTCTAGTATTGAGGCCATATTTGCCTCAAAATGAAGATATTAGGATATCACCTTTCACCATACTTATTCTTTCACCATATTTATTCTTTGAATTTGAAAAAGTACACCTAAAAGCCCAGTAGGGTAAAATTCCACCTCATCAGCAAATTATAGTAGGTTATAAAATCCCCTAATCTTTTTGATAATTTTTTTTCAATTAGTTCACATATTTTATTAGTTTTAGGTTTACAATACAGTGATTATTTACATAACTTATCACCCCGGTAAATCTAGTACCCATCTGACACCACGAATGGTTATTACGATATCATTGACTATATTCCCATGCTGTATTTTACATTCCCATGACTCCTTTGCAACTACCAATTTGTACCTCTTAATCCCGTCCCTTATTTCACCCATGTCCCTAACATCCCTCCCATCTGGTCGCCATCAAAATGTTCTCTGAGTTTGTTTCGGTGATTCACTTGTTTTTTAGATTCCACATATAAGTGAAATCACATGGTATCTTCCTCTATCTGAAGTCATTATTTCACTTAGCATAATACCCTCTAGGTCTATCCATGTTGTTGCAGATGGCAAGATTTTGTTCCTTTTTACGGCTGAGTAATATTCCACTTCATATATATACCACTTCCTTTTTATCTATTCGTCTATTGAAGGACATTTAGGTTGCTTCCATATCTTTGCTATTGTAACTAATGCTGCAATTAATACATGATGCATGTGTTTTCCAACTAGTGCTTTAGGTTCGTTCAGATAAATACCCAAAAGTGGAAATGCTGGATCATTCTTTATCTCTTATGATAGTCTTTCTTGTAAAGTCTATTTTTAAAATCACCTTAAATTCCTTTTCATTTCAATGACTAATTTTTAGGTGTACTGCAGGAATTTTCACTGTATTAAACCTTAGGATTCACCCAATAATACCACTTCACTATATTCAAAAGTGTGTATGTGTGTGTGTGTGTGTGTACACACACACCAATTCATGGCTTCTCTTTCAGTTAGGTGTAAATTAAATATTTCTTGTTTCATTTTCCTTATATAGAAGAACAAGAGACTATTCAGAGCATATGTTGGCCTAGTGCCATCTGTGATTTTTTATGACACAATGTTCAGATCAAAAGACATTAAAAAGCATTATTTTGTTAAAACTTAGCCAAATTCTGCTTCGATGAGATCCACAGCTCTAAACTATATTTATTTTCAATTACTCTTAATCTTCACATTTCTATGATTCAATAACAAGCTGAGAAACCAATTTCTGTCTACTTTTCTTCACCAGCAACACCAGACTGATGCTCATGAGCATTTTTCCTTCTCCTACAGTACCCATCCTCTCTTAACAGTTAACTTTAGTGAAAGATTTTCAAATCATAAAAACCTGGATTCCAATGCTGGCTCTTCCACATACCAGACTGAGAAATTTTTAATTAAATCTTTATTTGCTCTTTGAAAACATATTCGATAACATCTGACTCACAGGATTGAGAAACTGTAATGAGAGAGCATAAGTGCCTAGCATGTAGTAAACATTCTTTGTTCCAGGAAAAAAACAAACAAAAAAAACCAACTGTCACTGAAGGACTCTCTTCCTACAGGATTCCTATTCTCTGAGAAATGGAAACTGGCATAAAAGGAAAGGAAGTTCACCTCTTCTGACGGCTCCACAGGCTTCCTCCACTGGAGAACCAACAGCTGCACAACTTCTAGTGGTTCTAGAAAAATATATTTCCCTCCTCTAGAGTAACAGCCCAAAGGCAGAAGTGATTCTGAAAGCGGTTACCTCCCTACTCGTGGAGTGAGACACGACTGAAGGGACCTGGTGAATCCTCCCCTGACTCACTCCTATCGGTTGCGGTTAGTGTCGCTGTTTGCAGGGGAGCCAACAAGGCGGAACATTCGCCCCCACCGAGAAACCTCGGGAAATCAATCCCGGCTAAAAAGTGACTCTTAGTTTCTTCTTAGGAACTTCAGAACAGTCATTCTGAAGCGTCTTTGTCCTAGGGCAATTTATTTTTTCCTTTTGGCTTAAGTTACTTGTTGGAAATTCTTTTCTTTTAGGTGCTGGAGCAAGGGTCTGTAGGAATATTAAATGAGAACCTTATGCCCTAGATTTTTTTGGACTAAGTCTCCTAAAAATGAGCTCTTCAACAACTAACAGAACTCTCTGGCACTTTTTCTAAAGGAGATCATGGTGGCAACATTACCTCCTCAGTTACAACGGTCAAGTAGGAGAATTAAACTGCAAGACTTACTGTAAACATCACACCTTCACAGATAAAGGATCATGCAAAGCTCATCTTCTGATAAGACAAATGTACTTTATCATATTGGCACTGGCATTAGCTGCTATTGCTACCATGTATATATGCTTACATTATATATGTGTACATGTTTATATTTTATACAAATTTACTGTGTTTTATTCAGAGGTGATAGCAACTGTACATACATTAGCTGCAAAGCAAAATACTTGTCATTGTAGACAATAAAATCTGAAGGTCATTAGCAGATACATGACCTTCCTTTAATAAAGCACAGCTGCTAACATGGAACCCCCACATATAGATCCAATACTAAAACAAAGCTAACTCTGTTTAAGATTCTGGATCATAGAATACATTCTGAAACAAAAAAAAAGTCCAATAACCAATAAATCAGTCACTGATAGGTTAACAAAGACAACCAATGACTGAAAAGTCTCAAACAGAATTAAAGACAACATCTGCATAGCACTCATCACGTAACCACTTCTAATTACTCTCATAGGAAACTGTCCTTTAAATGAGAATATTCTTATGCTAGGATGAAGGCCCAAAGTTGCATTTCCGGTTTGCTTTTTTCCTAATTTGGAAGGTGCTTCCCTGGGCTTTCTAGGTTTTTGCTTCCTTCAGAGGATTCCAGTTTGGCCATTACTATATTATTGGTTCCAGAAGCCTCTGGTTGCTTATCATCACCATCAAAGATAATGTCTTCTGGATTCGGAGGTGGGGGGCAGAATTCCTCACCTGGAAAGATCTCCTGGAAAAGCATTTCGGCTTGCTGGACTGCATATTCATTCCCCAGCCCACAGTCAGGCCCAGAGCAGACATAGACATTAGAAGGTAAGCCACAGTATGAGCTTCTGCTGATTCCTGAGGAATCTCTCATAGTAAAATAAAGAGCCCACAAGAGTCTTGGCTTTGTAAGTTCTTCCTTGTCTTCTTCTGTTTCGGCATACGGGGTGAATAATTTCTTCACCACTGATTCTAAGTCTTCTCTTGCTGTTTTCGAAGATGAACAGGTCAGATGTACCAGATAGGTGTCCTTCATGCACGTCATGGTCGAAGAACATAATTCCGTGACCCGAACAGCATGCGCCCCTGGTTCCGCTGGAGGCACGATCAAAATGGAAATCTCCTGATCCGAATCTGCCCGTAGCACGGACTGATCCGTAATGAGCACTGCCCTGGAGATCTGCTTATACTGCACATTTGAGCACGTCTCCTCAGAAAGGTAACTATCCTCCACAATAAAATGCTTAGCACTTATTCTTTGACCAAAGTGATCTATTATAATTGCTTTACATCTTCCAGATTCTCTGTCAACTACAAGGCATTGTACTTTATGGCGAAGGCAATAGATTCCCCCAAACACTGCGCACATTCTGCAGAAACCCTGGGGGATTTCTCCCTGGCCATACAAGGGAAAAAGAAAGGGGGTGTTGCCATACCGTCCAAGACACCGAAGGAAGTTTTTTGCTGCTTTAAGGCCGTCTATGGTAGTGCAGGATGACTCTGTCATTGCAATTGAGTGTAGCACAAAATGTTGAAGGTTGGGGGTTAATTTTTTAGTTTTTAAGTATTCTGAAAATGAGCATTGTGTGAACTCTTGGTATTCATCAGGATGTTGCTCATAGTCTAAACAAAACGTAAGAAACTTCATTAGCATCCTCTTTTCAACCATAGTGAGTTCTTTGCTATTAAATACATCTGCCCTGGAGCAAGGCACCTGTTCCACTTTTCCTTCTCGAAATGAAAGAATCCTCGTTACGTTTTTAAATTCGGCATAGCGACTCACGTTTGATTTGATTAAAAGATCAATTAGCAATCCTTGAGAGTAGAGCAGCTTTGATACCAAGTCGATGTTAAACCTCCTGCCCTCTTTAACGATCTGTGAGTACGTGACCCTATTTCTCTTCGGTCGCTCAGCGCTGTCTTCCACTACAGGTCTGTTTTCGTCTTCGCCTCTGTCTGAAACTGCGTGTGTACAAGTTTTATCGCCACATTGTTCTTTTGCTTGAGTTTCCTCTACATTGGTTGCTTCTAGGAAAACCTCTCCCTCGTTTTTTGGAGTGTCTTCGGCAGGCACTTCGTAGCTAGTCACATGTGTTTCCTCAGACAAGCACCCGGAACCAAGAGGTGTCGCGAGGGTGCCACATGCCACGGAGGAAGGGATTTTCTGCAGAGCATCAGTCTCTGCAGTACTGTCGTCCATGTCCTGACTGGCATAACAAAACACTTCTGTGTGTTGAATGGTTTCATCCTTCCCACGAAGAGCGATGGCCTCTTCTGTGTCATCGATCAGGTCTTGCCACGCAGTGGCACTTTTGTCTTCGATGTCACTGGTTTGCTGATACTCCTTCAACCAGGAGAGCAATCCTGAAAAGGTGAAACTAGCCCAATTTCCTCCATAGTAACTTCTGGAATCTACATGCAGAACCCTCTGACCACTTCTTGAACATGCAGCTGCAAGGATAGATTCAGGTAAACCTGTCCCTATAACAACCACATCAAACTCTGTGGGGAGAGCGTCTGCCATCCTGGGAGGTAAAGTGTCTCGTGACAACTGCCAGTGAAGGAAATGCGCATGAATCTAGGCTGAGGGCTCAGATGAGGTGTGAATATGTTGCAATAAAATCTCCCGAGATGTTCCAGCTCATCCCAGAAGCGTCGAGGCCGCAGGTCCCAGCTGTACGGTTACCCTTTTCCAGTGGTTTTTTTTCCCCTTATGGGTCAGTAGCACAAAAACATGATACAGCAAGTCTAATCACATCTTAGAATACTAAAATGGATGTGTGGTTTTCATTTCTGCATTTCATCTTAGCAGTTAGTGTCAAAATGCACCACATGTGCATTTGTGACTGGAACTCTTCTCTGAAAGAAAATTCAAGAAATAATACAATTGTAAACAATATTAACAGAACAGTAATTTCATGCAACAGTAATACAATCCACCACAGCCTGACCTCTTATTAGGACAAAGCCTCTACTAAAGCAAGTCATAAAATGCTTTCTCATGGATTTTCTAATTTTTTGAAAATTAACAAGATGTACTCCCACGATCTGGCAATTCAATAATGAAGAATAGATATAACGGTATCCCACAAAATAAAGAACTAATCAAAAACAATTCTGTAACTTTTGCTCTTAAGAAAACTATTAGAATAAAACTGTACACAACTGTGAGTTTAGACTATAGGAAACGTATGGCTCCGTTGTGTTTACGGAAGCAGACTACATACGATGTACACACTGTCATGACTAATATTTCTGTGCTCCATACAGTCAGCGGGTGATTCTAGGGCAGCTGAATAGAAGGCTCTTCCACACCCAACCCACTGTTAGGATCGTGTGATGTCAACATGAGACTATTTCAACTGAATTAATTGGAGTATTACAAAAAGATTAATTCAGTAAAACAACCAGCAGTGAAAAATATTTAAACGTATAAAAGAGTAAATCCATTGAAGGGAAAATGTGTTTATAGCAAATCCTGATATGAATGTACACAGGCACGGGTGTATTACTTTAGGTGTAAGAGGAAAATTCCTGGGTTCCTATGTTAAAATACCTTAACATAAATAACACCTACTTCTAACACTTGAATAGGGTGACTGGCATTTTGCCAGATTCTGACCATGTGACCCTGAGTCTCTGTGTCCTATGACAAAGGTCTGTCTAAACATCCTCTGCTAAAATTAGCACATTGTTGTTTTTGTTTTCGAAGGGGTAGGAGGTGGTAGTGGAGAAAGGCTGTTCGGCCACCGCCAGGAGGAACACTGCTTACACTCCGTGTGAAGCACATCCATGCGGCACAAGATGTGGCCAGAGGAGAGGTGGCGCAGCCAAGGCGGTGAGGCATCCTCCCCTGAGGTCTCCGGGCTGAAGTGTCACATGCAGCCCAACTGGGGCTGTCACCACTCAGGAAGAGCGCCACCTCCCTGAGCTCAGGTTTTCCGCACGACTAAACGTGCTGAAATCTAGACCAGTACAAACTGGGCCTGCCTAGGTGAGGATGACTATTTGGACATCTGTAAAACAAGCCATTCAATCGGAACTTAGATTAAACTGACTAGTTCACTGAACCAACTGGTCAGTTTAAGTGACATGGCTACCTTAATAGTCTTGTCTGGTCCAAGCCTCTGCCTGAAGAATCTCTGGGATTCCACTCGTTTTTAGCATTCCTTGAGAAACTGGGGATTGAGTACAGAATGAAGCGGTCGCCTGGCCTCTGTGCGTATGTATGTGACTCTGTCTGAATTACTTATTCTGCCTTCTTCCAGTGGGGAGGAAGACAGAACCCATGAGGGTACATGAAGTGTAACCAGCAAGTACGTGCTTCTTCTTGGCTTAGCAGTGGATGGAGCTGAGGGTGAGAATAGCAGAAGAGGAAACAGGCCATAAGGGCTAAAATCAGGCGCCTTTTAACCTACGGCTATCAAAGAAGTCCTCAAAATACAGAGCAAGCAGGACAAGACAACCTTAAAGCTGATTTAGCACAATTATCCATAATAGAGACACGATGATGGCTGAAGGGATTAAGTGACGGGCAGGCGCACACCATGGGCTGGTTAGCCACAGGACCACGGGCAGGGCGCACGCTGTCAGGCCTGTGGTCTTTCCAGGTGATCGGGCAGCCTCTCCGTGGCCTCTGGAGAGAGCGGCCACTTTCGGCATTTTTCACTTGCCTCCCCTTCAATACTCCATGGTTGGTTAGTTCTTGTTCAGGGATGACAAATAGAAAAGCACCCTCTCTTTCTTCACCTTTCACTCTTATCTAGAAGCACAATCCTTAGAATTAACTCCAGGCAAAGAGATCCTTAATCTTTGCTAAGAATTCAAGCTCCATCCTACTCCCACTATTGACTTTCTCTCAGGGCTTAACCAAGTCTCTTAATCTCTCACCTCGAGTTTCCACTTCTAATTTAAGTGCAGAGATAGTCACAGTTGAAGACACTAACTAAATGCCAGATAAACAGAGCAGTCGCCAGGAAAAATATCATGTACTGAATGTTTCTGGCAGTCTTAGATATCCCTTCTGATCGGGATGGGATCCAAGTAGAGATGACGAATGAGGGAGAAACGATGGAAGAGACCAGGAGGCACAGCAAAGTGGGGTTGATGAGGTTAGAGATGAGAAGAGACGGAATGCTGCTACTAATAAAGAATTCAACACACCCTTGTTTTCAAACTCTAATGCACAGAGTCCGGATAGAAACAGAATTCCCCAGCAGAGAAAAAGCACTTCTTGTAAGGACTTTCATGTGACCAAACACCTATTGCCCACCTCAGGGAGCATTACTGATGGCACTGTAGGTTTGAGCTTCAGTCACCCTCTTTAAAGCTTAGCCCTGCCCCTCCCCCCAAATTGCCCAATAGGTATTTTAAATTAATATAAAGAGTGTAATCACACAGCCATCCACATCACTGCCTCCATGCACTTTAGTCCCCTCCCAAGTTTCAAATCTTTGCACAAATGAAATCCTCAGATGAATGCTTATTGGGGAGGGGAAAAGTAGTATTAGAATATTAGAATCATTGAGGAAATCAAATAAATGAAATCATGATTTCTATGACTGGTTTCTTTCAAAAATCAAAAAATGAATCTTAACAGATATAACACTTCAATTAGTCACAACATAGGTTGGCGAATAAGAAAATTTTGATAATGCTATAAAGATGTTGTTCTCAAAAACCTGCGAAGATAAAAGCAGCAATAAAGTATCAATGAATTTCACATTTCTACTTCAAATCTTTGTACAAATGAAATTCTGGAGCATACACAAATTACTTCTTTCCTAAGCTCAGAAATTCACACCTTCAATGATACGCTAATGGATTCATCCTTCGAAATGTTAAAAAAAATCTGTGAGACCTAAATCTTGCATAAAGATTAGGAGTATTGTTGAAATAAATCTTCGATTAGCAATCAAGTTCAACTTCAATGAAATCTACCGGCTGCAAAGCTAATTTTTGTTCACCTGAGTTGAGATGTTCTGAGCCATTCGTAATTTCCCTTTCGATGTCGGTGTGCTGGAACCCAGGAGTAAAATACAGTAAAAATAGCTTAAAGGGCACATGCCAACTTGCATTCTGAGGACCTGGATGAAAAGAACTCACTTCCTAGGAAGCATTCAAAAGTTTATAACTGCTCGTAAGGAAAAAATAGTAATAATAATTACTCAGGCGACTGCTCTGTCATTTTAGGAAACGATCAGCGTATAAACGAACTCTTCTCATCACCCTCGCCAACTTTCACGAGATCATCACTTTTGTTCTTGAACCTGACTCTACAGTTCCTCGTTTCTTTCCTCAAAGTGTAAAAGCCGTCGTTTCGTGCCTTGTTGAGTTACACGAGGAGATGAAAACAGAAAAGAGATGGACAGTCGCTGGACAGTTATGAGGGAGCTGGGGCTGATGACGGGCTGGGATGTAGGGTCGGGGTGGGGTGAGATGAATGACCACAGGACAGAGCCGAGGTGTGGGGCAGGAAAGGTCAGAACGCCAAGCGGCTTGGGGTGCGGGAGGGAAGGCGCAGCCGGGGCGCGGCGGGCCGGCCGAGTAGGGGCGGCGAGGTGAGGGTGGGCAGGGGGGCAGGGGGCGCAGAGACCTGGCGGTGCGGAGAATGGGAAGTCTGCTGAGGAGAGGCGGGTGCTTTCTCCTCCAGCCCAACTCACCGAAAAGGCTGTTGCTAAACCCGTCCCACACGCAGCCCACGGTGTCCCCGACCCAGCCGTTCCTCAGGCAGGACGCGAAGGTAAAGGCGACGCCGAAGGAGGACACCAGCAGGTCGCTGAGGCTGATGTTAACCAGGAAGAGGTAGAAGGGAGTGCGGAGCCGCCGGAACTTGTAGTAAAATATAAGCACCAGCAGGTTGTTGGCAACGCCCAGCAGCCCGATGGCGCCGAGCAGCAGCGCCAGGCGCTCGTAGGTGTTCCGGCTGAAAACCGAACCCGGGCTCAGCTTTCCCGCCAGCCCCGGCCCCTCGGCGCCCGCGGCCCCGCCGCCCTCCCAGGAGTCCAAGCCGCCGCTGCGGTTCCCCGAGTGCATGGCCCGGCGCCGGCACACTCCGCGGGCGGAGGCGCTCAGCGTGCCGCGTGCGCCGCGACGCGCTCCGCGCCCGGCGGGATGTAGGCTCCGCCGCCAGTCCTGGCCATTGTGCACGCTGGAGCCGCACGCCCCACCGCGCCGCCGCCTCTTCCGCCCGCCGCGCCCTCGTGGCCACGCCCCTCCCCGTGAGCGTCTCCCCGCCGCTTCCCCGCCCACAGCGCGCCCTCGTGGCCACGCCCCTCCCCGTGAGCGTCTCCCCGCCGCTTCCCCGCCCGCCCCCAGCGCGCCCCCGTGGCCACGCCCCTCCCCGCGAGCACCTCCCCGCCGCTTCCCCGCCCCCAGCGCGCCCTCGTGGCCACGCCCCTCCCCGTGAGCGTCTCCCCGCCGCTTCCCCGCCCGCCCCCAGCGCGCCCCCGTGGCCACGCCCCTCGGCTCTCCATTGTAGCCTGTTTTTTGCGTCCTCCTTGGCTTTCTTTTGTTGCCGGTGTCGCCAGTTCCTCCCTGCCTCTGCCTCTTTGTGCGCCCGGGAGGATAAAACAGCAGGGAGGCAAGTCAGCCATGGCGTCTCTCACCCTGTCGCCCTCTCGCCGGGCTTGAAAACGTCACGTCCATTCTTTCATTTATGTATTCGCTCATTCATAAACATTTGTGAGCACCTGTGCCTATCCTGTGCTAAGGAGAGGTTTGGGTGACAGACTCCCATCCTAGGCCTCCTCCTTCCCAGGATGCCACTACAAAGCCACTCCTGTCACACACGTAATGGAAGCCCCCTGGTTGGACCCCAGGGCCTCCCACGTTGCCCTTCCTACCTCGCTCTGAAGTAGCGGTAGATTTACCCTGTTACTGAGCCAGGTCACAGCTCAGGCTGGTGGTGACTGCCCAGGCAGTGCCCTTGAAGTTTCAGCCCAAATCTAGCAGCATTAGAGAGGTAGGTGCTATATCTAGAAAGCACACATTTTCCACTTCGCTTTTTTCCTAGTAGCAGTGAAAATAAAGTATGAACCAAAAATAGGTTGTGAATGTAATCAAAATGCAAGGTCTCTGCACAGTCAATCCTTAACAAGGCCACAGGAGGACCACAATCCTGATCCAGAACTGCAGGCCGTCCTGGGGACTGGTGACTAGCACAGTATTTGTGGAAGGGCACAGGAACTGCCTTTCATGTGAGTAGTCACACTTCCCATCTCTGTTTAAAAGCCTAGTAAAGAATGACTAGCTTCAATGAACCCCTGTTCCAAATGCCCTGGATATAGAATCTCAGCTCCCACTCCTGGTACACTGAGCAAAAACTGAGAAATGAGCTTTGCCCTCAAAATCATGATTTGTCTTTAAACCTTCCAATTTGGACTTGTCATCTATGAGACTACCTAACACACGCGCCTCTTTTAAAACCTCATTTAATTTTATATTTTAGATTCATGCAACCATTTCATAAGCTCTGTGTGTTTAGTGTCCACTGCGTTTTCAACACAATGCCTAGTCTACAGTAAGTTCTCAATGAAAATAAGTTAGATGAATGAATAAAGGACTAACTATATTTTTTCCCAAAGCATCATTCATTCATTCATTTATTCATTTTTTTGGTACCGAGTCTCTGTCCTCATAAAGCTTACATTCTGGTAGTGTTGGGAGAGCAGCTGATAACTAAATAAATACATATGTTGTGTGTCAGATGTGGAGACGTGCCTAAAGAAATATAAGGCAGACAAAGAGTATGGGGGAGTGGGGGAAGAGGTTGTTCCTTTGTACATGGTCGTCACAGATAGCCTCACCGAGTACTGCAGGCACAGGGAACAGGTACTGGGGTGGGACCGTGCTTGGCATGTCGGAGGATAAACACAGAAACCAATGTGGCTGGAGTGGAATGAGAATTAAGAAATGAAGGCAAAGAGGCGGGTGAGCAGTGATTGGCCAGATCATTCTGGGCCTTGCCATTTTAATAAAAGGACTTTGGCTTTTACTCTATCAGAGTAAGGTCCAGGGCAACAAAGAAGAAAAAGATGCTCGTGGCAAAAGTGTACGGATTTCGATATAGTCATTTTTACATTAGTGTTAAATGTTAAGAATAGTTATATTTGACAGGAATAGGCAAATGTTACCACAGATATGATTTACTTTGTCAGCAATACATGTTTTTATGTATTTTTGGATTTATGTAATACAGGATGATGGCAAAATACTACAACCTAAAAAGCAAGTACAGTAATGGTATAAGGACAGACATACAGACTGACGGAATAGAATAGAGTGTAAGCCATCACATAGATAGTTCATCGATTTTCAGTAAAGATGCCAAGACCTTTCAATGGGGGAAGGAACAGTCTTTTCAGCAAATGGTGCCAGGAAAACTTATATCCACATGCAAAAGAATAAAGTCGTATCCTTATCTTACATTACATATACAAATTAACTTAAAAGGGAACAAAGAGCTAAACTTAAGCACTAGAACTGTAGAATTCTTAGAAGAAAACATTGAAGAAAAATCTTCATGACATTAGCTTTGCTATGATTTCTTGGAAATGACTCCAAAGGCAGAGGCAACAAAAGAAAAAATAAATTAATTAAACTTCATCAAAATAAAAAACTTTTGTGCATCAAAATGTATATTTTACCATAACAAAAAATTACATGCAAATTATCCCTCCAGAATTTTGAGGGAAAATCTTGATGGGTAAAGTTATCATCTGATGTTGGTACTCTCCGATTGTAGCAGATTTTAAGTGCCGTGTTTTTCTCTTTTACAGTTACCTGTGGGTTATCTGAAGTCAATGGGGATCTTTCTCCCACGACTTCCTTGAGAAGGACAATGCCTTTATCTGCTGGCTGCCTGGGTCTCCTTCTCAGATGTCGGTTAGGGTCCCTTAGATCCTATTGACAGTCTTCTTCAGTAGGGTGCCTCCCAAGATAACCCAGTTTAGAAACTCCATTCAGAGCCTACCGTCTGGTCTTCTGGAAATATGTATGCATTCTTGTCCCACCAAATTCTGGACATGATTTGTTGTAGAGAACCGGCCAACCCAGTTTTTCCACTTCAGTCTCTGCCCGGTGGAAAGAAATAGGGAAAAATCATGGCCCCTTGACTACTCTGGAAATTCTCTCTAAGGAAGTTCTCACTAGGGGTCTCCTTAATATCCTAATGAACCTGCCTTTAGTAGCTCGAAGGAGAGAATAGGTTAAAACGTGCAGAACTGGTTTCTCAGTGTCTCCGCACATCCTCCTCCATGGGCTGTGCTTAACTGTCCTTTAGAACAGGGCATTTTTCAAGCCTGTTGTGTTGTGAGGCCTCTTCGAAGGCAGAAATGGGTCCCTTTTAATATTCTACATTGGTATTAAATCATCACAGTATTCTAAGAAAGTCCTTTGCAAAGTACAAAAAATGGTGAAGGGGCATGGAGACAGGTTTTATCTGTCATTCTTACTTGGAACACTGATAACACCTAGACTTCTGTGTCATACACATGTCACCTGAAAAGGAACTTCAACCCTTAATTAAGTAATCCTCTAAGGGCAAGGATGCATTCTTCCCTGGCCTCTCTAACCTTGGCCCCTGGTGAGAAGCAGAAGAGCCCTTACAGAAAATCTGACCTAGCATATCTGCACCTTTTCTTGCCATAGGCACTGTAATTTAGTAAATGTAATTGAACTTTTAAAAAGGAGTATCTGTCATGCCTTGTATCATGATTCTCCTGTGTATACAGCTCTTCAGATGTGTGAGATGTAGCAATCAGCTCAATGTGTAAACCTGTTCACAGTCCAGAGTATGCGTATATAGTCTCTACATTAATACCCATTGTAGAGAAATAGTGAAATGTTGCAATGTTGGTGCAGTGGGGACAAAGACAGCATTTATAGTTTTCCCAATTGGGGAAATTTTTTTTTAAAAAAAAAAAGATTTATGTACAAAGAATCAGGATCAGAATAGCTTATAATTACCAAGAAAAGTTGAACAAAATAGTCTTCTTATAATAGCAAGCCTAGAAGTAGAAAGACAATGCAATACTATTTCCAAAATATTGAAAGAATGCATTCCCAACCTACAATTCTATACCCGGCCTAACAGCAATCAAATGCAAAAGAAGAATAAGGATGTTTTCAGATATAAAAAATTTATCTTCCAGGTGCTATTTCTGGATGTGAGGCACCAAAACGAGGGAGTAAACTATGGAAAAGAAAGACATAGCATATAGAAGAGAAGATAAGGCCATTCTCAGAAGGATGGCAAAAGAAGACAGCAGTGCGACAGCTATGCCCTGATGCATGGAAGGCGTCGGCCCCGGCTGCAGGAATGCAAATCAAGAGACAGACATGTGGAGGAGTGTCATAGGGATGACTTCTGCTCTTGTATCATGTTTTTTATCCTGAAAATACTCACGTGAGCATGGCCCAGATTCTTAACAGTACCCGGTCAGCCGGCGTCCTGCCCCACAGAAGCTCCTGCCCTTCACTCTGTGCCCCGTCATGTGCATCAGCAGAGAATGCTCATTTCACTCCAGAGGAATTCTTTGTTGACAGATCTTGAGAACTGAAGTTGGCCGTGGTGAACTCAGAAGCAGAAAATGCAGAGCAGCCCCCCACTGCTGACAGGATTTCTGCCGATGGCTGATGTCTGTGCCGCAGCACAGACTCGACTGCAGGCGTGCGTCATGGCCTTTCTCAGCGATACCCACACACAGGCTCTTACAAATCTCATAGAAGCCGAAGCCATACTAGCTCAGGAAACCATTACACCTAATTTTTCCCTAGAGTCTTTCTCTAACAGTGTCAATATTATTTTGTTCCTTACACAGCTAGAAGTGTGTTTGCTTTTGAATCTTTATATCAATCATCTTTCATAATCATTAACAGATAAAAGTAATTAATCAAATAACAAAATATTTGATTGAGAAAGAAGGAAAAGAAAAAAGAGAAGTTATGCTTATAAAGGCTATTAGAAACATGAGGACAGATTTATAAAATATACATTAATATTTACATTATGTGCATAGTTCTATAGAAACTCTCTATGGTGTCTTGAGGACGGCAAAAGGATTGAGACAAGAGGTGATACAGGAGGGACAAAGTAGTGCCCAGTGTCTTATTTTGGTCTTTTCCTATCCTTCATCCCTCTCTGGCAGTGTACACACACACAAACACACACCCACAACTTGTGGAAAAAGAAATCTAAACCTCCTCCTTATGAGGGAAGGAGGATGTTGCAGAGATATTATGATGTAATGGGAGCCATCTGAAGGACACTGGTAACATTATGAGGTCAGGATTTTACTGAAATGTTTGCCCATGTGAAATGCACTAGACCGGAGTCAGCATTTCTCCCTGCTAATGGCAGCTCTTACTCCTTCCTGCAGGGTGGGATTTTAAGATCAGAGGAATGAGACCGAGGGCAAAAACTGAGACAGCAGGAGGCGCTGTAACAACTGTAAGGTTTCCTGAGTTGATGAATTTGCATTATTTTTTACAGAAAAAGTAATATTTTTTACAGAAATAGCAGTTTCCCTATGTCCCAATGGCTACCAAGAAGGAAAAGCGTCTCAACATTTCACGTCAGATTAAGTTCAAGTCAGCACTGAATGGGTTTGAAAAACTGGTTGAACATATAGCGGCCCAGAAAAAAGATGAAAGAGCAGGCTTGTTTGTCAGAAAAGAAGGTAAGATCAGTGATTACCCGGCAGCCAGTTCAGTCTGTTGATTAGAACTGGGAAATGCTTTAGGCCATCAGAGAGAAGCAACATAGCTTAATAGCAAAGACGGTGAGTGGGGGCCTGAGTCCTCGTTCTGACTCTGTCTCTAAATAGCTAAGAGGTTTTGGGGAAGATTTTTCACATCTGAACCTTAGTTGTCTCAAACGTAAAATTAAGGCTTTTGATTAAATGACACCTAAGGGTTGTTCTCGGGCTCTACCATTTGAAGGCCCCCTGGTTGATCTGGGAATCAGTGGTACATGTGGGCCACCCCGCTGTCTCTTTACTTAAGGGTATCATGAGACCATAAAGACTCTCATAAGCAAGGCAAAGTTTCCTCTGAAACTTCGATTCGCTATCTGGGCCTCTCTGCATGCCAGTAAAGGGAATGTGAGGGACGATGGTCTACTAGGGCTATTAGCAGTAGAAATACATCAATGTAGAACTGAACATATGTCACCATGGTCAGGAGTTCAGGGAGAGGTGTAGTGTGACACTTCAGGGCTTTGAGGAGCAGGAGTGAGTAAGGCTTAGCGGCAGAGCAAAGACTAACAGAACAAATCTTGCTATTGCAAGGAAAAGAGCATGCATGGCCCATACAGCTGCTAAGGGGCCAGCACAGCCAGCCTCTCATCGTGCCAGGCTGCATCGTCGTAAGTCAGTGAAAATGTTGCCCTTGGGCGATCAACCTCAAGCTGGTATTATTTAAATAGTATTTAAGAATTTACAAATCACTTTAAGAAATGTCATTTCATTGATTCTCGTGACAATTCTAAAGGATGAGAATTACTATTATTGCTACTATCCCAATTTTATTTGTTAAAAAGTGAAAGGTACAGACAATTCATCTGCCCAAGTCGCTCAACTTCTAAGTGTTATACTAAGACTCAGCCCTTTTAGAGATGCATTTAAGATTATTGTGAACCTGGCTTGGCTTCTTAAACTACTCAACAAAACTTTTATTTTCATAGTTTGTTTTACCTCTCTTCATAATCGATTTTTCAAACCCTTACCACCTCTCCTAAATCCTCTACGGGATCTCAGCTCCTCTTAGCTAAACCTCCGACATCATAAGAGAAAGCAAGGCCAAAACACAAATGCTCTCAAGCACTTTTCTCCACTTCCACGGTACCATCCCTCCTCCCTTTCAAGGCTTTCACTTTGCTACAACAATGTCAAAATCTCCCTTTTCACTGATTTTGTTCTCTCAAATGGAAAATACACCCAACCGTTCTGACCTTGACTTTCTTTTCCTTTTAAGACACCATTGTGTGTCTTTGCTTCTCCACCGATTTCCCCATAGCATCTCCACTTAATTCTCAATCTCCTCAAGTCTGGCTTCGCTTGTCAGTTTGCTGAAAATGCTCTTACCAAGGTATTTAATTGCCCAACGTGGCTGCCAAAGTCAATAAGTTGTTTTAATTTTCCAGCTTACTGGCCATTTCACTGCAGTTAGCTGTCTCTACTTCCAGAAGCTTTCTCCTTCTGTGTCTTTCATCATATCACTCTTATTTTTCCCCTTTCTCATTCTTTCTTTGACTTTTTTTTTTCCCCTGAGCTTCGCCTGTTTTCTCAGTCTCATAGCATGATGCCATCTACCTAGTCGCCTAAGCCAGGTATCTTGGTAAAACCTTTGCCTATTTTGTGGTATCTCACTCAGGTTATTAACAACCTCTTAATAGTCTCCTTGCTAAGAGTTATTTCCTTCCTCTAAATTTCTGCTCAGCTATTTGAATATCTCATAGGAATTTTAAACTTAATATGACCAAGATGGAGTGTTTATTTTCCCCAAGAATCATAGTCCCTCCTCTGTTTGGGTAAATAGTACCAATATCTGCCAGGTTTTAAAACCAGAAACCTGAGCGTCGTTCTAGACAGGGTGTCTCAGCCTTAGCACTGCTGACATTTGGAGTTGGATGATTCTTTGTTCTGTACACGTGTATGTGTGTTTGTGGGGGGGGGGGGCTGTCCTGCACATTGTAGCATGGTTAGCAGCATCTCTGCCCTATGCCCCCCAGATGCCAGTAGCCCCCTCATCCTTGTTGGAATAATCAAAAACATCTGCAGACATTGCCAAATTTCCCGCAGAAAAGAGAGGGGGACATCTCCTCTAGATAAGGGCCATTGAGCTAAATTCTGGCCTTTTGTTCACTCACCATTTTTGCCCCCAACAGTAGCAACTGCATCTCGCCACCCGCAATGCTACCTCTCGGGTGCTTATATCACTAATTATCCAATTGAGAGCTCTTTCAAGAGTGAAAGGGGTTGTTATTAAGAATTAAGTTGAGAAAACAGGCATAAATAAAACTTTCCATGGCAGACCAGGACATATGGTTCTCCTACCCCGGCCCAAACCCCCGTGTCTGAAACCCCCGCCCTATGACCTTCCGAGAGCTTTCACTCTTATCTCCTCACAGCTGCCATTGCGCTTTCAAACAATTTTAAGTCAGCTCATGTCACTTCCCTAAATAGAGCCCTCCAGAGACAGGAGATCATTATGCTTACAATAAAATAGAAACTTCCGGCTCGAGCTCTGCCCTCCTTCTCCTCTGGTCTCACCCTGCAGCTCTCTCTCCGGACCTTGCTATACTCCGTATTCAGTGACCATCCAGAACGTGCCAGGCTCTGCCCAGACTTAGCAGCTTTGTGTTTGTCAGCCTCTGCCTCAAATGCTCTCGTCTCGGCGTACACATGGCTGACTTTTTGCTTCTCAGGTCTTAGGTTATTTTTTCTCCCCCATGTCCTTAGAGGTGGCTTCCTTGAGGCCTTCTTCCACCCACCGCCACTATCTAGTTCATTCACCACTATATACCACAAATCCTTACTGGGTCCCTTCCTACCGCTTATGTCATGCTGTATGTAGTGATTTTTACTTTGTTACTAAGTAAGGTATAACATACATATAGTGAAGTCCATTAGTGCACTGATCTGAAGCATATAACTCAATAAATTTGGATATTGATAAATAAGCCCATAGCTACAAACCAGATCAAGACAAAGAACATTTCTAGAAATGTTCTAAAGAAAAGTCCCCTGAAAGTTCCCTGGTGTCCTTCTCAACACAGATGGCCACTAACTGAGTCTTTCTGTCACAATTTGCGAACATTTGATTGTTTCCTTGTTTTCTATTTTTTTAAAAATTTTTTTTCTATTTCTACATTCTATCACTAGAACGTAAATTTCCTGAAGGAGGGATTTTGTCTATCTAGTTTTTCCATTATAAGTTCAGTGTCTAGCTCAGTTCTGACACATAACAGATGCTCAATACATTTTTGTGTCTAACTCCTTATCTTTAGACCCAATAGTCATATGCCAGTGAATCACCAAATTTGGCAAAATCAGTATTCAAGAAATGGTATGTGTGTGTGTGTGTGTTTGCACAGTGTCAAAGAACCAATCAAAACCTGTTCATTGCTCACTCAAGATGAACTCTAGCAGAGACTCCTGCTTGGTAACTTTTCACACCAGGAAAGAAGTGACTCACTTTCTTTTCTTTGTATTCCTGAACAAAAGTTCTAAAATAGTTCAGCAAAAGCTATGGAGAAGGTACTAAACAGCAAAGTAAAATACTTCTTCTAAGTGATATTTAACAGTCTCTAGTTACATTTCCAATGGAAAAAAAAATCTTTAAAATGCAGAAGAATCTGGGTTTGTGCGTTTTTCTTTTCTTTTTTTTATAGGCTGAAATAATGAAATAGAGTGACAAATAGAAAAAGAAATTGGGAAATGCAATACGATCCTTGGAATTTCATAATAACGTTCTTGTACTTTATTACAATGCAGATGTGATTGATTACGACAAGTTTTATGCGGCAGTGCAGGAACTCTTTGGTCCAGAAGTGAAGAACCAAGATGTGAAATGCTTTTACAGGAAACTCTGCAACAACCCTGATGCGCCTATGGACTGGTGTGAGGTAGTCACTTTTCATGTTTATAACATGGAATGCAGGTATTCTTTGTTTGGAGTAAATAATCAGATCAAAGTGTTACTTCCACAGGGGTAAACCTGCCATGCGGTAGCATGTTTAAATACCTACATTCGTAAAAGTATGGCCACTGCCCATAATTGAGAGTAAACCAGATGGATGTTTAATTACACTGTTAATGAGTAACTCTTAAAACCTTCCAGGCCAAGTTGCCAACTGCGGGAATTACAAATGCCATTAACAACCACCAAGATTTTAGTGGCCTTATTTACATTCTAAATGAAATATTCCTTTTAAGTAGTGTCAATGCATACAAATTCAGTGTATTCAAATTCTTAATATAAGAGGGAAAAAAGGCTATGACTAACCACCTCTCAAATTTCCTAAGTCATTTTCTGACTGGCACTGCATTGATTCCTTAGAGATCATTCTGGTGTTCTTGGGAGAACTCTCAGAAGCATCCTTGGTTGTTAAGTGATATATAGACTATGGAAACAGAGAAAGAAATGATTCTGATCTTTGTTTAAACTCACAGAAGGTGACACTCTGTAGATTTATTTATGAACTAGGTTCTTCTTATTTTAAAAGGATTCGAGGTAGCTTACAATTTAAAAAATTGCACACATGCATATAGAGTATTTAAAATGATTTTTGAAATTACCTGTTTCTCTCTTAAAGATCAGTAGTGTAGTAGACAAAAGAAAAAGGAAGACTTTAAAGTACTTGACTATCGTATTTAACAAGTTGATAGATATGTATAAATAGAACTTTGAACCCAAGAGATATAGGCAAAATAAATCTCAAC
Source organism: Rousettus aegyptiacus (assembly GCF_014176215.1). Classification (NCBI taxonomy): domain Eukaryota; kingdom Metazoa; phylum Chordata; class Mammalia; order Chiroptera; family Pteropodidae; genus Rousettus; species Rousettus aegyptiacus. Next base: position 20,914,064 of record NW_023416293.1, on the reverse strand, counting down.
TACATATACAGTCATCACAAAATTGACCATGTATATGGCTACAAAGAACATTTCAGTGAATTCCCATATAATAAAATTATAAACCAATAATAAAAGATCACACAAATCCCCTAAACTAACCAAGTAAAAAAATCAATTAATTTCGGGAAAAAAATTACAAACAAAAAGCTTCTGGTAAGTCTTTAAAAAACACATAATTCCCACATAATATATATTTTTCTACAATTTTGGAAAAGCTGAAAAGCATCCGATTCATTTTGAGAGGCTAAAACAACACTGAATTGAACATAGATAAAATGCCAAAGAATTGTAGACCAATATTACTTATGAAGATGTGCTAAGTTCTAAATAAAAATTTAACAAGTTGAATCCAGCAGTGCATTAAAAAGTCATTTCTAAGTAGCATTTATCCAGAAAAGAAAAAAATAATTCCGTATTAGAAAACCCAGTAACATATTTTGTTTAAGAAGTTAGGGGGTAAAATATGATAATCTTAAATTATGTAAGACAAAAACCTGCTTACATGTCCTAGAGGTTATCTGCAGTATTCTGCTGAACTAAGGTCCATGGGCCAAATCTGGACAACCATGTGTTTTGTAAACAGAGTTTATTGGAACCCAGGGGTAACACACACTCTTTTGTATATTGTCTGTGGTTGCTTTTGTGCTACAATAATAAATTGAATGGTCATGACAGAGACTGATGGCCTGCAAGCCTGAAGTAGTTACTACCTGATCCCATTCAAAAAAAAAAATTTTGCTGACTGCTGACTCCTGATCATAAAATAAAACAAAAATATTTGATAAAAATTGAATAGCCTTTCCTGCTTTTAAAAAGAAAAAAATCTTAGCAGAATAGAAATAGTAAAAAATTCCCTTAACCCAATAAAGAGAACTGTTTTAGTTCTTTGCAGCTGTTGTAACAAATTGCCACAAATTTAGCAACTTTTTTTCCAACTTTACTGAGATGTAATTGATGTTTAACATGTGTAAGACATTGATTTGATACACATATATGTCAAAATGATTACAACCATAGGGTTAACTAACACTGCCATCATGTCCCACAATAATCATTTTTTCATGTGGTAGGAACATTAAAGATTTACTCTTGTCTACGGCCATGCCACCCTGAACAAGCGTTATCCTGTCTAATCTCAGAAGCTAAGCAGGGTCGGGCCTGGTTAGTACTTGGATGGAGGATCGCCTAGGAAGACCAGGTGCTGTAGGCTTAAAAAAAATAAAAAATAAGGGATTGTAAACTGACAAGGTCCTTGCAATCTGTGAGGTCAACCAAGGGTTGCCTCACCTGGAAAAATAAAAAAATAAAGATTTACTCTTAGTGACTTTGAAGAATACAGTACAGTGTTATTAACTACAGTCCCCATGTCGCGCATTAGTTCCCCAGAACTTATTGTCTTATAACTGCAAGTTTGCACTCTGCCCAAGACCTCCCCATTTTCCCCACTCCCCAGGCCCTGGTAACCACCATTCTGCTTTCTGTTTCTATGAGTTTAGATTCCACATGTAAATGAGATCATACAGGGTTTGCCTTTCTGTGTGTGACTTATCTCACTTAGCATGATGTCCTCAAGGTCCATCCATGCTGTTGTAAAAGGCAGGATTTTCTTCTTTCTAAACAACAACTTGAAGAAATAAATATTTATTATCTCACCGTTTCCATGGATCAGGAGTCTGGGCACAGCTTCACTGGGTCCTCCGCTCAGAGGATCACAAGGCTGTAATCAAGCTGTTCTCATTCAGAGGCTCGACTAGTGAAGAATCTGCTTTTAATTTCAACCAGGTCTAAATTAATAAGTACTTGAATTAATAAATACAGAATCCATATTCTTACTTTTATATGACTGAGGACTTCAGCTTTTTATTGGCTGGAAGCTGGAGACCAGGAGCTGCTTGCATGTCCCGACGGCTGTCTACAATTCTCTGCCACACAGCCCTTTACATAGGCAGTTCTCAACTTCACTTCTTTAAAGCCATCAGGAAAATGTCATTTTCCATAGTCCATTATATAAAGTAACATAATTAATGGAGAAACAGCCCATCACATTTGCCATATTCTTTTAGAAGCAAATCACAAGTTCTTTGCACACTCAAGGGATGAACATTATACAATGATGTGACTCATTCTGTGTGAGGAGGGTGGGCAGGGTCACTTTAGGATGTGTCCACCATAGGGACTTACTGGAAACCTATTTAAAGTAAAGGTCATGTTTAATGGTCCTTAAATACTATCAACATTTCCATTAAAGTCAAGAACAAGAAAATGATGTTTATTATCACCGCTACTCTTTACCATTTATTGAAGATTGTAAAAAAAGCAAGCAAGTAAACATAAGCAAAAAAAGGAAGTGATATGTAAAAACTATTAAAAATACAAAATTGTCATTATTTGTAGATGATGTCTATCAAGAATATACAAGAGAATTACATAGCAGACGATTAGAATGAAGAAGAGAGTTCAAGGAAATTAAAAAAAAATAAACATGTAACAATCAATAACTTTCACAAACGATAACCAATAACTATCCCCCCTCACACATAAATCATAGGCAGGAAAAAAAAGATTCCAGTCACAAGAGCAGAAAATAGCAGAATATATGGAATAAATCTATAAAGAAATATTCAAGACTATGCCATTGGACTGATGGAGAAAGAGAGGATCTGGAAAATAGCTGAGAAACTCAATTTGTAAAGATCTCAACTGCCCCTGAATTAATTTACATATTTAGTAAGATTCCAATTAAACAGATTTTTGGAATTAGTGAAGTTATAACTAATAGATATCCCAACACACCAGTAATTAAATTTCAATACATCTTATGTCTTTTCAATAATTCTTATAAATATTATAGATTGCTTATAGAAATTGAAAACCATTTCACAAACTTTTGGTGAATTCTAAGAAAGCCCTGGATACCTACAGATTAGCATGAAGATTCTATTGTGGAACATATTCCTAACCATGTTCATTTTCGTAAGAAAATTAAAAGTATGATTTTCACTTAGATCTTTACTTGATTATAACATCAAAAATGAAAATGTGAAAGCACAATAAATATGAAAATATAATCTAGATGAAGATTTAAATGAAAAAGGGTTACTGAAATACAAGGTCCATGTATCAAGGATAATGAATTCCGATTGCCAAGTTGACTTTTTCTTGTTCTTTTCTTTCTTTCTTTCTTTCTTCCTTCCTTCCTTCCTCCCTCCTGCTTCTCTCTCTCTCTCTCTTAAGATCCTGAAAATGGTTTCCATGGAAATGGTTTAACAGAGCTTGAACTGTAAATATTTTAACCCTCTATTAATGGTAAATTTTCCAAGATGTTTCGGATTTTTAATCGCAGATTTCTAAGATTTCAGGTTGGTTACCTGAATTTTATACACTGGAGATCTGTTTTTCTAGAACTATTATGAGTTAATGCTTGTGTTACTAAAATTAGAGTGAGCTCTACTCAGTATACACTAAATAGAAATTCAAAGTAATGCTGGATGTTACTAAGGATGGGAAACCTGAACAAAAGTTGGGCCATGATCTGGATATTCCCCGCTACTTTGATGGTTCAGGTAAAATTAGGCATTCAAATAAATAAGATATTCAAAGAACAGCTAAGAAATTTTGGATTTACCTTTAGTGAAGGTACGATATCAAAATCTCACAAAAGCTTTGATAGAAAAAAACATCATCCTTGAGGCTAAACCCTTAGAAACTCTAGCACTGTACTGTGCAAAACTGTGCAGTGAGCCACATGGGCTTATTGAGGACTGGAAATGTAATCAGTCTCGATTAAGATGTGCTATAATCATAAAACACATCAGATTTCAAAAACAGCAAAAAAAAAATCTAAAATATTTAACAACTTTTACATTGATTATGTATTGAATTATATTTTGAACATATTGAGTTTAATAAATTAATATATTAAAATTAATTTTATTTATCTATGTACATCTTAACGGGCTATTAGAAAATATAAAGTTTTATATATATGGCTCACATATTTTTATTGGATAACAAAGAAATGTCAAAATAGAAGTAATTTTTCTTGATCAGCATATCTTCACTATTCTCAATTTTCTTAAGAATATTTCTGACAGATTCAATGGCTTATGTGCTTGAATTTCTAATGCAATAGTTTTGCACCTTTAAAAAAATGAATTTTGCTGGCAAACAAATGAGAGATGGACAGGCCTTGTCTGACCACACCTAATAAGGGTCCAACTTCATACTTTGGGGATGGTACCAGAAAGAGGACATTTTTCTTCAAGAACACAAGCATAGAACAGAAGTTAATATAGTGTGTTTAAATATCAGAAGATAAAAAAAGAAAAAGATACAAGTAGCCACCGTGATTTGAAGTGCCCATTGGAAGAATGTGATGTCAAAGTCTTCGTCAATAACTCGCTTGACAGACAGGTCAAATAAGCTGGTCCACACATTAAATTTGGGCAGAAATATAAATAGAGGTTCATATACCATATATCTAAATATTTTAAAATTATAAATCCAGTTAACTGTTAAATAAAAAAAGTATCCTATCCTCTGATTTCATAAATACACCTTAATAATGTCCTAGAAGTCTAGGATAGAATTTAAAATTCTCATACTCCTTATAATTTCACATTAAAACATGGAGACAAGGAAGACCCACCTCCCTTCTTTCCCCATGACCAGCTTCATCCCACATCATGAGGGGCTGTGCGTACACACACACAGATGCCGCAGCCCACATGTCTGAGCTCTTCATACCCCACCTCCGCCGACACTACACCTTGGCCACCCCTCTTGCTGAGGGGTTCACATACCAGTCGTGTATGGTCCAACTTCATAGGCCCTTGAAGTAGATTTGGAGTCATTTGGGCAGGAAATATTGGGATCCAAGGATTCTAGGACATGTTTTAAAAGCACAAATGTGAGCTCTTGGTGGAAAATGCCCCCTTTACCCCTCAAACTAGAGTAAGACCCTCTAAAGCTGAGCTGTCCGACAGTAGCCGCTATCCACATATGCTATTTGTATTTAAATTAAATTACAAATTTAGCTCCTCAATTGCACTAGTTACATTTCAAGTGCTCAGTATTCAGTGAGGCTAGTGGCTATCATATTGGACAGGATAGATTGTAGAACATTCCCATCAGCCCAGAAAGTTCGCTAGACAGTGCTATGCTAAAAACATAGGTCCCAGGGCATAGATCTAAAAGCAATATTGCAAGTGGAAGTATGGCTGTTTTGTTTTTTAACCTACTGATTAAATGAAACAGAAGACAAATATATATGTATTTATTAACGAAAGCTCTTAACTACCCAAGGAAATCAAATAAATAGGGTAGCAGTTGGTAATTTTGCAATAATAGAGAAATGACCGTCTTCTTTCTAAATCACATAAGTGTTCAAAATGAACGTGCTTTTTCCAGGATCTGGGCTATGTTGTACTGTATAAATCCTTTGGGTATTCTTCCATACATTAGTAACTTGAATTCTACACCACTAAATTTTGAGTAGATGTGATTTTGAGAATCACATAGCTAAACAGTTCTCAATTTTCTTAAGAATACTTCTCACATCCTCAGTGGTTTATGTGCTTCAACTTCTATTGCAAGTTTTGCACCACTAAAAAATATAAAAATGAGCATATAACAAATGATTCACATAAATATCAAATACTTTATGTATTTCAGGAAAAGGTAGAAGTCTGTTTACATTATAAAACACACTTAGATCTAGGAAAGCAAGGCTCAAAAAATGTCCAAAAATACCAACATGGGAGTCACAATACTCTGGTAAATCCATTTACATGGTTTTATATTAACTGAGAATTAGGCCTCTGTAAAGATTATAGAGTTGTCTGTTTTGAGGAGAGAGATTTATGTTATGTTTTTGCTGTAAATAAATAAAACATTTCCTTAACAAAACAAACAAACAAACAAACAAACAAATACCTAATCTAAAATAAACCCAGTCTACAGCCACGCTACCCTGAACAAGCCAAATCCCTACTGACCTCAGAAGCTAAGCAGAGTCGGGTCTGGTTAGTACTTGGATGGGAGACCACCTATGAGAACCAGGTGCTGTAGGCATAAAAAATAAAAAATAAAAAAAATAAGGGATTGTAAACTAACACGGTCCTTGCAATCTGTGAGGTCAACCAAGTGTTGCCTTGCCTAAAAAGAAAATAGTAATAATAAAGTAAACCCAAATGTTTTTGTTGCATAGATTAGAAAATTGAGCCTCATTTTTCCCTCATCTACTCCCTTTTTTCCTTCTCTTTTACTTTTCAGTTAAAATAGCATAATCCATTTATATTTTTCTTCCAAACACCTCCCTTTCATGTTCTCTTTTAATTTTTACAATAGTCCCTTCATATGGATTATGGAAGATAATGTTATTGCAATAATAAAAATGATGAAAATGAAACACAGAAAGGTTAGTGACTTATCCAAAGCCACACACAATATTAGTTTTGGTCTTGGAGCTAAGACTTTCTCCCTCCTTATCCAGCAATTTCATGACATTCTCCTGTTACACCCCTTGGATTCCTGTAAATCGTATGAAAGTTTAATAGAATGGCATCTGAGGTTTGAAAAAATGGTGCGCAGGAAGGTTCCTCTTTCATTGTTCTTCCATTTTCCTCACAAACTCTGTGCCAATGCTCCTAAGAGGCATTCATATTTCAATCTGTGTGATCTAACCTTTCTGGGTTTCATATCTGTCATCTATAAAATAGAAATACAATGCTGGAAGACTGACTTCATTTCGATTGGGATTACCTGCTTTTAATCAGCCAATGTTAATCTTATCGGATAATAAAAACTGGTTACTCTTTTAAGGTCAGGCACAAGGTCCAAACCTGATTCTGAGTCTAAATCTTTATTGCAGCAATGCCACAAAACAGTGCACTTGCTTTTTCTAGGTTTTAGGTGCAAATGCACCAGGGAAAATTGATATTTATAGAATAATGAAACCTTAGAACTCAACTAAAACATCATCCAGATATTTCTCTTTAATTTATAAGAAAAATGAGATGTAAAGAGATCCAAAGAAATGTGATTGTCTTAAATTTATAAGCTAGTTAGTGGAAAACTCTGGTTCAGATACAATCTACTTTCCCCACAATACGATGTCAATCTATTTTTCCAATAGGCAATTCAAAACACACTTGAATTAATTCAGAGAAGAGACATACAGCACCATAGGGGAGGCCTATAACTCTGTGCCCCCAGAAATGAATATCAAGTGAATTATTATAAATCTAAAACTATGCTTGCTAACTTCAAAAATGTTTAAAATGCTTCAGGGTGGGTTGAAAAACAAGTTGCATACAGGATTTTAGTTTCTTCTCTCTACTTTTCACTTTTTCTAAATGTTCCACATTGAACATGTGTTCCTTATATAATTAGGAAAAAAAAGTGTAGTTAAAAAATGAATCATTTAAAGGATGGAGCAAGCTCTTTAAATAACATAGTTAAAAAATAATACTTTAATGCTTATTAATAGTCATAAAACACTCCAAGCATGTCACAGGTATAATTACTAGATCGAAATTTAAACTGTTGAAAGAGAAATCTGAGATCCTTGAGGCTATATAGCCCATTACAGGAAATGTTTTAAAACATTATTTGATTGAAACATTTCCTTTCGAAATGTAAAACTTTAGCTGTCTCTTCTGAAGAGCTTATTTGGTGTAATAGCTCTTAAATTTTTCCTCAAGAAAGTTTTGTTATTTAATGTTTTTAGTATCTTTTTGAAGTTATTGCTGGTAAGCATTGTGATATTTTATTACAAGTAACTGGCAAAATTTAATTTATTACTTCCATAAGAGCAGGTGCCTACAGGATGGCATCTGCCTACATCCAGACGTGACTATAAAATGCATTTATGACAGATTGCATGGCCAATGCGCTGTCTGGGCAGGCAGCAGAGGTACCCAGTGGAGAGTTTTGAACTAGCCAAGAGGACCTCTGAGCTCTGTTTCCTTTACCGTCTCTTACAAAATTGGGAATTATATTTATTCAAATGTTGACATTGATTGAGTTCCTACCTGGTACTTGGTGCGACCTAAGTAGTTCCCAATCTTCGTAATTCCTAAGTAATCTAACCAGACACTTGCTCATTTAATCCTCACACAAAGGCATATGGTTTGAGTTATCACTGATTATCCTTACTTTAGAGATAGAGAAAACTCAGATACAGAGAAATCAAGAAATGTGCCTGAGGTCATGTGACTAGTAGGCATGGGATTCGGACCATGTTCAAGTCAAAAGCACCTAATACTTGCCTCGCACAGAATACTGCTCCTGGATTTCCTTTCATATCTGTTCTGACATTTAATACTGTGTCACTAGCTCCATAGAAATCACACCGAAATTACAAATCTAGTTAAATGAGTGTAAAGTATTTTGTGAATATAGGCATCGTAGAAATATAAGGCATTATTTCCAGTTAGGCGACAACACACATGGAGCGAAACTGGTATTCATCAGCACAGAAATAATCGTCACTCCCATCATTACTGCACATTGTTTTGTGAAACACATGATCTCTCACTATAATCTGAGGTTACATTGGCTGCTAACATTGGTCAATTTTTTGTTGTATTTTGCCCAAGTAATTTAAATTGCACTGAATTGCATTTGTAAAATGAAGATGGATAGGCAGAATTTTAAAGCGTTCCCAAGATTCCTGTCTCCTGGTTATTCAATTAAACACTAATTTAGGTGCTGCTGTGAAGGGACTTCTGTGAGTTAATTAAGGTCTAATCAATGGCCTTAAAATAGAGAGATTATCCTGAATTAATTGGGTGGGCACAGTGTAATCACATGAGTCCTTAAAAACAGAAGAGGACGACAGAAAAGAGATTTCATGCATGAGGAGGAATCGAAGCACCTTTGCTGGTGCCAAGAGGTAGAGCCCACGTACTGGACCAAAGAGAGGCCTCGAGGAGCGAAGGGCAGCTCAGCCGACAGCCAGCGAGGAGACGTGCACTTCAGGCCAACAGCTGAATGAACCAGGAAGCAGATTCTCCCCCAAATCTTCAGTAAAGAACACGTCTCTACTGACATCTTGATTTTAGACTAGTGAGACCCATTTTGGACTTCTAACCTATGGAACTGTGAGCTTATAAATGGGTATTGTTTTAAGTCACTATGTTTGTGGTAATTTTAGCAATAGAAAATGAATACAGAGGGCAAAGTGTCAAAATTCAAAAAAACCGTATCTTCTACTGCGGCATCTACCATCATCCGAAGTAGGAGGTGTGGTCAGAAAGGTGTGATCACGTGCTTGATAAGAGTAGAAATCTGACGTAGTTTCTGTGGATGATTGGGGGCCCCACCCATGGGGCTGGGAGATTTTCTCTGTGGCTGATTAGTCTCAGTAGTGTGGGTGCAAGCAACACAGGCAGTCATACTTACCCAGCCATGGTGTGAAGGGATGGAGGATCGTGGAAATCTGTGATGGAGGAGATGGACCATCGATTCTAAACTGGGTAAGAGAGGAAGTGAAAGCCACGATGACCTAATGAATTAGGAGGGGGAGGGGGTTGAATTTCCCCCTCAGTCCTGATTGGCCAGGAAAGGCACACAAATCTTTCCCAGTGAAGCTCCACGCACCCACAGCGGTGCCCATCTGACTGCCGAAATACTTTACATCTGTCATCTCATTTAAGGATCATTCGAAGAGCTCAGAAGTTTGTCCTTTCATTCTACTCATGAGGAAATTGAGACGTAAGGAGCTGAAGGTATTTGTCCAAGTTCTGAATACCAATTAGTTGTGGAGCCTGAACTCAAACACTGCCAGTCCAATTCCACACCGCATGCCCTTTGCATAAGGCCATGCTGTGGGTTCAAACAAAACAATGGTACGGTGCAGGTCAATACATGACTATTAACTGGATAACGCATCAATGAGCAGTGACAAGGACACTGCGGTGACAAAAGATGTCTGTCCTCTCCAGCACAGATTTGTCGGAAGCGCCCTTGTTTCTTTTTCCTTGGTCCTTCAGAGGAATTAGATGCTAAATCCCGAAGTTTTGTACTCATTGGAAATGAGCAATGATTTCTGAAAAGATAATAAATGGTTTTTTTGAGTACTTCTGTTGCCGGATGATCCTGATCTTCCAAGAATGAAATCTATTTCAGGGAAATGATTACGGCAGTAATTGTATGCCGTGAGGTTCGGGAGTAGAGGGGTAAAGGAAAAAGCGGCGATGTGCGAAGCAACCGGAGGGACGTATGTCGACGTGTGACGCTCGGTCGTCATCCAGCGTCAAAACATCGTCGTGAAAACAAACCGATACGGAGCTGGTTTTGATTTACTGTAATTGAGTCATTTTGCCACTTGGTCCCTTACACTCAAAGTGTGGTCCCTCCTGGGAGCTTGTCAGAAATGAAGAAACCCACACACCCCAGGCCGCACCCTCCGCCTGCCGGGGCGGGCCGCGCACTGTCGCGGGGCTCCCAGTGGTTCGAAAGCGCTCCGCGGCCTATTCTGCTTATTCATTAACAAGCACCAGCTAGTCTCGACGTTATGATGAATACTGTATCATTGATTTATAGGAATTTTATTTCTGCTTATTCATAAAAAAATTGAAGAACAGCTCTTGTTTTTCAGACTCCTTGGAATTACATAATTTGATAATTTACTCACAAATCAAGAGCACTTTTCTTCAGGACAATTTTTCATAGTGATTTAATTTCATGCAATGCCTTGAGAGTAGAATTTGAACAGTTAGATAGAAAAAAGCTGTACAGTCACTTAAATTCCGAAAGTCTCCTTAAGAGGGATGAAAAATCTTTCCCACGAAGATTTATGGAAAGTGGACAGAAATAGTCATTTGAGAGTGGCCAAATTCAATGTCAAGGGTCTCAACCGGGATCCTGTTTGACGAAGGTCGATTTGATCTCAAAACAAGTGCCAACTCCTAATAGAACTATCAGTCTGAGCAAGGACACCAACCTGGTACTTCTAGCAGAAAGAAAAAATTAGGGACTGCTCAAAAATCACGCACTATCAGCATATGGAATCTTGAATATATTAAACTGCCTTCTCTTGGTGTGGGGACCCCCTGACATTTTTAAAGCAAGATGTTGATCATTAATTTAAGAGTTTAAATCCAACCAACATTATAGCCGTTACTTCACGATCAATTCTGAAATATTATGTGTTGTTTGGGATTTTAGATCTTTGGATATTTCTCCTCTGAAGAAGATGCTCTTGCTTCCCAGCTGGATGAAGAAAATTTGATTTTTCTTGTTTCTAGAAAACAACGAGTTGTAATTTCAGGTGAGATTGTTAATTTCCTTTCCAAATGAATGTGGATTTTAATATTTCCTCAAACATAAATATTGGGAATATAATATTTTCATAGAATCACTTCTCATTTTATTTACATGCTAAATACTTTGTAACTGGGGGTGGGGTGTATGCGTGTGACAGTTTCATATGTAATATCGGAAGAAACCGCACCTGCAGTTGAGTTTGAAACATTACCATTGCTCTGAAGGACACTGAGTAGGGAATGTGTGTGTGTTTGGGGGGCGGGGAGGGGAGAGTCACATCGTACCGAGGAGGCTCAGATCTCAGGTTAAAGGTCTCTACCGCGGCACCTCAATAATGCATGTTCCGGTACCAAATGGAGTCACGTTTCTTTCAAAATATTCTTAAAATTGAATTTCCAAGTTTTCACTAATTAGAACTCCTTCCCACACTCTCAATCTCAATTATCTCATGGAGATTTAACCCTGCATGTAAAATTGCATGTAGGCCACCGAGGGGCGTTATCTCAGTTTAGGAGGTCTCCAGTTCACATGGCAGTTATTTTTGAATTTGCTCTTGGGCCCGGGAACTCCTATTTTTTTCTACAGTCGACACTGCAGGTTTACTTTCCTCCCCTCCCTCCAGGAAGGGAGAGGTCCAGGAAGAAGAAGGGCCAGCCCTGGAACTAGCCCTTGCTCTCCAGCATTTCAACCCCGAATCTGAATTGAAGTGCCTGGTCTAGGTTGAATCTTGTCTTTCTTTAAAAAAAAAAAAAAAAAAGCACCTGAATTTACTTCAGTCATTGTAAACCAAGCCCACCCTTGTCTTTGACTTTTCCTTAGCCCAACCTGAGGGCTCACCAAAGCTCAACCTCTGGCCATGGGAGCTCTCATCACAAAACAGAAGCGAGGGGGCTGTCCTTTCTGCCACCACTACTAAGCCGAAGAGAGGCCAGAGAGCAGGGGACACATGTTGCTGGCATCCCAAGTTAGAACACTGAAAGCATCTTTCTAGATGGCAGTTGGGTTTTGTAGTTTATTTATTCACTCAACAAAAACATGTTAAGGTCTATTGTGTGGGCCAGGTAGCTTTCTAAGTGCTAAGGACACTGCAGTGAACAAACAATTTAATTAGGGAGGTCATGGAAGACTGCACTGGGAAGGTGGTAAAAGACCAATTGTTGGTAAGAGAGCGATTACGATATGTCTCGGTGTGGGCCTCTCTGGGTTCATGTTGTTTATAACTCTGTGCTTCCTGGGTTTGTATGTCTATTTCCTTCATTCAGCTAGGAAAGTGTTCAGTCATTATTTCTGAAAATAGGTTTTCAATTCCTTGTTCTATCTCTTTTCTTCATGGTCCCCCTATGATGCAAATGTTGGTATGCTTGATGTTGTCCCAGAAACCCCTTATGCTATCCTGGTTTTTTTGTTTTCTTTCTTTCTTTCTTTCTTTCTTTCTTTCTTTCTTTCTTTCTTTCTTTCTTTCTTTCTTTCTTTCTTGCTTGCTTGCTTGCTTGCTTGCTGTTCTGATTGAGTTTTTCTGCTACCTTATCTTCCAAATCGCTGATTCGATCTCTGCCTCACCCAATCTACTACTGTTGATTCCCTCTAATAGATCCTAATTTCGGTTATTGTATTCTTCATTTCTGACTGGTTCTTTTTGTTTTTTCTATCTTAATTTTTATGACCGGTGTTTTGTATTCTGTATCTGATGGATTGCTTGTCTCTACTTTGTTGAGTTCTTTTTCTGGAGCATTGTTCTGTTTTTATTTTATTTTATTTTTTTAATTTTTTTTTATTCGGGACATGTTTAATTGTCTCCCCACTTTAGCTGTCTCCTTTTATTTCTATGTATTAGTTAGGGCAGCTTTATTTCCTGGTCTTAATAGAGTGGCATTATGTAGTAGGTGTCCTGTGGGGCTCACTGGTATAGCCTTCCATGATCACCTGAACCAGATGCTTCAGGTGTGTCCCTTGTGTGGGTCATGTGTGCCCTCCTGTTGTAGTTGAGCCTCGGTTGCTGTCTGCAGGTCAGTGAGAGGGACTTGGGCCTCGGGCTGATTGTTTGTGAGGACTGACTATGACTCTAGTGGAGGAGCTGTTGTGCAGGGGCTGCACCTACAGGACAGGATTTGATTTAGCAGGACTCTGGCACCTGCTGAGTTAATCTTTTGGGTGTATTATTTATGGAGGTGATTGGGTGGTGATCTGATGTGGTTTGAAGCTGGCCACTGGGTGTTTTGGTCTGGGGACCTCTTAGAAGGGGCTCTGTTGTAGGCCATGGCCAGCTGCTGCTTGTGCCCTGCCCAGGGCCACTCAGCGTAAACTACAAAGTAATCTTCAGATAATTGACACTTGTAGTGGGCTTGGTGGTACTTGGGAGAGGCTAGGCTGTGACCTGAGACAGCTGCCACTAGTGCCAGGCTTGGGGCTGCTCAGCAAGAGTTACAGATCGTGCCAAGGCCTGTTGCTGCCTGTAGAGGTTTGTGAACCTTTGAGAGACTTTAGGAAAGTCCACAACATGAGCCAAGATGGCCATTTGTATGGAAAAGCCACAGGAAGCAGCTTGGCTGGGCCTACACATTGGGTGGGGCGAAGTCGCAGGGAATCACCAGGGCAGAGCAAATGGTGTTAGCTGAGTTGATTGCCGGAGCCAGCCGGCTAAAGTCGATCAGTACCTGAAAGAGGGGGGTGAAGCCTAAGGAAAAAAAGAGAAGACAGGAAAGCGCTTCGGGAGGGCATACGGTCTCACTGCTGCAGCCCCGAGTTTATTTAGTACGGCCTTTATATAGGTTTTTGGATACAATAACAAAGCATAACGTAAATCAGTCGAATGCTGACATCTACACAAGATCAGAAAACATCCAGCTCTCAGGGTACAAACATCCCTGCTTTCAGGGTTGTAAAAACATTCCATTACCTTAAAAAAGTTTCTTAATGGGGAGAATCTCCTTACCAGGGTCAGTAATGTTTAACTTAACGACCTGCTTCCTTGAATTATTGTTTAAGCAGTCTCAGCAGCTGCTACATGGCTCGAAGCAGTGTTAGCAACTGCTTTATGTCTCCAAGCTAGTGACACCTTCAGTGCCTTGTAATGGCTCCCGACAGTTGATAGAGATTCACACATGGTATCTGGCTGCATCTGCATGTTGGGTGGGGGGAGGGCTCAACCAAAAAACAATGGCTTCTACCACCACCTCTGTCTGGGAGAAAGCTGCCCCTCCATCACTTGCCCTGAAGGCAGACAATTCAGTTCCTCCTGTATGTACCAGGTGCCTCTGGTGTAGCTACTCCAGAGCTGCAGCTCAGAGTGAGTGAGTCTGTCAGTAAGTTTATGTTCAGGTCCTTTAAGAGGAATGTCTGTAACTCCGGCCCCCCTCTGTTTTACTCAGCCATAATCTCCACTGGTTTTCACAGCCAGAAGTTGTGAGAACTTTCTTCCTGGCACTGGAACCCTAGGGTGAGGAGCCTGGAGTGGTTCTCTGAGAGGACCTCTGCAGCTGAGGTATCCCTCCCAATTCTCAATTATCACATGTGAGTGTGGAAATAGCCCAGTCCATGTTCCACATCTCCTACTAGTCTCAAGGTGGCTTCTTCTGTATGTCACTAGTTATAGGACTGCTGTCTAGCTAGATTTCAGGTGATTCTCAATGATGGCTGCACTGTAGTTTAGTGGTGATTTTGATGTGGTCATAAGATGAAGTGAGCACAGCGTTTACTTATTCTGCCATCTTCACCCTCATACTTTAAATGTTTATTCTGGCTCCTGTGCTAAAAATAGTCTCTAGGGGGAAAGGAGAGGAAGCAGAGAGAATAAAGGTGACTTGGAATAGGATAGTGTTCTTAGCCTTGGTTTCATTATTGATCCCCTAAGAAGCCTTTTAGAGATTTTTTCCGATTATTGGCCCTGCTCATGACATTTTAATACCTCAGTGGTATCTGTTTTTGTACTATGTGTATATTTGTGTACTATGCACAAAAAGAGTCAGACTTTTTCACACACCCCCAAGAACTGATTTGTACCTTTTTTGGGGCAGTGTTTTCTCTGTTGAGAATGCATGAATTAGAGCGAGATTGTTTTCTGTTTTTTCTCTCTAAGAGTTTACAATTATAAAAACCAAATCACCCTACAAAAAGACCCAATACGTGTGACTTTATCATTCAGCACATAGGCAAAAAGACATGAAAGTGTCTAGTGTTTTTCTCAGAATTCACAAAGTAAAAAAAAAAAAAAAAGCCTTAATAATAATAAGATAGTTTCCTGCTTTTATACTGGAAAGCCTGAGAAAGTATTAGGTTTTAGTTCTGTGTAAACCATAATGGTGACAGTTCAAGGAAAGATTCCTGAGGTGTGCAAAATGTCAAAATAAAAGTGATTCTAAGAGATGTTTGAAAAAACATCCTCTGAAATGCGCATGTGTGTGTGGGTGTGTGCGTCTTATATTTTCTTCAGAACTCATTTACTGCATTTAGTTGGAAAGTTCTATAGAAACAGATTGGTATCTCTAGGGATAATTAAAAAGCCACGTTTGCTCATTTTTATGATTTTATTCTACATTAATTTTTAAGTAACTAGAACTTTTCTAGGGAAAAGTTGGTTGTTTTTCTTTTTCTTTTTCTTTTCTTTTTTAAACAAATCTAACAAGTGACTTTTAGGATCCTTACTGCTGGGAGTTGAACTAAATATTATATCATCGACAGGTAGCAGAAGACGAGATGTTATTAAGTGCATTGTCAAGATTCCTCAGCTGGATTTACTGATAGCAGCTTCTCAGAAAGGATTAATAACCGTCTTTAATAGCCAGGTAATTTGGTCTTGGATTCCTCTCCTTCCTTCCTTCCTTCCTTCCTTCCTCCCTCCCTCCCTCCCTCCCTCCCTCCCTCCCTCCCTCCCTCCCTCCTTCCTTCCTTCCTTCCTTCCTTCCTTCCTTCCTTCCTTCCTTCCTTCCTTCTTCTCTTCCTTTCTCTTTTTTGTTTTGACTATACATTATGCATATGTATCAGCTGCAGCAGAAACCATAAACCACATTTCAGAGTTATTCTAAAAAACAAAACAAAATATGACTGAAATGAGGAGATTGCTGAGCCTCAGAAAAGTTTTTGAGATTTTTGTAACTGCATTCAGCATTGTTTCTCAGGGTGTCTTATTGAACTGCATGGCATCAGAACAATTCAAGGATGATCCTGGATAACTTCTCGGATAAAATTTAAAAATCCCACAAGCCAAGTAATCTTGTCATAATCCTACTAAGTAATAAAAAGTCCAAACAAAGACCTTAGACTTGGAATAAGAAAAATGGCTCGAATTCTAGGCTCTTTGTTTTACTAGTGATGATGTTAAATGGAGAACTTCATGAGCCAACGTATCTTTTCACATCTCTTTTCTTATATCTGTCAAATGTGGACAATAGAACCAGTCCTTTCTCCCTCAGAGGGTCGTATTGAAGGTCAAATGAGATAATGAATGCAGAAGCACTTTATGAACAATTAATTTCTATATAAATGTAAG
The DNA here is from genome assembly GCF_014176215.1 of Rousettus aegyptiacus. Lineage (NCBI taxonomy): Eukaryota > Metazoa > Chordata > Mammalia > Chiroptera > Pteropodidae > Rousettus > Rousettus aegyptiacus. The sequence continues at coordinate 20,897,287 of NW_023416293.1, read as the reverse complement.
GCATTGTTCTTAGTAATGTTATTTCTTTCTAAATTTATAAGTTTTGGACTTCTATTTTTAAAATATGAGAGTTTAATGGAATGTCTGATGATGTAATTTACATTGTATTTTAGTATGAAAATAGAAGGTGAATGGTATTAAATATAAAAACAAATAATTTCAATTGTTAGTTTATTTCCAACTAGAGGCAATAATGTTGCTAAAATTTCAACAACAATTTTCAGCTCTTAGTGATCTTCTTTATGGGCCCCCAGATTCTGTCAGGAGAGGCCCGCCTGCACTTGGAGGCAGTGCAATGGGAGATTCTGAGCGTGGGTGAGAAGCTTGGGTCTTTGCCCAGCTTGTATTATTTACCTCCGTGCCTTGGTTCCTCCTCATTCAGACCCAGAAAACTTCCCTTCCTAGGTAGTTGTGTTGATTAAATGTGTTAATATAGTGTGCTTAGCATCACTGTAAGCACTCAGTAAATGTTGGCAATTAGGATTATGAACAAATAATGTAAAAACAAAATGAGAAAATTTTCCTCAATCTTTTTTTCAATACATTATTTCCCTTCTCATTTTTTACCTTTTCCTCAAAAATAGAATTAAGATGGTATCAAAAGAAAAATGTGAGATGAAGAACAATAATCTTTATAATAAAACAGTTCAGGATTATGAGAAATAAGTGATGTGGCATTATATTTCCAGAAACATGTGTCCCTTTCTCTCAGACACACACATTGCTTAAACTATTATTTTAATATTTGATACACCAGGAATAAATAGTATTTTGAATGTTGCATGCCTTACAAATAGGATAATGAATCCTATGGGAAAAGTAATTTGGTAGGGTAGGTCACAGGAATAATTTATTAAAAGGTAGTCATTAATAATGCAAAATATCTTATAGTAGGGCAGTATATAATTTAGGTTCTATCTGAAGTCAAATAAATATATTTAAGGATTATCTTGGTGCTCTCTGGAGGGCTTGGTAATCTAGAGTATAAATGTCATTAATAAAGATTCCTGGAGGGAAAAAAAAGGCTAGATTTTAAAAATTCAAAAGATATCTATAAGGATTATGAAAGATTTAGTGATAATAAGAGAATTTCAGTGACTTCTACTGAAGATGGAGGTTCAGAAACTAAAGAGGAGAAACCACAGGTATTCTGTTCTCCGCTCACGAATTTCCTTAGTACATTTGTTCCCATCCAGAAACACGTTCATGGTTGGAAAGCATTTGTGAACTCTTCAGATGAAAGACAGATTGCTATGACCCCGATGAATAATTTTAGCATTTGCCCTGGTTTTTTGTTTCACATAATCCATTCCTTTCGGGCAGCCATTTCCTAGACGTTTGAGCATGCGAAAGAAACCAGGTCTTTCACACACTTCGGTTAAACAATTAACATGCCTTAGAGGTCTACAAGGCTGCCCATGTACAGACTAGTTCTGCACAAGTCTGTGATCCTCAACCACCATACTACCCAGAGCACGATATTCATTCAACAGATACTGAATGAAAGAGGAAGCCCACTGGATAGAATGTTCTTAGTTCTCTCAATAACTTGGGAGAGAACTTTCAAATGAAGAAAGGGTTTCTTCCTGCCTCACTTTATATTCACGTTGACCTATTTAACATTCTTTTAACTACGCTTGCCATTATTTTGCACTCACAATTTTTGATACCAAATGTCGAATAACTAAAGAATGTGAGATAGTTTGCAAATTGAAGGAACAAAAAAAATATATTAAAGTATAAGACTCTAGGAGCACAGTCAGCAGGCTAAAGACAAGCCACAAAAGCAGAAACCTAGGCCAAAGCAGGAGCTGGAATCTTCAGAGGAAGGAGAAACAGGGGGGTAGAGACTGGTGGAAGGTGAAAATGGCAAGCGAGATTAATCCGAGGAGTCACTGTGTCAAGAGCGTTCTCACCTTCCGCAGTAGTGCCAAGTAGATTTCATTGTTCTCTTTCTTCTGTCTATAGATGAGAGTGCATACCAGCACCAACGTTACAGTAAGTACATTTTTTAAATTCCTAATTAAGTCAAATTTAGGGCTGTGATGATGATTCCTCCACGACCAATCACAGTCTCAACGAAGTGCTCTTAGAACGAGATGTTTTCATGGTTAGTTTACGTTTATTGGCTGCAACTAAACCTTGCACAACAGTGAGGGGGACCCAGATGTTGTTTTCTGGAGTTAAACTGTCCGCGGAGAATTGCTTGGAATCTGATTCCTCCTGGAAGCTTCAATCTAAAAGCTTCTCCTAAATTCTTCCGAGCGACCATTACTGGGAAATGTAAAAAATGGACACAACCCAGATTGTGAGAAAACGAAATAGCCAATGGAAATAATTTGAAATCATTTTATTTTAAACTTGAAAACAAGATAAAAATTCGAGTGCAACTTCGTAGTTAATTTGGTCCGTGTTGCTAATAGGGAAAGTAACCCGCGGCAGCGGTTCGGTGGCTAGCTCTGAGTCCCACCCAGGTTTGATGAGAGCCCGGAGAAGGCTTGACTTTTCCTGCTGCTGCATGCGGCAGGTGCGCTGAACCACGAAGGAGGGCACCCCGCAGTCTGGTTTCTCTCTAAGCCCCGAGCCTTTGTTTCTTAAACGTAAAAAACCTATTAGAAGTTCTAACAGGTTTTTTACTGAAGATTCAAGGGCGCGCCTGAAACACTCGTGCAGTTCCTGGCACAGCAGGCCCTCCTCAGAGGGCGCTGTTCTCGCTCAGCATTGTGTGGTCCTTGCTGTTACTGTCCCCACCAGCCATGCCACCTTGGCGACTTGGGGCAAGACACACGACAAGCTCATTGGCCTCAAGTTGATCGTTGACCAGGTAATCACTGAGATCGTTTCTAGCTAAAAATTTTAAGCATAGGGACAGGGCCTGAGTACTCGATTAATCCAGTTCTCCCTGTGCGTCCCTGTGAGGAAGTGTCCTCACTTGAGTGAACAGCGTGCAAAGGTGCCTGGCTCCTCCTCCAGCTGCTGTACGCCAGGAAGCGCCACGGCTCTTCGCTGACAGTGCTGAGAGGCTTGGAGTGAGGGGACAGGGAGAGGATGAGAGCCCCTCCTCAAGACACCAAAGAAGGGGCATTGCAGGCTTCTCTGCGAACAATCGGGCAAAATAGAATTTTAATGTGACTAACCTGCTCTTTAGTAACCATCACCACGTGATAGAACAAAACACAATATACATACACCCCTCCAATTCTGTGCTTCTGTCAGGATACCTCCTGGATTACAGGATGCGACTACCTCGCACAGCTGAAACGAATTGTTGCCACTACAGAAAGGACCATTATTGTCTGGGATTATAAAGCTCAAGGGAACAGCCAGGTACTGTGCCAAGAGAAATATTCAGAGAAATGAGACCGTCTTTTCCATACTGGTAGGACATGAGTGACACTCTCTCTACTGAATATCAGTTTTCTTATATGTAAAATGAGGAAGTCTAATTAAATAATCACGTTCAGCATTAATATTCTGTGACTCTAGTTAAAAGAGAACCTTCTTTCTATTTAATGTGTGTTTAATTTTGAAGTATTGTTTTGTTTCCACTTTTGTATTGTTTAGTATGTGAAAGAGAGACTAATTCTATTCTTTTATACCTTTCTCTGAATCCAAGTATTAACATTTTGTTTATGCTCGTGTTATCAAGTTTGAATCTTTTCTCTCCAGTCCAGCTGCATTTGGTAAGAAGATTACTAAAATCAAATACCTAATTCTGGCAAAAAGTCTAGTGGAACAGATGTTAATGTTAACACCTTCGGTGGCTGAGCTGTTACCACTTAACCAATTCACAATATTTATTGGGCATTTGCAGACATGTAGAAGTAATGAGCATTTTCCTGCATGCAAACAAAATTCAAGATCTCATGAATAAATATAATATATGATATAATGATGCAGAAAATTATACAGTAAAAAGAAGTGCAGTAGGGGCTCAGATAGGGGGAAGCGAGCTGATTTGAAAGACATGGAGGATTAAGAAATACTTTAACCTTCCTTTCTGTTCCTAGTCACAGTGGAAAACTAAATTTCTCATGCTTGTCCGCCATCTTGTAACCAACTAGCACGGCCAGGATGATTTTTTTAAAGGCAACCGGTTGCTTAATGTGCTTTATCATGTGACGCGCCCGTCTCACGTCCTGTTGTGTGACTAGGTTCCCCTTCCAGCTCTCTCCCGTTTTCACTCTTGCTTTTCAGTTGCTTTTCCAGTCCCCTGAAAGTGTGTCCTTCCACTCTTCAGCCCCCATCCCTCCTCTCTCTTCCCTCCCAGCTGTGCCCGCTGGGTGGATCATCTGGGCTAAAGTCATCGTCGCCTTCCAATTTCTTAAATCTCTATCCTTCAAAACTCTCATGCAGGATAGACGCTGTAGCTCTTCCCTGCTCCTGCGCAGAGGCTGGTGAAACGCATGAAGCCATACTCATTGGTATCACTGCAAATTCAGGGTCTGCAGACTCACCTGAGCACCCAGTGGCTTCTGTCAGTCTCCTTCTTGTCCTTGTCAGCTCGCTTTCCCATTCCTGGCCAGGATTCCAAAATCCCATTATTCTCCTCAGGTCCTCTCCCTCTCAGCTGATGAACTTGCCCCTATTTTATTGAGAAAACTGAGTCTCTCCGATTTTACCTCTTTCAAATTCCAGCCTTTCCACCTACGGCTTTAAATATGCTTCCCTCTTTCTTCTTTCCTCTCTCTGAAGATGAAATTTCCTTGCATCTGACACTCTCATTCCTCCTGCCTTATCCAGGACAGGGCTCCATGATGGCCTCTTCCTTATCTTTTTGTCATTAATCTCTCCGTCTGTGCTCCTTCCTCTTAACCACTTCTGAATCTCCCTCTCAGCTACTTCAGGCCCCAGATCAAATGCCACCTTCCCTGACCATGGGATCTAAAGTGGCCTCTTCATCGCAACACTCTGCTCTATTTCCTTACATGCACTTTCCATTATCTAAAATTATCTATTTTATTCCTCCATCTTTACCCACTTGAATGGAAGCCCACAAAGTCAGAAACCTGTCTCGTTCATCATGGTTATGGCCAGTACCTAGAGCAGTTCTTGGCGTATTGTTGGTACTCAATAAATATTTGAATGACCGAATGAAACTCTAAATATGTTCAAGTTTTACTCATTCTGCAGGGAATAAAACAAATTAAATTTTTTAAAAATATTTTTTCTTTTATCTTAAACAGAGACTGAGTTCCAGGAGAGCAACCACTGTATAGCTTAGTGAACTCAATTCAGTAACAGAGTCAGCTAGACAAATGCTTGCTGAACATTTCTGTATAAACTTGGGTGTTAGGATATTTTTCTCCAGATAACTAACTCCTTGTAAAATAATTGGGACTGTAATACTTGATTTACCTTTTTATCATCCAATTTTATGTTAACAGTCTAAACTGTCCAAAAAGCAGAATCTGAAGTAATTTAGGACTGAAATGTATCTAATTTTTATAACCCAGTCATTATGTAGTCAGGGTCAGACCTTTTATGCTTTTTGTTAATATTGCCTTACAAATCCAGTATTATATTGGGAAAATCTCATTGCTACTGAGACAGAAGTAGGTACCTCACCATTTCCTCCCCAAAACACCTCAAAACACAATGTTGGGCTCACAGTGAATATTCATTAACTTTTACTTGGTTCACTTTGTTTTCAAGCTCTTTAACCTTTGGGAGTGTCTAAAGTGAGAAACATTAGAAGTAAAACTTTTATTAAATAATAGGGACAATATTGAAATTTAATACTTAGATGTTTAGAGCAATGCGATAACTTATTTAAAATATTCTTCTGTTTCTAGGAAAGCTATTTTGTCATAAAGCCTATGGATCACTGCCTCCTCTGTGTGTGTGTAGTATCTCTGCCTGACCATCTCTGCCGAGATGACATCCTCTTGGGAGATGATGGCGGTTTTGTGAACAAATTCACAGTAAACAGTGATGACTTTGGATTAAAGCAGGCAAAATCCAAAAAAAAATCACAAAATCAGATCTTAGACTCGAAGAATTTTAAAAGGTAAGAGTATTATATGGGTAGTTCAATGGATTTAATATAGACATTGTTCGAGGATTTATATAATAAAAATAATGTGCCAGACAGTTCCTGGAGTTCTGGTCAATATGGTGGAGCAGGTAAACACTCTACCTGCCTCCTCTCACAGCCACGTAAAAATTACTACTGAACTACATAACACCCAATGAAGAACACACAGAAGAGGCTACTTCGAGACCGGTAGGAAGGCAAAGACACAAAATGACCCACTCCGGCAAGCGGTGGCTAAGGATCGGGAGAAGTAGCTGTGGAGGTTCCCTTGAGGAGCACCAGGAACACATGGGGAGGAACCGAGTGTCTGGCTTCAGGGCGAGGGCTGGAGTGGTAGTTCTCTCCCAGACAGAAGTGCTGGTAGAGGCCTTGTTCCTTTGTTGAGCCCTTCCCCATGTGCCTTGTAGACCTCGGCAGCCATCACATCTAAGTCCTCATCAATGTAGCTAACACTAGTCACCCTACCCTGGTGACTCCCTGAGACCTCACCCCTCCCAACGCGTGGGCCCCCCCAAGCCCTTTCCATTGGCTTTTCCATACAAACTGTTTTGACTCATGCTGCAAAATTTCGTAACATCTCTCAAAGGCTCACAGATCCTAAACACGCAGCATCTGGCCTCAGTGTGCCCCATACCTCTTACTGAGCAGTACCAAGCCCGGCACTAGAGGCAGCTGGTCTTGGTTCCTGGATCAGTCTCTTGAGGCATGTCCAAGCCCCTCATAGTGGCAGCCATATCATATGTGGATTGCTTGGTGGCTCGTGCCAGGTGGCCCCAGGCAGGGCACAGGCTACAGCTGAACTTAGCCTGTGACAGGGCCAGTCCCAGGATTGTGACAGGCCCTAACCTGTGTGCCCGGTGCTTGGCCTCAGTCTGAGCCAAAGCACCACCCGGGGTCACCTGAAGACAACATACCAAAAGGGAAAATAGCACTAAAGCTCTGCTAAAGCGAATGCTACTCTATAGGGTCAGACCTTATACAACGGCTTCTCCAATGGTCACTGCCAGTCAACATAACCAATCAGCGTGAGGGTCAATTCCTTTCATTAATGAGCAAACACCATCCATGGCCCAATTACATCAGGAGGGCACATACAGCTCATACCAGGGGAGCAGGCGACCAGGGACACCATGTCAGCAGGCCCCACAAGACACTTACTACATAAGGCTACTCTACTAAGACAATGAGATAAAACGGCCTTACCTGATACATAGAAACAGACACTGGGAGGCAGCCAAAATGGAAAGACAAACACATATATCCCAAACGAAAAACAGAATTCAGCTCCCGAAAAAGAACTCAACAAAATGCAGACAAGCAATCTACCAGATGCGAAGTTCAAAACACTGTTTATAAGGATGCTCAATAATCTCAGGGGAAGAGTAGAGCAACTCAGTGAGGACTTTAACAGAGAGATAGAAAACATAAAAGTGGAGATAGAAAATATAAAAAAAAACAAGCAGAAATAAAGAATACAATAACTGAAATGAGGAATACTTTAGGAGGAATTAATAGTAGATTAGATGAAGCAGGGAACTGAATCAGCAATTTAGATCAGATAGAAGAAAACACCAATCAGAACAGCAACAAGAAAAAAGAATTTTAAAAAATGAGGATAGTTTAAGAGACCTCTGGGACATCAAGCATGTCAACATTCACATCATAGGGATAGCAGACGGAGAAAAGAGAGAGCAAGGAATTGAAACCCTATTTCAAGAAACGATGACTGAAAATCTCCCTAACCTGGTGAACAAAATAGAGGTACAACTCCAAGAAGCACAAAGAGTCCCAAAAAATTTGAACCCAAAGAAATTCACATCAAGACATATTATAATTAAAATGCCAAAGGTTAAAGACCAACAGAATCTTAAAAGTAGCAAGAGAAAACAATTAGTTACCTACAAAGGAACTCCCATAAGACTGCCAGCTGATTTCTCAACAGAAACTTTGCAGGCCAGAAGGGATTGACAGGAAATATCCAAAGTGATGAAAAGCAAGGACCCATAACTAAGATCACTCTACCTAGCAAAGCTACCATTTAGAATTGAAGGATGGATAAAGAGCTTCCCAGAAAAGAAAGAGCCAAAAGAGTTTATCAACACCAAACAACTATTATAAGAAATATTAGAGGCACTCCTTTAAGGAGAAGAAAAAAGATAAAAATATATGAAAAATAAAATAGCAATAACTACATGTCTAACAACAATTACTTTAGGGTTAAATGCTTCAATCAAAAGATAGGGTGGCTGAATGGATAAGAAAACAAAACCCTTAAATATGCTGCTTACAAGAAACACGTCAAATCGAAAGACACACAAAGAATGAAAATAAAGGGATGAAAAGAAGTGTTTCATGAAAATGGAAACTAACAAATTAAAAAAGCTAGGGTAACAATACTTACACCAGACAAAATAGACTTTAAAACAAAGACTATAGTAAGAGACAAAGCAGGAACCAGTAATCCCACTTCTGGGTATTTATCTGAACGAACCTAAAACACTACTTTGAAGGGACATGTGTATTCATATGTTTATTGCAGCATTATTTACAATAGCCAAGATATGGAGGCCACCTGGGTGTCCATCAGTAGATGAATGGATAAAGAAGAGGTGGTACTTATACAAAATGAAATATTACTCAGCCATAAAAAAGAATGAAATCTTGTCATCTGCAACAACATGGATGGACCTAGAGCATATCATGCTGAAGTAAGTCAGACTAAGGAAGACCAGTGTATATGTGGAATCTAGAGAACAGGATAAACGAACAACAGAAACAAGGTCACAGGTACAAAGGGCATCCAGATGGTTGTCAGATTGGGGAGAACGGGGATAGGGGAAGAGGGGAAAGGATTAAGAAGTACAAATTGGTAGTTACAACATAGTCACGAGGATGAGAGTTTAGCTTGGGAAGTATAGTCAGTATTGTAATAATTGTGCATTGTGTCAGATGGGTACTGGATTTACTGGGGTGATCACTTCATAAGTTACATAAATGTCTAATCACTGTGCTGTACACCTGAAACTAACATAATATTGCATGTTGACTATAACTAAAATAAATAAAAATATTTAAAAAATATTTTAAAAACCCAATGTGTCAGACACCATAATAAAGTTTGAAACACAAACTGAACAAAGAATGCCTCTTACCTCAAGGTACTTCCAATAGAGAAGACAGACAGGAAAATTAGCAACTGAGATTAATATTTTAAGTGCTATTGACAATTAGAATCTATAGAATCTATAGGTTTGTGAATGAATTAAGAGTTAAATTAAAAAATTAAGTTATGAAAAAGCCATAAAATGTATATGTGACTATTTACTAGCACTTGAATATAGAAAAAGATTCTAAACAAAAGCAATAGATACAGAATTCAAATAAAAAATTCAATAGACTTGACTCTACACAAAATAAAACTTTCTGGGCATCAAAAAATCTTTTTAAGTAAAAAATTGAAATAAATATTTATAACAAATATGATAAACAGTGGGTTAATACTCTAATAGGAATTAATATTCAGTTTAAAAACAATAATTCCCCAAGAGAAAAATGGGCATAGGTCATGAACAGATAATCTGCACACATACACACACAGTACACATGGTCAATAAACATTTCCAAATGATCATCAAGCAAAAACGCTAACAGCAGTTATCTCCAACTGATGAGATAATGAGTGATATTTATTGTCTTATTTAGAATTGTAGTGTCTTTGAAGTTTTTAAACTAAGGCTTATATTTCTTTTATTAGCAGAAAAAAAAATTGTATTAAGTGTATTCTCTCTATTAACCAAAAAAAAAAAAAAAAAACCACCTCACTTAAACTTGGTATAATTACTCACTTATAAAATTGCAGAAGATTAAAGATGAAGAAGAGGCTGTGAGATGGATGTTCTAACATTCTGCTGGTGTTGGAAGTCTTGGTTTGAACTGCTTTTCTGGAAAACAATTTGGGCACATGTGTCAAGGATCTCAATAAGCATTCATACATTGGGACCTGGGATCCCAATGTGCTTAAAAATACAAGTATGGTTATCACAGTGTTATTTCTAATGGTAAAACATCTAGTGTCCAACAATAGGGAAATGGTTAATTTGAATGATTAATAATCTAAGTAAATAATTCAGATATTACAATAAATGTATAATATAATATAGTAAAATATAATGTTTATAAATATATATTTACATATTTTATAACATGCATACATATGGAATATATCTACATGTAAAATATATATTTCATCAGATGTTTAAGAATATTTAAGATATCAGACGCATTCAATGAATCGTAGTATTAGGGAATGCCTTATACCCCCCATTAAATTATGTTTTGAAAAATATATAATATGAATAATGTCCATGATATAATACTAAGTAAAACAACTTTTAATTTTTATGTACATATGAATTCAGTTTTTTATATTTTCATTTTTATTTATTTTTTCCCAGCTTTATTGAGATGTAATAGACAATTAGTTGCTCATATTTACATTGTACAATTCAATGAGTTTTTTTCAAGTACAGTTGGCATATGATAGTTTATTAGTTTCAATTGTACGGCATGATGATTAAAGATCTATACAATTCACAAAGTGATCACCCCACTAAATCTAACAACCTACTTCCCCCTTACATATTTATTACAACATTGTTTACTATTTTCCTTATGTTACACTTTACACCTCCATGACTATTTTGTAACTATCCATTTGTACATCTGAATCCCTCTGCCCTTCTTCCCATCTCCCAACCCCCCTCCCATCTAGTAGCTCTCGACATATTCTCTGTATCTGTGAGTTTGTCTCCATTCTTGTTGTTGTTGCTTATTTTATTATTTAGATTTCACATGTACACGAAATCACGTGGCATTCGTCTCTCTGTCTGACTTACTTCACTCAGCGCAATACCTTCTCGGTCCATCGAGGCAATATCTTTTTCCAGCCCCTTCCTTTAGTTCTGTGTATGTCTTTAACTCTGAAATGAGTCTCTTGTAGGCAGCATATGTAGGGGTCTTTTTTTCTTATTCATTCAGCCACTCTATCTTTTTTTTGGAGGACTTAATTCTTTTCAATTTGCGGTACCTGTTGATAGGAATGAAGTTATTATCATTCTTTATTCCTGTTTTTGATACATTTTTTCTTCATAAAGAAGTCCCTCTAACATTTCCTATAATACTGGCTTGGTGTTGATGAATTCCTTTAGCTTATTTTTGTCCGGGAAGCCCTTTATCTGTTCTTCGACTCTAAATGATAGCTTTGCTGGATAAAGTATTCTTGGTTTTAGATCCTGGGTTTTCATCCCTTGAATATTTCCTGCTAATCCCTTCTGTCTTGTAAAGTTTCTTTAGAGAATTCAGCTGCCAGTCTTATGGGTGCTCCCTTGTAGGTAACTAGCTGCTTTTTTCCTGTTGCTTCTAAGATTCTCTCTTTGTATTTAAGCTTTGGCATTTTAATTATGATGTGTCTTGATGTGGGCCTTTTGGGGGTCATCTTTTTTGGAATTCTCTGCACTTTCTAGAGTTATTTGTCTATTTCCTTCAACAGGTTAGGGAAGTTTTTATGATTTTTCTTCAAATAATTTTTCAACTTTCTGTTCTCCATCTTCTCCTTCAGGTACCCTCCATGACAGGGCCGTTTTTGCATTTAATCTCATCCCATGGGTTCCTTAAACTATTATGATATTCTTGGCCTCTTTTATCTTGCTGTTCTGATCAGGTGTCCTTGGCTTCCCTATCCTCTTTATCAGTGGTCGGATCCTCTTCCTCATCCACTCTGTTAATTCCTTCTAATACACTCTTCACCTCAGATAATTATTCTGTATTTCTGATGGATTCCCTTTTATCATTTCCATTTCTATTTTTGTTTTTTATTTCTTTGTTAAAGTTTTTACTGAGGTCATCTACTCTTCCCCTAAGTTCTCTGAGCATTTCTATAACCAGCATTTTAAATTCTTCATCTGTTAGATTGTTTGACTCCATTTTTCTTTGACTTGTCCTGTTCTTTCATATGGTTTCTGCTTCTTTGTCTTCCCATTTGGGCTGACTTTCTGTGTCTGTTTCTATGTACTAAGCAAAGCTTCTAAGTCTCCCAGTCTTATTAGTGTGGCTTTGTGTAGTAAGTGTCCAGTTGCACAGTCCTGAGAGGGGTTCAGCTGCAGGCCAAATTAAGCCCCAGCCTGTGTCCCTCCAGGGCCACCTGTTAAGATTCAGCAAGCAATCCACAGATGCTGTGCTTATAGTTGCCTTAAAAGGCCACGCCGGAAGCCAAGGTCAGCTGCCACCAGTGCGGGTCTTCAAAGCTGTTCAGCAAGGGACACAGGACTTGCCGAGGATACAAATAGATGTGGTTTGGGTAGGGCCGTGAGTTGGGGGAGGTGGAGTTCCAGGGAATCCTCTGGATAGAGCGACCTCTGTTACCCTGTCTGATGGTGTCTCAGCTATGGCGGCTCTGTGTCCACCTGCTGGGAGTGGGGAGGGCTCCACAGAAGAACAATGGATACCACTGGTGCTTCTGTACAGAACGAGTCTCTCCTTGGTCCTCACTCCGACAACTTTGTGTGTCCCTGTAAGTCCCTGGTATCTGCTATGCAGCCTAATGGGCGCTGGTGCTCAGAGCAAGCGAGTCCATCACCTCGAAAGTCCATTCGCAGACACGGCCCCTTTAAGAGGCGTCTGCAGCTGCCACAGACTCTGTCCCACTCAGCTGCTCGGGACCAGGCAGCCTTGTGTCTTTGCCCCCTCCTACCTTCTACCGGTCCAGGTTGATGTCTTATTTCTGTCCCTAGTTGTAGGGATTCTGTTCATCTCGACCCCCAGGTGACTCTGCTTGCTCTTCGCTCTGTTTCTGTCACACCCTTGATGTGACAAGAGGGGATGAACAAAGCCTCTGTCGTCTGCACCATTTTGCCTGGTCCTTCCAAATGAATCCGGTTTTATAGATGTGTGTATGTTTGTCTGTGTATCTCTATTTAGGAAAATATTGAGTGTAAATATCTCAAAATATTAATGATGATTTTCTATGGGACTTCAGAGAGGTAATTTTTACTTTCTTCCTTACATTTTTCTACTTTATAAATTTTGTTCAATGAAACTTTTGGGATAAGAAAAAATACTTCTAAGTATAAAGGGTTATACTTTGTTATTAATGTAACACATATTATTCCAGAGTTATAAAAAACCTAAAAATTCAGGATTATACTTTATTAATTTAACAAATATTTTATCTCAGAGTTAGAATATGTAGTTAAAAGCTTATTATAATGGTTACTACAAGGAATTAAGGCTAGTCCATTGCTAGAACTCAAATAATAACACAATAATTAAGTATCTGGTTCCATTTTATATCCTTCATATATGAGCAGTAGTATTTAGTTCCACCAAAGTACTGGATTCTGATGGGAAGCTTTCCGAATATATAACGTGCTGCTCTGTATACCATCAACCATTTCATTTTAATTAGGATAAGCTTTTAGAATAGATGCTGAGACATGACGCTTCTCCTTATCGAAATGTGAGAAATTGTCAGAAAACCTTTCAGAAATTTCCATGGCCTATTTCCCATCCCTATTTCTATTAGAGAGATGTGATAGCAATATGATAGGGAATCTGAGGAATCTGAGTATCGTTAAGTGAATACTAGTTTATGTTGGTGCTTTTGGATGATTATTTGCATGCAGATGATTGAATCATATAAATGAGCATCATGTACATGATTTAATTATTCAAGATCGAAGTGTATTTTTTTTTTTTAGGCGAGGCAACCCTTGGTTGACCTCACAGATTGCAAGGACCTTGTCAGCTTACAATCCCTTATTATTTTATTTTATTTTTTTATGCCTACGGCATCTGGTCTTCCTAGGTGGTCTCCCATCCAGGTACCAACCAGGCCCCACCCTGCTTAGCTTCCGAGATTAGATGGGATCGGGCTTGTTCAGGGTAGCATGGCCATAGACAATGAAGTGTATTTACAGGCTGAGTGTTGAGGCATTTTCCTACACCAAAAAATCCTCAAACCAAATGGAGTGGAAAGTACTAAAGTCAAATGATAATTGAATTTTGGAGCCATTGTTAAAGTTTTCCTGCAGTCGACATCTACTAAACTCGTTCATATTGAATGGGTGGCGGTGGGAGTGTGAGCAGCAAACTCTGGTCTGCAAAACACTGTGCAACTCAAGGAGAGAAGTAGACAGCACCCAGCGATCAGAATTCAATGCAATCTGGCGTGGAAAAATAATCTCCCTCTCCACGCTCATGTCACATATAAAACAATATGAAACAGAGTTCTTCATGTGGATGACCAGAATTTTTTTTATTAAAAAAATAATTCCAATAGCGAACTGAAATTCTTCTATATTATTTTTTAAATTCTAAAACCATAGATCACAATTTGATAACCTTTTATTTTTTCATTATAAATAAGCTAGGTGATGCAAATTTAGTTAAATGGTTAAAAGTGACAACACACAGGACAGTATTTTATATTACCATTTTTACCTCTGTTCAGTTGTATTTTGAGTAAACTCAAAATGAAATGCCGAATGAACACTAACATGATGTGTTTGTGTGTCTAACAAACCTCTCCTTTTCCCCCTTTAATTCCCAGTGTGAAAAGGAAGCTACATAATGACTGGGTTATGAAAATTAGATATATTTCAGCCCTAAATTGCTTTGGATCCTGTTCTTTAGACAGTGTTCATTCGTTAGTTTTGGAATCCCTGAAGAGACTGGAGGATAATTTGTAAGTACAATAGTTTATATATATGAATATTCTGTGACTTTCAGGCTTTTTATAACTGATAACCCCATGATAGCCTTGGAGCTTTCAAACTGGTTTTTAGAAAAATCAGATGTTAATTATTCTATTCTATTGACAAGATTAATTAGATTTTTAGGAGGAAATTTATATTACTGATGCAAATTATAACATGCTGAGTCATCCTAATGGCAATTTTGCTCATTTGTTGTTTCTTGTTGCAGTATAATCTATTGCAATAAATCAATAAGTTGTTATCTATAACTATATTTTCCAAATAGAGTTCTATTGGTAAAACTATATATTTTTAAAATCTATATATCTTTAAAATCATTCTTACAGGTCAATTGGCTAACCAATAGCCTGTGAGTGTCTGCAATATAATTATTACATTCCATGTACAATAAATATACAATGTAGCTTTCTTATAGACAGCTGAATTTGAATAACATGGTTAAATATTTATTAATAAGTATTATGTGCAGCAACTGTATGTTAATAGTTATATTAATATGCGATAATAGTAAATATACAGTAACTATAAAAAATCTATCATATTTTAATTTTCAGTTTTAAAAATCCATTAAGATATTCAACAATGTGGATAATCCTCAAAAACCTTATGCTAAGTGCCAGAAGCTGGAAATCACAGACTGCATATTGAATGATTCCATTGAAATAAAATGCCCAGAAAAGGCAAATTTATAAAGACAGAAAGTAGATCAATAGATGCCTAGTAGAGGTGGAAGCAGGGGTCCCAAGTGAGCAAAGGGACCTTTCTGGAGTGATAAAAATATTCTAAAACTTATTAGGGTGATAGTTAGACAACTCTGTATGTTTATGAAAAATAATTAAATTGTATACTTCCAAACAGGTCAATTTTATTATGTGTAAGTTATACCTCAATAAAGCTTTCTTTTAAAAATGCATTGAGACTTCCAATTTCCAGTACGGCCTATAAGGAGTTTGGAAGTCATCACTCAATCCCAACAATGGACATATATTTTTTCTTTTTGAGAAAAAGATGAAAATGTTTACCTTACTGTAGTGTGTAACATATTGCACTGAGAAATGAATTAAAATTTTTTCATGGTAATTTAAAAATCATTTCTTAACACCAGATTTGATTCTACAAATATCGTTTCTATGGCATAATTAATTGAGGAGTGTCATTTAGTTTCTGTAAAATAATTAACTGCCAGTGATTACACTCTGACATATCAAAGGAGTGAGTTTCTGAAATATTTAATTAAGAAATAGATACAACTTTATTTTAATTTAGTTTTATACTATGTTGGCAAATCATGATACATTTATAACCATAAAGAAACATTGCAAAAGCATATGCAAATATAATGTTTTTTTTTGTGTGCTTCAATAGAAGATACATATTCTACTTCAACAACCAGAAAAAATATTTTCATTTCCAAGATACCCAAATATACAATCATATTTTTAGCAGCACAAGTATTTCTAGTACACTTACCAGGGTAATTCTAATAGTTAGTTAATATGACAACCAGAAAACTATGTGGGTCATGCAGTTTTCTGCATTCAGCCTTTAATCAAAGAGTCTATCAGTTATTCAAAAAATATTTACTAAGCCACTATGAGTTAAGCACTGTGGACAATATAAATATGTTTAGGTCATAACCCCTGTCCTTAAATGCTTAAAATGTAAGTGAAAGACAAGAAATACAAACATAAAACCAGTGATGTGCTGGAGCCAGGTCATACCAGCTCATGAGAGCTGATGGCTAAGATTTCTGGAATTTGGCACACTCGTTAAACACTGTCATTGTTAAAAAAGTAAATTATGTAAGCTCGCAATTCAACCATATTAAAAACATAGGCAATATACACTTAAAACTCATCACTTCCTGTTTATTTTACTATTATCTATGTTCCTGAGGGTTTTAAGTCTTCGAGAACATAGAAGTAGTGACATGCGACCGTACATCTTTTCCCAGCTCCATGTTCAGAGATGTCACATTGCTAGTATGAAACACTTGTTGAATCTGTCTGATCTCCCATACCTCTATCCCTCTAGGCTCTTATCTCTATTTACTCGCCTCAAATTTATCCCTGCCAAAACTATTGTCTATTTATCTTCCAGAGCATGAAGACGACATCCCACCACCTCAAAACCTTTCTGTCACATTTCTTCATCCCCTACCATAGCACTTCCAAAGTCTGGCACCCCAAATCCCCCCACCTCACCCTCTTCACTGCTCTTCACTGCCTGTACTCAGGTTCCTATAACTCTGAACTTCTTGCTGCTCTCTGGACGCCTCATGATGGAACTTTGTACATGTTCGGTGCCTAAAATATTCTACCCACTCTTCCTTTTTGTTCTTCTCTTCCTTCAACCCCCCCCCCCCCCGCATCCCTTTTGGGAGGGAGGAAAAAAAGTTATTTTTTCCCCAGGTTCATCAAGATGTAATTGGCCCCATAATCTTTAAGGATCAGATAGTGCCAGTTCTACTCTCTATCGTATTCCATAAATTTGGTATTTAGTAATCATAAACACTCAGATTATCTAAAAGGTTTGTTTTTCCAACTAGCCAGTACTTTCCGCTTTGCTTTGAAAAGCATCTATTTTGCAATAATAAGAAGTTTGTCTTTGAGCCCAATTTTGAGCTTCCTAGTATTTATCATATCTCCTGGAATTTGATTGATGACACATTCAGCCCAAAGGAGTCAGGAAACTGTGAAATGAAACACTCAGACAGCCTCAGCAAATGGTGATCATTGATTTATTCCGTCGGATTCTGACTGAGCTTTCCGACTGCTGCCTTGGGCCAGTCTCCTCCTAAATCCAGCAGCTAAAGCAAGTTCTCAAGTGATTCAGGGCAATCATGTACTCCCGAACCACCAGGGCCCCTGGAGCAATATCTCAATAGGAGAGTCAGGTCTGCTCCAGTCGACACATTCCCATGACTGTAATTTCCTATAATGAGTCTCGAGCTGAATCAGAGGAAGCTGCATTTATACTCATATGCAACTGGCCAGCTGTTAAAATGGGAGCCAGGCAGCTCCCTAGAAGGCTGGGAAAAAAACTTCTCTCAAAAAATTTCCATTTCGAAAATGATTATTATTATGGTTATAATTCTGCATGACAATTTTGCAAATGGAGTTTTGTGCCAGCAAGAAAATAAACACCTATAGTTAATTATGCTGTGGAAAATTTGTTGGCCTGTTGCAAGACATATGTTGAAACTTTAACCCTTCAATAGCTTGATAATTTCTAGGAAATGAACAAATAGCTTCTTGGCATTATCCTTTTTTATTTTTTGGTAGTGTTACTTTTTTAAGAAATTTATTTATTTAAATTAGTTTCAAGTATACAGTACATTGGTTAGGCGCATATATAGTTCATAAAACAATCCCCCCAATCGCTCCTTCCCTCCCCAGGCCCTCCGCCTAGCCAGCGTATGGATGCTAGCTGCATTCCCTCTTCGGCATTACTTTTATCAGTTACCCAACTCAGGGGCAGATTAGAAAGTGTATGGTGCCCCTTGGCAGGGTTGCTCCGGAACCAGACAGGACTGGTTTTTGTCCTAGAGCTCACTAGTTTTTTGACAATTGAACTCATTACCATTAGCTCTTCTCAGCCTCAATTTTCCCGTCTTTAAAGGGGAATAAATATACCTACCTTATAGCCTTATAAAATTACCTAAATTAACTCACATAAAGTGCCTGACTTAATGTCTCACACATACTGCTGAATAAATATGAGTTCCTCTTTTCTTTCCTTAATGAAGATACTAAAAAAGCATTTTTTAAAAAATACTTTTTAAAAAGAATTTGAATACTGAGAAAAGGCAGAGCAATTATACACCTGTCCTGGTTTGGACTTCATGTTTCTGTGTCTAGAACGGGAGTCAGAAAATCCCGGGGGCCAAATCCAGCAGACCATCTGTTTTTGTAGCAGTTGCAAACTAAGAATAATTTTTAAAGTTTTAAATGATTGAAAAAATCAAAAGAGAAATAATATATCATGACCCATGGAAATTACATGAAATTCAGATTTTATTGTTTATGAAGTCGCATGGGAACACAGCCACACTTTCTCATTTACACATTATTTATGCTATTTTCCTGCCACATCAGCAGAGTCGAGTAGTTGTGGCAACAGAGACTACATGGCAAAGTCTAATATTTAGTATCCAGTTCCTTAAAGAGTTTGCCAACTCCTGATCTAGAGTTTTCTACGACACCCTCCCCTGCCCCTTAGGAATGGGCACAACATGGATCAATGACACCGGATAATCCAGAGTGAGGTCCAGTTAAAAAAATACCTTTACACGAGGCACTTTGAAATTTCTTACTCCACATCATCAAGGAGAAAGTAAAAACTCTGTCTTCCTTGTCCTCTGCCCTCACTCCCACAAACTACTCCCATGGCCAAAGGGAGAAAAGACGGAAGGGCACACTGCCCACTCAGCGGCCCTTGTTCTTGAGCGAGCTCGCGATCCCCGTGCAATGCCTTCACGTCTGGCATCACTTCACTTTCAACGAACAATCCCAGCCATGCAGCATATGCCGCTGTAGAGTTATCTCCTCACCTCCCCGCTGATGACCCAGCTTCCTTCCGGATTAGAGCTCGCAAATATGTGTCACACAGAAGAGAAAACAGAGATGAAATATGCTGTGATCAGGCAAGGTCTTTTGACAGTAGAGTCTCATATATATATATACATTTTTTTTTTGAAGAAATTTTTAGAAAATGTTTCTTTTTCAAGTACAAATTAGTAGTTGATAGATGGTCACCAGGAGACGGAGCACGGCATAGGGAATCCTGTCAGCACTAAAGCGATGGCTAGGTGGAGAGCCAGAGGTGAGAAAGAGCAATCGGGGGAATCAATTTATAAACTATATAAAAGTCGAACCAATGTACCATTTTTTAAAATTTGCCTACTTTCAGGAAGAAAGGCAAAATCAGTGGTGAAATGCCATCTATTTAATTGTTGCTATGAAAATATGTAATCACTATTCACGCCAGTGAATGATATTTATAAAATGTTTTGCTCTGTGTGAATATACCCCTAACTAATATTATTTAATATGGACGAAGCAAGCTTTAAAAAGTCAATTTGGACTTTTTTTGTTAGTTTCATAGGGTCTATAGTTTCAATGGAAAGCTTTTCCCATATTTTCCCCAAAAGCCTATAAGCACGGACATTTCTGGAAAGATAACAGTTTCCCTTCTGTTTCTATGTGGCATGGTGGAAGCAGCCACATCAATTGAGTGATATCTGTGGGAGCTGAATTCTAGTTTTGACTTTGACAATAAATAAATAAGTAATCTGGAAAAAAAAGAAAATGTTTCTTTTTTGAAAGTGCTATTATATCGAGAGTGCTAAGGAAAAAGTCAGAGGGAATTTGCATAATCAATACAGTTCTGTTCTTTGAGATTCTGGAAAATGGTATTGTCAACTGGATATTTGTCCCTTAAGGGTATTCGAACAAATATTTACTGGGAGCCTTCTATGTTCAAAGTCACACGGTATCTCTATTTTATTTTTTTACAGAATGGACAAAATGGGCCAATATATATACTAAAATTATATGATGAATGCTACTTGCCTTAAGGGAAAACATGGTATTGGAGAGAAAATAATGCAAAAGACATTATTTAGTTGGTTTGGGCAGGAGCGCGATGTACAGACTAGGCCTCTATGAGAAAGTAACATTTAAGGTGACACCTGCAGGAGGATGGTTGTTCATGCGATTAGGATCTGGGGGAAGAACATCTTTGGCCGTTAAGTGTAGAAGCGCTTGAGGAGGGAAAAAGCTCCGTGCAGCCAGGAAGGAAGCTAACGAGAACATTGTAGCTAGAACGTAAAGTGTGGAAGAGGAGGGTATGGGATGAGCCCAGAAAGGTGACAGCGACTACCTGGGTTAGGTAAGCCAGGTAAAGAAATGTGGCTCATCTTAGAGCTTCAGGAAGTCACTAGAGACAGCGGTGTGATCTAATTCATGTTTTACACAGATCACTCCGGCTATAGTATGACAATGGGGTTTGGGGAGGGAAGCTAAAAAATTAGCAGTTTATTGCAGTAGTTCTGATAAGAGGGGAAGGTTGGTCGAACCAAGATACTGCAGTGGGAATGGAAAGAAGTGATGAGATCAGGTATATTTTAGAGGCAAAATCAAGAGGACTTGATAGCAGGTTGGATGTGGGTGGCGAGAGAGGAGGAAGTGTCCAAATGCGTTCCTGGCATATGCTCTACCAGATGGACTCACTTAGCCACCCAATATCCTTTCTGGATTACAACGTGATATGTCTCTGTCCATCCTTAATACCAGCACAACCATGACCCCAAGGTGGAGGGCTGGATTTTTTTTCTTAAGTAGAAACAACACAAAGTGCTTTGCTAATATCACCACATTACTGGAGTAAATAGATTCTGTGGGTCTGTGAGGATTTGAAAATTACTTGTAATACTTTCTGCGCATGAATAGATTTATAACCAATTGAAAAGTGAACCTTTTGAACACAGTCTTTAATTTATAATCTATAATTTATAAATTATAATTAGTTTCCTAAAGAAAAATATGTAAGGTTTGCATTAAATTTGTGCTTCCCAGGCCTGTCAGAGAGTTTTCCATGCCAAGAGGAGCAAACACTTTCTGTTACTGTGTAAAAGCGAATGTGATTGTCACTGGAGGTAAGAGAACGACAGTTCACATTGTACAGAGATTTTCTACTTTGTAAACAATGCTCTCCTTCATTAACATAGTTACAGAATTTTTATAGTCATAAAACTTTATTGCTGGAAATATCTTTTAGATAATTTTTAAATTTATGTAAAGTCAAATCTATCAGCCTTTTTCTTTGTGACTTCTGGATTTGATGGGCACTTAGAAAGGCCTTCTCTAACCCAGGAATAAGTGAAACAAATTTTTCTGTATGTAACAATAATGTTTTTATTGTTTCATTTCATATTTTACCTTTAGATCTTTATCTAGAACTTATTTCACGGTGTGAGAGCATCTGTTCCTCACCTGGGACACATGTGTGGGCTTTAAAGGAACCCTGAAGCCTCCAGAGGGTGAATGACACTTGTGTTTATGCACGTTTTTCTGTAGAAAAACTCTGAAATTTTATTAAATTGCAAAGGGATCCATGACCAAAAAAGTAAAGAGCCCATGCTTTAAAGTTAACAGAGAGGAGGGCTAAAAGAGTCTTGAAAAATGCCAACACTTAAGGTCTAAGTAGGATAAAAGAGAGGAAACCAGGTCATCTGCTGAGAGTAGAGGAAGATGATGTAAGAAAGTGGGGAGACTAGAGAACTGAAAGATTCTTTGAGCCTCAAAATCCTTATCTGTTAACACTGGGTTCTAATACGGTGTGAAGCTTTCGGCCTGAGGGCCAGAGTCAGACTGTCTCGATACAAATCATGGCTTTTTTGCTAGCAAGCTGTATGGCCTTGGGCAGGTTATTTAACTTCTCTAAGTTTTTCAATTTCATTTGTAAGTGGAGCTGATAACAGTACCTACTCATAAGATTATTATAAGAATTAAATTCAAATAAAGTACTTAACAGTGTCTTGCACATAATAGGTGCTCAATACAAATTTGCCAATAATACTACTACAATAACAAACCACCAACTTCCTATAGTGGTGTTTAGATCGGAATAATGTATGCCTGGTACATAGCACGTTCTCAATAAATATTAATTCATTTACAACACATAGACAAAATTACTTTGTCAGATGTGTGAAGGTTTTGTTGGAATAAAATGAAATCTGAGATTCCATTGAGGAGGCTGATACAGAAGTCACGAGTGAGATGGTGAAGGTCTAAATTATTGTAGATGGCATGGAAAAAATGAAGAAAGAGCCGACCTCAAAGACATGGGAAATGCATTATTCATAAAACCTGGAGACAGACTGATATTGGGGATCAGAGGAATCAACCGACTCTAAGTTTGGAAGGTGGGAGAAGTGGGAGAAGAGCAGCCGTATTGACACGGAATTAGGAAAAAAGTATCAACAGGGAAAAGGAGAGCCAACGAATCTCAGGCTTGAACTTAAATGTCAAGTGCTGATCTGACATTTTCAAGATGATATTCCACTGCTGGGAGAACAAGTATTTGGAGAAGGAGGATGTGAGGACTCTGGAGCCGCCCGCAGGGTGAGGAGAGGAGCTCCCAGCGGCAGCTCAAGGAGCTCGGGGTAGGTTTGAAAGAAGTAAACAAACAAAAAACGAACCCAAACAAACATCAAGAAAAGGCCTGAACTGGAGATTGGAATTTTAAAAAGGAAAAGAGCAAAAAAAAAAAAAAAAAAATTTTTTTTTTTTAAAGAAAACTGCTATCAAAAGAAAAAAATCAACAAATATACCACTTGGTAAGAGTTTAGGACAAACATATTTATTAGAAAAGCCAAGATGTTAAATGAGTAAGTGCTGTTGGCCGTTTCTGTGTAAGATTTCTTCAAATGCTCTCCCCGAACACAAACAACAGGCAATGTTTGTCTTCTTACCAAGAGTGTCCTGTCTCAGCTCCAAGTGCCGATGCTGATACATGTACAGATGCTACGCTCTCACTTCACGCGCAGGGTGAGCTCCCTGAGGGCATAAAGTTAATGTTTTTCAAGTACATGGCGTATTTGAAGTTTATATTTAGCCTGTTCTCAACTTTGGGCCTTCTGAAACACTTTAAATTAGCTTATGGTTCAAATATTATTTTTAAAAACTGTGTAGTAGTCTATAGGAAAGCAAAACAAATCAAAACAATGCACTAGGAGAGCTGGGTTTAGTCATACCCTGGCCACTAACCAAATGTATGATTTTCAACAATTACTCTCTTCCTGTTGCCCATTTTCCTTATCTGATAAAATAAGGTTAGATTACATAAATTCTAAGATCTCTTCGAGCTTAAAATACTTTGATTCCATTGTTTAAAGAAATTCCTGTTCATAGGGAGATAAACTAAAATATCCTCTGAAGAATTTGGAACCCAATTTGCTAGTTAGAGCTTATTCAATATACAGTCACAGATTTGTGTATTCAGGAAAACAAAGCATTAATTGACCATAAACTTCTAAATTTCAACTAAGGACATCAATAAAAGAGAAAGGCGTGTGGACAAGAAGTATGCAGAGCTGTCTGTGGGAGTCATGGCTTGAACTGACGGAGCCAGTTTCCTGAAGCTCGGTAGCTATGATTGTAAAAAACAAACACGATTCTGAGCGTTTAAAATGCACTGATTAATATTATTATTTAAAGACCTCCATACTGAATCTAGAACACATAAGGGAACAAATACTGAAATTAGATATTTCCAAAAGAAGGAGTTGAAGGCTTGTGTCACAATTTCTTGATCCTCATTGCCTCTTCCTGAGTTGATGACTATCTTGGATTATTACTTGTGAAGGAAATGGGCATGTTTCCTGGCCTCGACCATGTGTCAAAAGGAGGTGGTGAGTACTGCAAGAGATGAGGGAAGGAAAGCATAATCGTGGTGAGAAAGGAAGCATCACCTTGGGAATCAAACTGTGATGGATGCTGCACCCAGCGCTGCATGTCTTCAGTTAGGTAAAAACCCTAGCCTTCTACCTACTTCAACTCAAACCCTGCACACAAAACTCTTTGAAAAAGTGGTACTTAAATGCATGGCTAATGTGAGATTTGATTTCTAAAATCTTATTATTCCAAAAAGATGTGCTGTCATATAAATCTTAACCAATTTCTTTGGATAGCCCTTCGTTTTCACACAAAAAATACAAAATATAAGAATTTACCAGCTTTCATAGACTTTGTAATCTTACATATTTTATTTATTTTTAGGGAAAAAATGTGTTTGGTAAAGCTCTGGGATTCAAACAACTTCAAATGGATCAAGACATTTGACTCTCATTAACCTCAGTGTTTATTATATTATATGATTGCCATACAGCTTTGAAAACTTATTAATACTTATTAATTATAGGTTGTCTAGGTCTCTTACAAAGGCAAGAAAGCATTTAGCAGTATGACTGACAAGCAGCTAATAATTTTCACTATGCATAATTTATTGAATTGTCACAGTCGTGTAGCCTCTATTAGTAGAAAATGCAATCCTTCGATAACTGAAAATACATTTTTCTCAGGAGGATGCTCTTGTTGATTAGTGATTCAGCCAAGCACATTGCTAAATGTACTGCATGTACCAGCTGACGACTCAAAATATACCATGAAAGCAGCTTTGCCAGGCGTAATCGGGTGTGTTAAATGTGCACAGACATTTAATGAGCTTGAAAAAAAACAGAAGCTCTCGCAAAAAAAAAAAGAAGGGGAAGGAAGAGAAGCCAAACTGGGACAATGTGTTTATCAAAAAAAAACCCTGCAAATTTCCTAAGCATTATTTTGGGGATCGTTAAGAATTCTTTACTCAATAGTTGTCTCCAATGGCCATTTTAAAAATTAAACTGCTAGTTTGCAAGGTCAAGTATATAAAAACAAGTATTTACAATCTAAGATATTTTGGGGTCTCTTCATATGCTTGTTAATGTTTCATTCCAAAATATTTATTACACAGCTGCTACGGACTAGGCATAACAAAGTTTATTAAAATCAGGTTGTATTTCTAACCTTCAGGAATTCCAAATACAATAGTACAAATAAGACATGTTTAAGATGGCTGTCATACAAAGTACGAC
Organism: Rousettus aegyptiacus; assembly: GCF_014176215.1. Classification (NCBI taxonomy): domain Eukaryota; kingdom Metazoa; phylum Chordata; class Mammalia; order Chiroptera; family Pteropodidae; genus Rousettus; species Rousettus aegyptiacus. The sequence continues at coordinate 20,871,843 of NW_023416293.1, read as the reverse complement.
ATGAGTCAACAGATAAATAATAATAATGATGATACAGATGAAATACTGTAGGCATTGAAAGCTTAGTATCATGCCCCTTTCCGCTCATTCTGGCTTCAAAACATTACCACGCAGACTGTACAAGGATTGTATCACTATCGATAAAAAGCAAACAGAACTGGAGGACCTCTGGTAGCAGCTAATAGGTAACCTCTAGAAGACTGAGTTTCCTTCACAATGCACACTGGACGGAGACCTTCGTTTAAGAATCCTGAACATTTCTCAGGTGGAAATCCTCTATTGAACCTTTCATGTGGTACACGAGTCATAGATTTTCTTCTGCAGATAGTCTGGTCTCATCCTCCAGAAGTGATAAAACTCATTTCAAGAGGCAACTCAGCCAGTGTTACCTAGGACTACCTATGGGCCTGAGGCTCAGGTTCTGAATATACCTGGGTACTGTACTGTTATACTACTTGGCCATTGCCAGTGAAAAGCAAATGCAGGCAAGATACTGTGCTATTGGAATTATTCAGTTTGAATCATTTAACTGCTAATCTGGAGTTTTTCTCATTACCCTTAAAAATTCCGTATTGCTATCTACTCACGCTTTGGTAATCTCTCCCTCTAGAGCATACAGTCATAAAACTTTGCAGTTAGAGGTGGAAGGAATCTTGGAGATTAAAATTTTACAGATAAGGACATCAAGGCCACAGAAAAGAAAATGATTTGCTACAACTCATGCTACTAGTTAGCTGGGAGAACTGAGCCTGAGTCAGTTCTCTTTGCTCCCGCCCCTTGTTATTCTTGGAGCATTGTAACTGGTTTCGCTATAGGCTCTTTCTCCCTTGTTTTTCTCTCCAACTGAGCTCACTTATCTCATCAAGAGTGATGCACTTTTGTCAAGCGACTCACTCAACTGAGATAAGAACTTGCAATAGGAAAGAAACCCCATCCTTATATGTGGCTTTATTTAAATCCTAGTTTAATAATAAAACAGATAAAAATAAATAAAAAATAACAAAGAAACAAGAAATTAACCCCTTATGAATCACAATATATTATTTATAGTATCGTGTTCTGTCTTCAGAGTTGAAATATTTTCTATGAATTTTTACTTTACCTGTATCTCTTTCATCCTTGCCTTATTGCTACTACTAGATTATAAACTCTCAAGACATGGACCATTTTTCATGTATCTGTGTCTCAGTTCCCCAATCTTTCCCCTAAATATTTTGTAAGATGAATTGTACGAGGCAGAACCTAGAATAATAGTAGTAGTAGTAGTAATAACAAGCTCACCATCTAGGAGCTGTTCAGTGTTACACATGTATGATGCTATTTAATCTTTATGATAAAGCTATGACATAAGTTCCATTTGTCTCCATTATATAGATAAGGAAACTTAGACACAGAGAAGCATCTTACTCAAATTTATAAAGCTAGTAGGTGTTAGAAAGGGGTTTCAGGTAAGGCAGACTTACTCAAAATACATATTCTTAACCACTTCATGAATGACTGTACTCGCTAACTGATTTACTTAGCAAACATATATTAAAGACTTACTATTTGTCAAACACTGCTATAAATAATAAATATAAGGCTCACTAATAATGGGTCAACAGATACATAAGTAAACAATTACAACTGAATAGAGTTTGTGCTATCAAAAAAATCTGAAGAAAACACCCTGAGAACACAGAGGAAATCTTAACCCCACCTGAAGCTGATCAGAAGGTGATCAGGGAAGGTATTATGGAGGAAATATTGGAACTAAGTCTAAAACGGTATAAGTTTTGTCTGCTGAAAAAAAGACTTTTGATAAGGTCAATACCTAGAATTTATTTGTATCCTCAACATCTAGCAAAATGCCGAGTATACAATAATTTCTCAAGAAATTTTTCTTTTTGTTGTTAGTAAGGGTAACGTGGAAACATTAAATTTAAGAAAATTTCCCACCTACCCACTGACAATAGTCCTAAAAATATCACTATCTTGGTCAGCTCAGGCTGCCATAACAAAACATCATAGACTGGACTGGGTAGCTTTAACAATAGAAATTTTTTTTCTCACAGTTCTAGAAGAGAAGTCCAGCATCAAGATACCAGCAGGGTTGATTTCTAGCGAGGGCTCTCGTCCTGGCTGGTAGATGGCTGTTTGCTCACTATGTCCTCGTATGGTGCATACAAAGAGCAAACCAGCTCCCTGATGTGTCTTCTTATAAGGGCACTAATTTAATCATTAGGCCCTCAGTCTCAGAACTTCCTTTAAACCCAATTACCTATCTTCAAATACCATCACACTGGAGTTAAGGGTTCAACATATTGATTTGGGATGGAGGGAGTAACAATTCAATCCACAGCAGTTGCCTGAGAGTCAGCTGTGCTCTGAGTTTTTTTTAGCCTGCCTCTAAACACTTCAGGATTTGAGAGCCTCATAAATAAAACAACTGACCTTGCCAACGGAGTCATATGAACACTCAACAAAGATTTGTGTTTTGTTTAGATACATGTTTTCTCTCTCTTTTTTGGGGGGCCACTTGATAGTTAAAACTCTAAGTAGGAGTTATCATTTTAACCCTGAAGTCATTGAAGTTGTTCACCAAATACCTGTTGAACTCCTACTGTAGTTTACACACTAGAGATACCATAATAAGCAACACAAAGTCCTTCCCTTAAGACACTTAAAATCTAGTGAATGGTCTAGACAAATAGAATTTCAATTATAAAAGATGAGAGGAGAATTTTGGTCAGGATGGTGGAGTAGGTAAATGCTATGCTTGCCTCCTTATTATCACATCAAAATTAGTACTAAACTACAGAACAACCATCACTGGGCGTCACCTGAGTATAGCTGAACAGAAGTCCTACAACTGGTAACATACAGAAGCCGCCGCCTCAAAACTGGTTGGAGAAGCAGAGATGCAGAACAAGCTAATCCCACATCCACGTGTGGTGATTAAAAATCAAAAGGGAGATCTGGGCTGCAGAGATCCCACTGAGAAGCAAGGAGTCCTAGGTCCAACCAGGACAAGGAGAGAAGTCCCCACAACTTCTGGCTATAAAAACCAGCAGAGATTGTGGCTGGGTGAGAGGGAGGGTGGCTGGAGTCCCAGGCATTCCTCTTAAGGGGCCTGTGCACAGACTTCCTTACTGACCCACTCACTCCCTCTGAGCTCCAGCACTGGAATAACAGCTTAAATGCACACGAGGCATGTGGGGAGGAGCTGGCTTTAGGGCAAGACCTGGAAGGGCAGCTACCTCCCAGACAGAAGTGCTGGCAGGAGCCATTGTTCCTTTGTTGTGCCATCCCCCACCCTGTGTATGGACACAGATGGGCACAATATCTAAGGCTCCATCAACCCAGCTGACACCATTCACCCTGCCCTGGTGATTCCCTGAGATCCCGTCTCACCCAGCTTACAGGCCCAACCCAAGCCACTTGCAGTGGCTTTTCCAACAAATGGTCTGTCTTGGCTCATACTGCGAACCATCTTAAAATCTCTCAAATGTTTGCAAACCCCAAACAAGCAACATCTGGCCTTGGGTGCCCCCTACCTCTTACTAAGCAACCCCACGGCCGGCATTAGTAGCAGCTAATTAGTCTCAGTTTGCAACTTAGCCTCTCCCAGTACCTCCAAGCCCAGCACAAATGGCAACCATCTATGGGTTGCTTGGTGGCTCATATCAAATGACCCTGGGCAGGGCACAGGCAGAAGCCAACCTTGGCCTGCGTCAGAGTCCTTCCCAAGAGACCCCAGAACCAGCACACTCAGTGGCTAGCTTCACACCATACCAAAGCAACACCCAACCACCTCCACAAATGAGGCACCTAAAGGGCAGACACAGTAGACACCAGAGTTCCAAAAAAAAAAAAAAAAAAAAAAAAAAAAAATCCTGCTGCTCCTTAGTGTCAGCCTCAGAACAAGAGCTCCTCCACTGTGGTCAAAGCCAGTCCTCAAAACCCATCAGCCTAAGAGTAAATCCTTCCCACTGATGTGCCACCGGCAATCAAGGTTCAGCTAGAACAGGAAGGCATGCAGAATCCACACAAGGGACACCCCTGGAGCACCCAGCTTAGCTGAACAGGGAGACTGCACCACTGGGTCCCACAAGACACCTACTACATACATAAGTCCACTCTACCAAGACTGAGAGAAAAAGCAGTTCTACCTAATACAAAGAAACAAACACAGGAGGCAGCCAAAATGAGGCAAACAAACATGTCCCAAACGAAAGCACAGAACAAAATTTCAGAAAAAGAACTCAACAAAATGCAGACAAGCAATCTAATACATGCAGATTTAAAACACTGTATATAAGGATGATTATTTAACTTACGGGAAGAGTAGATGAACTCAGTGAGAACTTTAACAAGGAGAGAGAAAACATAAAAAAGAACCAGTCATAAATGAAAACTACAATAACCGACATGAAGAATACATTAGACGGAATCAACAGTAGATTAGATAAAGCAGTGGATCAAATCAGTGATTTGGAAAGTAAGGCAGTAGAAAACACCCAATCAGAATACCAACAAGAACAAAGAATCCAAAAAAATGAGGATAGTTTAAGGGGCCTCTGGGGCAATATCAAGTGTAACAACATTCTCATCATAGGGATGCCAGAAGGAAAATTGAGAGAAAAAGGAATTGAAAATCTAGTTGAAGAAATAATGACTGAAATAATGACTAACCTGCCAAAGGAAACAGACATACAAGCCCAGGAAGCACAGAGAGTCCCAAACAAGATGAACTCAAAGAGGCCCACATCAAGACATAATTAAAGTACCAAAGGTTAAAAACAAAGAAAGAACCTCAAAATCAGCAAGAATAAAGCAGATAGTTACCTACAAGAGAGCTCCCATAATACTGTCAGCTGATTTCGCATCGGAAACTTTGCAGGCCAGAAGGGACTGGAATAAAATATTTAAAGTGATGAAAAAGCAAGAACCTATAACCAAGATTACTCTACCCAGCAAAACCATCATTTAGAATTGAAGGACAGATAAAAAGCTTACCAGATAAAAAAAAAAGCTAAAGGAATTCATCAACATCAAACCAGTATGACAAGAAATGTTAGAGGGGCTTCTTTAAGAAGAAGAATAAAGATATACATATTAAAAAATGAGTAATAAAATAGCAATAACTACTTATTTATCAATAAATACTTTAAATATTAAAAAAATGAATACTCCAATCAAAATATAAGGTAGCTAAATGGATAAGAAAACAAGACTCTTACATATGCCACCTACAAAAGACTTGCTTTAGATCAAAAGACACACAGACTAAAAGTAAAGGTATGGGAAAAGATTTTTCATGAAAATAAAAACAGAAAAAAAAAGAAGCTGGGGTATCGATACTTATATCAAACAAAATAGACTTTAAAACAAAGGCTATAACAAGAGACAAAGAAGGACTCTAATTCTACTTCTGAGTATTTATCCAAAGAAACCCAAAATGCTACATAGCAGGAACTTGTGCATCCATCTATTCATTGCCGTATTATTTGCAATAGCTAAGATACAGAGACAACTTTGGTGTTCATCAGTGGATGAATGGATCAAGAAAAAGTGGTACATATATACAATGGAATATTACTCAGCCAGAAAAAAAAAATGAAATCTTGCCATCTGCTACAACATGGATGGAACTAGAGGGCATTGTGCTGAGTGGAGTAAGTCGGACAGTGAAAGACAAAAGCCATAAGATTTTACTTACATGTGGAACATAAATAAAATAAACAAACAAAACAGAAACAAACTCACAAATAAGAGAACGTTTTATAGTTGACAGATAGGAGGAGGTTATGGGGAGGAGTGAAAAAGGAGAAGGGATTAAGGTGTTCAAATTGGTAGTTACAAGTTAGTCAGAGGGATATACAGTATAGCATAAGAAATATAGTCAATAATATTTAATTACTATGTATGGTGTCAGATGGGGACTAGATTTATCAGGGTGATTGATCACTTCATAAGTTATATATATATATATATATATATGCCTAATCACTGTGTTGTATATCTGAAACTAATATTTTATGCCAAACTGTATTTGGAAAATTAAAAAAATTAAATTTATTTGGAAATATGGATCTTTCGTGTTCTTAAAAAAGAATGAGATTATAAAACAGTATGTGTAAAAGTGAAAAACTATGATGAGAGTAAGAAGCATATACGCAGGGCACTCAGTTTTGAAGGTTATGAAAACATTCCGAAATATTCTTAGGGGGACGGCTATGCTAAGATTTGAAAGATGGATTGAAATGCTCAAAGGATAAAAAGAAAAGGGTAGAGAAAATATTATGTTTATTTTTCATGGGGCTCAACAGAATAATCATAGAATTATGGAAACATTTATGTCTATCACATTTGCCCGGCTTATGACGATCCAGGTATCAAGTCACCTAATTCTGCTTCATACTTGACTGGTCTTTCAGTGCGGATAAGCACTTTTACATCAGCGAATCTATCCTGTGGGTGACCAAATATATGCTACCCAATTAACTAAAATTACCATGTTGAATTTTGGATATTTTAATATAAATTGCGACATAATTTAGCTTACGTGTAAATTATAATAGGTTATAATGCTATTATATATCCTTTTTTCCTAGTGCTCTAAAGGTCCTTGGTAATACATAAGATGCTTAAGAATGCATCATAATATTCCAATGCAATACCATTATCTGATATGTGACTCTGAACAAATATCATTTAAATTATTAAATTAAATCATTTAATTAAAATCACTTAATCTTTAGGAGTTAGTTTCTTTCTTTTATGATATATGAGTTGGATTATATAACAGGTAACCAGTCTTTATGATTAAACTGGATGTATGTGTATGTATGTATATGTGAGTGCACATGATAATAATTTTTTAAGTATATTTTTTAATATCACCAGTGCTAAACAGATCATGGATAAAAGATATGGTCAAATAATTCACAAAAGGAGATACAATTAGCAGATACACTTGGGAGAAAATACTTAATATTAGCTATCATATAAATTTAATTAAACAAACTATCATTTTAGACCTGTTAAAATAGCAAATATTTTAAATCATGATAATAGCCATGTGCTGGACAGAATTTGATGAAACTGTTATATGCGTATATAGTCGATGGCCTTGGAATTTGGCACAGCCATTTTGAAAAGTAACCAAACGATATTTCTTAAAGTCATTCAATTGTTGATAGCCCTTATATTTTAGTAATCCCATTCTTGGGAATTCATCCTCATAAAATAATCCAAAAGGAGAAACATACCACATAAATAAAATATTTATTACAGTGTTGTTGAAATAAGTGAAAAGCTAGAATTAGAACCATTTATCAATAGACAAATGGTTAAGAAATCTAATGCACCAACTAAAATGAGAATTATAAAGACGTGGATGGGCCTGTGGTCTTCCATAAATGCAAAAAATAATGGGCATATATATTATGTTAAGTATGTTTTATTATTTTAATTACAATTAAATATGTAGAATTTCTATTTTAAAATAGGTACAAATGTTTGGTAATAAGATGAGTAAGTTCTGGGACCTAATGTACAGTTTGGTGACAGTAGTTAACACCATATTGGGTAATTGAAAGTTACAAAGAGAGTAAACCTTAAAATTTCTCATCACAGAAATAAAAAAGGTAACTGGTAGGTGACAGATGTGTCAACTAACCTTATCATGGTGATCGCTTTACAATATATACAAATATCAAATAATCACACAGCACACCTTCAACTTATACAATGTTATATGTCAATATATCTCAATGAAGTTGGGGAAAAAAAGAAAGCAATTTTCCCTTTAATCTGTAACAAAATGCCAAACCCGCTCTACAAAATTTTAATTTGGTCTCTCTCTGTGCATTTAATATTGCATGCTGTAAAAATATATACTAAAACTGATTTTTGTATTTTGTCAACATTCATAATATATTTTATGTCTGTATTAAAGATAAAAATTAGTGACAGTGATTTTTTTGTTGTTGAGAAATGGTAATCTTCCTGAGTAATCTGAGAAAATAATTAAAAGTATTTAAATATGAATGAAGAGTATTATTCTTAACTCTAAAAATAAAAACATTTATTTGTAAAAGAGAAAAAAATTAATGGTGGTTATCTATTAGAAGTAGAACTAGAGATTATGGGGGGAAGATTTTTTAAATAAAAGTTATACCCTTTTTATATTGTATAAATCTTTTATCATAAACCTGCATGATTTTAACAATTAAAAAACAATGTCTATGCTATGATAGGAACTATATATAAATTATATATGCTTATAGATAAATATATGCTAGAAAAGAAGATGGAATAATGAAAACGGTTGATTTGTTACTATTTAAATTATGTGCAATTTTCCTCTTCCATTGATTTCTTTTATTATTATAACGTTTGCATGATTTAAGAATGCAAAAACGAGAACAGCTGCCTTAAATACTTTTGGGAAGTAAACAAAGTATAAATAATGGATTAATGTACGAATGAGCAGAGAAGTACTGAATCAAGTAAAGGACTCATAAAATATTTCTGAGAATTCACATTTGTATGTGTAAACACAATTATTATCAAAAAAGCAGGAACAAGAAGCAGCAGATCTGAAACAAGCCTTGCCATTTAGCAAGTCAGTCACAGCCTGCATCCTGGAAAAAACAGACTACAATTAACTATTAAAAGAAAGATAAGGATACGATTGTGTGAGAGACAGGCTCTAAACTGTGAGCACCTGTACCCTGAGAAAATGCTTAACCGTTCCATGTCCTTTTCAGGAGAAGATAAGGTGCTCCGGCTGTGGCACCCCAATATCAGCACCAAGCCAGTGGGAAAACTTGTGGGGCACATGTTCAGTATCACTGAGATAGTAACGAACGAGAAGGATCAACTCGTCATCAGCCTTTCCTCTGCAAAGGTAATACAAAGAAAACCAAAAAGAAACAAAACCAATTTCTCCTTTAAAATCAACTATTGGAAAATCTAGACTACGTAAAATTTTTAACTGAAAAAGCTGACAGTCACTTAGAAAATATTATTAGTCTGGAGGAGGAAATGCTTAGCCACTCTTCTCTATTTCTATTCCTTGCAGCGTAAGGAAGGGTACCTTTCATTCAGGAAAAGCCAGGAAGAATGCAGTAGTGGGGAGAGAGCCAGTACTACCCCCCGTAGCAAAGCACACGAGGGTTTCCCATCACAGCATCATTAAGTGCAGATAAAATAAGGATTTCTCTTATTGCTGCTGCTCTTGAACAGTGTTTTACGGTCTAACCAATGTAATCAAATAAGAAAAAGTGAGTTGTGAATGTTAGAAATGAGGAGGCTAAATTATTATATTTGCAAATAATGTGATTGCTTGAAAATATGAATAAAGTCAGCTTAAAATTTTAGAATAGTTAAGTTTAATAAAGTGGCTGGTGATTTATAAAAATAAATTTCTAGTTAAGAGCAGTAACCAGTTAGGGGAAAAAATGGTCAAAAGTGTAGCATTCACAGGGGCAAAAAACTATGAAATACCTTAAAATAATCTTAACAAGCAATATTCACTATGAGAAGAAGAAGGCCATGAAGATTTTCTGAGGTACTTTCATTTAAGACCATGAACGGAGGGACATTCTGCATTCCTGCATGGGAATATTGTGTTGTAAGGTGCTCTCCATCAAATTAAGCTATACATTTAATGCTACTTAGGATTATTTAAATATCAGGTTTCCGAGTTTAAACTTAATGTAAAAATATTGATATACAAGAATATCCTAGAATCTTTGTAAAATGTAAGGTGTCCCTGTCCCTGTCAGATGTTTATTAAATAAAATAAAGCAGTGGTCAATGCAAGAATAGTTAGAAACATCTATGAAACAAAAGAGAAAATGCAAGAATTAGTTCATTGTGTATGGGAATTTTGTATATGATAAAAGTAGCATTTCAAACCTGTGAGCAAAAGATGGATTTATTCATTAAATGCTGGGAAAACTGATGAACTGTATAAGGAAAAAATATGTAATCAGATCATCACTTCATAAGAAACAGCAAAATACATTTCATATGGATTAAAGATGTTAAATGTAAAATACAAAACTGCAGAAGTCCTAGAATATTCCAGAAGAAAACACGATGAATATTCCCATAGCCTTAAGTTAATTTCTAAGCATAACACCTACGGCTTAAGGAAAAATTAATGTGACTACATAAATATTCAAACTTATGTAACCTATAATAGTTATCATTTATCAAATGTCACTAAGCACCAGGCACTATGCTAAGTATTTTGCATACATAACTTGTTCGATGCTAGTAACAACCTTGTACAGTATCACATATTTGCAGAAAATATCACATATGTACAGAAAAATGAGATTTAAATAATTTGTACAAGGTCGCATAGCTACCTAGTGTCTAATTGTAGCCAATCCCATACCTGCCCCCACCTTGGATAGCATCCCTCTACATATAAAAAAGATTAAAGACAGATAGCATGGGGGGGAGGGGCAAAAATGCAAAAAAAGTGTCAGAAACTGGAATAATATTCTTTATACGAAATTTGTTTTCAATTACAGTTGACATTCAACATCATATTATTTTTAACTGTACAGCATAGTGGTTAGACGTTTGTATAACATACAAAGTGATCCCCTCATCTTAAATAATATTCTTAACAAAAAATTTTAGCAAAGCAGTTGGGGGAAAAGGAGGATGGAGGAGAGATGAAGGCAGAAAATCAGCATGCTTACGTAGGTCACTGGGGATAAAGCTGGCCAAAACGTTTCGGGTGTTTATTCTAATAAAATAATCAGGTAAGGTCTATACAAAGTGGTGTTCCCTGCACAATTGCTCATATTGATTAAAGAAATAAAAAGGAACAAAAGAAAAAATGAAAGAAGGAAAGAACAAAAAAAAAAATGAGGGAAGGGAAGGGGAGTAAGAAATGCAATGCCTAAAAAGAAGGCTTTGATTCGGTAAGTTATGATATATTCTTTTATATTATATAATATAATATCATGTAGGCTTTTGAGATTTTATAGATGAATATTGATATGGAAATATATAAGCAATACATTATGTGAAATATAATAGAACAGTATGTAAGAAACCCCATTTGAAAATATATTTTTGTCTATTATGTGTTATCATGGGTGATTAACAGCAAAAATATTAGTGATTACCAGGTTGTAAAAATTGTGAATTGATTTAATTTTTTTCTTTTTTCTGTTTTTTTCTTATCTATTTTTAAGTAAATGTGCATTGCTTTTATAAGAAGGAAACTATTTTTAATTTTTAAAATGATATTGGATGTGAAAGTTTTGAGACACTAAAACAAAAATATGTTATGAATTGAGACCTGGAAGCTCCTCCGGAGAATTTAAGGAAAAATAAGTTTTCTTTCTAGCAAAAGTTTAAGCCGTTCACACACCCTGAGGTGAAAAGACAGAGGAGATAAGCTTTCCAATTTCTTTTAAGTGCGATGGTTGTATTGACAAAGTTCATTCCAACATCCCACAGCTCCACTTGGGCAAATTACTCCCATCTTGGTTTTTCCATTTGTGGAATGCAGTAGTGCTTAGCCCACAGGGTTGTTATAAAGATTAAATGGGAGCATCCGTTCGCTTACTCAGCAAGCATTTATTTCTTGAAGTACTGTTTAGGTTTCCAAAGAGAGAACATTAAACAGAGCAGATAAGGCCACTTTCGTAGGAAATTTACATTCCAGGGGAAATGAAAAAGAAACAGGCCAAGTAGCAAATCATACGAAAACAGTACGATAAGTATAATGAATGGAAAACACAATAATGTGATGTGATTGAGTAGCGCCTCTGAGGAGGGGACATCAATGCTGAAAACTGGACGACCAGAGGAGCCAGCCCCTTGAAGATTTGAGAAAAGGGAAATTTAGGCAGAAAGAACAGCAAACCAGCCACATCCATGTTTTTGCTGAAACTGTTGTTGTTATTGTTTATTATTATTATTATTATTATTAATAATAGCAGAAGTAAGAGGTTTCACACATCTAACATGCCTCCAAATTACATCATATAAATTAGCTTTCATCACATTAAGCTTTAATAAGTCACTGTGGCTAGTCATGTGTTTACTCCATTCCATTTCCTAAAGTCTTAAAACATATTTTCATCCTTTTTCCTATTTTTGTAGACTTTCCACCAGGATATTGTTTTCTTCTGTAACTGATAAAATTATATTTCTCCTCCAGCTACTAAAATTGTATTTCTAGTCATATAGCTCAAGTCTTTTAATGGCTGTGCCACATCTACTACTCTTGAAGAATTGACAAGCATTAAAAAATACAGAGAGAAATGTAAACTTCATTTTTTTTCCCATTTCATTACCAAAACCAATAGGAACAATAGTTCTCAAGAACTGCTCTAGCTACCAAAGGTTATTTTGTGACTGAGTTGAGCTTGTACCACTTACCACACGACAGTCAGTAAGCCAAGCGACAAGGTGTTGGGGCAGGGAAAGTGACTTTATTCAGAGAGCCAGCAAGCTGAGAAGATGGCAAACTAGCATTCTAAAGGACCATCTTAAGAAAGTACAGAATTCGAGCTTCTTTCATATCAAGAGAAGGGGGAAATGGAAGGGATTTGAGGTCCATTGATGTCTACAGACATCTGGGTGCCAACAGGAGTCCAAGGAAGTCTGTGGAACTTATTAGTTCTTAGTCTGTTGATTCTAGTTGATCTGAGTCTGGTCATGAAGTTCCTGTAAATCTTTGATAAACAATCATTATTTGTGCACATACTACCCTTATCTCCTCGGGAGAGTTACTTTCTGTTTTTGTAAAACTCAAGCCACAATCAGAATTCCTCTAATCATTAGCATGTCTGTGTGCAAGACTAAGCAGAAGGCCATGAGAACAATACAGTCTTGGACAAGATGGGATCAGAGAGGTCTAACATTTCACTGCTACAATTTTTCTTTTTCTTTTTTTCTATGAGAAGACATATACATGCTTTGATGATTTATAACAGATTATAAGTGGTGTTTAAAACTTACTATTTTTCTTACATTTTTACTTTGGAAGTTCTAAGAAGGAACCCAATAAAAGCTGAAGTTGACCAGGCTGTGGGTGTGCCTTAGAGCAAGAGTGTCCTGAAGCAGCTGCCTCACCTTCTACTTTATTAACTTCTCTCATTTCTACCTCAAAATGTTTGTTTATTTACCTACTTTCTCTCATTTTTCTCTTGCCCAAGCATAAGCATTTCTCTTCCTCCCCACATCGAATCCCTCCTCTTCTGCTTGTAGGCTAATACTGCCCAATCGGGAACCTCGTTTCATTAACCACGATTTTTCTTCTTCTTATGCCCAAACTCTCTATCCTCAAGGTTTCATTTTCTCAACTACAAACCAGTTAGTTCTTGCTTATCTTTAAAATAATTCTGCACATCTAAAACTGAACTTATTATTTTCCACTTCAAATCTCCGTTTTCTGACTTCTGATTTCTCCTAGCTGTAAATGGCATCATTTGTTTCCCAGTAAATCATGATCAACTTCAAAGCCACCTTTGAAACTCCTGCCTCCCTAACCCCTACCACTGATCAGTATTCAATCTCTGAAAGATTTTTCGTGTCCATCACCTCAGTCTTCTTCCCACATCCATGACCTTGACTTAGACCTGCGGAGGGGACCACGTGTAGTCCTTCTACTTCAGTCTCTTCCATCACCAAATCATCCGAATACTGTACTGGTTGTCCCTCATCCCGTAACCCATTTATAATCTTGTCATTGCTTTTTCCATATCTTCAAAGGCACTTCGTGGCTTACAAATAAATTCAAATTTATTTTTCTCTTTTATAAAGTCCTCTATGATTAGAAACTACAAAACTTTTCAGCTTTGTTTCTACTCATTTGCCTTCAGACATTCTAAACTTCACCAAACTTGTCTCCAAAGGCTTTGTGCTTTTCTGTCTTTGTCTGCAACAGCTCTCCTCATAAACCCAGTTATTCTACCTATCCTTTACCTCTAAGTGAGATATGGTGTCCTCCATGAAATCTTCACCAAGAGAAAAATGCATTTCTTCTCTCATTGGTGAATGAGAGATGTGTACATTTGAAATAGACCTAGGGATAAATATGTTATCTTTAAGTTGTAAAAATAAGAAGTCTTTTCTGGCTTTAACTCTTTTTACTCCTTCTTTTTTTTTGGTGGGGGGTTTATTGTCTATGATATAAATTCAAGTTTGTTAGTTTGTTTTTACTTTTTGGATAATTAGAAGCATCCATGATTGAGAGCCTAGTTTCAGTACTTCCTATGTTATGTCCCTTCTCTGCTGTTTGGGACATTTCATTTTTGGGCAAACTGTGATTTGCAACATACTCAAGAGTAAGAATTACCTGTTTCAAAATTTTCCTCAGACTGAGTGTAGAAAAATTTTGGGAAGAAGACAACTACATTAGGAAACTATTTAGCTAATCAAATGAGTAGACGTTTGGGAAGAAAAAATATGAACTAAGAAAAAGGGGCGAGGGCACGTGCTTTGGGATTCAGTACTCAACCTGCCGTGCTTTTTGCTTACAAACTGGCCTTGTCATTTTCCTTCAGTCTGTCACCCCCAGACGGCTCGCCGACAGCCTTCAAAGGAAGACTCTGTTTACGATTCTGAGCCATGGGAGTTAGGTCCTACAAAGATGAGGGGGAACTAGCCCCTCCATTAGTTTTCCTTTTGTTTGTGACTATCACTCTCTATATAACCTAGGACACTGTCGTCGTTGCACATTTGCTTAAGATAAGCCATGTTGTTTTTATTTTTGCCCTTTGGGACTATTTTGTTTGTCATTCATATTGTTTCAGTGTCTTTATAATACTAATTTATCCTCTAGAATTTCTCTTCAGCTCCTACCCCTACCAGCTTTTAGAACCCTCAGATCCCTTATACACACATTCGTTACAGCTTATTTAAGTAACTAGCTAGATATTCCTATTGACATTAACCTTCATCTCTTAGCAGATGTGGTTCTCAAAAAAGCCTAACATTGTTCCTTGGTAAATTGGTTGTGTCTCAGGGCTATCCTGCTAAGAATCCCGACTTCCTACTGTGTTCAAATAAGTCAACCAATCAATATATGAGCCCCTGCCAAGTGCCTAATATTGTAGCAGGCCCTGTGCACATACATCTTTTTATATAATGTCTATCTAAATGGAGCTAAAAACGTAGTTGAGAAAATAAAGTAAAATTGCCAAAATCATTGATAACAAAACCTAGCATTGACAAAAATATCAAGGTCAATTCTCCTAGACGATTGGACCTAATCACAAAAGCTAGGTTTGCAACTTGAAATTAAGAAACCATCAAACTGCCTGTAATCTTCTCAACTGAAGTAATAAAATCAGAAACAGTTTGAACAGAGGCAAATTTCTTTGGCATTCCTTGATTCCATTTTTAGGTTTTTTCCTACTTCCCTCTCATTTTAGCCTCTGAACCTAAATTCATAAATAGGCCATTAAACTTGCTTATGATACAAAAGACTGATGATTTTCGATGTCTTGGCTATTACCTCCAAATTTGCTTTTTTATTAGAACAAAAGAAATGGCTTCCAATTGTACAAGTTCTGGGTAATACTAGCTTATAGGGAGTGTATGGGTGAGTAAAACCTCCTTACCAATGTTCTCTAAATCACATGACTTAGGCACCAATGTGCCTTCAGAGTAGCAAAGTCTTGATCTCAATTAACTCAATTGTAAGTGTCTCATAAAAAGTCAGTTAATAAAACCTCTTAAAGTTTTATATGTAGTTCTATAAAATAATCATTCATTTACTCAATAAATATTCTAATTTAATAGTCAAATGCTATTATAATATAAAAATATTATTTAAGGCAAATGCACACTAGGAAATATAAGCATTGAAGAAATCATACTTATTTTTGAAATTCGATCATACTGTAACTTGCTAAGGGAAAAAAAATGAAGACTAAGACCAATTATTTCAAGAGACAGAGTAAATTTGACCTAGTTTTGCTCAATTTATTCTTTCTATTCTCTTTTATCAACCCAAGTTCTGATTGAGTAGTTACATAATTCTTTCCTTCCTCAAAGGAGAACTCTAATAACCGATTTCCCTATACTCTTACTATATTTACACCCTCTCTAAAATCTGCTTCCTATAATTCTTATATCTTTGAACAGGAGGAAGGAGAGATTCTTAGAAACCTCATTTAGTAAGATGTTTCCATCTCCTTAAGTCATGAAAGGGCAATTCAAAAGCCTCCACCTAAAATATGTCTTCCCTCTGCTTTCTAATCCATACTGTAAAGAGAAATGTGGCTTCAATTGAACTGCACATCATAATTAATCTTTTACTATTTCTACAAATTCTTAAAGGATAATAAATATTATGTTTTCCCCTCCCTTCTGTAACGATAGAAAAATTTAGTCCCTTTAAGCACTCTTTTAATCACTACTGCTATTTTCCTGCTGTTGATGAGCAATAATTGAACTGTGAACCAAATAGAGTTTAGCAAATGTGTGTTCATTCTATAACTCATTCTTTGCTGCAGATTTTTAAAAGACTCTGAAAATGTACCACGTAACTAGCTTTGAGTGGGAAGGTAAAGTGTAAAAGTGGACAAATGTACTCTTTATTCCTCCAGGTTTTCAGGGTGTGGGATATACAGACTCTTTCACTATTACAAGTCTTCCACGACAGCCAAGGAGGCCCAGGGGACATGCAGATTTATTCCATGATCTACGACGCCAATCACGGCATGCTTATTACAGGTAAGCAGGCCCAGTCAATGGCCCACAAACTCATATCTTGACTTTTAACCTTCCTTAACTAGTACTTGAGCACAAACTCGAAGGAAAACACAACTAGAAGGGAATTTATAAAATTTAATTCATCAAAGTAGATCTTCCATTCAGTTCTGCTCCTTCCTATATTTCCACAGCTGGTAGGTAAAATGTATAATTGTACTTCTCTGTAAATATCATGTCAGTACTCTAAGTTCCTGAACCTAGGAGGATGTGGCATGCATTAAGCGGGAAAGTGGGATGTAACCTGCTGCTAATAAGGCAAGTTCAGCTGTTTTGACTCTTGGGAGTAGGAATTTGGTCCATCTGAGAGTGGCTGCACCAGTTTCTTCAGTGAGGCCATTCAGCCCCATGCATTCTGATACCGAGACCAGAGTTACTCAGCAAGAAGGATGCCGACCATCCTCCCTGTTTTTGCTTCTAGATACAGAACAGTGGAGAGAGAGGAGAGAGTTGTGCATGACAAATCCCCAGTGCTGATGTCAACAGATGTGTTGCCTCCTTTTCTTTCTTGTTGCATCTTAGAATCACAAGCTTACTAGAGAGACAAAGGACCCTGCTAGGCATTTAAGTTAAGCACTGTTTATATGCATACCCTCAGGCTTTAGAAGAAAAATGAACAATATTAATAATACTTCTTCCTTTTGGATCACCAACCCAGAATGCATTTCCTAAGCATTTTCCCAGTGACTACCTGCTCTGACTTCCTTTGGGATTAATTAAGGCAGGAAATTGTTTATTGCTACCTTTGCTGTTGGAGAATATCATTATTTTTAACTTCTGAGTTTTTTCCTGGATTAGGAATAAATTAGCACTTTATGCCTGATAGATAATTTTCCACCTTGTTAAACAGACTTTAATTCTAGTTGTAAGCACTCCTTCTGTGTTACCTTCTCTAAAAACAGCACACTAATGACTACAAGAAAATTTTGTCTCTTACTTGTCTCAAGTTGCATGTTTAGTTACCAGGCTCATCATTACCATCTCATTTTTCATCAGATTAACTAAGAACTCAAGTATAAAGACAAAAACTGAAAGAAAATCAAGATTTCTTCAGAATTTTATGCGTTTGTGATAGTATTTTGGTTATGAAAATATAGTGCTCTGCATATTGCTTACTCACTAAAATTGCATACATTGACTGCATCATCTTGACATCAGAATTACCCAAAGCTTACCTTAGATTTTAATTCATGCTTTGACTCAAATGAAGCAGCCACAGTAATCTTCTTAACCACAATGACAGCAGCACCACATTCTAGAAATGCTGTGTAGGGTAAGCTCTGGTCACTGTCACTGTTGTTACTCATATTACTCTTATTAAGAAAGTTGTCATTCGTGCAGTTTATTTCACTCTAGCTTTATTGAAATATAATAGACAATTAGTTGCTTATATTTACATTATACAATTCAATGAGTTATTTTTTCAATTATACTTGACATACAATAATATACCAGTTTCAGTTGTACAGCCTAGTGATTAGAGAGCCACATAACTTGCAAAGCAAGTTAATACTTGGATGGGAGACAACCTAGGACGACCAAGTGCTGTAGGTATAAAAAATAAAAAAAATAAGGGATTGTAAGCTGACAAGGTCCTTGCAGTCTGTGAGGTCAACCAAGGGTTGCCGCGCCTAATAAATAAATAAATAAATAAATAAACGAACAAATAAATAAATAAATAGATAGATAAACTTCTAGATGTTAAACTTAACCAGGACACGTAGTTGATTTTGAGAGTTCAATCATACTTGCAGATTACCCTATTACTGTAAAATCAAACCAAACATTCCTAGAAGAATGCAAGTAGAATTACCTGCTCTTGATCTCACTAGGATGACTTGGAAAATCATCTTATTTAATGTTAACATTGCAAGCACTGACTTTCAATCATTCTCATTGGTTACATTTAATAAGTCCACATTTACAATGTGCTTTATCACCTGTTGATTGAAAAGAGCTCTCTAACAATAAACTCCAATCACTAAATGGCGGGTCACCTTCAGCAGAAGCTGACCATATCTATTACCCCACAGCAGATGGGAGTATGTGCAGTAGTTCCTCTAAAAAGGGGGAAAGTAGATGATAGAAAATAAGAAAATAGGGGTTACTGAAAAGAGGATCTCAATGAAATCCCAATGCACTTGAAAATTAATAAAGCCCAAAATGAATGCTTTTCTCTGGGCAAATCACATTTACTTTATTTATCCAAATTGTTTTCGAGTAAATGAATACATTTTCATCTCATTAAAGGTTTTATTTGTTTATTTATTTTTAGGCGAGGCAACCTTTGGTTGACTTCACAGATTGCAAGGACCTTGTCAGCTTACAATTCCATATATGTGTGTGTGTGTGTGTGTGTGTGTGTGTGTGTGTGTGTGTGTGTGTGTATTACACCAACAACACTTGGTCTTCCTAGGTGGTCTCCCATCCAAGAACTAACCAGGCCCGACCCTGCTTAGCGTCCGAGATCAGATGGGATCGGGCATGTTCAGGGTAGCATGGCCATAAACTCATTAGAGTTTTTAGACATTGATATTACTAATCTCACTGACTGTTTCCAAACCCAACTGGTTAAGTAAAATCTTTTGTGATTCAAAACTTCTAATATTGGGTATTTATGGGGTTCTTATTGCTGTTTCCAGGATCTAGTGTTATTGACATGTATCCATTGACTAGGATGATACAAGATACAAAACAGATTCCTCACACTCATGAACGAGAAATCAATGTTATGCTTTACAACAAATATTTTCACCAAGTACTTACAATTTGTTCCGAATCTATAATTAAGGTAAGTATATATTGACTCTTCAGAAAGAAAGAAGTGAAACAGATAGAATTTTCTCTTATTACTGGCAAGTCTTTGAGTGATTAAGTAAATTTAGTGGCACAGATGATGAGACCCTACATTCAAGCTATTTTAAGCTTTCATGAACACATGGAAAACAAGTATTTAAAGCCAGCTCAGACTGCTTGGTATTAAGTCACATCCTCAATTAAATAAATAGGGCTCTCGTTGTTACTATCAAAGTAGGAATTTTAAAGAAACTATATCAAGGGGCAAGAACTAGTCATATACATACATATATATATATATTTTTCCAACTGTACTATGAGAAGAGGGTATGTTAAGAACGAAGGAAGAGAAATTGATAGCTGTTTTCTGTAACCCCGATATAGGCATAGGATATGTGCCAAGTGCCTTAAATCCATGACCCTATTTAATCCTTACAGTCGGTCTGTGGACGGATGGAGTTTCGTTTCAACAGTTAGCAAACTAGAACTCAAAGAGATGAAGCAACTTGCCTCAGATCATATAACTAGTAGCCATCAGGACTGGGATACAAACCCAGGTTTGTCTGAAGCGAATACCCATGTCCTTTCCTCTGCATTCCTCTGGCACTGCCGTTACGGTGTGCCCTAGAGGCCAGGATGCCTGGCCATCCTAATGGCATCTGTAATTGCAACCACTACAGTCATCTAGCCGTGGTGGCCACTTGCTTCAAGTGTTTATCCTTTTATTTCATGCATGCCCTCCCACAGGAGACATGAAGTAGAGAGCATACCTCTGGAAACCCTTAACATCCCCTCTCAATCTTTGACCTTATCTGCATATCCGCTAGAGATGTCTCAGGCCAAAGTCTCTTGAGTTCGGTCAATTATCACTATTTCTGGTAATGCTTACAGAATACGTAGAGGGAAATTAAAGCAAACCTGTCCTGCTTTCAAGCCATATGACCTCTTAAGGGGAAAAAGTCTTCCTTGTGGCGAGGGAGGGGCGGATGGCACCTAGATGAGTCTCCATACCCGACTGGCTGAAGAAGGATGGCACATCAGGCCAGGAAATGGGTGACCTCTGAAACTTGTTCATGTGGCGACAAACATTCCTCTTTCTCCCGTAAGAATCCCGTCTATGTCCAGAGGCACATAGAGGTTCAGAGCACGGCCTCCGGACCGTCGTATCGCTTCCCAGAGGGCAGCCTTCTGTTACCTGGCCTCCAGACTCTCCTCCGCTCCCGCCACTCTCCCTCTGTCATCCCAGCTTTCGTTCAGCTCCCTGGAGGAGCTGAGATGCACCTCCCACTTCTGGCCCTTTGCTTAAGCTTCCCCATCCCCAAATAACTTGAGGCAACCAAATTGATTCTGTCTCGTCACTTCCATTTTATTACTCGGTGGCAGTCTAATTTACCTGTGGACATAAAGAAGGAGAGATTCAAACTAGGGGCCAGGGGGTGGGGGCGCAGATCTAAAGTCTCTACTGTGTTTCCAAAGGGAGATAATGACGAGTCCTGACATGTTTCTGAATTTTCTGTTCCACCAGCCTGATTACACAGACGGCCTTCTCTGAAGTCTCTCCCCCTCGCTCTTCTCCCTCTCTCCCCACTCTTCTCTCTGGAGCTGGGCCCATCTCCCTAATCAGAACACTCCTCGGAAAGGTCAATGAGCTCCTTCCTCAGGGTTCTCTCAGATTCCATGCTGTTAATCACAGATTCTGTCCAGAGGCCCCAGCTAATGTGGATGAGTGTCCAGAGGAAAAAAAATCCAATTTAATTTTTGCTGAACTCATAACTGTTACATTTCTATCTCGCTTTGTGCTTACAGTAGCAATTGACTACTTCTTCCACAGCCAGGGACTTCCTGGAACAGAGTCACTGCCTGTCCCAGCCACCTACGCACACAGCAGACACACTCCAAGGTAGCACGACCACTCACTATCAGGTACCACGGTATCTTAGAACTTTCTTTGGTCACATCAAACTCAGGGCAGAATGTTGGGAAAGGCATTAGCTGTGCATAGAACCAGTTATGAAGCTATTTTGAATATTATGAAATTTTTATGAGAACAGAAGGGTATATGGGTTATTCGATTTTTTTGTTGTTGTTCTTACCTACAGGTTTGGGAACTTGAGACCGGTCTCCAAATATACCAGATTTTAGACCCCCATGGCTTCAATGTGGAACTGACCTCTGCGGCTATCGACGAAAGCGGATTTCTTTTTGCCACAGGAGCGTATAATGGTGAGACTAATACCTAGAATACGGCTTCCCTGTTTTAGTGCTCTGAGAGTTTGCTCTTGGAGCTCGTTGTCTGAGAGACCGGGAGAACAGGAATTGGGCTGCAGTATAACCACGCCAGGGAGGTTGCAGCGCCTGACTGAAGAGTGACAAGCTCTTCTCTAAGCGGGCATTAATGTCTTGATACTGATGTTCAAAATAGTCAATACCTCACATTATACTTATATAGTTGCTTTACGGTTTGCAAAACCTTTCGCATATCTAGTCTCATTCCATCTTTAGTGGAACTTATCTGTGTTGCACGACTCATCCTGTCCTACTTTTGGGTACCATCAGCTAAGAGGTAGACATGACGTTTTCAGTGTTTGCTGATACTATTTTTATTGACAGTAGATTTGGGGGGAGAGACAAAATATCCCCCAACCTTATCGCATAACACTTCGAGTTCTCCATTGGACCTGCTCCTCTGGGTGAGCTTGTTGGGGCCTGTGCCATGCACACCTGAGAGGATGTCAGGCTCAGGTCGCACTATGCCGTTTGATATTCCTCAGGCTGCGGAGCACCACGTGGAACTTCCAGGAACGGGGGAGCTGCGGGCTGCCTCCCTTTCCACCTCACCCTGTTCTGAACTCCCAGGAAAGAACTGCTTTACCTAGACCGACTGCAGGCACCACGCAGAAGACAGTTATTCTAGGGACATACTTGTCAAATAAATTCTGGCTTGTAGCTTGTAAACCAATTGATGGATTTAGTGGACAACCTGATATAAAAGTCTGATTTTTACAAGTGTGAGCGGATAATATGCATAAAATAAAATCGCGACTGCCGAGTTGATGGGGTGTGAATAAATGCAGCTGCTCTTCCTGTAAGACAGTTCTTAAGAAGCGCACCCTACAAATGCGTGAAAATCAGTCGTAATAGCAATTCCGAGCAGTGTACACAGCCATTAGCAGACAGAAGCAGTAAGCAGTTCGACATGGCTGAGATGGTACTATTCGCATGCAGGCAAGCGAGGTCTTATTTTGTTAGTACTAGAGTCGAGAGTTCTTTTAAATATTGACAGTTTTAAATATTGACAGGGAAGGAAGGCGAAGCGCTGTGAGGGGCGGTCCACTGGATCTAACCCTGAGGGGAGCACCATACAAACCCATGTCGGAAGATAATTCTCTACGCTGAGTATTGACCTAGAAATAGGTATTTAACAACAGCACTGATGATCAGCTCCCCCGGCCCCCTCATCTAGCTCCCCTGAATTAACTGAAGGAAGTTAAATAAAAGGCAATTATGATTTCGAATGTAAAAAGAAGCTCAACACTCTTTGTATTTCCTTCCCGTGTGACCAACACTTCAGAACTTGATAGTTTTCAATCTGCTGGGATTCTTAAAACTTTTATTATTCAATGAGAACAAAAGTCCTAAAACACGACGGCACCTTCAGGACCGTGACATTATTGCAATGATCTTTGAGCACTAATGATAATTGTGGCATGATACTAGATATACAGACAGAACGGTATTGGGAAGTGTTTAGCAAACAGGAAAGCGGTGGGAGAATAAAGGCAAAAAAGATTCACTTAAGACAGAAAGCTCTAACGGGAGACTCTGAGAGTTTCAGAGAACACTGTTCCAAATTTCAAGATGTGTCCTGTCCCGTTGAGCTTTTAATCAGCCTGTGACAAATCAAGGCACAAAGAAATATATTTCATGCCCAGCAAGGCTAGGGAGACTCACATGCCAGGAGGAAATGAATATAGGATAAATTGTTGGCAGGAAGCTTTCCATTAGATCGATTGTGTCTGAGATAAAAGACAAACTCTCTAAAAATTATTTTTACGGACCAAGCCTTTCCCCCGTGTGCTCAGGAACAGTGAAAATCTGGGACTTCGGGAGCGGCCAGGAGATGAAGGTGCTGCCGGAGGGCAAGGACTGGAAGGAGGAGGAGCACTGGCTGAAACGCCTGATTTTCCTGAAGGCGCAGGGCAAGCAGCAGCACTTGGTCCTGGCCTTGGAGCGCAACGGGAGGATCAAAATGATCCAGGTTTGCAGCCCCTTCCTCACATCTGACTGCGCCTGCTCTTCTCGGGCAGCCAACTGCAATCCGTGGTGTTTGTCCCCAACCTTAGTAGGACAGTCCTCGATAGCACAGGTCCAAGCAAAGAGCAGAAAGGAAGAGCTGCTCGGTGCAGCATCTGTCCACAGGTCCTCGAGAGCCGGCGTCAGAGAGGTTACGTTTACACACAGGTGCTGCCTCTGATCCTGTCGTACCTTCACGGGGCTCGTTCACTGGCAGAGCTCTCCTCAGGGAACAGTGACTCCTCTCTGTCCCTTGTGACCCTTAACACATTCAGCGACACTCGGGCCACTTTTTCAGTTTGTCAGAAAAATTGCTTTGTTTACCTTGACGTTAATGATGCAGCCTGCTCAGGCTGTGTTGGGAGGTTTGAGGTAGGCTAATTTGTATTTCTCACATGAGTCTACCGCCACCTAAGAATGCTAATGCCTTCTTTATATTTAAAATGAAGGCTAGATCGCTTATCCTGGTTACTAAGTGACTATTTCTCAGCCTAGAACTCAAGGACTAGTTGTTGTTGTTGTTGTTGTTGTTGTTGTTGTTATTATTATTATTATTAAATATATAGTTATTATTCCCATTCCAAAAGCTAAGATCAGAAGAAAAGCCTTGAGTTCTGGCAGCGATCGTGAAGTACCAGCCCTGATGAAGATGACCGATGGCTTTGCTGCTGGAAAAAATGAATGAAAAACTTCCCTGATTCAATAAACTCTTCCGTGTTATCTGAGCAATCCAACAGGGCATGTGGAAAGGACTTGCTTGATAACACATTCTAAATCGTAGTGTTTGGGTTTCTTTTTTTAGGTTAGTGCAATTGACCATTGAGATGCCCTTCCCGACAGACCCCGTCCGCTGTTACTCATGCTCCTTTCTGGACGAAGGCCACAGCGGCGGGGCGCTGGCCCCGCATCGAAACCGTTCCTACCTCTAGGGCAGCACTTTTCGCTTTGATTATTCTGGTTCTCCATGTCTCTGGAATCTACCGATTGAATCTGATGAGGGCTGAAAACCTTTCATTCATATTTGTATTCTCGTTCTGCCCAAAGTAGGTGCTTATTAAAGACCGAAAGAGAGAACTATAAGAAATCTCTTGTGAGGTATACGATAATAAATATATGGGTATTATAGGGAATTTTAATTAATGTTGGTGGGAGGAACTTTACAATGGGGATAATGTTGAAAGCACATTTACTTTTATAGTATTTATTAGTATCAACCTCTTATTATTTACTTATTACTTACTATTATTATTTGCCTATTTAATATAAAATGCGGTTTGATTTTCACACTTATTTTCTAGAATACTCTCATTCACTCATTTTTTAAGAGCATTTACCAAATGTTTACCATGAAACAGAAATATATCTTCCCTTTCACCAGGAACTTACAATTTAATAAGAAGAACTGATATCGACACACCTATTACAAGTGTTATGATTGAACAAGAGCTACACGAATTTATGATGGTGGGTGGCGCCCAGCTTACGGTGGGAGTCAGGGAAGATTTCTCTTTTCATTGATTTTCAACACAATTCAAGAAACAACATGTGTGCTCTGCATGTGCTAGGCATTTTTTAAAACCCCGGGGTTCTGTGGAAAATAAGGTATTAGTGAACCAGATTACACCAATCTTCCACTGAAAACAGTGGAAAGTTCTTGATAGAACATTTTCTAAATCTCCTAATTAGCATTAAAGAGCTGACAATACAGCAAGTAAACAGCATAACCAAACTTTAGTGAAAGTGGAGAATGAGAGACATAAATTGGGAACCAAAACACCACTACGACTTTTGTCCTTTTCCAAAACACCACGGGGTTCAGTTTCGGAGACTCAGCAGATTATAAGGGGCAAAGAAATCAAGGCCCAGGTTTTAACCAAGGCAAGGTGTTTAATACCATGTCCACGGTCTGCAGTATCAGAAAGTTTCGCTCTCAAGGTAAAGGTGAATCAGAAAGAAACAAGCCATCCTCCTGGTGGCATGCAGGAAAGACTGCCCTCACACTGAGCCCAGGAGGAACGGAGGAAGAAGAGTAGGAAAACAAAAGGAAATGATACAAAACCCTGTCCCTGAGAAACTGTGACTACAGCTGGGTCTCATATGCATTTGCAAACTAGATTGTCAGTGCTTAGGTGGGCCAGGGAATCTCATCTGTGACTCAGTTTTAGGTGGCAGTTCCATCCTGCACCTGACGGAAACAAACATCTCCAACCTGGACGGAGGCACCTTTGCCTCAGACCAGAGTCTTAATAATTCTAAGTGCACAAGGAAAGAAAACGACAAGGTTTGAACATAAAGATGGCCGAGCAGAGTGACAAACAAAAACACACGGCAGAAGCGCATGGCAGACTTGCGTGGCAAGAACATAATGTCCCGCAAATGGGTTGAGAGCAGCTGAACATCCGCATTCTAAAAAGCTGCCGAAGTTTGGTCTCCCGCTGATCTATTTCTGCTGTATTAATTACTTCAAGATATTAACCGAAAGACAAAATAATATGGGTTTTACAGTTCATATAGGAGATTGTCTTTATGAACTCAAGAGAAAGAGATACCTTAAGACTCAAAAATCACAAATTATAAAGGAACAAGTGGGTGTATTTGATTATACTAAACTAATAACTTTTCTTCATTAAAAGTTACCATAATGAGAGTAAAAAGGCAAGAGTAGAGTTAAAGAAGATATTTTTGATACATAATAACTGACGGATTAGTATCCAAAGTCCTCAATAATAAATAAGGTAAATAGTTCAATAGAACATGAAAAAAAGATAGGCACTTCATAAAATGGAAAACCTAGATGGCCAATAAACACATGAAAAGTTACTAAACCTCATTAGTAATTAGAGAAATTAGAATTGTGATATATATAATACACTCAATAGGTTGGTTTAAAGAAATAAGTCTGATAATACTGTTTTAACGCTGTGGAACAAAGGAGTGCTCATACGCGGCTAGTGCTGGTGTAAATTGGTACCAACCAACTCTTGGAAAATACTTTGGCATTCTTGAGTTATAGGACTTTTTATTCAGAAGTCTATGTGTCACTTCACAATCCTGAAGTGACATTGTTGCCAATGAACAGTTCAATGTTGTTCTGACTCTTTTTTCCTTTGTAAATAACTCTCTCTCTCTGCCAACATAGAAGATGTGTTCTTTCCCTTGAAGTTTGAAGTCTGTGCTCCTGTGTACATCTTTTCTCATCAATTTCACAGGAGACTTTTCGATCTGCAGTCATGGATATTTCTTCCAGCTCAGGGAATTTTTAATTTATTATTTCTTTATTAAGTGTCTCTTCTGCATCTGTTTCTTTTTCTAATTCAGAAATCCATGCTATTTTCGTATTGGGTCTTCGGAATCTAGCCTCTAAATATCTTATATTTTCCCTTATGTTTTCTATTTTTGTTTAGTTTTTCTGACTATTTTGAAATATTTTCTCTACTTCTAGGGTATTAGTTCAAGTCTCAAACAGGAAGTAATTTTCTTTCAGCTCATCAACCAAATTCCTAAATTTGAAGATTATGGTTTGGTTTTACTTTTTGTTTCTGTTTTGAACTTTCTTAAGCACTCTTCTGTTCGCTCAAGTTATCATACTTCCTGGAAATTCTGGTTAGTCTGGGCTCTGTTATGCATGTTTTTATTTTTTTCTTCATCTTTGTGGATGCTCGTTACCCCTAGGTACATTTCTTTTTCTGCCCATGGAGGTTTGATTACCAAAAAATACAGGAGTGACAGTCCTAAGAGGGTGAAATATACAGCTATGTTGTCCCTGAGGGCTAGAAATGTGGCAGACGCCACAGCAGTCGCCTGTGGAGGTGCCAGCAGTAAGCCTTTCTGCTCCCTAGTCTTTTCGTAATTTTCTGATTTCAACAGTACAGAAAGCTTAGTCCACCTGTTCAGCTACTCCTCAACTACATGGAGGCAAGGGACACTAGGCATATGCCATGCCAAGCATTGCCCTGTCCACCCACGCACCTCTGGGGGTTTAAGCAGATTTGCAGATGAACCACCATGTCCAAATCTCACCCTAGGACTTTTTCCCACCCTGGTCCCCAGGCTTTTATTTATCCCCAAGGGAAACAAGCTTCATAATAACTCTTTTCCCCCCAAACTTCAAACCCCATCACTCTGCTTGTATGTTTAATATTCTATATTACTCTATATCTTTACGGTAGCTCAAAATAAAATAGTTAATTGAATTTTCATCAATTGGATTTCCATCAAAGGGTAAGGAAGATGATATTTATCTCGTGGTGATATGGGAGCTGCCTGATATCATACCTGTCCTACAAGACAAGAACCATATTGTGCACCTGAAGACATTCACTAAAGATAGGCCCATGGCTCTTCCTTTCCCAGACGTCAAGTTGATAGTTGAGAAAAACTTTCCTCAACATGTTAATGTAAGTTTTATTTCTTGATTTTTTTCCTTTTTATTATGGAACATTACAAACATATGTAAAAGTAGAAAAAAATAATACAATGAACTTCAATGTCCTATCACTTAGCTTCAGAAATTATCTACGCATGGCCAAGCTTATTTCTTTTCTGTCAACCACTTTCCCACAGCCACTGACAATAGATTATTTTGAAGCAAATGCTATATATTTAGTCATTTTATTCCTAAATATTTTGGTATGTATTTCTAAAGAATAACTCAAAAATTGACGATACCATTATTTTCTCAAATATTTTCTAAAATAATTTATAAGAAGTTATTAGTAATAATTACATATTCACTCTGTTTGAATTTTCCAGATTTACTCTTATTATTTTTTTTACAGTTCATTTGTTTCAACCAGAATCCAAACAGGGTCCATTTGTTGCATTTGGTTGATAAGTTTCTTAAATATTTTTTAAATCTACAGATAACTTTCCATCTCTCTTTTTTCCTTGTAATTTATTTATTGGAGATTCTGGAAAGTGCCACACTTTCCCATCTTCTGGATTTTGCCGATTGCACGCTGGTAGTGTAACTTAAGAAGTTTTTCTCTACTTCTTTTAATCTGATAGTAATACCTGGTGGCTTAATTGCATGCAGCTTTGATTTTTTTGTTTGTTTGTTTTAATAAGGCTCCATCGTAGCTGGAGGTCACCATAGTACATGGTGCCATATACTTCCATCAAGATTCACTTAATGACTGGTTGTCGATTGGGGATATCATAGCCATTGGTGATCACTACGTAGGTCTATTATTTCATTCAAAGTTGCCATTCCACCATTATGATTCATTTATTAGCTGGAATGTGTCTTTAAAGAAAACTTTTATCAACTATTTGATTACACTGTGGTATAGTTTATATAGAAAATCAAAATAACTGATTCTTTTCCTATATTTATCAGTTTTCAAAATGAGGACTAGGTTTCTTAACATCCTCCTAAGGTGGTCAGTGAATTTTATTTATTTCTTTAGTATAATTATAAACTCACAAATTTAAATATTCTTGATATGTTTAAGTGACTCGTATTTGTTCTTATTATTGATTGATGCTCATATTGTCCCATCTTAAGCTAGCTGGACCCTTCTCGGGCTCTGGAGGTTTCTGCTATGACTCCAGTAGTTCTGAATACCTTTCAGATTCACCTTGTTCAAGATTTAGAATTCACCATTTCTCCAAGAAACATTAGTTCTTTTTAGTAGGAAATAGTGTTACAAAACTACAGTCTGAGTTTTAGAGATGCCCATAGCCACTAGTCTGATCCTTGTTTTTAGAACTTTACAATGAACAGAGCAAGGAAAACAATTTAAGAGAAAATATATGGTTAATCAAATTGATATTCCCATTCAAATTTAAGATAACATGATTTTTACTAATTTTATCATATATTTTCCTCACACAGAAAAATTTTGTTCCTACCACATTAACATAATTGCCTATTTGCTTTATCCTGTTATTTATACAACATATACTATATAAGATTTTTATGCCATATTGTATTGTGCTATAGTATATTATAGTTTGTTACATTATAGTTTCAGAAAAACAATATGAAATATGATCGTTGAAACAGTTCAAGATATTTTTTTCTTTACATTTTTTTTGTCCTTAGAATACATACCATTTAAAACATGCAGTTAAATTACTATGTTTTAAAATTACTTGAAATAATTGCCAACAACTCTATACACAGCTAAGTTTATTTCTTTTACTTTTTAATTTATTGTTTTTTAATTTTAATCTTGTCTAATTATTATGTAAAACATTTAAATAATTCCAAAATTAAATCTACAAAACAAAGTCTATTCTTTTATTCCTGTCTCTTACACCATTTCCTCCCTAACCTATAATTAACTTTGTTTTTGAGTTTTGATTTATGTTTCCAGTGTTATATTTCAAAAATAAAATTAAATTCTTCTCCTTATTTGTATCCTCTCACCCTTTCTTAAACAAATGGCAGGACATTATAGACATTTTTATATTCTTTGCTTATTTTATTTAATAATACATTCTGGAGATTATTATAAGCATTATATAGATACCATCTTTTTTTTTAATTTTGGTGAAAAAACACCTAACATATTTTACCATATTTACCATTTTTAAGTGTATAATTCAGTGGCACTTAAGTACATTCAAATTGTGGTAAAGGCAACCTCGCCACTCACAGAACTCTTTTTCCTTCGTAAAACCAAAACTCTATACCTAAACAATAAATAGTCTTTTATCCTCCCCTAGCCCCTGGCAACCACCATTTGACTTTTTTCTGTATGAATTTGACCACCCTAGATACCTCATGTAAGCAGAATTATACGGTATCTGTCTCTTTGTGTCTTCACTTAGCATAATATCCTCAAGGTTCATTTATGTCGCAGCATGTGTCAAAATTTCTTTCCTTTTTAAGGCTGAATAATATTCCATTGTACATAAATACCACATATACTTTATCTATCCATCAATGGACACTTGGGTTGCTTTTGGCTATTGTGGCTATGAATATGGATTTACAGATGTTCCATCTTCTTTTGGGGAGTTCTGTGGTGATTCCTTTGTGTGGATAGACTATAATTTATTCAACTAGTCCCCTGTGGGTGGACAATTGAGCTGTTTTCAACTTTTTCCAATTATAAATCGTGTTTTAACAAATAGACTATATATATGTCATTTCAGATTTTTTAAATCTATGTTCGGGATAGATTCTCAGAAGAGAGATTGATATGGATATGTAAATATATGCAAATGTATATAATATATATAATAAAATATTACTCAACTATAAAAAAAAGAATTAAATCTTGTCATTTGTGACAACATGAATGAACCAAGAGGTTGATCCTGTCTGACATAATTTCAGAGGGAGTGAAATGTTAAATGCTAAGTGAAATAAGCCAGAGAAAACCAAATATCATGTGATTTCACTTATACGTGAAATCTGAAAAAAACGAACAAACAGACACAATAGAACATAAACGGATTCGTAGATGTAGAGAACAAATGTATGTAGAGAATAAACTGATGATTGCCAGAGGAGCGGGGGTGGGGGATGGGTGGAAAAGGTGAAGGTAAATAAGAGGTACAAACTTCCATTTATAAAATCAATAAGTCATGGAAATGTAACGTTCAGCAGAGGAATATATCATAATAATTTGCCCAGCGACACGTGATTTTCAGACTTACGGTGATTGCATTGTAGGGTATATAAATGTCAAATCACTGTGTTGTACACCTGAAACTAATATAATATTGTATGTCAACTATACTTTAACAAAAATTTTTTGAAAATCAGGACATTTTATATTAAGTTCATGATAGACTAGCAAATGCACACATAGCATTTTTACTGTGGTTAGATACTGTGTTCATTATGCCCAGTGACTCTGCTTCCTTCTTCAGAATACTGCTGTTAGTAGAGAAGTGAACTGCATTGATTTATTACAAGTAGAAGGATATAATTTGATAGCTGCTGGAACCTTAAATGGAGCAATCATCTTATGGAATTTTGTAACACCTACTGTCAAAGAAGTGTAAGTTGCCTCTTTCCCTTAAACAACATAAGTTATACTGTGGAAGAGCCAAGAAACATTCAATACAAAATAAGCAAACAAACAAACAAAAGCAGTAAATAAAAGTGGTACTAACTGTCATGAATGAGTGTCCTGTAAGTTATAATCATGAAAAGACTATGTTCTAAGTGTCTAAATCCCATAATAATGGGAATAAGGTGAGCCCTGTTTGTATTCTCATGTGCTTTGTTTGACTTTTACTCTTCTCACTCTAGTACATGTTTCATGTGTGATCTTATCCGAATTCATAACCTCAATAAACACTTAAAATATATAATAATTTTAAACTCTAATCTCCCCAGAGCTTCAAACATATATATCTGGTAATTATCATCTGGATTGTCACCAAGACCCTTAAAGCCTCACATTCCCGAACCTTTGTCCTGGCCTACACTCCCCCAAAACATCTCCTCTTCCTGTATTCCCAGCAACACCATCATTTACTCAGTCACCAAAGTCAAATGGTTAGAGGCATTCCAGATGGCTTTTTCCTCTCTTTCACCACTCCAACACATCCAATTCATTATAGGTCAATGCTAACAAGTGTGTGGCATTTGCAATTCTAAATCTCAATGAATTAGATTTTCTCCATATCATGGCCAAAAATGTTACCCTCCCCCTGACATCCATTCTTAAATGTTCTTACCACTGGTTGTAGAGGAAATAATGTAACATTGTATTATTTGCTCTGGATGGATTGCAAATAATAAGCTCTCCACGGTTGTGCAGTGGAGCTAGAAAGGAAGGGCCTGCTGTGAATACCGATGTCAAAAGGTTTTGCAATATTGTATTTTGAGGTACAAAGTGGTAGAGAACCTTGAGGAATGAATAACAATAAAATCAAATCTAAGAATTTTGAGGAAGGGGAGAGGTATAAAGAAGGGAAGAAGATTGTGGGAGAGGACAAGGGAGAAGAAGACAATAATGCAAAAGAAATCTCTGCTTCTCTAGTCTTATGTGCTACTGGTTTACCTGGCTGGTTCCACGCCCCTTTCCAATCTAGGTCTGACTTTACTTTTAACTAACTTTTGAGAGGACATGCCCCTTTGTTGTTTGGACCCTGGATTTATTCTTCTTTAAATTTCTAGTTGTAGTAGAGTTTCTGCATCTACTCTGTACCTCAGCCTATGTTATCTTGGTCTCTACTCCTAGAATTCCTGTCATCCTTCTGTTTCTTCTCTTCAACCCTTGCCCTGAGGCTTTTCTCACAGACTGTGTACTTGTCATCTGATACCTTTATCAATAAATACTGCACAATTTCTCACCCTTTTATTAATGTAGTTCTTACACTGTGGGTGTCAGCTTGTGCATGATGTACTACTAAGGGAAATCAGGTAGACAAAGAAAGCAAAGATCATAGTCCTGATGCCACAGCCTAAAGCAGGGGAAGCCACTCTGAGAATATTTCTGATTTAAAGATGGAGATCTTCCTCGTTGAAGTGTTAGGTGTTTTGCCAAGGGATGCACGCAAATTCAACTTCCAATCACAGAAAAATGACTGACTATAGTGGGTCATACATAGTCCCTCCCTTCTTATAAGAAGAAGATTACATAAAATGATTGATTTAGAATAACTGGGGTGTTTTGCAAAACATAATTTAGAGTCTTAGGCTGAGCTTTAACATTTCTAAAGTAAAAGATGGTTTCCATATTTATGGTGTAGGCCATCTTTAGCTCCAGTGGACTCCTAATCCCTACCATGGCAAACTACTCATCCCCACCATATTCATAGCAGAGGCCATCTCTACCTCTACCTCAAACTTTGTCAAACTTCATCAGTCAAGAGAAATAGCCCTTCTCTTCTTGTGCAAAGCTTTTTTGGGTCCAAGATAAAAAAATTTTTCTTGCTAAGTAATAATCCATTTCACTACGTGCTCATCTGCAGAGCAGAAATACCTAAAAAGTTTGAATTCAACAGACTGATCTTTTGAACTTGGTTCACCCCCCCACCCCCGGGAGGTTCCTTCATCACTCATCAGTCGAAATTAGCAAAGGTGGTTAAAAAAAAGAGGATCATCTTGTACAATGTCTATATGCTATAAGGAATGTTTAGCGTGTCATTAAGTGTGAAGTATGGAGGGCCAGTGCAGGTGATTAGGAATCATCACTGTGCTCCCAGAAAACTCCCTAGGAAGGTGTTTGGTTCTTTGGAACCTGGGTCAATGGAAGGCTTGAGTGGTGAGAGTAGTGTGATCACTGAATTACTCACCTGTCTTCTCCACTCAATTCTAAGTTCCTTGATGGCGGTAACCATATTTTATTCAAATTTGCCACTCCACTTATTCAAAGAGTAGAATTTTATAATTTAAACCGTATGAAACCTCTGGGAGGTTATATAAGCCCACTTTCTGACTTGTAAGTAGGAAGGCTAGACTAGTTAGTTAAATTAAAAGACACTAAATGATCATGCTGTTATATAGCACCTTATTAAGGAAGATGTGTTCAAACTCTACATCTCTCGGTTTTCTCTTCGTGTTTAATGATATTAGTATTTTAGGAGTTGATTGGTTCTGCACGTGATACATAAGTAATGTAAGTTACCTAATTTGTAAATGTTGCCTCTTTCCAGGTACAGACCTGAAGACTGCTTCACTGTAGACCCTGACTTGGATCCCAAACGCTTTAGAATTAATGACATAGTATTCCTCTTTCGTACCCCTGAATGTGCAAGGTAACTCAGTACTTACTGATCGAGAAATACTGTCTGGGACTTATGTGGGTGATACAAAAAGAGTTTTCCTCAGCCCAGCATTGAGGAAGGTATGACTGAAAAAAGACATAAGTTGAGTAGACTACTTGGCTTCAGCTTTCTTCCCTGTTACTGTCTTTTATAGGTAAGTGGTCCCTAGGGATCTAATTTCCCTTACTCTGTCAGTCTCAAAGCACCTTGAGATGGAAAGTGCTCAGTTGACCATACTTGTAGCCGAAATCAAAGTCTGAGCACTGCTGTGAAGCAGAGGGAAGGACTTGCAGGGCCAATAAGAAAGATCATATGGCAGCAGATCTCAAATGACATCCACTAACACTGAGCAATCCCCATCTATTTCTTAGAGAGCAGGAGATTGTTGTTTAAATATTTAAGAAAAGGTATTTTTTTCTCCTTGTATTTGCTTGAGAGTTCTGATTTTCAGTCAATTGGCCATGACAAATACATCTCTGGTGAGAAATCAAAAGCTTCTACGCTAGTTCTGGGTCACCCAGCAATGAGACAGAATATAACCCCTCTATCCCGTGACTTGAAGTTTCCTTATTCTAAGAATATTTTGAGGACTTGTTTCTGTATATGTTTGCCCCAGAACCCAAAGACATTTTTTGGCTCATTCCAGCAGAGCACCACAGTCAGGACCCGGCAAGAACTAGAAACTGTAGAACGAAAGTTCGCCAAGTTACTCAGGACTCCCACCACGCCAGTATCAGAGCCTCTGGGGTTAAATCTAGCCTTAGCAGTAGGACAGGACAGATTTTTATTTCTCACACTCAGGCAGCAATGAATCTTCATTTCTGAGGTTCCCCAACAGACTCCACCAACATCAGACAGATGAACATTTGTTACAAAAAAATAAGATGTGCTTTGTTTTGTAAGTGTGTAGTTCAGAATCTACAGATAATGAAAGAAGTAATCAACTGAAATTAAAACAGAAGAGCACTTTTGAGTATGTGGAACACCTTAACTTTTCCTCTTTGGGCTTCCTCCCTCTTTTCGTAGGCGATCAAGTCAGGATTCCATATGTTCTTCATCCCAGTGTGATTCTAGTAAAGGTCCACAGAGTAGCAAGGTAAGCAAGAAATGGGGAGAATATGTACCAAATGTTGGTTCGAAAATAATGATTTGTTGCATTTGAGACCCTCCTTTGATAGAAGGTAAAGGTGAAAAAATCTCGTGTGTGTGTGAATGTAAAACTTTTTGATATCCCTAAAAACAATGTCTAAAGTATTTTCATCCTTTTCCTCCATTTTTGAAGGCTTTCATTTCTGCAAATAATCAATGCACAATCATGAATAAAATAAATCACATATGTTACTTTCACATTTGCAAAATAATAAAGTAATTTTAGGCTATTTCTTCTGCTAAAAAAGTATTATACACATTTCACGGGCGGGGAAGACAACACAATGGAATGCAGCGGTTTTCAAACTGTGCTCTCAGTTCCAATTTTACATATTTTTACACATTACATTTCTAGTTAGAATTTTGCTTAAAGGGAAGTTTTCACTGCAAAAATTATTCTAATACCACTAGCCTGGTGGAAAGAATAAACGTATAAAGGTAAGAGTCAGACAGACTTGAACTTGAAACCAAGTACTCTATATATTATCTGGTTAGTTTTAGAGACAGCACCTAATCGCTGAGTGTCTGTTTCCTCATCAGTAAACGCTAAGTGATGAGCCTAATTTGCATGTTTGTTAATAGAATTTGAAATAATGCATGCCAAGAACACGGTGTACATTAGGCATTTAATTGTTTCATTAGGCTACACCCAAATGACTAGGAAAATATCGTGTTATAGATACCCTCTTTATGAGCATGAACATTTCTGCAATACAATTGTCAAAGAATTAATTCAAAAATAACTTTAAAATAAACTTAGAAATATTAATTTAACTATCCAAAGATTCTACTGATCCAGTATACCTCATTTCCTCATAATATCATAAAAATATTTTCTCTTTTTCTCCCTTTATTCAGGGAAGCAAACAGAGCGTACATGACAGTGAGGTTAAAGGTCAGTATGAAATCACCTCTCTCTCTTCCTTATCATAAAACGATTCCTTTGCAATAGGGAGGTTATGTGATAGAATACTCTTGATGAATGTATATTCTTTTTTGTGACTTTTGAGGTGTAGGGTTCAGCGGTCTAAGAGACAGAATTTGTTATGATAATGCTCTTTTAAATACTAATTCTGGATTTTAAAATCCAAAATACTATTGAGCTTCTTAATCTCCAGCCTATTTTCCCAAAATTCATACTAAATTAATAAGCTATTCTGTATGGGTAAGACTTAAACTGGATGTATATATAGTTTTAGCTGTTATGTATAGTGTAGAGGCTTTCAACAGGACCAAAAATAAGCTCTCTAGGGTTCTCCAGTGATATGGAATTCCATTTGTTAATGCTTGTTTTAGTCTCTGCCCAGACTGAAATGTTCTGGCATTTAAAAAAATTCTAGGAAAAAGATTGTCTGGTTTTGGTTGTTTTCCTCCCTCCCTCCTTTTTTGCATTCTATAAAATGTCAAATTTCAAGTGTTACAAACGCCATGGTAGCTCATTAATTTTCCAACGGGTGAGCAAACAGATGCCACGATGGGAGAGCAACAGCCAGTGAGCAAAAGGTATCCTGGAGACGCCAAGCTAACAGACGCCCAGCCACCTCTCCTTGCCACCGCACATGAAGACGGACACCTCCGCTTGTGGACTATGGAGGTGATGAGGCCCGCAACTAACCTGTCGTAGCGAAGGGTGGGAAAGAGAGAAAGGATTATTAAGTGAAACTTAACCTTCTAAAGTTCCATATAGCATCCGATTTTAGTATTTTTTAACTTTCTAGCCAAATTGTTGGTTCTGTAGCTTGCTCACTGAAAATGCTAGTCTAACTTCACAATAGGCCGGTTTTGTAACTCAAAAGATCAAATCATCGAAATTGCAAAGTTAACTATTTCATATCTTTCTTTTCTTTAAACTGAGCTATGGTACATGCCACTAAATATTTCATTGGACATTCAAATATTAAAGGATATTAACGATGCGTTATAGTAAAATAATATAACACTGAAATATTGAGTACACATAAATTTTTAGTTATCCAAACTATTAGAAGAAGTTATTACATTGTGATAAGTGTCCTTAAACATTTTACAGTGAAAACATAACTTTCAGTTACCAGAAGTTTTTAAATAACTTGGGGTGAAACTTGGGTGGAGTTTGAATTGGGAGTATAGAAGATGATGGAAAGAAGGATCTTGAGTAGATTGGTGATGATGACGATGAAATCCTTGGTGGAGCAAAGGAGGCGGTGCCACTTGTAAGGCTCCCTTCTGGAGGGAAACCCAGAAAATAGCAACAGTTTTGTATGCCAGACGGTGGGATCCAACGACAGAGCATGATGGCCGTCTGCTAGGTACAACCTCCAAGTCTATCAGCGGATCATAGCTTATTAGGGAAAAACTCTTAGTTGAAAAATATAAAACATTGTAACAATAACGTTCCCTGAAATGATCTTGGTATTGGAACAATGCCTTTTTTTCTGATAGAGAGATAAAATAATGAGATAGGAAGAGAAAAGAGTATATCCAAGTAAATCTCAGGAAATGAGTAGTAGATTCAAATTCTTTCTTCTCAAGCTTGGATGTTTGTGCTCTGAGACAGGCAATGCCTGTGGGAGTCCTTCCCAGTGGTGATATATTAAGCTCTGAAAAGCAATTTGCCGAATTTGAATCTCTTACAATCTCCAATTTTGCACCAGTATTTAAAAACAGATATTTCTAAAATGGCAAATGCAACATTCCTATTTAAAACAAGTGGGATACACTTAAACCTGAAAAGAATGTTTGTTTAAAAGGAAGATATATAACTGGGAAAGAAATATGAGGAATTTCATGAATGCGTCATGAGAAGTACAAAAGAAAAAAGAAAAAAGACAACACCAAGTGTAGGGATGATCTGTAATCATCGCAGTCTAGATGTTTATCCTGATAGCTGCCTCCACCTTTATGAATATTTAATCAGGAAAAGAAGTTCATGTAGATTGTTTCAAATTATTTTTATTACAAAGAAGAGAATCACGTTTTAGTAATAGAGACAATTTTTTAGATTATTTATAGAGAATCTCAATTCCAATATGAATATTTTATAGAATTTATTTTCATAATTTATTCAGGGAAGACTACTGAAAGATATGCTACCTTTTACGAAGCATTCTGCCATTTCTCTGACATCTCTGTATGTTGACTCCTGTGCCAGGATTCTACTGACTGCAAATGTGGGTAAGTCATCATCATCCTCAGGTCGTCTGCCATGGATGTCGTAACCTGCATTGTGTAAGAATGGATGTAGGGAAATACATGGCATTTATTAACACGAAAGAATAAGAGAGATCCTCAAACACTAGAGAGTGTTGTGAATAGTTCAATGAATAAATAGAACAATGAACGAATGTCAGAAGAACCTGCTTAATTCCTAGGTCTTTCCTTAAAGCAAGACATTCTACCTCTTCCAGCTTTAAATTGGGTACAGAACTATTCATATTTTACCTTACATATTGGAAAGAATGTAAACTTTTCATTTTTAATCTTGAAAGGGTTATGTGGCATTAATTTTAATTGTTAAAGGGAGTAGTAGTGAAATAAACTAGCGAGGAAAGGGATTATTTGTTCCCAATAGGGGACTTTATTTTATATTTATTGTTATAACTAATATAATTGGTCTTCTTTCATGTAACACTATTCTTTCTCTTTTGATGCTTCCTACTTCATTTCTTCTATCTTTTGAATTAATCATAAATTTCTCTTTTTCATCTCATACTTTTAAAGATTATGTGTGTGAATGCACATGCATGTATAAATGCAGTTTTTAATTTTACTAGTGTTTTCCTTTGGTTTGAAAAAAATAACCAATTTGTTAGAATTTAGACAGAAACAGCATCTTTTCAGTTAAACAGAAAACAACCCACTTTACCTTTCTTTTTTTTCTACACCCACTCCTTCACTTAGTACATTAATAATTAAATTCTACGTCTTCTCTTTTAAGAACATTTTTTTTATTTCAAAAGTTTTTTTTTTTTTTACAAAATTTACAACAAATAATTTTTATACTAACAATTATTTGAGTCTTCCGGAGATTATAGAAAATAATTGTTTGTATTTACATTCAGTATTATCAGTTGATTTACAACATTTATTTAAGGTTATCTTTATTTTACCTAGTTTATTGCCCACCACCAGTCCTTTTATGCTCTGATATTCTTATTCTTGATTTCTTACTTTTACTTATCTGTCAGTCTCCACAGTTTCTATAAACATTGTTTCTTTTTATAGCAGAATATTAGAGAAATCTAAGATCATGAAAATTTTGTTAAAATAGCTTGCATATTTTTGCCGTAACTTTATCTAGTATGGGGTAAGCCTTTCTAACAAAATACATAGAACTGAAATTTGAAACTGTACAAAGAATTCCCAGAATGCCCTTCTGTTGGAATTATCTCTCTTTGCCTCTGCCCGGAATACTTTACTGTTATATAATTGATTTACTTCTTAAGATTTGTAGTTTTTGCTGTGAAATAGAAAAATAGAGTAGGGGCGATTTGAGATCCAATCCAGCCTCATCTATATTATAATTAAAAAAAGCTTCTCCTAGATTTTAGCCTTTGACTTCCTGTTTCTGTGCTTCAGTAGATGTTTTTAAAAAACATTCTATGAGGTTTGGTATTTAGTCACTATTTAAATCAGGCATCATTAGTTATTGCTTTTTTGTTATTAAACAGGCTTTATTTTTTAGATTAGTTTTAAGGTCATGGAAAAATTGAGTAGAAATTACAGAGAGTTCCCATATACACCATGCCCACACCACCCCACACACGACATCCTGCGCCAGAGTGGTACATTCATTACAATCAATGAACCTACATCGACATGTCGTTGTAACCCAAAGTCAATAGTTTACATTAGGGTTCACTCTTGGAATTGTACATTCTATGGTTCTTGATAAACGTATGACATGTGTCCCCCATTGCAGTATCACAGGGTAGTTTAATACCTTAAAAATCCTCTGCGCTCAGCCCGTTCATCCTCCCTCCCCACTGACCCCTAGCAATCACTGCTCTTTTACTATCTTCACCATCTCCAGAATGTTGTATGATTGGAACCATACAGTATATACCCTTTTTGTACTGGCTTCTTTCTCTTGGTAATACGCACTTAAGATTCCTCCATGTCTTTTCATGGCTTGTTAGCTCATTTCTTTCCAGTGCTAAATAATGTTCCATTGTCTGGATTTACCACCATGTATTTATCCATTCACTTATTAAAGGCCACCTAGTTTGCTTTCAAATTTTGGCAAGAACGAATAAAGCCCTTATAAACACACACAGGTTTTTGTGTGAATGTAAGTTTTCAACTCTTTTGGGTAAATACTAAAGACAGTAATTGCTGAATCATAGGGTAAGGGTGTAGTTTTGTGAGAAACTGCCAAACTGTCTTTCTAAGTGGCTGTATCACTATCCATTGCTACCAACAATAAATGACAGTTCTTAATGCTCTACATCCTTACTGGCATTTGATGCTCTCAGTATTTTAGATTTTGGCCATTCTAATAGGTGTATACTGGTGGTATCTCACTGCGCTGTTCTCTAATGACATAAGATGTGGAGCATCTTTTCATATACTTATTATCATCTGTGTACCTTCTTTAGTAAAGTTTCTGTTCAGATCCTTTGCTCATTATTTAATGAACTCATTTTCTTATTGTTGAGTTTTAAGAGTTCTTTGTATATTTGAATAACAATCCTTTAACAGATGTCTTTTGCAAGAATTTTCTCACATTCTATGGCTTGTCTGCTTGTTCTCAGTGTCTTTTGTACATCAGAAGTTTTTAATGTTAAATATTCTAAATTTCTCTTGAGATTTCTTTTTTGACCTATTATTTAGAAGTATGTTGATTAATCTCCAAGTATCTTGAGATTTTCAAGTTAAGTTTTTGTTATTAGTTTCTAATTTAATTCTGTTGTGCCTTTTCCTATATTGAGAACATATATTTTATGATTTCTTTTATTTTAAATTTGTTAAGGTATAATTTATGGCCCAGAATGTGGTCTATCTTAATGAATATTTTACAAGAGCTTGAAAAAATTGTATATTCTGCAGTTGTTGGATAAAGTAGTCTATAGACGCCAATTATATCAAAGTGACTGGTAGTACTACTGAGTTCATCTATGTCTTTACTAATTTTCTTCCTGCTAGGTCTGTCCATTTCTGATACAGAGGTGTTGAAGTCTCCAGCTATAAAAGTAGTTTCATCTATTTCTCCTTGCAGATCTATTAGTTTTTACCTGAGGTATCTTGATGTTCTGAGACTAGGCATATACATGGTAAGGACCAGTATGTCTTCTAGGAGAATTGTCCTCTTTAACATTGTGTAATGCTGCTCTTTATTCCTGATGATTTTCCTTGCTCTGAAATATTCTGTTTGAAATTAAGATAGCTACTCCTGCTTTCTTTCGATTAGTGTTAGCATGTAAATCTTTATCTCTTTACTTTTAATCTATTTATGTCTTAGTATTTATAATGGGTTTCTTATAGACAACATTGAGTATTTTTTTTAATTCATACTGACAGTCTTTGTCATTTAATTGGTCTTTTTAGATTAATGACCTCTAAAGTGATTATTGATACAATTGAATTAATATCTACCGTATTTCTTGCTGTTTTCTGTTTGTTGACCTTTTTTCTTTCTGTTTTTGTATTCCACTCTTTTTCTACCTTAAGTGAGCATTTTATATGA
The DNA here is from genome assembly GCF_014176215.1 of Rousettus aegyptiacus. NCBI lineage: Eukaryota > Metazoa > Chordata > Mammalia > Chiroptera > Pteropodidae > Rousettus > Rousettus aegyptiacus. The sequence continues at coordinate 20,829,518 of NW_023416293.1, read as the reverse complement.
TTCCATTTCTCTGCTTTCTTAGCATATCAATTATACTTTTCAAAACTTCTTTTAGTGGTTTCTCCAGAGTTTGCTATTTATATTAACATCTAATGTCCACTTCAAATAAAACTATACCACTTCACAGGGAGTGCAAATTTCTTATAATATAAGTATTCCTAATTCCACCCTCTCATCCTTTATGGTATGTTTGTCATTCATTTCAAATATTCATAAATTATAATAATTAAATCCATTGTTGCTGTTATTTTGAATAAACTATTATCTGTTCATTTTTGTTTTACCTTCTCATTTCTTCTCTTATGCTCTCCCTTTCTTTTTGTAAATCTGAGTTTCTGCCCGGTTTTCTTTCATTTTTTTTCTTAAGAACTTTTCAAGAAATTACCTTGCAAGACAGGTCTACCGGCAACAAATTCTGTCAATTTTTGTTTGAGAAAGTCTTTATTTCTCCTTCACATTTTTAAATTTTTATTTTATTATTATTTCAAGTATACAGTACATTGGTTAGACATTTATAATAATTTCTAAAGATACAGAATAGTGGTTTTTTTCTCAACATTTTAAATATTTCACTCCATTCTCTTCTCGTTTGCATTGTTTCTGAGGAGATGTCAAATGCAATTCTTATCTTTGCTCCTCTATAAGTAGGGTGATTCCTTCCATCCCTGGCTGCTTTATATTTGATTTTCTACAGTTTAAATATGGTATGCCGCGGTGTAGTCTTTGTTGCTTTTTAAAATCTAGTCATTGTGACTCCCATTTGGATTGTAAGGTAATTATCTCCACCATATTTAGAGCTTTGTTTAGTTGTCATATATTCATTTCTGTTCCATCCACCCTGATGTGTAAAAGAACTTTGACTCTGAGTGTATAAGGCAACCTCATGATGACTTATTAAGCCAGAAACAAAAAATAATTGCTACATATAAAAATTTATATATAAAATTTTTTCTTTCATTTCTGACTTTTCAAATTCTGTTTTATTTACCCTTATAAATGCCTGCATCAAAATAACTTGGCAATTTGGGCAGTATTTACTTAGACAACAGAATATCTAATTAAAGATTCTAATATTTAAATTTTATACAGAAGGACACGTTATCCTTTCCAGTATCGGCTCCTTCCTGGATCCGCCTCATGATGAAAAGGTAAGAACTTCAGTTTTGGTTTAATTAGTGAATCACTACATATTTATTCAGCATTTCTCTGTGCTAGATACCACAAAAGAGAGAAACACAAGACTCCCAACTCTTAAGTCATATATACTACTATTGAAACTTAAACTATAAGACAAATAACAATGATCTACTGGTGAAAAAAGCGGATGAATAAATGAGTGAGCCAGCCAGTGGTCACTTTGCATCTACTTCATGTTTTGACTTATTTGTGAAAATCTATGCGGAAACCCAGAGCTTAAAAGAATTCATACATTATCTAGTCCTCCACAGTCAGTTTCTATATTTTATACATCCTCATAGAAGAAAATTCCATATCCTTTCCTTGCAAGCTTAACCTTATGCCCAAGGCCCAACCATTATTATTTTCAAGAAACTCTTTCTCACATCTAGTCTAAATCCTCCATATAATTCAAACATGTTATTCTATTTTTAGTGTTAATGAAAAATAAATGTCACCATCATCTCCTTATTTTATAACTATTTATATATGTACTTCTTGTGTATATGTGGATATATATATACACATATAGATAAATACATACATATGTGGTATATATGTGTATAAAGGCTCAACACTAATTAAAGAATATAGCAAAAAAGCACTATGTTAGCATAGCTTATTTACCTTTAAATTAATACTTCAAATCCAAAAGCTAAATGTTAGCTCAAATAGAAATGTTTTATTTTTTAATTATAGGTATTAACATATGGATACGTGGATTAGGATCTTGCAGTATTTTAGAATGGGTATTGTTTCAAACATTATTTCATTTTATTTATGGTTTTCTTTTTGTTTCTAAGAATCTATTATACTTTTTATAAAGTTTAGCTATTTAGCTTGAGTATGATTATATGCATTCACTTTACAGAGGGAAACTCAGAGTGGCTTGCCTAGGATCACAAAGACAGTTAATGATGAAGTCAGGATCAGAATCAGGATTCTTACCCTCTAATCAAATGTACTTTTCATATATAACATGTACTGCTATCAAATGAAAAACAAAAAGGTTCAGTTTATAAAGCACATTTCCTTTATCAACAGCTATAAATGTCCTATAATTAAGGCATGCTGTGAGCTGAACAAAAACAATGATATGCTTAAATCGTGTATAAAAAGATTATCTGATTGTTTTCTCCTACTTGTGATAATTCTCAATATTCTATTATTAATTTTAACAGATAAAAATATGATTTTTGCAAAGGGACTTTCTATAAACTGGCAACCAAGATCTTTCAAAATTCAGAGGAATATTTAAAAAACAAAGTTATATAATTATATTGAATTACAGTAATAAATTTATTTTAAAGCATTTTTACCAACTTAAAAGAGACTCTATTTTAATAACTTATTAAATTTTTCTCTATTCAAACTCATTTCAACCTTTTCTGTATTTGGACAATATGATTTTTCAATTCGTATATGGCTGCCTATTTATAAACAACAAAATCTGATGATAAGATATGTCATTATTGCATAGACTAATATATATGATGCATTAAGCCAGATTCAATTATAGATTACAATTACGACGAAAACCTAATATGTCATTCCATAAGTCAGAGGTTAATCTGGTTCTGTTGCAACATTACTGTTAAAAAAGATAGAGTACAGATATTCTATGAAGTAGGATAGTCAAAACTTGTCCTCAGAAAGAAAAATCATACATATGGTTACATATTTATGCATACAGAAAAAAAAAACAGAGCAGTGTTTTTCTAATTACAGATTGTAATCCACTAGGGGGTTATAAAATCAATCTAATGAGTGTCAAGTGGTATTTTCAAAAAAATGGAAAAGAATGGAGTGAAATTAAATACAGTAGAATAGATAATATCAGTGTGTGTTACACACAGTAAGGTTAAGTATTCTTTTGTGGAGGATACTGAAACTCGTTTCAGATGCATGCACAGGTATTGTGTGTCTTTACTGGGTCATGAAGTAAAATGTAGTTCTTACTATAGATATGGTCATATTAGGGAAGTGCTTGTCTACCAAGGCGGAGATAGAGCCCTTGGAAGACCAGATTTTCTTGAACAGTTTAGAGACGATAAGAGGTAGGAAAATGCAGAAGATTTCACCCTGGCTCTCTGAGAAGAACCACTGGGACTTGAATCAGAAATCCAAGAAATTTAGGGGGAATTGTGCTTAACCTTTGTTAAAGTCTAGATAAACAGGAGCCTCGTAGGAAAGCTATAAGCTGCCAGAATTCTAGCCACACAAATGCTGCTAGGCAAATGACCCAGGAAAAGGTAAGGTCTTAGTCTGTGTTCATCAGTGGTAAAGGGAACATACTCTAAGAGTATGTGACTGCAGAGCAAGATCTCAGTTGACAACTCTCGTTTATAAATTTTAGAGATAACTTCTGAGGCTTCTTTAGGGGCTCTAAACTTAAGAATGAGCCACATCCTGAAGGAGCAAACCAATCAAGCCTCATTATGTCTTTGAAAGAGAATGAGCTGGGCCCATTTCTTTCATTAATTTTTTGTGGTATATAGTTATCATACCCCACCCAAAAAAGAACAAAATAGTCAGAGCTATATCTGAATAAAATTTGAAATTAGGAAAAGACTTCTTGCCAATCTCCCCTTTAGTTTCCACTCTGCTTCTTCCTGTTTCTGATTGTGTTCACTCTTGGTTCTCCCACAACCATTATCCTAAGGCTATTCTTTCACGTAGTCAGTTAGTAATCTCAATCAAATAAACTACTACTCATCAAATAAAAAATGATAAATTGTTAAAGACATAAGATACTTCCTTGGGAGAGGAGGTATATGTGTAGATTAACGAAATATCTAAAAGTGGAATTTTCGGTAGCTTAACAAGCAAGAGAAGAACTAATTGAGGTAAGGACTTCATCATCTGCTACAGACGTTCACACCAGTCACTCATAAGACGGGTCCTTTAATGATTAATGGTTTTGCTCAAGGTTACATTTTGATCAGCACACACTTATTCTAACACATACGCATTATTTTTGCCATTTAGAAATTCAAGCAGCTGCTTGCCTGGCGTGCTCATTCTTTAGAAATCATTCAAGTAATCTATGTAGAAGAAAAACAAGTGGTGCTTACTGCCTCCATCGATGGCTCAGTAAGGTACGGACTTTCGTATCATGAATTCGGGGTTTGAGTATGAGAGGAAAGGACGTTAAGCTAAAGTTTAAGGATACACACTAAATGCAATGTTGATTAGCTGACAAAAATAAATAAAGGAGTAAAGGTGGCACAAAAGGGCTTTGAACAGTCGGCCACTGATTTGGAATTCTTTTCCATGCACAAGGAAATGAGATGCCGTGCTCATCTGTGTTAGAAGGCATAATAAATACTTTCAACAAATGTGTTTTTTTGTAGACTTATTTCAAAGAATTAAGCAAGATAGGTAGGTCAGATCAATAGGCCCACACCCAGGGAATACCACAGAAAGAGACACAGGATCAGATGTCATAAAAAGTTACAGAAAAGAAAAACTAATATTGAGAAAAGCTAAAGTGAGCTAATTATTTCAGTGACAACGTGATTGATTTTATAAAGCCTACTTGCTTTTTTTTCCTTCCATGGCTGCCTCAACTGATTTAGAGAGGTTAGCACAGTGTTGCGATTGGAGAAAACTGAGATGATTTACATGAGGAGTGTGGCCAATCACATTCTCTTAGAGAGCCTCCCTTCAGGATTAGCTATTTTTTTTTCCTCATTGAGGTATAATTGACACATAACATTACATTAGTTTCAGGTGTATAACATACTTATTTGATATTTGTATATATTGTAAAATGATCACCACAAAGTCTAGTTAACATTTATCATCACACATATTTACAAAAAAATTTTTTTCTTGTGATGAGGACTTTGAAGATCTATTCCCTTAGCAACTTTTAAATATGCAATATAGTGTTATTAACTATAGTCACCATGCTATTCAAAGCCTACTCATTTTTAATGGCCTATATAATGCTAAATATACATATACAAAATACTAAAACCACATATATATATATATGAAAAGAAATGTCATGACATTTATTGAGACAAATTGCTGCATATTAAAATGTCTTAAAATCATGGTAATAAATTGTCCTCTTATGGAACTAAAGCTAGGTAAGATCAAGAGAAGCAGAGAGGCTTCAAAGTGTATTATTGAGTTTAAGAATAAGGAAGAGGAAAAAGAATAAATATTTTATGTTGCATGAAAGACCCCAGACTGAAATGCAACAGACCATAGCTACTAGCTATGTGAGTGTCAGACTGGTGGTGACTAAGCCGGGGCCAGGCCATGCAGTATCCAGGAGGTGAGGCTCAAGATCTGGATCTTCACCTTGTAACAAATAGCCACCAAAGGATTTTAAGTGAGTGACTAACATAATTTGAGCAACATTAAAAAAATAAATTAGAGAGTGACATCGGCATCGTGCCAGAGTGAGACGACCCCTTCGTATCGCTCTGTAAATCTACAGCTCGTTGGACATCTAAAACCTTACGTAAGTTCCTCTGCTTAACGCATTAGGATGCCCGAGAGATCCATACATTGGTGCATCAGAAGGTTAGGCATACTGAAATGTGTAGAAGAGGCAGGACAGGGGGAAGGACAGGGATGATGGCTATCGATATAGTTTTCTGGTCACTGTGGCTGAGCCCCTAGACGCACAAACATGGTAATAGCAGAAGAGTCAGGATGAGGGCCCCTCATCATGACCGACAGAGGGTAAGAGGGGCAGTAGCAGTGTCAGTGCCCCAGAATCTGGCTTCCTCCCCTGATTTCAGTGGAGCCCAGCGGCATCAACAGGCACCAGTGGCCATAGGGAACCAGATAGCGCCATGGCAGTCTCACGAACCTGGGTGTCCCCAACCTGCCACATCCCCACACCATGGTGGTGGTACCTCAAAATCAAGTGACATGGACACAGCTGAGGCACCCACCATAGTAAATGATGACTGTCATGATTCCCAGCCACAACCCCCACCATAGCAATAACCCTCATGAGCACAGCAGTAATTCTCCACTACAATAAACACTCACAGCAATGATTCCCCACCATGATAAACAACCACAGCAATGATTCCCCACCACGATAAATACCCACAGCAATGATTCCTCCACCACAATAAACGCCACAGCAATGATTCTCCACTACAACTCCAGAGTAGCACAGGTGAGAGAAAACAAAAACTTGCACTAGAGCAACATCAAATGGAAAACAAAGGAAAGACCTCTAAATATAAACCTGTTGAATTGTTAAAATCAAATGGTACCTAAATAAGAAAAGCATTCACTACTTTAAATTTGCCAGCAGAGGTACAATCCATCAAGCATCACAAACAACCAAGATAACATGATAACACAGAAAGAAAGTGATAATTCTCTGGAAACCAAACTCAAAGTTATAGAAATATGTTGTCTAAATGATAGAGAGTTAAAAATAACAGTCAAGAAGAAACTCCACAAGATGCAAGAAAATGCATACAGGCAGTTCAATGAGCTCAGGAATCAAATTAATGAACAAAAAGTATTTTACCAAAGACATTGAAACTTAAACAAAATATATCCTGTAGCTTAAGAACACAATAAATGAGATGAAGAATGTATTAGAAAGCACTGGAAATAAAGCAGATCGTATGGAAGAGAGAATTACTGAGGTAGAAGGTAGAAATCTTGAAATAATTCAGGTGGGAGAGGAGTGAGAACTAAGATTGTAGAGAAATGAAAGAACTCTACAAAAACAAGCTAACTCCATTAGAAAGAGCAACATGAGGATAATGGGCACCCCAGAAGGAGAAGAGAGAGAAGGAACAGAGAGCCTATTTAAAAAATGATTAGAAATCTCATATCTAGAGAATGAACTGGACATTCAAGTACTGCGAGGTAACAGAACACCTAATTATCTCAAAGAAAGAAGACCTTTCAAAGACATGTTATATTAAAATTGCCAAAAGTTAATGATAAAGAAAGAATTCTCAAGGCTGTCAAGGTGAGGGGGGATAATAAGCTACAAAGGAAACCTCATGAGGTTATCACTAGATTTCTCAGCAGAAACTTCTCAGGCCAGGAGAAAACAAAATGATATATTTGAAAGAAAGAAACCATCAGTCAATAATAACATGCCTAGCAAAGATTTTCATCAGATAAGAAAGAGAAATAAAGGCCTTCCCAGACAAAATAAAGCTGAGGGAATGTAATCACAAGACCTGCATTATTCCAGACAAAATAAACCTTACGTGAAGGCTATAACAAGAGACAAAGAAGGACCCGGGAATTCCACTTATTGGTACTTATCCAAGGAAACTCAAAACACTAAGTTAAAAAGACATATGCATTCTTCATATGTTTATTATAGCATTATTTACAGTAGCCAAGATATGGAAGCAATCTAAGAGTTTATCAATAGGTGGATGTATAAAAAGATAGGTACATATATGCAATGGAATATTATTCAGACATAAAAAAAGGTCCAACATGGATGGACCTAGAAGATATTATGCTAAGTGATAGAAGTCAGAGAAAAACAAATACTATATGACTTCACTTATACATGGAATTGAAAAAATGAAAGAAACAAACAAACAAAAGAGAAACAAACTCAAAGATACTGAGAACATTTTGATGGTTGCCAGATGGGAAGGGGGTTGAAGGGTGGAGTGAAAAAGGAGAAGGGATTGTGAAGTACAAATTGGTAGTTGAAAAGTAGTCATGGGGGTGTAAAGTACAGCACAGGGAATATAGTCAACAATATTGTAATAACTGTACGGAGTAGATCGGTACTGGGTTTATTGGGATGATCACTTCATAAGTTGTATAGATATCTAACCACTATGTTGTGCACTTGAAACTAATATAATTTTGTATATCAACTGTAATTGAAAAATAAAAAAATATATTTTAAAAAAGAATGACTTCCAGCATATGCAATTAGGTGAATATTGGTGTCATTCATTAAGAGAGGAGTCACTAAAAGAGAAAAATGTTTAGAACATGGATGAATGAAGAAGAACTTTTAGAAATGTTAATTCAAAGTGAATCTGTAGGGTCAAGGTCCTATGTGGAGCAAAGAGAGCTGCTTCTTTTGTCAAAAAGGGGTTCTGCTGTTTTATCAGTAGGAAAAATGAAGAATATGACATTTCATTATTATAGGTGCTCTTCAGAACTCTGTCCCTTGGGTCTCTGCTCCAACTTATTTTCAGCTACCTGTCCTCAGAATTGTTAACTGGGGATTGGAGCGCGCGCGCGCGCGCACACACACACATACACACACATCATTTGCATGCTCACCTGTGTTATAAGCAGTCCCTGCTCAAACCAGTGACCCTTAACACGGGGAAATTGCTTTTATGATTCTTTCAAGTGAAGATCTTCCTAGAAACTTGGTTCAAAAAGCCCAGCTCTATTCATAGCTATCTCAGAATACACTTCTCTTTACAACTAAACCGCATTCTTTTGCTAATACTAGCTGCCACTTTCTAAAGGAAGAGGTGGTTTTAACACTCTAAATTTGTCAAAAAGATTATAATTTTATAATATGAAAAAAATAATGGCTTAGCTCTGGGACAGAGGATAGAAGCGGCTCAGAATTCATATCTGAGGCCCAGGAAATTCACATCAGGCTAAGAGGTAGGATCAGTGATCTGAGAGAGTTCTACGTGGAACAGGAAATGCCACAAAAAAAGGAAACTAAAGTTACTTCAATCTTTGCCTACAATAGAATGAGCTTAGAGTTGTCCTGAAGTTAGTCCCTTGCCCCTCTAACTTCTGTGTGGAAAGGATTGGTCCATTTCACTTTAGGTCTGGCAAGGCCATGATGTTTACGTTAGGGAATGCAAATACATAAGGGATGTATGTTACATTCTCAGAACACTGTCAAGTGTGAGGAGTCCCGACGGGATACCTCTGCTCTGCCTCCTCTTCAGTGCCTACTGCTTGGATCTGAGATACCACTTGGACTTTGTGCAGTCTGCTTTGAGTTCATTTAGCTTATCCTCCCTCTGGGTCATTGCAGCAGGCATATGATGATTATTTCCATCATTTGCTACACTGAGGTTGAACTCAAGACATAAAAGGAGGATCTTCCAAATACTGTTTTATCTTTCCATGTGACATAAGGCAAACACTCCTGCTAATAACAATTCCGTATTACTTTAAACCACTTGGGCTATTTAAAGGGTCCCCCTGGAGTGAATTGATGGTAAAATAATGCATATGAATAAAGAGCCACTTCTTTTACCATCCTATTGCAGAACTCAGTTTTAAAAATTAGTATGTTATTTCTACAATAGTAGGAATTGTAGATGGAGATTGAGGATTTTGATAACAGTAAAAGCATCAGTAAGTATCTCCTACCACAAGTTCTGCTGATGCTGATACAGTAAGTAAACAGCTGAGATATAGCCCATTCTAAAACCTAATTCAGCTAATATACTGTCAGTCAACATGTATTCTGATTAACTTAATTAAATTAACTAAATGAGCTGCGTTATTTGGGGGGGGGGAAGCTGTTCTTTATTTTCTGGCTTAATGAAAGGATATCATAAGTACAGATTCAAATTGACTTTCCAAAAATTGTTGTACATTAGAATTCTAACTGATAAAATGTTTATGTTATGATTAGCTCCATACATTTAATAGGAAGAGTCCCAGACTCAAGTTTAGTATCCCTGATGGACCAGTGAAAAGCTAATCATTAGCAAAAGAACTTCCACGGAATCCCTGTTGCTTTATTCTCCCTACCTTTGCCTTTCCCCAGGCTCTGGCATGCCCAAAATGGTCATTATTGTGGATATTTTGGACAGCAAAGATTCTTTGAAATATCACAGACAAGCGATTTCATTTTGCCTTGTGATGTTAATGAATACCCCATAGAAATAAAAGAAGAAAGCAAGTACACAGAGAAGAAGCAAAAATACGAATATCCTCTGGTATTTGACCGGCAAAGGTAAGATCATTGGGTTTGCTGCAGATGGCAGACAAGAATTAAGCTATTGTGATACTGTAACACTGTGCAGGACATGTAGAATTCGAAAGTGGAAAGCCTGAAACTCTTCAACGACTTTTCAATCCAATGGAAGAGTGCATAAAAATCTATAATTCAGTATAATAGTACTGCAAAGAACACCAATTCTTAAGATAGTTCCAGAAGGACAAACAGGATTTAATCAAAGAAGACCAAAGAGGCAATTGCCTAAGCAAAGGCGCAAAATAATGAAAGACTATTACAGTCTTTCAAAGCTTGGGGTCAGGGAGCAAGTAGGGAAGATGTGATAGATAAAGCAAGAATGTTTTCACCTTATAAGTAAATAATTATGTCTTGTCTGTAGAAAAATGGGCCTTCTTCTGTAGACATACTCCATCTTAGGATATACTGCTTATTTTTTAAAATATTTTTAATGCTTAGTTATGACTTTTTAACTATATACATAAGTAAGTTTTAACTATAGTAGAAGCTATCTTGAGTCACACAAATATCAAGCATTGGTTTTTAACCTAAGGTTTCCTCATCCCTACTGTACAGGTTTTTCCAATGGTTATTAATGAATTTAACTCCATGGAATGTTCAAGTTTAATAGAAATCTCTTTGGCTTCCCTGGAGGGATATCTGGGGAGCCAAACAGAGTAAGACTTAAGTGCAGAGGTAGCATCATTAGGGCTGATGCTTTGGAAGCCAGAGAACTTGGGGACTCAGAGAATAAAGAATGTAATGGGTGCTGGTTTGGTAGGAAGAGAATTAAAGATACATGTATGTACTAACAGTTTTCCTGCATCTTCATACTCAGATGGAGGAAAATGAGCTCGATGTCTTTGCTTTTCAAACGTATATCTCCCAAGGCCTTCGAAGTGGAACATGATTTCAAATTTTTCGAGTCTCTTTCTTCTCCAAAGGTAGCTTTAAAAAACAAATAAAACACTTTACTTTTGTTTTTTCTGAACTTAGATATGTACATTTTATTAATTTTCTATTGCTGCCATTATGTTGCATCTCCCCAACCAGTCGTTTGTGGTCACATGACTTTGACACACTAGGAAGGAGTCTCTGCTTTTAAGGATTCTCATGATTAGATTGGGCCCACCTGGATACTCCATCTCAACGTTCTTAACCTTGATTACATCCGAAAAGTCTCTTTTGCCTAGTGAAGCAATATATTCACAAGTTAGGGGTGGAGGGGTAGGGTGTGGACATCTTTGGTTGTCATTATTTTACTCATCACAAACTGACATACTTTTCTTCAGTGCAGAATTAGGAGAGAGAGGCATATTGTTATTCATTCTATTTCTAAAATTTCTAAAGAATGAATATAGCATGAGTCTTTAGGCTAAGTTCTGGCATTAATCAGCTAAAATTGATTTCCTCAAGATCTTTCACAAAATAAACCAAACTTACCTTTCTAAATTTACTTCCCATTACTAACCTACAGTTGTCCACCCTCTACAAATAGCTGTGGTTTCCCTGAGCATTCCTCTCTTTTACCCCTAGAGTTCACTTGGGTGGGCCATCCTTGCCATATCCATGACCTATATCTGTCAAAGTTCATGTTACTTTTCTAACTACCTTTATAACTGGCAAAGGATTAGTATCTAGAATAGGAAAAGAACTAAAAATCAGTAAATATAAAAGACAATCCAATTTTAAGGCAGGTCAAATACTTGATAGACACTTCACAAAAGAAAAACGAAGTCTAATAAACACATGAAAAGATGCTCAACCTCATTAACAAACATGGAAATTCACATCAGTAGTATAATGAGATACAATTTTATACCCACCAGATTGGCAAATATCAAATAGTCTGACAATATCATGGGTCAGTATGCATTTGGCACAATCAGAACACTGATCTCCTGGTGAAAGTTGTGTAAGTTGGTAGAACCACTTTGGAAAACAATGTGGTATTATCCAGTAAAGTTGAAAATTTACTAAATAAAAACCCTGGGGAAATTCTTGAACACGTGCTTAGGAGGCAGGTATAAGAATGCTGAGAACAATATTGTTTGTAATAGCAAAATCCTGAAGGTAGCCTAAATGTTCATCAACAGTATAATTGGTATATCAATTATGGCCTATTTATAAATTGTAACACTATGGAACAGTGAAAATAAATGAGTTAGAATAACACTCACCTACATGAATGAATGTTTGAAGCATACTGTCCTATCGAATGAGGAAAGTTTTACATAAGAAAATATACATAATGAATTTATTTATATGAAAGGCAAGAAGAGGTAAAACTAAATAAAATGTTATTTTGCTTTTATATTGCATTTAAGGCAAAACTATATAAATAAAAGCAAAAGAAATAAAAGCACAGAAGTCAGGATAGTCATTAATCTGAGGGCTGGTGAGGCTGAGGCCAGAGGATGGTGCGCTGAGAATCTTGAAGTGGAGGGCGTTACTTCAACGTAAAACAGAGCAGCAAGTCCATGAAAATGTATTATGTCATAATTCATTTACAGTGTCACCTTCATATTTAATAAATATTTAACACTTTCCAATTAAGTAATTTTCAAGAAGGAGCGTGACAAGCAGAACAGGCATGAGATATGGAATGTAACAGAATTAGGATTAATCTTAGATAAATTATTTATTTATTTTTTAGGTGAGGCAACCTTTGGTTGACCTCACAGCTTACAATCCCTTATTTTTTATTTGTTATGCCTATAGCACCTGGTGTTCCTGGGTGGTCTCCCATCCAAGTACTAACCAAGCCCTACCCTGCTTAGCTTCCAAGATCAGATGGGATAGAGCTTGTTCAGGGTGGCATGGCTGTAGACTTAGATAAATTATTTTATCTCTTTCCTTATGTGAAAAGCCCCTGTAGAATTGTTGTGAGAAATGAGAAAACGTACACCAGGTGCATTGTAGACACTCGGTAAATGTTAATTCCGCTTTCCTTGAAGACCCCAATCTCTTCCTGCTATATGTCTCAAATATGTTCACGTACCATGATCTACACTGAATTAAAACTATTTCTATGCTGACTTTCACATCCCACCACTAAATCATAAGCTCTTCATGGGCAATGATACATGCATAGCCATATAACGGATACTCTATTTTGTTGAATAGGATTGAAATAGTACCATCTGAAAATAAAGATTAGTATTCACCTTTAATATTCTCTTTTAATTTTAATATAAATAATTTTTTAAAAACAAGTTTTTAACTGAAACAAATAAATTTGGGGAAATCTCTAGAAAGGTTTTAAAGCTCTTGAAACAAATACCCCAAATATTGCAAGGCATGGCCTCTTCGTATCACGTCTTAAATACCTTTCACTTAGGAATCTCTGATTTTACCAGCAATCTTGTTTTGCCCATTCCTTTCTATTCTCAATTATGTAATATTTACCTATTCACCTTTTTATGCTAATTGATTTTTGACATGTTATCAATAATAATACAATGGTAATAATTATTATATTTGAGTAGCAGCCTTACCATATACATTATCTCATTTGATCCTTATAATAGTCAATGGAGCAAAAATTTGCCTAAGGTCATGCAGCTAATAATTGGCAGAGCCAGAATTTGAACCTAAGACTTTTATTGCTTATGGAATGTGTTCTTTTCATTAAACATTCCCTCTTCTGTTTTACAGCTTCGAAGACATGCCTTGGAAGGTTTCATGACTGAAAACAAGGAAGCAGGGATTATTTTTGGTTCTCTGCCTATATATAAGGTGCATTGAACATTTCTAGACTAGAATGGTTAAAGAATAATAAGGAATCTGACATCTCCTTCCTGACCCTGGCTTATCAAGCAAGGTTGGAGGAAATCACATAACTAAGCTGACTGATGCTTCCATAAACATGCAGAGAAGTCTTCAGTTCTGTGTATCAATGACCTTGATCACGTGTCTCTGGCATTCCACATTGAATGGTACTATAGGAAAATATTTCAAAATTTATCACCTACATGATAAAATTCAAATGCTTTTAGCCTGGCATACAACACATTCATGATCTGGCCTCTGCATAACCTCATTCCTGCCACATTATACACTATACTCCGGCAATGCCAAATTACTTGCTATTCCTTACGCATCACTATTCTTCCCTCTTCTGCGGCTTTGCCTGTGTTGCCCCTCAGCTTAGAATTTGTCTACCCCTTCTTTTCCTCTAAATTCTTACTCATCCTTCAAATCTCCACTCCAGATAATCTCTGTTAAATTAAAGAACTCAATAACTAGTCAAGAATAACAAACTGTAGATGAAATATTTTGAGTTCATCTTAAATTATTATTTCTTAAAATGTTATTTTTCCTTCCCAAGAACACGCTCATTGTAATAAGTATCAAACACTTAGGCTACAGATGATGCTATGGGTGAAGTATTAAAAATCGATAGTGGGCAGCTGGGAAGGGGAGTGTGTTTTAAAGCAATTGGAACATCTCACTCCCTATCACCCGCCCCTGAATTCACATTATAGAAGTAATCACTTTAGTTTGTCTTACAAACTCTTTATTAATGGCTTCTAGGTACCAAGCCCCACTAGTCTAAGATTCCTCCCACTCATTGGTTCAGATGTACAAAGGGAGTCTTCAGATGGCATTCCAGGAAAGAAGAAGGGAGGTCATGTTCAACATGAAAGAGTAAGTTGGTACTTAGAATTCCATGGTATATCCCATTTCTGTTTGGATTGTTAGTTATTCTGTTCCCAGAAATATTCTGGGCTTAAAATGATCTCAGTTCATTCTCTTTTTATAAATATTCCAGGATGCATGTGTTTTAGCTCAGTGAGCTGGAAATCACGAATTTGCTAGACAGAGAGGAAAACCAAACAGGGCCTCTGAGCCTGACAAATAAACTTATTAGAGCTAATTTAAGACTTAGGCTTATCAACTAGTTTTAAAGCTCAGGCAAAATAATATAGCATATCTGAGAGCTATATAACCATCCTTACTTTTTAATCTTATTGTACTTACAGAATGAGGTCATGGCATCACGTAGTTTGTGGCTTACCAGACAAGTCAAGGAGAATTTTTCCCATGTATTAATAGGAATAACTAACATATAATTCTTTTCAGTTTACATAGTGTTTTTATAAATGATTCCTTTGATTTTCACAATAATTACAAAGAAAATGTTATGCCTATCTTAGAACTGGGAAAAATGGAGCCTAAAGGGAGTTCGAGTGACTTGCCAAAGATAACATAAGAATTAAGTGATAAGCTGAGATGTACTCTGACTCCAAATTTCACGCTTATTCTATTAAACCATTCGACCTAAAAAACTCAAACCCTATCACTCTTCTACTAGTTCTAGGATGTTTATATGGACCCAACTTAACCTCTAGCCATTCGTTTAATCATTAAAACAGATCAAACATAAAGATGAAGATCTAACATGTGGTAATTTTTATAAGCAATGCAATGAAGTCAGACTAAAAACAGAAAGGAGATAGTTCTCACTGTCTACACCTAATTGAATAACAGATAACAAATAAAACAACAATAACAACAACGAAGAGCTGCTTTATTTAATATAGAAAACTTGGCCATAATTTTGTTAGCTTGTGTACTTAATGAAAATATGAACGATTCTTGTTCATCAGTTCTACCAATTATTTGAGTGAGAATTATTGGCAATAGAAGAGTTTTTATAAAAATAATATCATTTGCTTTTAATTTTTTTGTCATAGATAAAACATTGCTATAAATAATCCAAAACTAACAGGAATCAAGAGTATTTGTTTTGAGCTTTATAATTCATATATTTTATGCCCCATATTTGCATTATTTGTTTTGCTTAATTTGATATTAAATATAACTTGCATTTTCTAAGTACTGTTAAAAAGAAACAGACCCAAAATTGGAATCACTTACACTAAGGCCCTTGGACCTTTGGAATGTTTGAACTGAGCAAAAATACTTTTGGACTGAGCCAAACCAACACTGTATTTTAAATGACTTTTTAAAGCTGACAGAAATACTGACTACAGGACAAAAAAGCGAAGAGTTCTTTAGAATTAGCACCACCGGGCATAGCTAAAGAATAATGTAGTTTGTTAGCACCAATAGAAATTCTTTCCTTCTGTCCATGTCACTGTCTCCTTCCCTTTCTCACAACTCCCTTTGGCCTCCTAATCGCAACACCGTTTGGGTTTCTGCCTGAATCAGTGCTTCCAGAATAGCTATTCTTTTTGACCTCAAATAAGTACTTGCTGCCTCTCACTCTGGTCTTTTACTTTTAGGTTAACAAAACTATAACTGAGGGATATTGCTAATGATAGCAGCTAACATTTATTTTTCAGTTAGTGCACTGGGCACAACCCTGAACTTTGACATGCACTCTTTCACTTAATCATCACAGCACTTCGAGGCAGTCATGATTATCATCCCCGTTTTACAACAGAAAACTGGCACACAGAGGAGAAGTAATTTATCTAAGATCCCAAAGGAAGTAGATAGAAGAGCTCAGGTTTAAACCTAGCAGTTTGATTTCAGAGCCTGCACACTTAGATACGATGCAATGTAATTCAGAGGTAGGCAAGCTGCTGGACCTCTCCTGGTCAGAATGAACATACGAGAGTTTACAAGTAATGAACAAATAATGGGGGGACCCTTCCCTTCCCATCGGTCTCCATCCCCTCTCCCTGGTTAATTTTCCTTCATGGTTCCTGTCACTACCGGAGATTATGTTATATAAGAATTCATTTTTTTTTTTTTCTGATTTATCTCACTGGAAAACAAGATCCATGAAGGTGGGAATTTTGACTAATTTTCTGTTGGAATTCCAGTGTGTAGAACAGACTGACACATAAGTGACGCTCAAAGAACATTAGTTGAAAGAAAGAATAAATGAGTTAGAAGAAGGAAGAGAAGGGAAAAAACAAATACGAAATTAAGGAAAGATCAATGCAGCTTAAGAAGTTGCTTTGGCTCTTTGGCAGCTTGAGCTAGGGAACTAAGTCTCCCACCTTGTCTTAGAGAGAAAGAGGAGCAGTCACGTGACCTATAAGTGTCCAAGTCTAAGGGATTTTTAGGTGGCTGAACTTTGACCTTCAGGTTCTTTCTGTATTCTTCTTTACTTTATAACTCTCTACATTTCCTCTTCCCTTTTTCTTTTTTCTCTCTTCTTCCTTATAATAGACCATAAGATCAAATTGATGCATACTGTAAATATTGGCTGAATATTATTGACAAACCAGACACTGCTTGTTCTGAATTTAAACCAAATGAATTTAACATTTTCTATGTCTTCCAAAAATATCCAATTCAAAATAACATTTCTCATTTGTGCAATTTCATCATCAATGGACTCTGATGATATTAATATAAAATACCTCTATGCCTTACAACAACCTAGCAAGCTTCTGTTTTGTTTTGTTTTGTTTTGTTTTAACCAATCCTTTACAGATTGGGCAGTCAGGTCCCAGAATGAATAAGCACCCAGTCAAGTAGTTCCAAAGCTCCTGCTCTTCTACCCACACCCTTCTGGAGCCCCACCTCCTGTTTTTAACATATTTTAACCCTAGAGGCACACAGGACAATTAAGTAAATAACTATATTTCTAGGAGGATTAAAATATCTGCAAAAATTAGTGGTGCACCTTCACTCTAGAAAATCGTGTTTGTCATGAAATGCCTGTTATTAACTGCCATGTCTTCTATTTCACAGACACAACGGAGGAGAAGTCTGAGAAAACATTTAGTCCCACAGATAAATTTGGCTTCTTCCTTCTTCCCAGCCATTGCCAAGTAAGAGAGAAAATTCAGAAGTGGCTGCTGTGGCCTGAGCTGCACATGAAATGGCAAGGTCTAAATGATGCTCCAGTCTTTATTTCAGGATGAAAGTGAGGGTCCACCAGACACTGTCATTCATCTCTGTATCCTCAGGCCATACTATCAATGGTGAAGATTGTTCGGAGAGCTTAGGTGGCCTCAGCTCTGAAACCAAGCAAGCAGCCAGCAGCCAGGTGGCCAACTTCTTTCATACATTGAAATCCACTTTAGGAATAGGCAATGTCTCGTTTACTGTCAGCAAAATGACAAAAGAAGCAAAATTAATAACATAAGTAGATCTAAAATAATATGGTCATAAATAGCTTCCCACCTCCCTACATTGTTCACCCTAATTCATAATCAGAATTATTATTCAAATGCATGCAGTAAAAGGCAAATTCCTTGTGTGTCATGCTATGTGGTATACAGATAATTATTATTAAAAGAAAAATGTTCCTGTTAAGCTTCTAGCTATTTGTCTTTTTTATTTAGGAAAATTTCATATGGAAGAAAATGTTCAGAGTTTCTTAGATTGTCAGAAGTTATTTACATTTAGTCCAGAAATGACTCCAGATAAATAGAATTTGAATGATTATCTGAACTTTCTTGGGTTTATTGTTTATTCTTTTATTAATCGATTTTGATATTTTGACCAAATGATTAATTTCACTCATGGAAACTCATGTAAAAAATGAAAGCATATAAATTTGCACAATAATAAATGATTTTTAGTAAGTAAAACATTAGGAAAGTATCAGAATTGAAGCTTACTGATTGGCTGACGTAGGCCTCTTTGAGAAATTATTCAGAACTCTGAGTAATAAAAGCATCCACACATCAAGGGTTAGTCTGCGTTCCCCAAAGCACCAGGCCACTTGGTGAGAAAATACTACAGCCCCTTAGCATTTGATTTTTCCTTTCCATTCTGGGAAGAGTTCTATAATTCTTAAAATCTCAGCAACTTTAGAAAACTAAGGAAAGTTTTTATTCATATAAACTTTATTTACATATTTCTTTTTATGTTTATTTCTTGCCATGTACTAATTTTTGTTGCTCACAGGAATGTGATCATTTCTCCTAATTTTCTTTTTATTTTAACTTTTTTCTTCATGTATTTTGATTATATAAGAAACTAAAGTTCCAAGAGAAAATATTATATTAAAGTTTTTTTATTTATTAAAATAATTTGTATAATTTACTCCAATGAAAAAAGAGACTTTAGAAAAAATGGAGTATAGTTATGGAAAATTAGCAAGTAAGCCAGAGATTTTTTTTTATTATTGGAAGTATAATTGATGTATAACATTATATTAGTTTTATAATATCAAAACATAATGATTTTATATTAATATGTATTGTGAAATAATCACCACAATAAGTCTAGTTAACATGTATCACCATATATAGTTACAAATTTTTTCTTGTGATGTGAACTTTTATAATCTATTCTCTTAGCAACTTTCAAATATGCAATACAGTGTTAACTATAGTCACCATGCTATACATTACACCCCATGACTTATTTATTTTATTACTAAAGTTTATAAAACCTCACACATTTTGCCCCAAAGGATTTTTTTTTAATTTTAAGAGTAAAAAGGAAAATTTCCAAGGAGTTTATGAAAATGATTTCATATCGTACCTTTTAATCTCAGTTATAAAAGAAGGTAATTTCACCTGGGGCATAGATTTCCTAAAACAAGACAATACTGAATACCCTGCCACGCTCTTAAGCCCTTTACTGAGGCATTTGAGGCCCTAAATTAGTATCCCCCTACCTCTGAGTGATCAATAACCTCAAATACCTCTTAACAGAAATATGTAATTTCTTGCCCCTCTTAGGATTTAAAAAAAAAAATATTTCAGCATTTTTGCACATTATGTAATAAATAATTTTATTTTAGTCAGTCTACTGTTAAGAATGGCATTATAACTAATTATGTAATTATAACTTTAATGACACACATAACATGTAGACAATTTTGTCTTTTCCCCTCATTTATCAAATGAAGGGGCCAATTGAATAAATTATTTAAGAAAAGGTTTGGCTTGACAAGTTAAGACTATTTTCTTACATTATTTTTTTGGTGCGGTGTTAAACTGTTTTCTAAAACAGAGAGAAAATGTTTTTGGCAATCGAGTGTCTGCGTTGTGGGAGTCAGGGGCAGGGTCCTTGGACCCCCACGAAAGATTTGCATGGAGCTCCAATGCGCAGAGAATAATGACAGAGTGGACAAAATATACCAAAGCGGAAGTGATTTTATTAAGTAATGCAGGCAAAGTAAACTTTGTGGAAAGTCCAAGTGGGAAGCTCAGTAAAAATCAAGTGCACTGAGACAATAGGGCTCTGAGTTTTTACGGGCCATAGTTTCTCTGTTCTCCTTTGCCCCTCCCACCTCCAGCGGGCCGCGAACCCCCAGCTTCTCCCTCTGAACCTCCCACTCCCGGCCTGGGCATGCACAGCGTGTGCCCCTAGACCAATATTCCCTAGATGTGCTTTCACAATAAAGATTTAAGCTAATTAAATTACACATTATGGCCAAAATAGACCAAAACTGCTATCAGGACCTGATGTTTAGAATTATTGCAGTTTACACCTTGAAAAATAGTTTCTCATGTAACTTTCATGTTTTATTTCGAAATAATGAGCTATAAGAGAAAGGTTCAGGCTTCTAATTACAGGTTGTTTTCTAAAAAATAAACACAATGTAGGTGTGTATAGGTTTATTTCTAATTAAAAAAAAGCCAAATTAGTTATAATCGTCACTAAAATTTTTTCTTTAATTCTATTTTGAAGTATTGGCAACATATTGTATACTATTTAAGAAATTCAATCAAATGGATGTAATATATGAATTTAGTTATGAACTTGAAGACATATACTGAATTGAATTTTATCCTCATTGCCTCATTGCATTTCAACATCACTATTGGTTACAGTAACTGCCTTCAACCATTATCCATTAATGATTATAATTTTAACAAAATATGAAAATGAGTAAGATGAAAGTTGACTAGGATCGTTATCAAACTAATACGACTTCCATTAATTGCCACACATGTCTACACTGTAGATACTCAGGTCTCAAATGGTCCTATTCTAAGGAAGAGAGATACATAAAATATTAAATTGTTGAATTTTTAAAATAGGAAATTGAAACATAAAGCATTACTAGTTTAGTGACAGTAACTCTCTGGGACATTTCTGATAATTCATGGACATTCATTAACAACAAATTGAAAAATATTACCCTGAGAGGTCCAGTTGCAATCGAAATATTCAGCCTTATCACCTTGTACAGGTTAAATTTTAGTTAAAACCAGGCTACTCATTACTCTTCAACAGGCTCTAAACTCTCCCTTATTTTACTTTTCTCCTGTTTCTACCCGCCAAACATTTTCATTATCAAAACATTACCATCTATTAAGGTTGAGGAATTTTGCCTACTCTACAAAAATCTTTCTCTGTACTTGATCTCACCAGGAACAGGATCTCTCTAATTTGGCTTCCATATTTTTTTCCCTGAGCCTCCCTTGTAAAGTTTAACACATTTTACCTCGAATTACAGTTATTCGGGGGTACTTACATGTCAGTCCTGATTTTCATGATTCGGTGGCATTCCGGGTCCGAGATAGAGGCTTGGGAATGATAAACTTTAGTGTTAGAACATCGACAGATGTCAAGGAGGTCAATCAGAGAGTGTATGAGATAAAAAGAAAAGAGAACTAGGGACAGAACCCCAAGGAATAGCAACATTGAGAAGCAAAGAGAGACTTGCTTAGGAAATTCAGAAGAAAATTTGGTATTTAGAAGCCAAGACTTTTAAGGAAGAAATTATCAATGGTGTATAATTTGGCAATGCATTCAAGCAAAATGTCAAGTAGCTCTTTCAGTTTTGATATTTTTACTCAACTTCCTTGTGGCTCTGAGAATTTTGAGATAACTGGTATATATTACTCTTTCAAAAACAATACACTTTTGGCTGTTAAAATAGGATAGCTAGATATATAATTGTAGGAGGATATTTTCAAAATGCAAGGGGATCGAACATGTTTAAAACTGAGTTAAAAATGCAAAGCAAGAAACTGAAAATACAGGAGAGATCGCTATGATTTTTTTAAATTTAGTTTTAAGTATACAGTACATTGGTTAGACATCTATATAGTTCATAAACCGATCCCCTCTCACCCCAGTTACACCCTTCCTCCCCTGATCCTCCACCTGGCCAATGTATTAATGCTAACTGCATTCCCTATGCTGTGCTCCCCATCCCTGTGACCATGCATCAGCTACTAATTTAGCCCTTTACCCCATTCTCACAGGCCCCTAAACCTCTCTCCCCTCTGTCCATCACTAAATTGTCCACTATGTTTATGAGTCTGTTTTTGATTAGCTCTTTTTATTCCTTAGATTCTGTATATAAGAGAAATCATATAGTGTTTATCTTTCTCTGTCTGACTTAAATATCTTCTAAGTTCATCAAAGCAATATCTTTTTCCATCCCCTTCCTTTTCATATGTAGGAGTTTTGCTTTCTTATCCATTCAGCCACTCTATCTTTTGGTTGGAGCACTTAATTCTTTTCCATTTAAGGTACTTATTATAGGAATGTAGTGGTTACCATTCTTTATTCTTGTTTTTGATACATGTTTTTTCTTCTTAAAGAAGTCTCTTCAACATTTCCTGTAATACTGGCTTGGTGGTAATAAATTCCTTTAGCTTATTTCTGTCTAGGAAACTATCTGTCTTTCGACTTTAAATGATAGTTTTGCTGGATAAATTATTTTTGGTTTTAGATCCTGGGTCTTCATCCTGTCGAATATTTTTTGCCAAGCCCTTCTGTCCTGCATAGTTTCTTTTGAGAAATCAGCTGCCAGTCTTATGAGTATTTCTTTATAGATAATTATTTGTTTCTCTCTTGCTGCTTTTAATATTCTTTCTTTGTATTTAAACTTTGGTATTTTAATTATGATGTGTCTTGGTGTGGGCCTCTTTGGATCCCTGATTTGGAGAATTCTCTGAGCTTCCTGGGCTTTTACATACATTTCCTTTACCAGGTTAGGAAAGTTTTCCAAGATTATTTCTTCAAACAGCTTTGCAATATCTTGACTTTTCAGTTACACTGATCAGATGGATATTGGACCCTTAATAGTGTCCCATACCCTCCTTAAATTACTTTTATAGTCTTGGCATCTTTTTTCTTGCCATTCCAATCGAGTGTCCTTGGCTTTCCTGTCCTCTAGATAGAGCATGTTATCTTTTTCTTTATTCACTTTGTTTATTCCATTTAATATACTTCTCATATCAGATAATGTGTTCTTCATTTCAGACTGGTTCCCCTTTTATAATTTCCATTTCTATTTTTATGTTTTTTATCTCTTTGTTGAAGTTCTCACTGAATTTATCGACAGTTCCCAAAAGATCCTTGAACATCTTTATAACCAGTGTTTCGAACTCTGCATCTGTTAGATTATTTGACATCATTATATCTGGATCTCTGTTCTATTCTCTCATATAGTTTCTTCTTCTTTGTCTTCCCATTTTGGCTGCCTTTCTGTGTCTGTTTCTATGCACTAAGCAAAGCTCCTAAGTCTCCCGGTCTTATTAGTGTGGGTTTGTGAAGTAGGTGTCCGGTGGCACAGTCCTGAGAGGGGCTCAGCTGCAGGCCAAGTTTAGCCCAAGCCTCTGCCTCTCTGGGGCCACCTGTTAAGAATCAGAAAGCAATCCACACATGCTGTGCTTATAGTTGCCTCAAAAGACCACATCAGAAACCGAAGCCAGCTGCCTCCAGTGTGAGTCTAGGCATTGCTCAGCGAGGAACACCTGACTCATTGATACACCTGGAAGTGACTTGTGTGGGGCTCAAATTGGGGGAAACTGGGTTTCAGAGAACCCTCTGCATGGAGCAAACCTCTGTCATCCAGTTTGATGATGCCTCAGCTATGGTGGTGCTGTGTCCCGCACTGGACGGGGAGAGAGCTCAACAGGGAACAATGGATACTGCTGGTGCTTCTGTACAGAATAAGTCTCGCCTAGCCCTCACTCCAACAATATCTCCCTGTAAGTCCCTGGTGCCCCCTGCGCACAGCCCAATTGGCACTGATGCTCAGAGTGAGCAGGTCTGCTACCACGAAAATCAGCTTGCGGGCGCAACCCCTTTAAGAGGCTTCTGCCTCTGCCTCTGCCGCTGCCGTTGCAGGCTGATTTCCCGAACTTTTCTCTAGCTGCATGGCTTGTCCATCTAGATGTCAGGAGATTTTTCCCTGCTGCTGCTCCTCGTTTCCATCACAATTTCAATTTGGTTGCCAGAGAGATGAACGGAGCCTCTATCATCTACACCATTTTTTTTTCTCCCTCAGATATTTGTGATATTTAGTGGAGTAATATTTGCTCTAGACTATAGGCAGTATTCATCTTCTGTTGTGACAGAAAACAATTAGAAAAGAATGTGTGCAGATAGAGATGAATCAGTAGTTGCCACAGAAAATTGAGGGAGTTCCTGCCAATTTGTCTCAGTTTATCACATGAATAATAATAAAAACTAACATGTATTTAACATTATTTATCAAGCCCATGTTAAGCACTAGACATGGATTTTCTCATTGAATTTTTATAATGTAGTGATACTATTAATACCTACATTTACATATGAGAACACGGAGGCACAGAGAGGTTAAGTAATTTGCCCCAAACTAAATCTTCAGAAAGTAGAGAAGAATGAAAGTCAGGTCTATCTGATTTTCAGGTCTATCAGGCCCACGTTTTTAATTACTCATTACTGAACCTTCAGTGAAATAGAATCTAGGGCTTCAGTAGGTGGTTGGAAAAGAAAGGGAACTTGGATATTCCTGAAGAATGAGAGAGAGGACTGTCTAGATATGTCACAGACTGCTAGGAAGCAGTTAAGGTCCGTTTTTTAAAACATGAATTTGTAATGGTTCTATCTATAGAGTTATGTGATCTTGTCTATGGCTCTTGCAGAGATGGGACTTTCAGTGGTCTGCCAGGGGATTTATAGAACACCCGTGATGGAAGGACAAGAGGCAGGTGAAACTGCAGGGCATTATTTATGGTGAACCACGGGATGTAGACTGATAGAGAAGACAATGAAGCCAGAAGAATACTGGTAACTTGGGGAAAAGGGGAGCCAGGAGTGACTGAGTTAGTAGTAGCTTGTGGTCTGCTCAGAGCAGGTTAATGAAATTTAAGACTATAGAAGTGGAATGATTCTAAATAATAAACGAGAGTTAATGATCCTAAAGATTGCTAGGAGAAAGTAGAGGTAAAGTTTATTAAAACTGAATTCAGGAAACTGTAATGTTATGCATTAGATTAATTTCCCATGAGATATTAAAAATGCCCAGGGAGATGGTAAGACTGAATTTGAATGAAAACATCCTGAGCCAGAAGTTCACAATAAATATGGAGAAGTCCCAGAAGTTCAGTAAATTATGCTATTAAGAAGAAAAAAAGATGTTACAATAATAAAACACAAGCCTCAGAAGATCATTTTGTGTGAGAGTAAAGGAGTAATGATTTCAAAAAGACAAGGGAGAACAAGCCTAGAATATGTCCTTGTCACAACCTGACTTTAGGTTGTGGAAAGGACTAGCAAATAGGGCAGGAGTGTGGGGACAAACCAGATATAAAAAGCCCAGAATAGAACTAGGATAAGAGAATAAGTGAGGACAGATGACCGGAAGGACCTGGATATTGGTAGTAGTGGAGGTCGGAGGAATCAGAAATAAAGGAGTACTGGCCATGTAAAAATTAATCAACAGAAACCTTATTTAAAATAAAGAGGAGGCTAAAAGAGAATTCTCACACACGTCACTCAAAGTAAACTACCGACCCCAGGGAAAGGGGCTTACCTTGCCTCTCCAACGGGACATTACACTACTGTTTCAGCTGGGGGGCAGGGTGAGGGAGGATTCCTGCTTGTCAGTAACAGCTTAGCCCATGGGAGACCGCCATAACTCAGCCAGTGAAAAGTTACTATTTAAAAATTTCAGGTTTTTTCAATGGACTCTTTATTTACAACAGCCCCTCTCAGGTTTACGAGTTTCTTTCTCTCCTTTGTGTCTCACTTGCATGTTGGTCTCCATTACACTGCATACCTTGAATTATAATTCTTTGTTATTTTTGAATAAACCCATTTTGCTGGAAAACTGTATCTATTGTTAAAGGTCAACAGCCAGTCTCAGAATTCTGGGTCAAATATTCATAAAGATAATTTGAGGCTTCTGGTCAAGATAGTGGACTAGGTAAATTCTGTGCCTGCCACCTCTCACAACCACAGCAAAATTACAATTAAACTAAAAAAAAAGCCATCCTTAGGAGTCACCTGAGGTCTAGCTGAACAGCAAGGAACACACAGAAGAGGCCACTTCAAGACTGGTAGGAGGGCAGAGACATGAAGCAGGTTGGTCCCATGCCGACACGTGGCAGTTGAGAATCGGGTGAAACATCTTGGCTGAGGAGGTTCCCCTGAGGAGCGAGGGGTCCTGGCCCCATACCAGACTTCCTAGCCCAGGGTTCCAGCACCAGGGAGAAAAGTTCCCCACAACCTCTGGCTGTGAAAAACAGCTGTTATTGTAGTTGAGTGAGACGGAGGGCTCAGGAGTCACAAACATCCCTCTTAAAGGGCTCACACACAAGACTTACTGACGGACTCACTTGCTCTGAGCTCCAGAGCTGGGGCAGCAGCTCGAAAGGTGTCAGGGACATATGGGGAGGAATTGAATTGTCTGGCTTCAGGGTGAGGGCTTGAGGGGCAGCTTCCTCCCAGACTGAGGTGCTGGCAGAGGGCATTGTTCCTTTGTTGAACCCTCCTCTTACCCAGCATGTACAAGCAGGTGGTGCCATATCTGAGTCTCAGCATATCTCATACCTCTTGCTAAGCAGTCCCAAGCCTGAACTATAGTGGCAGCCAGCCTCAGTTTGCAGCTTGGCCTCTTAAGCCACTTTCAAGCCCAGCAGGTGTGGCAGCCATCTGTGGAATGCTTACTGGCTCATGCCAGGTGGCCCCAGGCAAGGCACAGGCTAAAGCTAAACTTGGCCTGCACAAGGCTCCTCCCAGGAAGCCCCAGCCTGCATGCCTGGTGGCTGGCTTTGGTCTGAGCCAGAACACCCACACGGGGTGGCATCTGAGGATGACACACCTAAAAGACAACTTAGCAGGCACTGGAGCCCTGCTAAAATAAATCTTGATCTGTAGCATCAGCTCCTGCACAACAACTCCTCCACTGGTCGTGGCCAGTCCTTACAACCAATCAGTGTAAGGGTCATTCCCTCCTATTTACTAGCAACCAAGGCTTAATGCATATATGGGACACACCTGGAGCACTTGGCTCAGATGACCTGGGAGACTGAACCACTTGGGCCCCACAGGACATGTACTACATACAGCCACTCTACTAAGACCAGGAGACATAGCAGTCCTACCTAATACATAGAAACAAACACACGGAGGCAGCCAAAATGAGAAGACAAAGAAACATTTTCCAAATAAAAGAACAGAACAAAGCCCCAGAAAAAGAACTCAACAAAATGGAGACAAGCAATTTACCAGATGCAGAGTTCAGAACACTGATGATAAGGATGCTCAATGTGCTTAGGGGAAGAATAGCAAATTCAGTGAGAACTTTAACAAATAAATAGAAAACATAATAAAAAAGATCTAGTCATAAATGAAGGCTACGATAACTGAAATGAAGACTACCTCAGGAGGAATCAACAGTGGATTTGATGAAGCAGAGGATTGAATCAGCAATTTAGAAGATAAGGTAGCAGAAAACATTCAATCAGAACAGCAACAAGAAAGAAGAATCCAAAAAAAATGAAGACAGTTTAAGGGGCCTCTGGGACATCAAGCATATCAACATTCACATCATAAGGGTACCAGAAGGAGAAGAGAAAGCAAGAAATTGAAAAGCTATATTTCAAGGAATATAATTGAAAACTTCCCTAACCTATTGAAGGAAATAGACATACAACCCCAGGAAGTGCAGAGAGTTCCGAACAAGTTCAACCCAAAGAGGCTCACATCAAGACACATCATCATTAAAATGACAAAGGTTAAAGACAAAGAGAGAATCTTAAAAGCAGCAAGAGAAAAACAATTAGTTATCTCCAGGGAGTTCTCAGAAGACTATCAGCTGATTTCTCAACAGAAGCTTTGCAGGCCAAAAAGGATTGGCAGAAAATATCCAAAGTGATTAAAAGCAAGGATCTACAATGAAGATTACTCTAGCATTGCTATCATTTAGAATCGAAGGACAGATAAAGAGCTTTCCAGACAAGAAAAAACTAAAGGAGTCCATTACCACCAAGCCAGTATTACAGGAATTATTAGAGGGTCTTCTTTAAGAGGAAGGAAGACGAAAAAAAAAAAAAACATTAAAACTATGAATAATAAAACATACCTATCAACAAGCACTCAAAAGAAAAAGAATTACATGCTCCAATCAAAAGATTCAGTGGTTAAATGAATTAGAAAACAAGCCACTCACACATGCTGCCTACAAGAGACTCACTTCAGATTGAAAAACATACATAGACCGAAAGTAAAGGAATGAAAAAAGAATGGAAACAAACAAAAAAGCTGGAGTAGCAATACTTGTGCAAGACAAAATAGACTTTGAAACAAAGGCTATAATAAGAGACAAAGAAGGACCCAATAATTCCACTTCTGGGTGTTTATTTGAAGAAACCCAAAACTCTATTTTGAAGGGACATATGAATTCATATGTTCATTGCAGCATTATTTACAATAACCAAGATATGGAGGTTACCTAGGTGTCCTTCAGTAGATGAATAAAGAAAGAAGAGGTGACACATATAATAATGGACTATTACTCATCCATCAAGAATAATGAAATCTTGTCATCTGCAACAACATGGATGGACCTAGACGGTATTATGCTGAGTCAGACAGAGAAAGACAGATGTCATACGTGGAATCTAGAGAACAGGATAAAGAAATCAACAAAAGAAATAAGCTCACGGATACAAAGGGCATTTTGATGGTAGTCAGATTGAGGGGTATGGAGGTAGGTGAAGCGGGGAGGGGATTAAGCAATACAAATTGGTAGTTACAAAATAGTCATGGCAAGATAGAGTACAGCATGGGGAATATGGTCAGTAGTATTGTTATAACTATGTATGGCGTCAGATGGGTCTGCACTTATCGGGTGATCATTTCAGAAGTTACATACATGTCTAATCACTGTGTTGTACATCTGAAACTAATATAATGTTGTATGTCAACTATAATTGAAAAAAATAAAATTTTTTAATCTCTAGAAAAAAATTTAAAAAAAAAAAAAAGATATTTCAATGATAGACAACCCACAATTACTTGATGTTGTTCCAAGCCAGACTAGTGTGGGGCAAGGCAAAACTTGTGGCCTTTGCTGGACTTTGGGATAGCAGTGATTCTTTTTATATTATACATCTATTCCTTGGATCTGTAGCAAACTCTATCCTTTTCACTTTTCCAAATTCTAGTTATCCATTAAACTTAGACAATGACCAGCTGCTCCACAAAATTTCCTGTCTTAATTAAAAGCACTTTTGTAACTTTTATAAATAAGCATAGATTATTAGCAACAGAAAAAATTCATTTTTCAGTAGTTATGGTCTTTTAAGATCCTGAGAACCTTTTCCAATGAAAATCAAAAATAAATCAGACAACTGAAGGTTTTACTAATGTATGATGACCAGATGGGCACCGTGGGAATTGGGCTTTGAGTCAGTTCCAGAATTCTAAACAAGACACTGTAAATTTTTCCCATTATTTAATGATAAAGTTACTCCCAGTATTCTTTCTGTTTACTCAGTCATGTGACATTTCACCAATTTTAGAATTTGACTATTACCTAGTTCATGTGGTGTGAGCGGATTAAATGAGTTAATATATGAAAAAGGCCCATAGGAAACACTATTAAAGTGTTTTCCATTATTGTCACTATTCTTACTATTGTTTTTATTATCACCATTGTATCCTCTTATA
This sequence comes from Rousettus aegyptiacus, assembly GCF_014176215.1. Taxonomy (NCBI): domain Eukaryota; kingdom Metazoa; phylum Chordata; class Mammalia; order Chiroptera; family Pteropodidae; genus Rousettus; species Rousettus aegyptiacus. The sequence goes on along the minus strand of NW_023416293.1, from coordinate 20,799,628 downwards.
TTAATAGATTAGAAAAATATAAAAAGTACGTAGAGCTTCTATGAAAACTAGGGCAATTATTCTCAAATAGCTATAATTGTAATAAATAGAGGAACTTTCACAAAATATCACTATATGGGGAGGAGGAGAGTGGTAGAGACAGAATAATCCCCCCAAAATATGTCCACATCCTAATCACCAGAATCTATGACTATGTTATCTAACATGGCAAAGGGGGCTTTGCAGAAGGCATTAATGAAGGGGTTTGAGATGAGGTTATTCTGGATTACATAGGTCAGCACAAAATCCTCACAGAAGTCCTTATGAAAAAAAGAGGTAAGAGGGTCAAAGTCAGTAAAAAGAGACTTGATGACAGAAAAGATTGAATGGAGTGATTTGCTCTGAAGACAGAAGAAGGAGCCACAAACCAGAGAAGACAAGCTGCTTCTGAGCTGGAAAAGGCAAGAATCTGTTTCTAGAAGGAGCACGGCTCTTTTGACACCTTTATTTCAGCCCTGTAAGATTCATTTCAGATGTTGAGCCTCCAGAATTAGAAGATAGTAAGTGTGTGTTGTTTTAAACTCTTAAGATTGTGGTAATTTGTTACAGCAGCAGAAAAACAGGTAATGAAGGGAGAGTAGTTACAGCGACATTTCAAACTCCGGGGTGAGGACTGGGCGCCATTTTTATTGTTGCCTTAATCTTGCCAGCCAGAGTCCAGAACTACTGAATTAGGAGGATGAAGGAGAAGGTGAAAGGTCTTGAGATCAAAGGAATGCCCGTTATCATGAGCGGCCCTACCTAATAGAGAAATGCGAGATTACAGAATTAGTGATATAACACTCTGATACTGAGGCAGAATGAGAAGGAAGTATTAACCAGGGAGGTCCCAGACCCTGGGTGCTCCAGCAGGATGTCCGAGTCTGCTCATTCTCAGCGAGGCCATGCTCAGCCACATGCCATTCGTTAGTATTTAATGATTTCACGTCATGTGCTTTGTTTACTTTGTTCTTTATGTTTAGCCAAACTAAATTATAAACATTTTTGAGAGTGGGGAAATTTTATACTTTAAAAAAATCTGATTGAAATGAATTCTTGGATTCATTTATTGTGGAAGATACAATGTTTGCCATAAAATTTTGGCTATATTTATTCCATAATACTCGAAATCCCATCTGCTATTTAATTCATCCCAGTTTTGAGACCAAGCCCACCAGCTTTATGTGTGTGGCCAGGATATTTTGGGCAATATCGTACCAGAGTTTAGAATAATATCATTAGATTTATTCCGGTCTAGCAGATTTTACTCCTGCCAAGCTGGGAGCACGTCATAATAATCACCAACGTGATAATAATCACGAATGACGACTTTTACATGAGACAAGAAAAAATCTAAAATATATAGGGCAAAGCACATCCTATCAATACCAGGAAATTATCAAAAAAAGAGAGTTACACACCTTAGCCAGAGTATCTGATACAAAGGGAGAATACTGTTCCCCAGGGCACTTCTCTACTTCCTTCAGCTCTCTGCTCTAAGCATCCCCAGTTGAAACGGCACCTTCCCCCCGCCTTACCACCTCCACCCCTTGGCTCCCTAGTCTCCTTTCCTGCCCTTGATAGTACTTAGCACCAGGTGACAATATTCATTTGCCTGTTTTTTATTATTATCTGTTACTCCTCCAGAGGAGGTAAGCTCTCTACAGGTAGAAACTCTGGTTACATTACTTGCTATGTCCCCGAATTCTAGAACAGTTCCCGACCCAGGGTGAGTGCTCTATAAGAATTTGTTGAATGGCAGCCGTATGTATATACGCGATGTAGTGGGAAAAGCATTGAAGTTGGAATTAAAAGTTCACTGTTAAAAGCCCAGCCTTTGCCAACTCACAGGATGTGTGACATCAGATAAAATGCTTAATCTTTCTGACCCTCGATTTTCTTATCTAGAAAGATAAGAGTGTTATTTGTCCTACTTCCTTTCAGTGTCTTAAAAACTATTGAGTGATGTGCTGATATGATGTGGAGTTTTATTGTGCACAGCATAGAGTAGCTGCCCGGCACGAGATGACCTGTCTCCTGACTTTTGTCTTATAACCATCACATTCCAGTTGAAGAAACTGAAAAAGAAATCATTCATTCCTCACTAACTGGCCCATTTACACTCCATTGTGAGTCAGTAAAGGCACTGGAAACTATAACTTGCTGAATGTGTGCAACATGAGAAGATCTTTGAAGTCCAGTTGGAAGAATATTAAAAATATAAAATGGATAACATCAACTTCAATGGCATTAACTCTAATGCTACAGAATTTAATTCAGTTTGACCTGATCGACTTAGAGGGATTATGATGAAAATCCCCCTGATGTTATGCTGCTACTTACAAATCATGGCTACTGTTTTTCCATAGTCTGTCTGCTTAGTAGCTCATTTCCTCAATTTTTATATTTTGGTTATTTGCACACTATACCTAGTACCTAGCAAGAACTTGATAATATTTTTTTTTTGATTACTATAACTAATTCTATTCCAACACGCCAGATGCTCTTCTTAGGAGTACTCATTAGCAAAGCTGAATCGGGAATCATTTCCAGCATTACAAGTAAATTTTATATAAGTCATATTAAAAAATGCAGACATTTTATTTTGGATAACATTAATGCACTTACATTCTTCTTGTCTCTGAGCTTTCACTTTACAAAATTATAAAACTGAAAATTTTCCTGAATTTCTGTAAATCATGTCATTAAAAATAAAAAGATAAACTAACATGAGTCTTTTAAAAATTATTTTCATACGGTAGACATCTCAATTGGTTTTTACTTAGGTGAGATATAGACTAGTGATTTCCAAAAGCTGCACTAGAATCAGCTGAGAAGTTTGTTTTGTGTTGTGTTGTGGTGTGTGTGTGTGTGTGTGTGTGTGTGTGTGTGTGTGTGTTTAATACAATATAGATTTCTGGGCTCAATCCCCTAAAAATGCTGACTCACTGTGTCTGGTATGCATCAAAGCATCTTTATAATTTTAAAGATACCAAAGTGATTGTTATGTACAGACACATTTAGGTTGCTAAGACTAACTCAGGTCCCTAAATAAGACTTGTGATCAATTTCTAAATAAGTCACGACATACAGATATCTTTAAAAACAAGAACCACATTATTTATTTATTACCCACTCTGTTTAATACAGCACCTTGCTCACTCTAAGAGCTTAATCAATGTTTATTGACTGACTACAGTCAGAAATACCTGTTCCGCCATATCTTGTCCAATTCAGTTTTATTCTGTGTAAGACTAAGAAAAATATCTCTATAATAGTTTTATACTTTTGTTTGAGAAATAAGGTTGTAAAGAAATATTCATTCTATACAACTTTTTAGGGTTACCCCTAAAGCCTTAAGAGCTTATTAGCTTACTAGAGTGATGCCATAGAGACCAGGTCAGATCTGCGGGAGGTAATTACAAGCCTACACTGAGGGATGAGAAGGAGGGTGGCATGGATGGCAAGGCAGGGCCAATGCTTCTGCAATGCAGCCTTGTGGCTAGTACATTTGGTTACTGGGCCTAACTAACGGACCTGAACTAGAATGTTCTACTGAACTCTGGGGGATTTGAGTGTGAAGTCATCACAGGCAAGCAAAGCTAAGATTATATAACTCTTTACCTTGGGATGAGATACTAACTCTCGCTCAGAACTGGGAGTGTTCTTCAGTGACATGTTTGAAAGAGTCAACAAAAATGGCCCATGTTTTCATCTTAGGAATTCAAGTTATCCATATGGATCACAGAAAATTGAGGTGCAAAGGTGAGTTTCATTATTGTGCTTCCAGATTTCTTGCAGAATGATTCAACTGAGTCTGTAAAGGTATATCTGAAGTCTTAGTCATTTATTGACAAAGCCTCTACTTTCAACCAGAAACTATGCTAAATGTGGAAGAAATGATTATAAACATTAAAGATAAGCTCTTTCATAGCTAATTAACCACAGAAGAAACAGATGCATAAATAATTATAATACATCAAGTGATAAGGAGAATCAAAAGGTATTACATTATCACCAAGCACAGTGCACTCAACTGTACGGCAGCTAGGGGCTGGGGAGGATACTGAGCAAGGCAAAGGGAAGAAAGGGTAGAGAAGAGTACCCTCTTCAGATTGTTATGTCTTGAGACCACATTGGGAGACGCCCAGGACTGTATGTATTTTAAAATAAAGGTCAGGAGCTGAGGACGTATACTTAGGGAGTTGAGGCTATGTGAATCAATAATACTTCGTAGGAAAAAAATAATTGAATGTAATGAGAAAAGAGGGAAAAGTGCAGGGGGAAGCAGTGACCGTTAAGGGGTCTCCCCCACTCAAAGAGCAGGTGACACAAGAAGAGGCCATGAAAGAGCCTGGGGACGAGGGGGGCTGGGAGGGGCGTGTGCATCAGGAAAAGGACCTGGAGAGACAACAGCCAACGGAGGTGAGGAAGAAGAGTTTTAAGAAGACTTGTCAAAACTGTACCTTTTCAAAGGTCAAACCATGTAAGAGTAATAAAGTATGCTGTTAAGTTCTGAGAACTAGGAAGGATTCAGTGACCCTAAAAAGTGGAATAATGCGTGAGAAGCAAGCTGCGGTGATTAAGTGATGAGCAGGGTGGCGAGGAAGCAGAGACAGCAGCCGTCATTCACCTCACTGAAGGAATCGTCGAACAGCGATTCCCAGAAACTCGGGGCACGGTGGGGAGGCTAACCATAGATAAAGCACCGGGAGAGGAAGCGCCAGACGGTACAGAGAACACGAAGGCAGACGGACCTGGTTTCAAACCCTCACTGGCTCTTTTTCTAGCTGTGCGACTGAGCAAATTACTCAACTTTGGCCAGGCGAGGTTTTCTCATGTATATGAGAACAGATTCTTTCTTACACGCTTGTAAGACTGAATGAGCTGAAAAGCACAGCGTGCCTGGCACAGCACTAACCAGCTGCGGATGTTTCTTTCTTCTTCTGCCCTAAGCAAAAATCAAAACGAATTAAATAAGAGCATATATTTACTAACCTTGAAATATATATGAAATAAATGTGTACGTGACAATGGGAATTTACATAAGTACCCGCCCCGAACTAATAAATTGCCTGAAATCAATAATTTTAGATTTGAAAATGTAATAATGAAAAACATAAATAAGTTTTAAACAGGCATACCTCTTTTTATTATGCTTTGCTCGATTGTGATTCACAGATGTTGCATTTTTTTACAAATTGAAGGCATGAACCTCCACCAGCAAAAAGATTACGACTCACCTGATTGCAGTACTCGCTGTATGGTGGTGGTTGGGAACAGAACCCACAATATTTCCGAGGTATGCCTGTATCCAGAAGACTACACGAAATAATAGAAACATGTATTTGTAAATTTGATGAGCAAATAAAATAACAGTTGTAACTTCTATATGGCATGTTAGTACCCAGACAAAGCCTGTGAAAGATAACTTGTTAGTGCTTATTATCCTGGCAAGGAAGCAGATTGGATGTGATATGACGGCCACAATCATATCCAATAGAACAGGTCATTCATCAGGCTCCACTTTAACTGGGATGGAGCATTCCTTGCTGCTATATCCCAGTCTCTGCTCAACAAATAACTAATGTCCAAGGAGAGGTGGTGTGGAAGTACTCCTGCGTGGACTGTGGATTCAATCACAGGATCTGTCAGATGAGTTTCAAGCCTAAGGCTCCACAGCATGGGAGACTTTTGTATCTCAGTCAGTCTCCATGCCCAAAAAGGAAGGATGTTGACAGACACCTCATGGACAATTGAGATTGTTGTTCTCATCAGCAAAATCACTTGTTGAAATGATTATTCAGATTCCCTGTTAAAATGCGACCAAGACAAGAGGTCCTCATTCCAGTCACATGTGAATGGTGTCTGCGGTGAGCACAATTTGCATCAATCACATCAGTTCTATTTATGAAGCTGTGCAGTATTATTCCAGACTATTAGTCTTCTAGTATCTAACCAATCACATCATTTTGGAATCCAGATGTGCAACCCTACTTACAGGTTGAGAAATCAATCTTCTATTTAGTGGCTTGATGGCTACTCTCCTAGATCGCTCAGTGAAAACATCATTTTGAATTCCTAAATGTTGAAATTGAGATGTGCCCTTGACTAGGGCTTTCGTCCCCCACACTTTCATGAAGATTAGTTTGTCAGATTACCTGATACTTCAAAAGGCTGAAAAGAAAGGATAAGGCACAATAAAGTTCAATAAGAGAGGACAGTGAGAGATGAGTGTGGGGTGTGTGTGTGTGTGTGTGTGTGTGTGTGTGTGTTAAGAACTGGACAAAATAGAAGGAGCCAAGTAAAAAATAACAAGCTCTCAGGAGTGAGGGTAAGGAAGAACAAGTCTAGATGCTCAGGTTACTTGCAATTAGCCAGCCTATTGTAGTATTTTCAGAGAGAACATGAAAATCTATGGATGATTTTGATTTGGCTTTGAAATACATATTATGATATTTTTGCAGCAGATATATCATCTGAAACATGTTATAGGTTAAAACTGAAGAGATTTGTCATCCAACAAATATTTAATAGCTGGATAGCTGGGGGGAAATGGCTAGCAGCATGCTGGATAGCAGTGGAAATTTTAATTAGGATTCAAAATATCTCTGGGACGATGCATGACAAATATTGCATCCTCGAGCACTAACTAATTCATCCGTGTTAATGTGGCTCGTCTCTGTCTACGTACAGCCGACGTGCTCGTTTTCGGTATTAGATGCTGCACGTTTTATGCGTGTGTTCTTGTGCCTTCTCCTTCTGTTAGTCCAGAGGTTCTTTAAAGAAAGAAATTGTGTCTGGTGTTTCCTCTCATCCTTCTTTAGATGTTTAGTTTACATATTATTATATTGTAAATGCTCCCAAATGTTAATTTATCTATTTAAGGGGCGCCTATTTTTATGTTTTTTCTTAGAAACACCACTTTTTAGTGAATGTATAACTAGCTAAGGGATGGAAGTAGACATCAATTTGCTCAAAAAATACTGTGTAAAAAACTGAAGATACTGAGGAAAAATGAGAAATGATCTCTGCCCCTGAGATACTCGTTGCCTAAGAAATTAAACACAGACGGAATCAGATACAGGCACCAAAGTGCTAAGATGGCGGTCAGCGCAGGCACCACATGGACGCAGGAAACCTTCCAGTTCTGATAAATGAGCACCATTTCTTACCAGTTTCAGGCATCATCTTTGTACAGCCCAGCAAGGGAGAAATATTTTCAGTATGTTTAAGCTAACAGAAAACTGTTCTTCAATTTTTACAGGAAAGGCAGAACATATGAGAAGCAAGAAGACAAAAAATACATACAAGATTTAGAAATACAGGTGGATAGAGATGAAAGGAACTAAGAGAAAAGATCTGTATTTATACAATCAGTTCCCACTTTTTGATTGCTAACTGATAAATAACTGCATGTGGCGTGTAAGTCAAAGTAAGCTTTAAAATCTATAGCTATATACCATGTGTGCTATTTCTATTATGGCAACAAGTTTGAAGCAGTATCTAATTTTAAAAGTAGTGTCATATCTACTTTTACCCTTTTTTTTCCCTATAAAAAAGTTCATAGACTGGAAGAAAGCACAAGTAGCTAAATAAAATTTTTTAATGAATAGAAATAAGCTAAAAGTCTCTAACATTTCCTTAAAATATCTTATGCTGCAAGAACAAACTAAATGAGTTAATGTGTTGCTCATGCATACACATATAAATAAATTTATTTGTGGTGTAGTGACTCAGAGGTGGTATTTGGCAAGCAAATTCAACTTCTGCATTTCTGTTCACTAACTGGAAATGTTATTTTTTCTGCCATTCTGACGATAATTCATGGATAAAACGTGATTAACATATTAAACAAAATTAAACAAAACAAAACATTAAACAAAAGATTTTTTTATTAGAACAGTCTTATAGTTTGCCATGCATAGGGAAAATTATGTGCTAAAACAATAAAGAGACTTCATTATTTTACTATTTATGTATTTCTAAAGATAATAGCAAATGGTAAGAAATATTGCATGCAGTTGTTTGAAAAACTGGATTAGAAGTCAGGCCAATAGAAAAAAATATGCTTCAAATTCACCTGTTCCATGTGACAATCATGCGATGACCATAAAATAGTCCAATAAATAGAATCCCTCTTCTTCTCATTAAATTGCTAGGCAAATTCAGTCCAGACTCAGAATATATTTTAGATATGGGGTTCCAGGACTGACTTTGGTTCTTCTACAGGTTCTTTTAGAGGAGACTGACCATCTGAAGCTACTCTAGTCTGAAGATCACACTAGCCTCCCACATTTGTCCTGAGTGGCACTAAATCCTCAAAGAACCTTCCTGAACTCTCACTATTCACAATTCACAGAGCCAAGTCAGACTTATCTTTGTGGCGAAGACAGATTCTGGAATTAGCCTCCCTGGGTTCAAATACTGGCACCATACAACATGGTTGGGGCAAGTTCTCTGTGTACAAGTCCATTCATCTACGAAATAAAAATTATAACAGTTCCTACTTTATAAAGTGATTGTAAAGATTAAATTAAATAGGGCATGTAAAATTACTTGGCAAAATATATACTATACACATATATTCGTTTAATGAATACTGTGTGGCTATATATAGATATATATATAAATACATATATATTTATGTGTGCATTTATATTTTTCAGCTTCTTTTCATCTAGGCATACGCTCCACTTTGTTTTTATCTTGTAAATATCATATACGAAATCTTTTCTGACATTTCCCCCACCCTTGTTCTCCGTTCTATGCTGCCCTTGCCAATGAACAAAAGTAACCTAGCCAGAAGGAGAGAGAGAACAAAACAAACCCCACATCCTAGAAATTGTCAATATTTTATCCATGTCAATTTGTCTGACATTTTCTCCATTGCTTTCAATAACAACAACAAAAAAATTTAAAGCTTGGGCCACTGGTAACATGCTTTTTCCATGACCATTTAGAATTCTGAGACTTCTGCTCATCTGGTAGTAGCGGCCTCGGACGTGTTTTTAGAAAATGGAAACAAGCTGACATAGCTTTCCACTTGGAGAGAAAATCCTCTCTCCCATGAATACTGATTTAGTTCAAAGATAAATCTAACTCTAACCTAAAATGGTATAAGATGGAAAGTTCCTCAGAAGAGTGTGTAAACGCAGGATTGGGAGAAGGAAGGGGAATAGTCATACCGGAAAGTTTTTGTTGTATACATTCCAACACCTACGAAGGAAATAATCCCCACTTCTGTGTCAGAGATGAAAAAAATGAGAACAATCATGACTAAGCCGTATGGGAAAGGTAGAGAAGGCCTCCTGATGTTGTGTTCAGTTTACCTTATCTTCGCTGTAGCCATTTCATGGATCATCAAAGGCCACAGGAGGACCGAAAGATCCCTAGAAGGGCAGGACCTGCAATGCGGTGTTTTGAGTAGGATGTTGGCCTGCTGGCCACTTTTCCTACAGGCCTCAAGAATGAGATGGATAGAACTGTTAGCTCCAAAGCTAAGATAGCCCCTTCGGGGCAGTTGGGGGATAAAAGCCCTTCATCCTGCCAGTATCATGTACTGCATCGGGAAGCCACTCTCATAGATGGAAGAGGATCTAGCACACTTCAAAAACAGAGAGGCTGGGGTTTTCCATGAGGGATGGTTTTGGATGCTGCACACACAGTGTTTCTCAAATTGTCTTCCTGCTGATCCCCAAGGAGTTTCGTTCCCTGGTTTCTCCTTAGGGTTGCTGGGTAACAGAGGCTGCACAGATTCCAAAAATACATGTTTTGTCTTCATCACTGTTCCTGGTGCAGAACTCCTAAAAACCTTGAAATTTTCTAATTGATGAGTACTATAAAGGAGTCTTTTGTCATGTCAGTGAGATGACTTTGGGAAAGCCCCTAGGTCATATAAAGATAGGGCTAGTCACCAGAGAAATCAACCATGTAATTAGAGGGCAAGAATTTTCAGTCCCATCTCTGACCTCTGGGGAGAAAATAGGGGCTACAGATTTAGATTGACCACTAGTGGCCAGTGATTTAATCAATATGTCTATGTAATGGAACCTCCATGAACACCCTAAAGGCTGGTTTCAGAGAGCATCAGCTGGTGAACACATGGAAATTTAAGGAGAGTGACACACACTTTGCCCTGTGCATCTCTTCCATGTGGCTGTTTCTAAATTATATCTTTTTATCATAAACTGGTCATTAATAAATGCAATGTTTCTGAGTCCTATGAGCCACTCTAGCAAATTAATGGAACCCAAAGAGGGCATCACAGGAACCTCTGATTTATAGTCAGTTGGTCAGAAGCACAGAGAACAACCTGGACTTGTGATTGACATCTTCAGGGGGGCAGTCTTGTGGGACCGTGCCCTAAAACTATGGGATATGACGGTATCTCCAGGTAGACAGTGTCAAAATTGAGTAGAAAACTCACATGTTGGTGTGGGAATCAGAATCAGAATCATGCAAGTCAAGGGAAAGAGCTGCTGACCTAAAAATGACATAGAAAACTAGAATCATAAGACCAAAAAATAACTATAGCCATGCCATCCTGAACATGCCCGATCTTGTCTGATCTCGGAAGCAAAGTAGGGTCGGGCCTGGTTTGTACTTGGATGGGAGACCACCTAGGAAGACCGGGTGCTGTAGGTGTTAAAAATAAATAAATAATTAAATAAGTAAACAAGGCTTTATATATATATATAAAAAATAGTGGCCAAATGACTAGATTCTAACGAGATACTCTCTCTAACAAGAACCTGACCCTTTCAGAGTCAACAGACCAAAACTACAAATTACACGGCCAAAGAGAGCTCAGAGGAGAGAACTTGGATCTCCAGCTGCACCCAGAACCAAAGTCCTCCCTCCCCCACCTCACCACCGACTCACAGAAGCAAAGGACCAGACATGACCAGAACTTGATTTTAAGCAATCACGTTTAGGTTCTTCTTGCTTGACACCCTGCAAAATAAACAGCTTTAATTTCTCCATCGCAAACCTCGATGTTTAGTGTTTGGCTTTGCTGCACATTGACTTGGTAACAAACACTTACCACCTTTTTCCCTGCAATTATTTATGACTTCAATATGAAAATTTGGATTGGCTAATTCTGCTTTAAAAAATGCCATCAGAAGGAACCAGATAATGGAGAAGCAATGTCACAACATGAGAGAAAGCAGCCACACATTTGCATGTCCCTTTCTCCTCCTTCCTGAGGCTGGCAGAGAATCAGTGCTGCCAGGGATGGGACGTGAGGGGCTGGAACTAGGGTGCAATCTGCCCGAGGAAACAGAAGTCAGAAAAGCTTAGAAGGGCAATTCCAAGCCACTGTCCCTTAAAGAAAGTGAGAACTCAACTCAAGGGCGACAAATACCAGAGAAGGACTTGAAGCTCAAGTGGACCTAGAACTCAAAGGTAAGGCGAGCGAGTAGGAACAAGGTAGGATCAAATGAGGCGGGTACCGGACAATTGCCAGGATGTAGCCAAGCTCCCTTTCCAAGCGAACGAACCACCTGAGACTTCCATGCCCAAGGAAGCTTCAAGAATAGCTCAGCCACTGAGCATAAAGCCAACAGACTCCCAGGAATCAAAGGCAGTTCAAATTAAATATCGAATACAAAAGACCTGTTACTATGATATCCAGGGTTTGCTTCAAAATAATGGTAGGAGGATCCACAGTGTATAGATGAAACAAAACTGGCTCTTTAAGTCCAAATCGTACAATATAAAAAGCTCTTTATTCATCTAGGATACTTTATTCCAAATGAAGACAACAGTGGCTAAAAGTTAAACATGATATTCATGGGACTTACTTGCTAACGTTGCTGATGAGGAAGGAAACTTCTCATCCTGTAATTCAAAATTTCCTCTCAATTTACATCTAAATAAGACAGGGGAGCATTGAAGAAAGAGAGGTCCAGTAGAGGAGTCGCCTTTATACAGAGTTTGAGAGTAAGATCAAATGATGTTGTTTCTTTCTCAACATCAAAATTCGTAAATAAAGGATGATTCTATCCTTAGAGCCTAAGATCTTATTTTTACAGCTATTGTTACCAACGTTTATTCCTATCATCTTATAGCGGCCCTGTGGAAGAGGCACAGAGTGCTTCTGTGCTCATTGGATTGATAATGACTCAATGAGGTAGAAGAACTTGTCCAAACATTGACAGCCTTAATAAGTAAATTACTTATTAGTATTCAGAAGCCTTAAACATATAAACAAACAAACAAACAAAACAGTCAGGTCTTCTAACTTCAAACGTGGGTCCTTTTCATTAAGCCAGGTTTGTAACCCCACATCACGGTTTCTTCTCATTGTCAGCTTGGTGCCCACCCTGGTGCTTTGCCCTGTTCAGTATTTCCAGCCTTGACCTAATACATGATTGAAATATAGTTTTGCAATATTCTGGTATGTCAAAATATCATATTATTTGTAGAGAAGCAAATATTTTCTGGTATTTTTCTTGATGATTATTATAGTTCTATTTTCATAATTATTAGTTCAGTATTTCAAAAATCTAAACTCTGACATATATATATTGTGAAATACATTCAGAACATTATATACTAAATTGATGTTTTATATTAAATAGAGGCAACTTGACTAGAAAGCATTGTGAGATCACCCTCCTTCTAAAATCTCTTCAGTTTCTTTTGGTTGTATTAATTCCAATTTTTTAAATTACTAGTAAGGCTGAGCATTTTTCTTCTTATAGCTTTTTATTTCCCCCAGAACCAGTTTAGGTCCAATCAATTTCCAGAAGTCTCTTAAGAATTTGAATGGGGCTAAGGATAGGGCAAGGAAGAAAAGATGAAGCTTCTAGATTAGTGGTTCTTTCTCTTTTTTCCCCAAGACGACCAATTCATTTTCTTAAAAACAGACCATTCTCCCATAGGATAGCTTATTTTAATCTCTTCTCCACTTTACCCTTTCTGAGAGATTTCGCCTGGGAGAGCACAGAAACAGTCCTTGGCTCAGCTCTCTCTCAGGTTTGTTATTTTCTCAGGATAAAATGTAGGAAATGATGGCACTACACAATGCATCTTTATAAACATTGCTAGTAACACCAGCATACGTGCCAGTATTTCAGGATCATGAAAAATAAATATGGCCATATCGCCATTTGTTCCAACGTTGACGTTACTACCCCAGAGTACTTGAACTTACCAATCCAGCATGTATGGCTGCTCTCACGGCCTTCCCTCGCGCCAGGCCACTCAGCAATGCTAGCAAATCCAAACATCAGTTGCCTGAATCACAGCTCCCAGTCTTTGGCAGCCCTCAGCTGATTCCAACTGCCACCAAGTGGACGTGGCTTTACTTTGTCCTGCTCTGGGTGAAACTGAGATTCTGGTATAATTATCCTCTTTCTCAATTCTAGCTACCATAGGTTAAAGGGAGGTAAATAAAATGCATTTTTTTTCCCAGAACAATCCAAATTTCCATCGATAAGGGACTGAATAATTAAATTATAGTACATTCATAGAATGTAACTGTAAGTCATTAAAAGAGTGAGTTACATTTACACATACCGACATCAAGGTCATGATGGATTATTAAAGTGAGAAAGGTGAGTCTGAACATCTAAGCCTCTTCATGTATCTAAAACTCCATTACCAGCATCTGTCTGTCTTTCTTCAGTCTATCTAGTTTGTTGTCTCTATGTCTACATAAAAAGAGGTCTGGAGAACATTTTGGACTGCCTAGAAGAAATGATTAAATGCACATAGAATTTACTTAGCACACAAATGGACAGATTTAGTATCCAATTTTTTTAAGTGTAAAAATAAATTTGAGACAAAATGTGAATCGAATCCAAAATAATTTTTTTTGGCAGGGAGGGCGTAGGCTGCCTGCCAATGCAGCAATGCCAAACCTAAAGGAGCCAGCTCAGCCAGGAAATGCATCTAAACGAACGAAGCAAACTACACGCTCTGGCCTGTAAGGTGACTCTTCTCAGAGTGACGAAAAACTCTGAGAAGTGATGAAAAACGCTCCCCATCCTGACACTAGCAAAGGGCTGTCATCTTCTTCTCACACTCGGTCTACTACTGCGTCATCTTCAGTTAAATCCAGGGGCACCCTAATGCCCCCCTTCTCTCCCTGCCTTCTATTAAGTGTCAGTGGATTCTTTCCTCCTAGGATTTGGAAAAATAAAAAGCAGATCAGGATGACCATTGTCCATTAGTCACAGCTTTTGCTGGCAGAAAAGGAGACAAAAGTCTCTTTTCATTAGCTGCTACTACAGCAGGTTTAAAGGACATGCGACGTAATTTGACCATGTCGGTCACAATTTTAGGGAGAATTTAGCCTAAAGTTTAATGTAGGTGCGTAATCTAAAAGATTTTTTAAATGTTACTGTTACTGTTTTTTATATGTATTTGGTTATTAACTAGGGGTTCTAGCTATCTTAATGACTGCCAAGAGCTCACATTCTCTCTCTCTCTCTCTGTCTCTCTCTCTGTCTCTGTCTCTCTGTCTCTGTCTCCGTCTCTGTCTGTCTGTCTGTCTGTCTGTCTGTCTCTCTTTCTCTCTCTCTCTTTCTCTCTCTCTCTCTCTATCTCTGTCTCTTTCTCTCTCTCTCTCACTTATTCTCCCTGATTAGTTTAAAATATATCATCTTTACTCTCTGTTAAAGATGTTCATTATAAATTAGGTGACTTTAATTTTTTTACTATATTCTTACTTTGTTCCTTAAAAATGAAAACAAGCAAAGTTTTAAATAGTGTTCTTCTTACATGATATGTCTTTATACCTGGAAAACCTAAGAGAATTAACTCAAAAGCCATTATAAACAAGAAGAAAATTCAGTAAGTTAGCTAAGTAAAAATAAATGCCAAAAAAAAAGAATAGCTTTCCTATATACAAACAATAATTAAATACTAGACATAATGAAAGAAAAGACAGAAGATAGACAGATGATAGATAAGAAATTAAAATATTTCCTGCTTAGGAATAGATTTAACAACAAACATGCAAGGCCTGTATTAAACAATTTTAACCTTATATTATAATTTTTAATTTAAAGTTAAACTGAGAGATATATAACACTTAAATAGAACAGCATTGGTTACAGTTCAGAAGTCTAAGTATTACAATGAAGAAAATCCCCCCTGAACTAATATATAAAATTTAAATGATGAATAAAAATAATAAAATTTTAAAACAAACTGCTAACATTCATAGGGGAAAATAAAGACCTTTAAGTTTCAGGGAAAAAAAATTCTGGAAAAGAGGAGACTAGTCCTTCCAGATTTTCCAGCTTTATTGGAGTGTAATTGATGTGTTAAAGGTTATGCACATTTGATTTATACATCTTGGTGAGTCTGGACATGTGTATGCACCTGAGATATCGTCACCGCAACCAAGTTACTAGACCTGTTCATCACCTCAAAAAATTTCCTTGTGTTCTTCTGTGGGTTTTGGCTTTTCGAGATTTTTATTTTTTAATATAAGAACAGTTAACATGAAATCAATGTTCTTAACGTATTTTTAAAGTGCACAATGTCATCTTGCTAACCACAGGTATTATGTTGTAGGCAGATCCCTAGCCCTTGTTCATCTTGTATAACAGAAACTCTGTATCCGCTGACAAATCGTTCTCCATTCCTCCCCCTTCCCCTGCCAGGCCCTGGCAATCACAATTCTACTTTCTGTCTTTATAAATTTGACTGCTCTGGGCACCTCATATGTAAGTGGAATCATGCAGCATTTGTCCTTCTGTGACTGGTTTATTACACTTAGCGTAATGTCCCCCCAATTCATCCGTGTCATTGCAAATGACAGGATTTCCTTCCTTTTTAAGGCTTAACAGTATTTCGCTGTCTGTATATACCACATTTTCATTATCCATTATCTGTTGATGGACATTTGGATTGTTTCCCTGTCTTGGCTATAGCGAATAATGCTACAATAGACACAGGAATGCAGGTATCGCTTTTAGATCCTTCAATTCTTTTGGGTAAATAGCCAGAAGTGGAATTGCTGGATCATAGATATTTCTATTTTTAATTTTTTGAGGACCCTCCATGCTGTTTCCACAGCAGCTGCACCAATTTACATTCCCACCAGCAGTGGATAAAGGTTCCAATTTTTCCACATTCTTAACAACATAAGTCCCAAACTGGCATATACACCTTTGTAATAATAATAGTGCCTTGCTTTTTATAGTGTTTTTCATAGGTTATCATTTGATCTTGATTTTTCTTTCTGGGTGTAAATATAAGCAGTTATTTGTATGTCATGAACTGTTTTTAGCTGCCCTTTTGTGTTTTTGTGAACTAGAATTTCAGTCTTGCAAGTTCGCCCTTTCCCCCTTTCTTCCTCCTTCGCTTCCTCCCTCCCTCCCTTTGTGGATTTGTCTGCTTTTGTGTGACAAACATGATTTTAAGAACACTAATGGGATTCAGAGAGGAAGCACAGTTTAATGACTATTTTTAGGCCAACGTGGTCCTGTCTTACAGATCACCTCATTTGGACCAAAACAACTGTTCTTGTTTTTTGGGTTGTTTGTTTAAGAACTGTTTTCCATTCAATTATCTCTATAGGCCTACAGAATATAAGAGCCCTTTCAGAGCAAAAAAAGGGAAACAGAAAAAAAAAGCCATTATTCCTCTTATACCCACCTCTTACTGACTGATGCTTAATGTAGATTTTGAGTAGAAGCAGGACCATTTCAATTTTATTTTAAAACTAAAACTTTATCCTAAGTCAGTTAAAAAAAACATTTTAACTGCTTTACTTGTATCCATTTCTTTCTCTTTTTTTTCCCACTAAAAACAGCTCTGAATCCTTATTATATAACTTGTTATCTTTAAAAATAGCTTTTTCATTTTGTCTGGACTCTTCTATATAATTTTCAGTCATTTAATTTCATGGAAATTCCTTATTTTCTGTAAGGCTTAGCCAGTTTCCTCCCTTTCAGAGAGAAATGAATGAGTTTTAGAAAGGGACTTCAGTTTCTTTCAAGCAAGTGTTGGCCTCTAGCGGGTCAAGAGTGACAACACACTTTTTGAACAACTGGCTGACTTTCTGGGAAGAACGTATTTTGGAAAAGTAGTATATAGATTGCTAATACGGAATAAAACCAAGAAAAACGCAATTTATTTTGTAATATATCCAAATGCATTGGATGAAATTACATAATATTATAGTGGAATTGACTACCCAATAAATTTAAAACTTAGAAATGTATAAAACATCATAAACAAAATTAGAAGTAAATAAACTGGAGAAAACACTTCTAACAAACATACCATACAAATAGAGCAAAATTTACAAGAAACTTGGAAATCTACAAGGGAAAAAACAGGAAACACAAAGAAAAAATAGGTAAATGCTATGAGTAGGCATATACACAATAAAACCTTTAAAAACGATACTCAAAGTCATTACCAATTAGAGAAATGCAAATTAAAACTATAATAACTTATCAAACTCACATGTTAGTGTGACAAAGAAACGTAGAAAATGTAAGGATTTAGAAACTCTTATACACTGCTGTGGGAATTTATGTTGGAACAGCTCTCCGAAGAGCAATTGTAGGTTAGTCAAATTAGGTACTACCCAGAAATTCCACGTGTGTGTGTGTGTGTGTCTGTGTTCCAAAAACATCCTCACAAGCTTGAAAGGCTGTGCAGGAGGATACTTACTGTAACACTGTTTACAATGGGACAGGAGAGAGGGTGCATCCGGGTGACACTCGAGGAGCGCCTGGGGAAAATGGGAAAGCACCCATGGGTGTGTGTGGGGGGGGGGGCACTTCCTAGCAGTTAGAAGTAAAGGACCAGATACATACATAGCAGCATAGGAGGATTTTTTAAGTTGTGTTAAGTAAAACTAAGAGGCAGAATTAAATGTAATACACACTACCATTTGGTTTGTGTAAATGTAAAGTACATGCTTGCAATAATACGTGTATTACAGCAGCTTGCATAAATGAAAGGACATTTGTCGAACACTCGAGGAATCTTGCCTGTGTGTGTGTGTGGGGGGGGGAGTCAGTACAACGGGAATCAGGAATCAGGGAGCGATGTTGAGAGCATCCCTGAGAAGAGGAGTATCATTACCTCAACCCTCTACAGCTGAGGCCCATCGTCAAACAGAGACAAAACGGAGAAAGGAAAACTTTAACGACCTAGTTAAAAAAAAAGAAATGAACAAAGAGCATGATGAGTGAACATGCAAAACAAATGCAAGTATGGAAAAAATATATGAGAAACTGTGTTCATTTCTTAGTATCCAAAGAAATAAAATGTAAAAAAAGAGTGTGATAACATCTTTCACTACCATCCAGCCAAAAAAGTTTTAATAAGAGAGCCTATGTTACTGAGGGAATAAATACTAAAAGAGGCACTTGTAAGGAGCTGGTAGTTTAAACTGCTAATCGTTTCCTGAAGGGCAATCTAGCAGTATATATGAAGAACATTCAAAATAAGAATAATCAAGTCCCTTAATTCTGCCATTTCTCTTCAAGGAATTTATCCTAAGTAGATCATTGGATGAGATAATAAAGATATAAATATAGCCACCATTTACAATAAAAAACAAAAAGCAAATTAAATCTCCTACAATAGATGAAGAGTTAAATCATTATGATACATTCATAATTAAGGAATATCAAATATGATGTGTTCACTTCTCCCCAGAGGACATACAAATGGCCAATGAATATATGAAAAGATGCTCAACATTGCTAGCTATTAGGGAAATGCAAATTAAAACCACAATAAGATACCATCTCACACCTGTTAGAATAGCTATCATCAACAGGACAAGTAATAAATATTGGAGAGGATGTGGAGAAATAGGAACCCTCATACACTGCTGGTGGGACTGCAAATTGGTACAGCCATTATGAAAAACAGTATGAAGGTTCCTCAAAAAACTGAGAATTGATCTACCATATGATCCAGCAATCCCTCTACTGGGTATTTACCCCAAAGACTTGAAAACTCATATCTGAAAAGATATTTTCATACCAATGTTCATAGCAGCACTATTCACAGTGGCCAGGACATGGAAGCAACTGAAGTACCCTATGCAAGATGATTGGCTAAAGAAGCTGTGGTACATATATACAATGGAATACTACTCAGTCAGACAGAAAAAGTTGAAAGTCACATGATATCACTTATATGTGAGATATAAACCTAAAAGCAACAGATGAGCAGGACAAAACAGAGACTCATGGATATGGACTACAGACTAGTGGGTACCAGAGGACTATGGAGTAGTGGTTACTAGTGGAGTGGAGGAGGAGAGGGGAGGTGGACGGGGTAAAAGGGATCAAATATGGGGGGTAGGGGGAGGGTGAAATGGGTAAAGGGGATGAAATATATGGTGGCTGAAGGAAACTGGACTTCGGGTCGTGAACACACAATAGAATATACAGATGTCAAATGATAATGCGCACCTGAAAATTATATGATTGTATTAAGCAATGTTACCCCAATAAACTTAATTTAAAAAAAACCGATGTGTTCAAAAACTATTATTGCCCAGGAAAATGCTCATGAAATAATGATACCTGAGAAAAATACAGTGCTGGAAAATACATAAAATGTTAAGAGTAGTTATCTTTGAATTGTAGTATTACAGTATTACTGGGGATTTTTGTTTTCTTCTCCATACACTTCTGTATTTTCCTAAAGTCTATAAAAATATATCTTTCTACTGCAGTGAGAAAACATGCATTGAGTTAGGAAGCACGGGGCAGCTGGACTTGCGATGAACAGGTAATTTGAGGACAAAAGATGTGGCATTTGCTCTAAGCAGAAATACGACCTAAGGATACCAAAGTAATTGCCAGGAGCGTTTTTTGTAAGTTCTGTTCTTTAGAAGCCTGACCTTTACGGAATACATAGTGAAAAAAAGTGGGCAGGACTTATGGTCCACCAGGGCTCCCACTGCTACATCAGGCTGTCTACAGGAGCTGTGGTTTCAGAGTGAAACGGAAGCAGGAGATGGTCGTGGTCCACTCAGTCAATGTCCACAGGTCACTGTGGCCTGGGAAATTTTGATGGAAAAAGCCAGTGCCCTTTCAAACATGAAGGGTTTTATCACCACCATTTCCAGGCAAAAGGGATTTCTAGGTAGTTGTCATCATTTCTAAGAAGCTGTATAGTAGCATTTCACCAATGTCAGTTAGAGACATACCTATAAATCCAAAATTTCAGAAAAGGTAATTATCACTTAAAAAGCTATTGAAGACAGGTTTATAAAGAGAAAATGATGTGGAGACGAAGGTAATTATCTGGGTTATGTAAATCCAGAAATGCTTTTGCCAAAAATTATTTACAGATTTATACACTGTCTGTCTTACAGAAATTTTGATACAGAAAACCTAAGTCTAGGCCTAATGGAGACAGATTCGCAGTGGAATGTGACAGATTCACTAATTACTAAGATACTTCTTGAGTCTCAATAGCTGATTGTGTTGAAATACCTCAGCCTAGAGACAAGTTGTAGGTAGGAATCCTAAACAACCCTGCGAGTCGATGAACTTAAATTTTAATTCTGGAAAGGTAATTGGGATTCTCAGCAGCGGTGCTGGGCATGGGTCCTGTCCAGAAGGACACTAGACATCAGGAAGGTACAGTTAGGTAATGAGCACTTCACACATGAAGAGAGTGATTACAGAAAACGGGCAGGAGAGAGGAAGTGTGGAGGCACCAGTGTAGGAACAAGTCAGCTACTTTGTTGTTATAAAAAAAAAATCACCAAAAATCGATAGAATAGAAATGAAAAATATATGTCACTTATTACAAACAGACCTGAAGGTTTACGGAAGGCTGCATGTTTTCTAAAGTCATCACGTTTTGTTATTTCTGAAAACAAATCAAGCACAGCCGTGGTGAGCTAATCATGAACTGGTGAGGACTTTTTGAAAGCTAAGTGAAACGAGTATTTGGAAAACAAGTTTCTATGAATATGAGGAGATAATTCGTAATGAAATAGAGAAAAAGAACAAAAGAAAGTTGTTCAAAATTTAGAGGAGAAGACAGTGCCACTTCAGAGCTGCAAGGCCCTGTTCGAAATTGCACGGAAATGAGCAACGTGGGAGCCTTGGATGGATGGCTGACCCTGGACATGCACGCGGAGCTCCAGGCTCAGAACCAAGACCAGGTCCTAATGGTGTGTAGCTTCTCCAGACAGGACCCCCACTTCACTCATTCATTCATTCATTCGTTCCACACATATCTAGTAAATACTTTCCATATACCAGGTTCTTTGAGAGATTTAATATCATAGCTTCTCAGTGCTCTGATGTTGTAATTTGCCACAGTGTAAGAAAGGTTTTTTTTAAAGAATGTGAAAATAGTTTTTTAACCCCCTTTCTATACTGAACGCCCCACCTTCCTGCCAAGGAGATTTAATTAGTTTGTAGCACTACGCCCCCTTTTTTTGGTAACTTTTTATTTCATAGCAAGCTGCTTAGTGTTTTGGTTTATCTCCCCACTGATATCTAGGGACTATAGGGACACAGACAATATTCATCCCGGGTTTGCTTCCCTTAGGAGAATCTCTTACATACGGTCAGCACTCTGTAACTATTTGGTAATATGCAGCTATCTACAAGTCTATGACTCATTGAGCCTCAGTTTACTGATTAGAGAAAGGGGTAGGGCAGTTAAGCAAGAGTAATGCATGAGTGATTGACACATCAGGTACTCGCGGCGACACGGGCCTCCTGAGCCGTCAGTCCTCCCTCTTCTGGTAACAGGACTTCAATTCCCTTGTGCTGGAGGATGAAATCAAGAGGACATGACTGCCAGTTGCACTGGAAACTGGGCCATGGCAATCGAAGGCTCCTCACCCCCTCGCCTGTCCTTGGAATACATGCTCCACCTACGATTCCTGTCTAACGGGACTTGAGGGAGTAATAAGTCGGTGAGACTATCTGGACTGCATACACGACTGAACCCAGTTAAGACATCCGCATAAACTTTCAAGATCCTGGCGGACAGGTGCAGGGATCTACTCAACTTTGGCCCCAAGGCAAGCCGCATGTATCAGCTCCCTTGCTTATTAAACCCGCCACCCACCAATCTGAGGTGGCCAGCCTCTTTCTTCAGCCTCTTCTCGCCTTCCATGCTCGGACGGGGGCCAGTTTTGAGTTGTACCAGGGGAACTCCCGAGGTCGTGAACCAGCGCCTTTGGGAAAGCACCCTTTCGCCACCCTCAGGTATGTGATATCGGAGATGCTGCATCTACCAGTCCCCTCCCCCAACCCTGCTTTCTAGGCTTGGGCATAACCAAAGCCAGATCAAATAGAGCCAATGAACTGTCTCATGCGGCGACTGTGAAGGCCAAATGAGAAATGCGCGTGAAAGCTCTTGATCTCTATACACAAACCATGGACCACTATGCACAATTAAATATTGTGGGCTTTTTCCACTTGACTGATATTGAGACACTATATACACTTTATATACATTATTTCATTTTAATCTTCACATTCTTATGGAGTAGTTAGACTTATTATTCATCCCAGTTTTCAGATAAGGAAACTAAAAAATAAAGAGACTAAAAAAGTTTTCCAGAGTCAGCTAATTGACATCTACTAAACTGTGTAGTCCAGATCTGAATGCAAGTAATACATATGCAGAGCTTGAGCTATCCATCAAGTGGAGCAGTATGCCGGGGATAATGTGAGACATATACAGAGATACAGATACGCGCATAGATATACAAAATAACGATGCAAAATCGGTCACAGATGTTTGAGAAGAATATTTATTAGATTTTAAATGGTGAGATTAAAGCATGCATTTACCCTCTGCTTCTGAAAATAGAACTGCTGGCTGAGTAAGTTCCCTGGAGGCTGAAAGACCAATAAGTGGACAGGAATTCATTACTCTTTCATTCTGAGAGCAGCTGCTCCATGCAGAATCTGGGTCTCACCACATAAGGGCCCCTCTTCTAATCGATGTGATTCCTTTGCTCAAGCTGAGCCTCTCCATCTTGTATTTCTCCTCACTAAGCAGTCTGCTGCTGGATTTTCTCACGCCGTTGATGCATTGATGTCTGTTTCATCATTTCAGGTTATATTTCACTGAGTTTGTCAATAGAAGTGTCCGTTCTGGCTATCTTGGTGAATGAATGTCCTCCATCAGCTAATATCCTATTGCAAGTCACATTTTCCCACTAAAGTCAAAAAGGCGATATCCATTTTGCACCTATGGTGTGACTGATCCCAAGTTCACTAGAAAAGTGGATAGTGTTCTCTGAATTTTTTGTATTTTTAATTTTTTTCAAAGCAAAACAAAAACAAAAAGTCGAGGCATTGACATGAGGGAATAACATTGGGCCACTAAAGAAATTCTAGTAACAAAGAATTGCTGGAAGGGCGATCGCTGCTCCAAAAGGAGGAGGGGCTTCCTGGGTCTGAGCTGCTGGGCCTAGGAAGTGTGGTTTATGAAAGGTCCCATGCAAGAATGAAGAGAGCCTGGCTGTGGTCGGAGAGGCCCCTGTCCCAGCCATTCACCTAGCACTCACCTGGGAATGGAGCTTTGAGGTTCAGGGTCAGAAAAAGACATCTGAAGACCTAGAAATTCTTGTCGAAATTGTGCCCACTGTCTTCTTGTTTCCACAGACCCTCGCTGCCTGCTCCCAGCTGGAGCTGTGTGCAGCCCCTCTTCCCCTGGACCTCCACTGTTCGCCAGGTCACACCAGTTCTCCTGTGTCATCATAAAGAATACAGGACTCTCGAGTGAGGCAGACCTAGTTTTGAATCACGTTTGATTCACATCACATAGTATCTTTAGGATATGATACTTCTCTGTGCTTCAGTCTTCTGTAAATGGAATAATAATAGTTACCTGCCATTATCTGCTATTAAATGAGAATACTTAAAAACACAGTAGATTCTAAACGAAAGATGTTCCTTTCCTTTCTTCCTCCCAAATCATGTCAAAAAAGAAACAAATAATTCTGAAGGGGATCAGTAAATTGATAACTTTGAAAACATTAATGTGATTTCTCTCTATGAATAAGTGCACATAGTGGCCATTGAAAGTGATGGTCAAAAGCATAGACCCTAGAGCCAAGCGACCTTTGGTTAAGATTCCTTTGTAGTGAAGTTGTCTTATTTGTAAAATGAGGATAATAAATTTACGAACCTCTTAGTACTGCCATGGGTGTTAAACAAGTTAAGCAAGTAAAACAAACCTGAAACATACTGACTGCTTCTTAAGTGCTGTAATTCAGGACTCATAGTAAAATGTTTTACATAGACAGAGAATGAATGTTAGTCAATCTCCTAAAAGAGTTTTGTCAAATATCTACACCAATTTCTCTAAAATGTATATTTCGGAGCCAGCTATATGATTTTTTAGAACTATCATTTTGTGTAAATGAATTAGTTTTTTTCCGAAGGAAAAAAGAGAGGCTTGTTTAAAATAATATTTCCTCTATAATAAGAAATTAGAATAAACATTTATTCTTTCTGCAACTTATTTTCTAACTTGTTCAAATAATACACATATTGATAACTTTTTTGTTTGATTTGATTGTGAAACAGATTTGCAAATAGCTATATTATTCGAAGCTCACTGAGAGATAACCTATCAGCAAAGGCCTGAGAGAAATAAAGAAGTGAGTTGTGGATAGCTAGTGGAAACATATTTAGGAAGAAGGAACAGCATATGCAAAGTCCTCAGGGTAGGAATGTACCTGGAATACTCGAGATACGGCCAGGAATATAGTGTGGCTAACGTGGAGTGAAGAAGAGCAAGAGAAGGAGCATTTTGAAGTAACGTGCACAAGGAGTCACAAGGATGTTCACGGAAGCATTATTAGCAATAGTCAAAACCTGGAAACAACAGGGTATCTAGCAATAGCAGAATGCATAACTGTAATGCAATTTTACATAGACACAAAAAAGAAGAAAGACTACAGTTTCTCCCAATAACATGGGTGAATCTTACAAACACAACATTAGGGAAAAAAGGTCAAGTGCTAAATAATAAAAATTGCATGATTCTATTTATATAAACTTTACAAACAAGCCAAAACTAATAAAGTTTTGCAGTTGGAAGACAGATTATAGTATCTTTGATAAAGAAAGAGAGATTTTTTTATTCAAAAGGCAGTACAAAGGGTTTTCTGGGAGAGCTGAGAGGGGATAGTATGGTGTGTTCATTTTGTGATAATTCACTTAGCATTTGTGCACCTTTCTATACACATAGGTTATACATCAATTTTTGAAAAGAAAATATATACAATAGTGAATGGAAGAATTTGAGCTAGCAAGTATAGACAATTCTTTCGAAAAATTTTACCGTAAGGGGAACTGAGAAATAGGACAATATCCAAGGGTTATTTTAAAGATGGGAGAAATGACTGTTTTGGAAACTTCATTTATTCATATTTGCCATGAATTAAAAACACCTGTCCTATTATTTACTTAATAGGTTTTCTTTAAATTGACTAATTTTTAACTTATTTAAAAAGCAAATTTCATATTAACACTACAGGTATTACTTGCCATAATAGAAGTAACTGTAAAAATATTTTGAAAACAAGTTATTCGATTAAAATAATTAAAAAATGTAAAAACAATTAGATGTCAATAAAAATCAATCTAAATGAACTTCAAAAGTGAACATCTAAAAATAAGTTCCTCTATTAGAAAACTGGAGTCATGAATGATCAGCCGGGGAAAAGGAGCATTCTGCTCTATGTCTATATAACGATCACCACCACTGCTCACTTTTCCAGTATCGTCTCCACTTTTATGCTTTAAGCATCTGTTTTTAACATTATTCATATTGAGTACAAGAGAGGAACAAAGTGAGAACACAGCCCTCACAACGCTATGACAAAAGGATACTAACTGGCCCAGCATTTGAGTTCATTTCCAGTTGTGTGTCTTCCTGGCTTGGGGGGAAATTGGTCTCTGAGAAAAGGCTTTCCCATTGTGCCAACTGAAAAGAACCACCCAACCCACCCCTCATCTCTTCTTGAAAAGCGCTGGTGTGCGTACAGGTATGAGGGAAGGGGCTGCTCACCTGTGGCTATAGCAATGCTTCTGGAAATCAGGCAAAGGTAGGAGGGCATCCCAGAGGCACCCCCTAAGGATCACTGAGTCTAGGATCCCACATCATCTCCCTGTTCCACATTGTAGAAAACACTGCTCCATAACAATGGAGGCAGCATATTACAAATTAAAAATCAGAGTGTGTGGTCTTTCAATAAGACAGAATATTTAAAAATCAGAGCTGCCCAAAAAATCCAGAATGCATGTTGCTAGATCCAGGACATTCATAAGTCCACAAAATCAGACATTTTTGAATACTAGTAGTAGACGCCAGGAATATAAAAATTAGTAGACATAATCCTTGTCCTCAGGATAAAATTTCCAGATTAAAAAAAAAATTCAGATAAACAGATTTTCTTTAGTCCCAAATATCACATTAGACATACTTACACACAAAAATCTATCTGTTTATCTGAAATTCAAATTTAACTGGGCCTGTATTATTTGCTAAATTTAGGGGACAAAGTCAATTTAAATAGTATGATAAGTGTCAGAGCAAAGGTCATCAAAGGGTGTTTGGGAGTATGTCAGGGAAGGCTTCTGGGACCTATTAACACTGGAATTGAGTCTTAAGCTGAGGTTGTATGGGTCGTACCACTCGTTTCAGATTTTAACGATACGATCATGATTTGTGATTTAACTTTCGATGAATACTTGTTTTGTCTGCAGAGCTAGATCAAAACTTGCTTGGAGACAAGAACCGTTTCTTTGTGTTCCCCACACCACCCAGTACCTACAGGTACTACAGTAAAGGTATATAGTAAATTACCGCATGAACTGATTCAAATGGCTTTATCCTCCCAAAGAGTAAAACCTTTTTGTTCCGTGAAATTCCTTTTAACTGTTTTCTTTTTAGGTTCAATCTTCAAACACTGTAGTGGAGAATCCAGTTTGGAATCTTGACAGTCAGATGGTAGTGCAGCCCTCTTATGTTAGTTTAATGACGACTCAAGTATGGCTGGAATGGGCACCTTCTTAATGTCTGAGTTTCTTCCTAAGACCCCAAAGCTGGACACTAGGTAAAGTGGCGAGGACAGATTTTAATCAGTAATTCTATTACAAAAGAACGAGTCCAGCACAAGCCGAACTCAACTCGATTTGCACAGATGACTGTGATTTACAGAGAAAATGAAGGAATGGAAGCGGGTGTGAATGGAGCTCAGTAGAGTCAGCGTAGTGAAAAGTTACCGAAACTGGGAAGTAAGACTTAGTGAAATTCTCCTGCTACTGCTAAGCGGTGCTTATGGGACTTAGGCTCCTACCCTCCAAAAGAAGCTGGGAGACGGGCGCTAACTTCAGGTGTTGGCTGGGAATTCTTTTGATAACCTTTTCTCAGGTAGGCACTTAAAGGGGGGCTAGACTGGCCCCATGGGGGTGTGGCCTGGAACTGTGTTAGCGTCCATTCAAGTCTTTATAGGCCAAGGTTCAAGCTCAGTTGAGAAGAGGGCTCGGAGGAGCCTGGCTAGAGATCGGTCAAGGAGAGAATCTTTGTCACTTCCCAGATTATTTACTAATCGCCCCCCCTTTCCTTTCCTAAAGTCTACCGGAAGGGTCCAAAGATTACTGTAACTCAAGCTGCATCTCTCGTTTTCCTGCAGTCCTTTTTAAGGTTTTAAAAACTTCAACACATTAATCCGGCGGCTTCCTTTGAACTTCAGCAGCTCGGGACTGAGGCTGCAGTCAGGAGGGAACTACAACTCCCAGCAGCCCCGGCGAGAGCGAAACCGCTCAACTTCCCGGCTGCCGTTCCCAGTGGGCCATCAGCTCCAGCTCCCCGCGCCCCTCCCAAAGGCCACAGGAGGTTGCGGCGGGCAGCCGCGCTCGGACTCGCAAGGCGGCTGGCCGCAGTCGCATGCACCGAGGACGGTGCTCGGAGAGGCCGCCGGAAGCGGAACCGGCGTCGCGGAGCGGCGCTCTGACGTCACTTCCGGTGGGCGGCCCGCGGGCCGTCCCGCGCAAATTGAAAGGTCTGTACTTTCGAGCGCTCTGAGTTCCGCTGCTCCCGCCTCCCACGTTGTGGCCGAAGTGAGCCGGGGGCGTTGGAGACGGGTTTCGGAGCCCCCACCAGGCCGCCATCCCGAAAAGTGAGCGGAGCGGGCTGCGCGAAGACCGGGTGAGTCCCTGCCGTCCCCGCAGGTCGGTCTGCGCGTCCCCCGGTTCCGGGCGCGGGACTCCGGGTCTCTCAGGAAGGGACGGAGAGGGTCTGACGTGGTCCTCCACACCCTGCAGCAGAGCCCGGAGGAGCGCGGCGGGGGCGCCGCCCGAGTGGAGTCCATGATGTGGGAGTGTGTTCGGTCCCGAGGAAACGTGCTCGGCCAGGCTAGGGCTGCGGTTCGCGCACCGCGAGAGCGTCCGTGCTCCTTGCGGACGTTTCCTGGCCGGACCTGGCACCTGGTCGTCGGACCCCTGTTATCTCTCTGCAGAAGCTATCAGTACAGTTTCTGCATTCACCCTCCAAGCTTTTAAATGTTGACAAGTAAATTTCTCTTCTTTTCTTTTTTTTAAACGCAGGCCAAAGGAAACGTGTCTTCTGGAATGGGCTTGCGGACCGCTCCTCGCTCCCGCGCATCCGCGTGAGATGGAGGAATAGGGAGGGTGGCGAAGCTGTCGCCTCAGGCGGTCCCCTTGAGCTGCTGCGTGCCACGTGGCACTCGGGCATTCTTACTATGCTCACGAGGAAATATTTATTCGAGGATATTTACCTAGCTTAGATGAAACATGTTTCATGAAATGTGTGCTATGTCACTTTTCCTCAGTGCGTAAAAAAAACTCTTTAAGAGACTAATTGTTCTTCCCATACCGTGGCTCGGGGACCACCTCCATCCCAAAGTACCTGCCGTGTTTAAAATTGAGAATCCGTCGCCAAGCTCTACAACTAGTACATCGCAGTAAGTGGAGGTGGCATTGAACCAGCGAACTGCTCATATTCGACGGCTGCTGGACTGGAGCGTCAGAGCTCGCTCAGCGAGGTGAGGCTGACCTCTGCTCCTGGCTTCCTTTCTTCCCTTCCTCCCAAACTTAATGTTTGGTGGGAGAGATTTGTTATGAAATGCCAGGCAACTAGTGCCCACTGCTGTCTTTCATTTTTCCTTGTGAGTAGTTGCAGGGCGTGGTTGCTCGGGGAAGGACTGTGGCAGCTCCACGATTTCCGTGTAGAAAGGACTTGGGGGTCGCAACCTGGACGGAAGTGGGTGAGAGGTTAAAACATTCGTTCTGAAGCATTTATTCTCTTTTTCAGTTGAAATGCCTACCTTCCTGCAAAGTTTTGAAGTTTCCGCTCCTATGCCGATGTGCATGTTGGTTCTCATGATGCCTGTGTAGAGGGAATGCGATGCCATAGCATGCACAATTTGTAGGGAAGAGAGACTCATAATTTTTTTAGCACCTCTGTGTTCCTAGTACTATATTGAGGTTTTGAAGCACACGTAATTCCAAGTGGGAGAGTACTTGGGAAAGAATAAACATTAAAGAAAATAAGTGACATTAGAGATAGTGTTAGGGATTATTATAAAAATTCTAGACTATGGAATTATTTGACAGAGAGGGGCCCAGTTAAAATATTGAAGAGCGTTGATTCTAAAATATCTCAGCAGTACCAGGTGCTATATCAGTTTCCAAGCTTTTTTAAAAATTATTTTTCTAAAACTTTTGGGTAAATATATTTTGCTTCAAATACTGTGATTTTTCCTTTCTCCTCGTATCATGTAGTTAACGTGGCACGATGGGGATACAAGGGTTACTGCAGTTCATCAGAGAAGCTTCCGAACCCGTCCACGTGAGGAAGTATAAGGGGCAGGTAGTAGCCGTGGACACGTACTGCTGGCTTCACAAAGGAGCTGTTGCTTGTGCCGAAAAATTAGCCAAAGGTGAACCTACCGATAAGTAAGTTTGGACCTTGTATTCTTTGCCAGTTAAGAGTGAGACTTGTAATACCTTATTTTCAGAAAAGGGTCATTTTCATTCAATACAAGGTTTGTCAAGAAGTGAGAATGTGTTTTAGAACATCGCCAGACCAGGAATGACTTTTTAGTGTGATATAGGCCTAGATTTTATTTGGAATAAGCCAAATATCAGCATACTGGTGGACAAAGACTTATAGGTCTGTGACCAGCAGGTATATCTGCCCCTCCTTTATTCTATGTCTAAGATAAACTTTTTAATGGTATTGTGGAAATCCATGATTTTAGACTCCCACTTTCTGGGCTACAGACAACACACTGCTAAGCCCTGTTAGCAAAGCAAAGGGACAAAGTATTCTGACTCCCTTTTACTTCAATGTGGGCCAAAAACGGTGGTCCATGTTGACATCCAGTCATAACCCTGTGCCCTCATTTGAGGCAGGACTGATGTCCTCTTTATTTTTCAAGTAGAAACATTAGAGAAATTAGTACAGTCTATAGACAGATCTGCCACAGGGATTTGGACACTACGTATTTTATTTTTTTGCTATATATTACTTAAACACAATAGACAAATGGTAAAATGTGTAAATCCTGTTTATTTCCTAGAAGAAAGGGGGGAAAGTCCTTATCGGATGATGAATGTTTGGGGCTTTCAGGCCTATCAAATTAATCTGACCAGAGTGGCCTGTGACAGTACATGTGGGATCTGAAGGATCCTGGGCATTTCTGCCACTCCAACTGCTGTGATCATTTTTTGAAAGCATTTTCTTTTCTAAATTTGAGCAGTTGCAGTAGACTTGAAAACTACGTTTTTCATTGCTATCTTCAGTGTTTCTTTGAATATTTTTTCATTGGAGGGGAACTTTATCTCTAGTTTCTTGTAGTTCTTGAGGATTCTAAGATTTTTTGACTTTGGAAGAGTTATCCAAAATACAAGGAGTATCCTTCATCATTAGAGATGTCAGAGGCTCTGTAGGACCTGCCCTGTAGCTGGCATTCAGCAACTTTATTGAACTAAAAAGATTCAGTACTTTCAACAAAGTATTGTGTATTTTATTATTTTTTTTTCCATGGCAGCTAATAGGTCACGTTTGATAGAGTTTATTTTCCTTTTCTTATCTACCTTTGTATGGGAATATTGACCAGAAAAGATAAAAAAAATTGGAAGCCTTTGACAAACCTTTTTGGCCATTATAAAGAATAAGGTAGCTGAGCTGGAAAGGTGTCTGAAATATATGGAATGAAGGCAGCGGGTATCTGATGTTTTTATTTTGTCTAGTTTATTAAAAAAACATTTTCTTTAAAATCCAGTACAATTTTATATTTGCTTTCTCCTGTTTTTACACTATATTTAATCATTGGTCACAATGACTGTTCTATAAACCAGTAGGCCCATTGTCACTGGTTTACAATAAAAAAATAAGGGCAGTGTAGTGAATCTTTCATTAAGATGAATATACTTGATTTTAAGGATTACCTTTTAAGATCATGCCTATCTGTTCCTATTTTGAGTTAAAATACCTTTTTTAAATGAAATGGTGGGAGTTGTAGCTCTGTTTGTTATTTGATTTGCCAAAATAAACTAAATGCAGTATGCGATCCTCGTTTGGCTCCTGCATGGGGACGAGGGGGATAGTCGCGGCGGTGCTATGCTGGAGCCGATACATACGTGTTTACTATGCACTGTCTCCTAGTTCAGCGTTCAGGGAGCCCACGTCGGTGGTGTATCCATCACTGCAGAATATTCACGTCAGGGAAGTTGACAGCTGCTAAGGTCAGGTCCCCTCCCCCCAGAAGTGGTTGTTGAACATTTACCAGGACACCACTGATCATAAGAAACGTTAGGACAATTGAGCAAATTTTAATGTAGGCTATATATTAGATGACATTTTATTGCTGTAAAATGTCTTAAGTGTGATAATGGTATTATTGGAAGAATCAGGTATGTGTTATACTATTCTTCATCTATGCAATAGATTTGAAATTTTTCCAAGCAAAAAAATGGGGGGAAAAGGCAAGGTTTGGAACCATAAAGCCTTTTAATTTACAGATGAAGAAAGCAAGGCTTGGAGGGTCATATAACTCACTGAATGTCATATAGTCCATTAGGGTCCAAGGCAGAGTTTGAACCCAAGTCCCAATTAGTTTCCATTTCCTATAATAACATTTACTTAAAAAACAACCTCTTTTCATAATCGGTCTCACCTGTTTTTAAAAAGAGCAAAAGTATTATCTTACAAGATGCAAAATAGTTAAATATGTTTTCTTTATTGTCATAGGTATGTAGGATTTTGTATGAAATTTGTAAATATGTTACTGTCTCACGGGATCAAGCCTATTCTTGTATTTGATGGATGCACTTTACCTTCTAAAAAGGAAGTGGAGAAGTCTAGAAGAGAGTAAGTTACCTCTATTTAATCTCTGACTTAATTGTTTTAATCTCTGACTTAATTGATTTTGTGGTCTGTATAATACCAAATATTTTCATTTTAGTTTCTTGAGGTTGTTTATATCCTCGTACGTGAATAAATTTCCTTACATGTTCCATGCATGCAAGAAAGGAATATACGTTGTCCAGTTATTGAGTGGAAGATTTCGCCTGTCAAGCTTATTGATTGTTGTGTTCAAATTTCCCACATCTGGCCAAGGCTCCATAGTGTAGCGATTAGCACATCTGCTTTACATGCAGAAGGTCCCAGGTTTGCGCCCCAGTGGAGCCACGGTCCATGGTCTATGGCCATGCCACGCTGCTGATCTCAGAAGCTGAGCAGGGTCGGGCCTAGTTAGTACTTGGGTAACCACCTGGGAAGACCAGGTGCTGTAGACGTAAATAATAAAAATTAAAAAAAATTCCATATCTTTACTGGTTTTTTATTTTCATTTTTTTATGTGTGTCTTCTTAATCTATCCATTACCGAGGAAAGTATGTTAAAATTTCACTGATAGTGGTTTTATTAATTACCTTACAGTTATGTTCATTTTTTTGCTTCATTTTGAAGCTATTTTATTGGTCGCATTCAGGTTTAGAATCTTAGATTTTTGTAGTGAAATGAAACAATATGTAGTGACTCTGTTTATGCCTTTTTGTTCTGAAAACGTCCATCTGATATTAGTATATTCATAACTCTCTTGTGTTTATTCCTAACATCTTTCTTTTTACCTTCAGCGTTACTCTCATTGGTTTTTATGTTTGTCTCTTATAAAGAACACATCACTGTATTTGTTTTTATCCATTCTGTCAATCTTAGCTATTTTAATAATCTTTTTAATAAAAAACGTTATTCATTTTACAATGATAATTATTAATATATTTTGACTTATTATGTCTCTTGATATTTTATATTTATTTCACCTTTTTTGAGGAGGGTAACTCCTACCTTGCTTCACTTCTCGATTTATTGTTTTTTTCCACCCTTATTATATTGTTTCTTGTATCTAGTTGAAAAGTGATGCATTCTGTTTCTGTTCTTTCAATAGTTACATTAGAAATTTCATCATTCATGTTTAACTTAATAGAATCTAGTCATTTTACAGCAATGGACTTTAGAAAGACGTTCTGTATTTAATGAAACCACTATTGCACCACACTGAACCCTTCTTTTTTCCTTCTATATTAGCATTTAGGTTCAGGAGTCATGTTATTGCATAGGAAAGACCACTGCGAAAGGCAGTGTGAATTACACCCGAAGAGAAGTAAGCCTCGCTGTGGGAGCATGTTGTCAGGTGCTGCTGGCCAGCCTCAGTTAGAGAGGGTTCTTCAGGCCTAGGTTTTTCGGTCTAGCTGTACTTACAGGGTCTGATTCTTCAAGTCAAAGCTTCAGAAAGTTTATTAAAAGATTAACAGAGGGTGGTGAACACACAGTACAATGTACATATTTCTCATTATTAAATCGTATACTTGAAACCTATATAATTTTATTAACCAGTTCACCACAATAAATTTAACTTAAAAAAAAAAGGATTAACTGGGTCCGAGCCCAGTATGAATAAAATAGTTTACTAATTATACTTTTGGTGAAATGTTTTTTAGTTCCGGTTTAGTTCTGAAAGGATTGGTGGCAACCCTAAACTGGTGTGGCTAAGGGACTGATTCCAACCACATCCCACCTGGGCATCCCTCATCATGTTCTTAATTCTAGTCACAGACAGTTACAGATTTTCTCTTGCTGATCTCAAGAATGGCTCAAAAGGGTTTGCACCGTCTGAATCCAGCCTGCGTGCTCTTTTTGTCTTCCCTGGGGGGCGCCTTTACAATCCTTTTCTATGAAGTCTCTGTGGAGCCCCGTCTAAAAGTGGAACTAGGGAATTTGTGTGCATATATACATGCATTTACTTAAAAAACCTCATGAGTTTAGACCGATAACTTCCAATTTAAATTCAGGTACAGGATCTTTACTTAATTTCTATATTTCTTCTGTATCTCCCTCCTTCCTTCCAGAGATTCCTTGTTTTTAAGTGTACAGGGCATGATAAAGTTAGAGTATCTTTTAGTTACAGTAGTTCCCCTGTTACCCATGAGGGATACATTCCAGGATCCCCAGTGGATGCCTGAAACCCCAGATAGAACCGAGTCCTATTATACTGTTTGTTCCTGTACACACGCACCTACGATAAAGTTTAATTTATAAATTAGGCACAGTAAGAGATTAACAGCAATGACTGACTATTAATGAAACATAACAATCATAATAACATACTATAATAAAAGTTATGTGAATGTGGTCTGTCTCTCTCAGAATAAGCTCATTGTCCTCCACTCATCCTTCTTGTGATGTGAGATGACACAGTGCCCAAGTGATGAGGCGAAGCCAAGTAGAGGCTCTAGACAAAGGGACGAGCCACGCCCTGGGCAGGGAGGAGCAGGACGGCACCGAGCTTTCATTAAGCTGCTCGGAAAGGCGCACAGTTTAAAACCTACTAATTTCTGGAATTTTCTATTTAATGTTTTGGGTCCACATTTGAATGTGGGTGACTGAAACTGCGAAAAATGACACTGAGGATAAGGGGGGACTACTGTACTCGTTTATTTCCTCCCACATTATACTCAGCAATGGATTCAAAATGAAATTCTAATACTACCACTACCAATATGATTATTGCAAATAGTTAAAATTTTATTCTTTTTCTTTAGCATATGCTCTCTCTGTCCCCACTTAAAAAATAGTGCCAAACCGTAAGAGTGCATAGCTATTGCTCTCTCCCTGTTCAACCATTATTTAATCTTCATTCTATAAATTACCATGTTTCGCGATTACTAACAGTCTTTATACCAGTGCCTCTCATGTAATTTTGGTTTTTCTGAAGTTTAATGTCTATTAGATTTCACAGAAGCTCATAGAAAGGAGATCAGAGTCCTCTGTAATCGTAGCTTGTACAATACCAGCTTTATTATCTTGCACTTTCAAATGAGTCAAACTTTTCTTTATTCTAGGAAAATTTCTTGAGTTATAGTTTTATTACAATTTCTTGAGTCAGCCTCTTAATTTTTTCCCTTTGCAGAAGACGACAGACCAATCTTCTTAAAGGCAAGCAGCTGCTCCGTGAGGGGAAAGTCTCAGAGGCCAGAGAGTGTTTCACTCGTTCCATCAACATCACCCACGCTATGGCCCACAGAGTCATTAAGGTGAGGCGAGCGAGACGAGACATGCAGCCACAGCAACAAATGGCTACGGGCATTTAGGCTGGTTCTAACTTTGTTTATTAACGAGAGAGAATGAAGGGAGGAAAATGACCATAGTCCAAACCTCCAGGAGAGGGCAGACGACAGAGGAAGAGGGAACGTTATCTTTAGTAGAGGAGTTCAAGGATTTCCAAGGGAGAAAGCCTGAAGAGTAAGCAAAGCTCCCCCTTTTCAGATAAGTCATTTAGATAAACTCCGTCAGCGTGCTGTCCGGGTAGCTGGAAGGGATGCGTTCTGGGGTTCAGTCCCACCCCACTCTCATGTAGTCTCACCCAACCTGCCCCCTCGGGTGTGAGGAAGCAGCCTGGGACTCAGGAGCTCTGTAGGTGCCTCGGCTGCTTGATCTACTTCGCTCAGAGTTGCTTTTTTGTCACTGTGGATGTTAGCGTCCACGTGCCCACAGTCGCCGCCCTCACTTCCCCAATTTCAGTAAACAAATGGGAGGGTAAATATCGTGAGTAGAGTCTGGAGTTTATCAGTTCACTGTCAGATAGACTTTTGTAGTTTGACAAGAGAACCTGTTATTTTTATGGGGAAAGTATATTAAAAAATATATTCAAAGCTTTAAACACACGTCTTGTGTACTTTTAGAATATAGCCGTTCTTAAAGTAGAAGCTTTCTATAACTTGAAATAAATTAAGTTTTGTAGTTTGTAGTTTTTTGCCTCTCTCCCCCAAATGTATTTCTTTTCTCCACATTTATAAATTGATTTTTTAAAAAGAAACCTCTTGGTGCCTATATTGATTCATTCAATATGTGCTAAGACTAAAAGCAGAAAACATACTTCAAAGGAAATGATTTTTGAAAATAATATTAGCGTGTGCATGATGAGACTGTTAATAAAGTGGATTCGAAATGGAAGGTTGTTTAGTTCTTTCCGGACGCTGTTCTGCAGATTGACTGTGATGCTCTCTCACAGGCTGCTCGGTCTCAGGGAGTAGATTGTCTCGTGGCTCCTTACGAAGCAGATGCACAGTTGGCCTATCTTAATAAAGCTGGTATTGTACAAGCCATAATTACAGAGGACTCTGATCTGCTTGCTTTCGGCTGTAAAAAGGTACTTAAATCATGTAAATCAAGGGGCTAAACTGTTTCCTCTCCAGTAATATTTAATATCTGCATTTAACATCTACTTACAGTGCTAATAATTATTTAAAATGAGGTGTTTTGCTGCTTGACCTTTGTATGATCTGGGTGCTTTTTCAGAGTAAGCCCTTAAGGTTAGAGCATTTTGTTGTTTTGGTCAAATTCTTTGGTAGAATATAGACTTATGGGTCTTATTTTTTAATAATGGTAACTTATATGCTTTACATTTTTCAGTAAGGTTGGGTAAATTAACTTTACTAATGGGATACTTTGCAGTTATTCAGAATTATGTATAAAATTAATGGAAAATTTTATGATATATTAAGGGGAAAGTTAAGATAACAAAAGTATAGGGTGATCTCATTTTTGTTAATATCTATGTTATTTATATTACATATG
The DNA here is from genome assembly GCF_014176215.1 of Rousettus aegyptiacus. Taxonomy (NCBI): domain Eukaryota; kingdom Metazoa; phylum Chordata; class Mammalia; order Chiroptera; family Pteropodidae; genus Rousettus; species Rousettus aegyptiacus. Next base: position 20,762,506 of record NW_023416293.1, on the reverse strand, counting down.
TCATAGATGACTAGAAGGATCTAAGTCAAAGGTTAATGCTGGGTAACAGTGATAGATGAGAGATTTCGGAAATTTGTTTTATTTATTATTTCTGAATTTCTGCGTTTTCCAAAATTTCTACAATGAACATGTATTACTTTAGGAATGAGATAAAGGGTTACTTTTGAAAAAAAAGTCACAGTGGGAAGTAAGGGGAAGATGCTCTCTGTATGAATTGCTGTTGGATTACCATGACGACCATGCGGCTAAGCAGGAAGAGCTGTAGAAAGTGTATTCCTCATGTCTGAGTCATAGCCTATCCTCAGTTTCATTTTCTTCCAAATACAACATGAGCTAACTGGCCTGTCTCGCCTCTCTCTCATTGTCCTGATGAAGAGCAAGAAAGATTTCTTCAAAATATTACAGTGAATTAGATAATGAATAATAAAACAGCCCTCATCAGTATTAACAATTTCCCTTCTTTTCGAAGGTGATTTTAAAAATGGACCAGTTTGGAAATGGCCTGGAGATTGATCAGGCTCGGCTGGGAATGTGCAGGCAGCTTGGGGATGTGTTCACAGAGGAGAAGTTCCGTTACATGTGCATTCTTTCAGGCTGCGACTATCTCTCATCGCTGCGTGGGATCGGCTTAGCAAAGGCCTGCAAAGTGCTGAGACTAGCCAATAATCCAGATATCGTCAAGGTGGGAGTGCCTTACCAAGCGTCTCATTCAGTTTCCGAAACTCTTCTTAAATCACAGAAAAGACATTCAGAATATAGATTTTAAACATCCCATTGTGTCAATGGCCAATAATGTGACACTGAAAGGAGAAAATGACTAAAATACTAAAACTGCTTTCGGCAACTGATGAACCATGTTCTCAGCACTTGACAAAGAATAGTAATGATTTCTTAACTTTCTTTTTTTAATTATTATTTTTTAATAATGTTTTATTTTTCAGTTATAGTTGGCATACAGCTATATTAATTTCAAGTGTACAACATAATGATTAGACATCGATATAACTGACAACGCGATCACCCTAATAAATCTAGTACCCCTCTGACGCCATGTAGCTATTACAATATTAGTGACTGTATTTCTTACGCTATCCTTTGTATCTCCGTGACTGTTTTTGTAATTACCAATTTCCACTTCTTAGTCCCTTCTCCCTTTTTAATTATCCCCCAAGTTCTCTCATCTGATAACCCTCAATGTGTTCTCTGTATCTGTGATTGTCTGTTTGTTTTCTGTTTACTTTATTCTTTAGATTCCACATGTGCATGAAATCATAGTGTCATTTCCCTTATCTGACATACTCCACTCACACAATACCCTCTAGGTCCGTTATAAAATATCTTTTCCCATCCCTTTATTTTTAGTCTGTGTGTGTCTTTTAATCTGAAGCATGCCTCCTATAGGCAGCCTATGAAAGGGTCTTGTTTTCTTATCCATTCAGCCACCCTATCTTTTGATTGGAGCATTTAATTCTTTTTCATTTTAAGTACTTGTTGGTAGATATGTAGTTATTGTTACTTTATTCATATTTTTGATAAATACTTTTTTTTTCTTAAAGAAGTCCCTCTAACATTTTTTATAATACTAGCTTGGTGGCGATGAACTCCTTTATTTTTTTCTTATCTGGGAAGCTCTTTATCTGTCCTTTGATTCTAAATGATAATTTCGCTGGGTAGAGTAATCTTGGTTGTAGGTCCTGGCTTTTCATCACTTCGAATATTTTGTGCCAATTTCTTCTGGTCTGCAAGGTTTCTGCTGAGAAATCATCTACCAATCTCATTTATGAGAGCTCCATTGTAGGTAGGTAACTACTTTTCTCTTGCTGCATTTAAGATTCTGCCTTTGTATTTAACCTTTGGCATTTTAATTACGACGTGTCTTGATGTGGGCCTGTTCATCTTTTTTGTGAATCTCTGGGCTTCCTGGGGTTGTATGTCTATTCCCTTCATCAAGTTAGGAAAGTTTTCAGTCATCATTTCTTCAGATAAGTTCAATTCTTTGCTGACGTGCTCTCTCTCTCTTCCCCCACCTCTTTCCCTCCCTCCTTCTGCTACTACTGTGATGCAAACATTGGTACACTTGATGTTGTCCCAAAGGCCCCTTAAACCACCCTCATTTTTTTGGATTCTGTTTTCTTTTTACCATCCTGATTGGGTGTCTTCTTCTACCCCATCCTCTAAATTGCTGATCCTCTGAAAGGCAGCATGGGTGGGCCCACACGTTGGTTGGAGTTTGGTATAAAATATTTAAAACCATTTCTAGCTCTAATCATCCATGACTAACAGGAGTTAGAATGTCCTATTTTTAAAAAATACAGTATAAGAATACTTGGGTTTTTTTAATTCTCATGTCTTGTATGTTGTTTGTTTTTTGCTTTCTGAACGAATAGAACTTTGATGGTAAAGAATATATCTTAAAGTTACACCAAGGAATATCAACTTGATGTGTAACCGAATTTTCATTCTTTGGATTAGTAATAGAAAGACCAAAGAAAATACTGTTATAGAGGCCTAGAATTTTAAGTGATATGATATGGCTGTGTTTGCTTGCTGGTATAGATTTTTCATGTAGATAAAAGTAATTGCTTTTTTTGTTTTTCTCCATCCTCCTCCAATGTAAACCAGCTGGTGTTGGGGATAATACACCCCCTATTCTTTATTTATAGGTAACTTGTAAATATTTTCATGTCCATCATTAGGTTATCAAGAAAATCGGACATTATCTCAGGATGAATATAACAGTGCCAGAAGATTACATCAAGGGATTTATTCAGGCCAACAATACCTTCCTTTATCAGCTAGTTTTCGATCCCATCAAAAGGAAACTCATCCCTCTGAATGCCTATGAAGCCGATATTGATCCTGAAACACTAAGCTATGCTGGGCGGTATCCTTTCTGAACCAGAATGGTAGAATTTCACACTTCTTCATATATTTATGTTACTTTTTTTAGTGAGACATTCTGTAAAAAGCTTGCATATTGTTTTTTGCTTTATTTATAATGAAATCTGTATTTTTTTATTTTTAATTACCATGCTAGTGAAAATTTAGAGCACCTTTTTTTCGTTCATAAATCTGAGGCTCATTTGTTATAACTTGCTAATTACTTAGATTGACTTGACAGAAACATGTCCAGAGTCAGTCCCTAAAGGTACGTATTCTAGAGGTGGAACTCTAGAGACACTCATGGCAGGCAAGCTCGATTTATTAGGAGAAGCATCCTGGTCACAGTGCTCCAGCTGAGGATGCTCCTCCTGCAGCCACCACCACCGCCACACACGCTCAGGGCGATGCATGACCGGGAATCACTCAGCTGGTGGCCAGGATTTCCTCTCCATCTCCCTCGAAAGGGAGTAAGTGATGACTTGGGTATTTGCTTTAGTAAACAGCCAACTCCTGCAGTGACAAAGATGGGTAAATATGCTTGTGGTTTCAGTAACGCTGAATGTAGAAGTAAGCCGGGTCAATTGAAATCATAAACCTTAAAATTTTGGGGGGCAATAGAATACACTCTTTTGTCTTAAAATAGTATCATTTGCTTTTCTGTTAATAAAAGCCTTTTTCCTTAATCTTACCAACCTAGATATGTTGATGATTCTATAGCTCTTCAAATAGCACTTGGAAATAAAGATATAAATACTTTTGAACAGATTGATGACTATAATCCAGACACTGCTGTGGTAACATTTTATTGATTTCATTCTAAAAGAGCACATTTTGTTTATGTCTCAGGAATTATGACCAAAGGCAAATCTTTGTTTAATAAACGTCTTTTAAGCATTTCTATATCCAAGCATTATACAAATTTTTAATTGAAAACAACGATGCTAGAGAAATTATGTCTTTTAGAACATAGGTGTATTGGTTAAGTTTCTTAAATTAAAAGATAACCATATTGTGTATTATCAGACCTTGAGAACTGAACATTACCTTTTTTCTCATCTCACCCTGTTCAGCCTCTGGCTTTTGGCTTGTTGAAGACCCAAACCTAGAAACACTGCTTGTGGTGGGAGTACAGGCTGGTTGTGTACTCATTCACAACTTAGCAAATATTTAACGAGTACCCCTGCCAGGTGTCTGGGCCCTCTCCTTTTTTTCTTCTACTTTTTCCCAATTGTATACATCCCTCACGATAGACTTTCTCACCATTCTCTTTTCTGTTCATACTTTCATTCAGACTGTTCTTTTCTGTTTATATTTATTCTAACACAACCTCTAGTCTCTGTGCCAGCTCTGTAATTCTGAATGTTTCTTGAATCTACATAAACAACTTCCTATAACCTTAAATCTATCCCTAATCAAAGACACTCTTCCTTCTTTATCAGCTTTCCTCAATAGCATTTATTTTTTCTTTTTAGCACTTACTACCATATAATTTATGTCTCTAGTTTATTTTATGATTCTTCCCAAAAGAATGCAGTCTTCATAAAGCAGGGTTCTATGACCTTTTATTGCTAAGTCCTTACAGGCAAGGATTATTTTGTTTTTGTACTCCAGAACACTAGCTAACCTACTCTAGTGCTTAATAAATGCTTAGTAAAGGATTGAATTAGTGAGCAAGGGTAAAAAGGCCTGGAATGGACTGGAAGCTATGAAAAAGAAAAAAATTTCAGCCAGAAGACAACTAAAAGTAGCAAAAGGACTTAGCAATGAAAGCAAGTTTTCTAGCATGAGAATGAAAGAATGCAACTCAGCCATCCCCAACCTTTTTGGCACCAGCGACCCGTGCTCCCATGAGAATCTAATGCCTGGTGATCTGAGGCGGAGCTGAGGCGGTGATGTTGGCTCTGGGGAGCAGCCGCAAATACAGATGAAGTTTCTCTCATTCCCCCACCGCTCACCACCTGTGCAGCCCGGTTCCTAACAGGCCATGGACTGGTACCTAGGGGTCGGATACCCCTGATGTAAATGATATTCATTCAACAAATAAATGTGGCAAATATACCAATACTAGCTGGCAATAAGCCCTTTCTCAGAGAAAGTTTTATGTAAGACTCAGTAGAAGCTTTTGTTTCTCCATATTGTCCACTAAAGATAATACCAAGTTTGGGTCTCATAGAAACTAGTATTTTGTAAGTTAGATTGTTTTGATTGGAACTCAGTCAATGTCTAGAGGTGAGGTAGTTGACTACTTTAAATACATAATTTTGTGATTTTCACTTTCAGGTGCTTTGTAAAGGGTACGTAAATGATTTAGAGCTCATTGCCAGATGATTATTAAATACTGTGTATTGAAATAATGCTCAGATTTTAAAAGTGCTTTTTTTCCATCCATATATCTTCAGTTACAGTTTTATTTCTTGCATTATTCATCTTAGGAAGGTTTAATTTTTATTTCTTAGAAATGAGCTAACAAGGTCACTTGACCCTCGTTAGAAGAGAAGTAAACCTAGGAATTTAATTTAAAAGCGTAGGATCAGAAAAATAGAAACTCTTATTAGAGGACAGGTATTTTATCAATAAGTTTTTTTTTAATGGGTAATTTTTAATTATTCGCTTATGATATATGTTGATACAGAAGGAGATAAATTATTTTTCTTCAAGTAACCTTTTCCTTTTACTATTTTAGCCTGCCCAATCAAGAAGTCATAATTGGAATGACAAAACATGTCAAAAGTCATCTGATGTTAATAGCATTTGGCATAGGAATTACTGTCCTAGACCTGAGCTGGGTACTGTTCCAAATGCTACGAGATTGAAGGAAAATCCAAGTACTGTGGGCATCGAACAGGTGATTAGCACTAAGGGGTTAAATCTTCCAAGGAAGTCAGCCATTGCGAAAAGACCAAGAAGTGGTATGTACTTCATTTTTGTGAAATACTAGTGAGTACTTGTCACATTTGAGAAATCTTTGCTAAACTAAAATCACTAAGACTTTCTCTTATTCTAGAAGTTTTTTAGCTTTAACTCTTATTTACATTTAGGCCTTTGATCCATTTTCAGTTAATTTTTTATATGGTACGAGGTAAGGATCAAGGGTCATTTTTTTTTTTTTTTTTTTTGTAGATGACAATCCTGTTTTCCCAGCACCATTTGTTTAAAAGGTTACCCTTTCTTTATTAAATTGCCATGGCACATTTGTTGACGATCGACCCTATATGAGTGGGTGTTTCTGAAGTCTGTCGTTCTATACCTTGGTCTCTTTTCCTGTCTTTATGCCAGACATACTGTTTTGATTACTGTAGCTTTATAGTCAATCTTGAAATCAAGTAATATAAGTTCCCTAAGTTCTTCTGAAAAGTTGTTTTGGTTATTCTGTGTTCTTTACATTTCATATAAATCTTAGAATCAACTGTCAGTTTATATATTTTTTAAAAAGCTTACTGTAATTTTGATTGGGATTTAGATGAATATATATATATATAGATAGATAATTCAGGAAGAACTGACTTCCGAACAATATTGAGTTTTCTGGTCCATTTAATTCTTCAGCCGTGCTTTGTAGTTTTCACTGCACGGGGCTTACACATCTGATTTAGTTTTTTCAGATTTTTGATGCTATTATAAATGATACTTTTATTTTGATTTCTAGTTGGTCATTGCCGATATATAGAAATATAATTTACTTTTGTATTTTAACCTTGTATTTTGCAACCTTGCTAAATTTATGGATTAATTTTGATATCTCATTAGTAGACTCCATAGGATTGTCCATATAAACAATCATATCACCTGCGAGTAAAGATATTCTTCTCCTTTTTCAGCCTAGATGCCTTGTATTTATTTTTCTTGCCTGCTGGAACCTCCAGTGTAATGAACAAAAGTGATGATAATGGAACACTAAGTATTGGGAAAAGTTTTGTTTTGATTTAGTTTTTTCATCATAGAACATGTTTAGAAATAGAACAATTGAAATCTGCTCTCTCTTCTTTCTTTACCTCAGACACCTGCATGAATGAACCAAAGACTAACAACACAAACAACAAAATCCTTTGCAAACTTAGTTCATGCTTTTATTCTTATAAGTTTAGATACAGATTATACATGTTTGGCCAAAATATCCTGATTCCTATGAACCTAAATATTTTTTATGATATCTCTGAACCTTTGTTTTCTCTCCTGAAATGGGATCAATATTACCTGTTTCACAAATTTTTGTGTATGTCGTATAAGATAATAAATAAAAGCACCCGGCACATGGCACGTGCACTGCACGCGTCAGTTCCCTCCTTCCCTCCCGCCACCAGGAAGACGGACTGTTCTTTTTAGGCAGAGGGGTCATTATTAGTAAATTCTTTATGCCAGACGAAGTCTGCCTTATTAAACTTCAGCTTACCAATGGATTTTATCCTCTGGGCAAACAAACAAATCAAACAAGATAAAGATAAATCCCACTTTTACCTGACAGCCCTTCCTGTATTTAGAGACAGCCATTGTGACCTTCCTAAAATTTCATTTCCAAGCTAAAAGTTCTTATCTATTCCAAGTTGTGCTTTGGCTACAAATACAGGTTTTTAATAATTGTGTAACTATTACACTGAGTGAGCTGAGATGTGGTCCGCTTACACAGTGCGTTTTTAGAATGTTGGCATGATTTCAGTTCATCATTCAAAGGCTACACTTTTATTATTGCAAACTAAGATAGTGTTAGCTTTTGTTAACACTATTGTCATTTCGCTGGCATTTACTGAGTCAAAATCCACCAGTTGCCATTACAGCTACAATTATACTTTTAAATGTGAGTTAAATTATTCCTATTGAGGTAATCTGAATTCATTTTAATCCACTGTTCTTCCCACTAATATTTTTTTCTGTTTTGAATCTTTGTATTATCTTCTAATATATAGGTATTATCTATGTCAGCTAGAAATTTGAAAAGTATGACATTTTGGTTAAAATGTCTTTGCTTAATGTAATGTTTAACTGAATCAGAGTGAGTGTGGAACCTAAAGCTCTGTGTAGAGACCGACTTCCTTTCATAGCCTTTCAGGGCTGTTCCGTGTGCTGCAGAGCCACGTAACTAATGTGCAGTAGAGTCTGTGCTGTATTGTCCGCTGGGGTAACATGAGAGACAATGAGTGTCTCGCTCAGTTCCAGGTGCACTAGGTCTGCAGAGTCCCCTGAATGGCTAGTCTAACGCTGATCACGAAAGACGGTGGGGTTAGTGCGGCGTGGCTTTTCCTGGGAGAAGCCTTGCTGCGTCTCATACGTTTGTCTCTTCCTTTCCTGTCAGGGCGCACAGTGCCCTGCTTAATAAACAGGTGTAGGCTTTTGCCATCAGTCAAAATCAAGTCTGCTCATCTATGTATAGCTTTTTAAAAATCTGTACATTTTTAAATTTGGGGTACCATCTTTCCGTCTCCAGTATTTTGGTGCCCCCAGCCGTTTTTACTGACCTCGTAGCGTAATGAGCATTTACTGCTATGTAAGTGGAAACTGTTGAACTAATTCCAAACTCTAGTGCCCTGTGTCCGTGCCATCTCTGGCTGTAGCCTTTCGTATTATTCGTCTTATTTATTCTAATACCATAGAATATGGTTGCCGCACAGAGGTCTTCTAGGGCCCCACGAGTAGGTAATAAGGGTCAGAGCCGCAGCACAAGTTACTTCGGACTACATGACAGTCACATATACCTCATATGCACGTCACATAGATGGCGTGTATAAATAGCTGCTGGTTCCACTGGAACATTTTTTAAATCAAACATTAAATTAATTATATGTTTACATGTTCGTTGCCTTAAAATTGTTTGTGGTTTGTTTGTTTTACAGCCCCTTAGTGTGAAGAGTATATAGCCGTACAGAATTGATAGTGTCCTGAAACTTTGGTTTGGGTAATTTTACATAAAATCATACAGCTAATTGACAGAAAACCTTAACTAATTTGTGAAATTGTAAAGCACAGCTAAGGAAATATTTTTTTTAGGTTATCCTTGGATTTTCTTTTCTGATGCATAGTTAAAAAAACAAAAACACAAGACTTCATCCTTAGAACAATGGGGCATGAACTGTACTGAAACAAAGGTTTATTAATAATTTTGTTTTTAGAACTCTCAGAAGATGATCTGTTGAGTCAGTATTCTTTTTCATTTACAAAGAAGACCAAGAAAAATGGCTGTGAAGGTACTGAATCACTGAACTCTTCCAAAATGTTCATTGCTGACCCAGTAGATGGAACTACTATTAAAAAAAGCTTAAGCACACCACCTACAACAAGAAATAAATTTGCAACATTTTTACGGAGAAAAAATGAAGAAAGTGGAGCAGTTGTGGTGCCAGGGACCAGAAGCAGGTACGTTGTACTGACAGAATGTTGTTTGTTGTGTTATAAATGCTATTGACATGTATTTTAATTGACTTAACTAAACATTTAATCTCGTGGGGGCAGGTGTAGGGCCCGGCTTAATGCAATTACAGGTTTTATCATGCATTGCCTTAGTTCAGACCTAAATGCACAACTTTTCCCTCGAGTTTGTCAGTTGTATAATCTCCGTAGAACCAAAATAACAATTATAGACCTTATTACATTTCAAATTAGAAAAATTCTGTTATTTTTGGGAGGCCTTACTTTTTGTTTTCACATTTTTCAGCTTTTTAAGAGCTAAATACCATTTGGCAAAGTATTGCTGGAAATATATTTAAATACAGATGCCTGTAAGAGTTCTAATATTGAGAACTTGACACAATACTAGGTGTCAGGTTACAAACAAATGAGAGTAGTTTTCATTCTTGAGGAGCTTGTAGTGTAATTGGAAAAACAGGCCCATAAGCAAAAGCTTTTCATGCAGTGTGTTAAGCACAATGATAAAACCTGCATGAAGCGTTTTGAGGACCTTAACGGGGCGTCTAATGCTGAGTCAGTGGTTGGAAAGGTGAGAGGGAAGGGCCGAGTGTAGGTGTTACCTGGGCTCAGATGACGCGTGGAGCGAAACAGACCGAGAATGAGCCTTGCGCCTTCCTGCAGTCAAACAGCATGGGCCACGGAGCTGCCGCTTGCCGTGATCGCAGCTGTTGTCACGACTGCTGAAAGGAGTCTGGAAATGGTCAATGAGGGAGCAGAAATAAACAGGCCAGTTCGTGGAAAGCTAGTGAACCTAGCTGAGGAACTGTTAGCCTTTAGAGGTGACGTTCCGGAAATGTTTAGAGGGCTTTAATCACAGGAGGGGTACGACTCAATTCCTGGTTTAAATAGACTACTCTGAGCACACTGAAGAATGGGTTTACAGGGCCAGAGTGGAGCAGGAAGATCGGTTAGACCTTTGCCATGGCCCCTGCGGGTGGTGATGAGTTCAAAGAGCCAGTGTAACATCAGGGTTAGGAATTTGGACCCTGGGGTTAGACCACCTGAATCTGAATCCTCTCTGGTTTACTCATGAGATGTTCGATTTGGGCAAGTACCTTCTGGGTGCTTTGGTTTTCTCTTTTTAAAAAATGGGCTAACAATTTAAACAACCACAGGGTCTTTGCAGGGGTTAAATTATTGCTATAAACAAACTGCCTGAAACTGTGCCTGTCGACAAACATCAACGAAAGGCTCTTGTTTTATTGTCTGGATGGTGGTACCATGACCAGAAACAGGAATTTCAAGTGTCAGAAGTTATTTTGGCATGATACAGTACTAAAAAGGAGACAATTTATCAGCCCTGTATTCTACCAAAAGACTTAGGGCGAATGTTTTTTTACGTTTCGACTTTAGTAAACCAGGCTGCATCCACTTCTGTCTAACCACGATGGTGGTGGTTGGCGATGACAGAGTGAACCTCTGGTGATCCCTAGACACCGCCGTAGATGATACTAACGCCCTTCTCCCATCAAGTCTTCTCAAGGAGGCATTCACAGTGCAATTAAATGATCGTTTTGGGGCTTCCTTTGCTAGTCTCCCTCATTAAAGGTGCTTATTAAGTAGTGGAATGATGAAAAGTAGATTGGAGAAGATGGAAAAGATGGTTCTGGATGATATATACTGATGAATAAGTTTTAGAAAGTTGCATTTTCACTTGGAGAAATTTTTGGAACTTGTATTTAATTTTACATTTGGGTGAAACTAGAATTTTCCTTTTCTGCCTCTGAGCGTTTAACTGTTTGGAGACAACTAACGAGAATCGTGTTTGTGTGTCTCTGCAGGACTTGCCTTTTAGCCATTGTAGAAGCTTACGGGTCTCCATGCGGAGCTGTACGTAGTTTCTTTATATAGTTCAGTTAGGTGTTTCACTAATACGTAGTCCAGAGAGTGCGTTAACTACTTAGAGAAATAATCTTTTTCTCTATCTGCTGCTCCCTATGGAATAATGGGTGTAACTTTTCTGATCCGAATTATATAGCAACATTTATTAATAACTAGATAATATTAAATTAGTTTTCTTAGCCGGTTTTCAAAATTCTTTTATATATTCTCTTATTCCTTACAACAGTATTAGGAGGTGTTCAGGGTTGGTATAATGTTCTTATTTGGGGGAGAGAGATCAAGGCTCAGAGAGATCAAGAAACTGTCCCAGGGCTGTATGGTTTGCGTTGGTGACAGGAGCAGTCACCGCCGACGTGCTGGAGGGGAAGGAGCAGCCCGCTTGGTAGGCCCGGACTTGAGTTCTCACTGTCATCTCATTAGCTGTGTGATCGTTCACCTACCATTTGACTTCCTGACCCTGTTTCTTTGTAAACCATGGGTGATCAGATACACAAGGCTATTCCTAAACTGGTAGCAGCTACGTACATCAAGCGCCCGGCACAGTGCCCGGCTCGAATGTACACGCAGGGCTCCTTACTGGCCCGTTCTTTATAACACAGCAGGAGGTATTAAATGTGCACAGGGTCCTGTCCAGCCTGTCTGCTTTTGGACGTCTGTTTTAAATCTTTATCTTTATTATGGAGATAGTTTAGAAACATGCCATTTTATCTTTTGACATCTAGAAATATCAGTATCAGTTAAGTAATACCATAGGCTAATTGGGAAGAGAAACAGCCATGAACTGGGAGGGGTTCTGGTTTTAATTCTGTTCTTTAGCTTATTGATTTTATAGTCTCGGGCTCTGTCACTTCTCTTTACCCGTGAAATAATACATGAAGCACTATGTGGATATCACAAGGACTGTCGTTTACTTAAAAATGAATCACAATTAAACTAGGAGCCGATGTTGTCTGCTCCGTGAGCAAACCCCCTCAGACCTCCCTGCCACGTGCTGCTTCCTCCTGACCCTGTACCCACACACCCCCGCAGGGAATTTGATGAAAGGATCGAGAGGCTTTTTACTCTCCAGCATTTAGTAAATGTTTTGGACTTGAACTTTAGTCAATCTTGGACTTGAATTCAATAATGCTTATTGGAGCGGTAAATTCTCTTTAAGTTTCATATGTATCTGATCATGTACTCTAGAATTTCCTTTTTAAACCTAAATTCTTCTTGAATGTATCCTCTCCAATAATGATACTGATCTTTTTCTCTTTGTATTACAATATTTTAAGTGATTTTTAAAAGCTGCTATGCTGGTTAAATAATACCTCTTTAGTAATATAGAATTTAATGCTTTATTTGAAAGTCTTAACCTCATTATTTAAAATAGTGTGGATGCTTATAAGGTATAGAAAAAACTGTTAGAATACTATTACAAGTCCCCAGGTGGTTTGCTGCTAGGAATTAAGCTAGGATAAGGGTCAAATGGCCTTTTTTTTTTTTTTTTTTTCATTTTGCTTTCTACGAAGTATAAGACGATCCTTTCTGCCACTTATTTCCATATCTTTTCACGTATTTATTTGGTTATCAGCCATGTGTTAGCTATTATTTTAGGTACTTTGGAGGATACAGAGGTGTGGGACAGAGTACCTGTCCTCAAGGAACTTAGAGCCTGTTTGGGAGTTAAAAAGCTTGGGAGGGAGACTATGTGATAATCAGGTATAGACAAAATGCGCAAGCTCCAAATACATGTATGTTAGATGACTGCTTTTAGAGAACCTTAAAATTTCATTGTATAAATTTCTAAATTTGTGAATGTTGGCATAATCAAAATTGAACTTTCAAGATCTACCTTGCCTTTATGAAATTATGTATTTATGAGACTTTTTAAAGAAACTGGGCCATATTCTGAATCTTATCACCTTGTGAGAAAACTCTAAAATACTTGTGCATTCTTTCCGTTTTATTTTGTTTTTTTTTCCTGTTAGGTTTTTTTGCAATTCTCTGGATTCTATGGACTGTGTATCAAAGAAAGCAGAAAACCAACCTTTAGATGAAACTGCTGTCACAGATAAGGAGTCCAGTCCAAATGAATCCGACCGTCTAGATGGCAAGGAGCTGGTTGATGAGAATGTAGCACATAATTCAAGTGATCCGATTCCAGAGACTGTACCTGTGGTTGCTGATGAAGACTCTCAGGCTTTTAAGACCAGCAAATCCAGCAAATTCACAAGGACCATTTCACCACCTACCTTGGGAACCCTAAGAAGTTGTTTCAGTTGGCCTGGAAGTCTCGGAGAATTTTCAAGAACTCCGAGCCCCTCCCCAAGCACTGCACTGCAGCAGTTCCATTGGAAGGGTGATTCCTCCAGCTCTCAGGCGGTATCTGATGTGTCTCAGGTAAAGAGTGATGCGTCAGGTGATGAAGCTCATCCCTTGCACAAAGTGGATTTGTCTTCGCAGTCTCAGGAAAACATAGAATTATCACCATGCAACTTAAATGCATCAAAACTTTCTCAGCTTTGTAATAAGGATTCTGATTCGGAGGTAAGTCATACTATGAAGCCTTTGTTTTCAAATTCACATGTAAAGGGAAATAAGGTGTTTATCATATAATTGAGAAAAGTTTGCTTACTTTAAATAATTGGCTATCTTAATTTTTCATTCTAGATCTTAGAAAGTTCACATTTTATTCATCTGAAGGACCTCTCTGTATCTTTTATCTTGCACATTTAACCTAACTTTATTTCTTGAATCACTGCATGTTCTATTGATAGGTGTCTCAAGTTGCGGAACAGGTAAGACCTAAGCAGAATGATAAGTTGTGAAAGGAAAAGTTGTTATAAATTTCATATTTAAATCTTTAGTAGCCTCTTGCACTGAGATGGCATTTGCAACCTTGTAAGGAAATGGCTGTTAATGTAATACTGTCCATCTTACAGTTTAGTACTTCAGAAATGTATTTTCATGTACTCTTATTGCTAAACTTTCCCTTTATAACAAAACAAAATAATAATACAAATGATTTTATGTTATTTTGTTTTAAATTAATAAAAGCATCCTAATCATTTTTTATTTATAAAATATTCTTATTCTGACTTAAACTCCCAAATAAGTACTGTTCGTAAGACCCAATGACATAATATTTTTTGATGACGTGGTGGCATAGTAGCTTTTTTAAAATCTGAGTTCTCTCAGATTCACCAGTATAACATACTTCATTTTATATCTACCAACTACAGTTACCGAGTTGTAAGAACAACTCTGTGATATTTAACAGACTTTTGATGTCTGGTAATCCTGAATATTGAGCAGCATCTAATAAATCAGTATAACTTATATTTATCAAAAGGAAGATATTTTATTCAAGTGCCCAAAGGAAAAGAGTTGCACTCGAACTGAAAAGCTAAGTCGGACACATGTAAACATCACTTGGACTTGGAAAAAGCTGAGGTCACTTAATACATTCCGATCCGAAGTCTGTTCCATGAGGTGTTTTCAAGTCGTGGGCCACGCCCTGCCACGCCCGTGGGCCCCTTGGAGGCTTCGCTTTGCTTTTCGCTTTCACTCGCTTCGCCCTCGGCTCCCCCGCCGGGTCTGTGGGGCCCCTGCGCCTCCGTTTCCGTGTCGTCTTTCTTATTTTTCATTTTGTGTTGCATTTTCTCGGCTCTGTCTGGGTGTCACCACAGCTGCTGCTGCTTGGATACCTTTCCTAAAAACGTCGTCTACTGGTGAGGGTACTGTTAAGTCTGCTGAGCTCCTTTGGGGCGTTCTTTTTCCTTTTCCAGCAGACATCTTCCTGCTTAACTTTTTAAGCACTTAGCCATGCTTTACTAAGAAGCCTTCCCAGCTCACAGGCCGTGGGCCTGTCGTGCTGACAGAATTCCGCGCTTCTCTCTTCTGGGCTAACCATTTTTTGTACTAATCCGTTATAGAAGCATGAATCTCCTCCCCTCGCCAAAAATGCAAACTAAAAAGCACTCATTAAATCATCCCTTGCTTCCCGGTGTAGTATATTCCTATTAGGATAAATAAATTATTCTTAAAGAACTGCGACACTAACAGTTAACATAAAAACTATGTAATCTGTCTCTGATTCAGAAAATGTTTCAGAAGCCACAGTGCATTGGGGCTTCATTTTGAATATCAGTTTTTACTGTATGGTTCTGAAGAAAATATTTTTTTATTGGACAATTCCATTGGTGGTTCACTGTGAAATGCACAAACCATATATTCTGTGTGTTTAGGATCTTACTCATGGTCTTTATTTTAATAAATGGTTTAGTCCAGGGTTACCACTACCGTTAGCTATGAGTGAAGAATATTAGAGTTTCTATAAGTTACAATCCAAGTTAATGGAGTATTTTTCTTTTTAAAAAATATATAATACCGTGTAGAATCCCAAGATAAATATTTAAAAATATATACTGAAAAATACAGAAATGTAAAATTTTCTAAATGTCTATTCATTGTCCTTTTAACCTTGGTGGGAATCCAGATTATTCCCTCTGTAGACAGATCTGACATGATGGGATTGGGGTGTAGAGGGAAGGTCTTAAAGTCATAGCTAAAGGTAACTGCATCCGATACTCTACTGCTCTACTTCTTGAAAGTAGTTGCCTTTTTTCTCTTTATGTTGAACACTATTACACGATTAAGAGATGTAGGACTATCCTGGCTCAACTTTTTGTTGCTTAGTAATTTATAAAAACTTAGCCATGCTTGCAGTGATAATTATAGCAGGCTTGTCTTATCTGAGCTAGCCTTTTGGCAGGTCCTGAAACGATTCAGAAAAGCCTTCCGTTTTAATATATGTTTTATGTAATTCTCCAGCTGAAATATCTTACTAGTTTCTTCAGTTTAACTTTAAGTGAAACTGGCAAACTTCATTCTTTTTACGTGAGATTTATTTTCTTTTATTCTATTCCAAGTGTTGTATACTTTCTTTTCTGAGAAATTAACATTTTTTTACATTGATCTTCTCATTTTACTTGTTTTACATTTTGTTGAATACTGGTTAATTGTCATTAAAATTTCATAGTATAAAGTCTAATTTTATTTTATTTTTTGATCTGGTGGAACTAGGAATCTGATTGTAATTTTAAGTCACTTGATAATCAAGGTTATCAGAAATCCAAGCTACATTTATCTCATTCTTTGAAAAAAGATACACTCCTAAGGAACAAGGTAAAACATTTATTTATTTTTTTTTCATTTCGGAAGCCATTCATTCTTATTACTAGAAAATGAGAAGTATGAGCAAAATTAAAATGCTTATATTTTTATTTACACAAAAATGTCTACTTTCAGTCCTTCTAGGACCACGTTTGTGTGTGATTGTAGGTGTTTAAGTTGTGAAACCTGCTATTTCTCTTTCAGTATAAAGATCTTTCCCATATATTTACTTAGTATTACTTAGAATGACTAGACAGACATGTGCTGCCTCACAGTGGGGATGCGTAGCCTGACACGCATCATCGGGTGGTTTTGTCGTGCAGACATCACAGCGGCACTCACACAGATCTAGGTGGTACAGCCTGCCGCACACCTAGGCTACGTGGTCTGGCCTGTGGCTTGTAGGCTACAAACCTGTACAGCACGTTACTGCACAAAACACGAGATTAAATCAAGCTCAAGAGAAGTGATGCGATCCAGAGACGCAGTAAACAGATATGAGGCTGCTGCCAGCGTGACACAGCATACCATTTAAAGAGAACACTTTAAAAGAACAAAAATTATAGTGCGATGAATACATAAACCAGTAACATAAGTGTTCATTATCATCATCAAGTGTTATGTACTGTATGTGCTATACTTTTACACGACTGCCAGCGTCTGTTCACACCAGCATCATCACAAGCACATGAGTAACGCCTCGTGCTGTGATGTTACGACAGCCATGATGTCACTATGCAATAGGAATTTTTAGCTTTGTTATAATCCTAGGGAACAGTGTCATAAGCGCAATCTATATAACTATATTATAGTTATATGACATGTAACTATAATATGCCATTGCATGGGTTTAGCTATTCCTCTAATGTTCGCCTTTTACCCTAAAAATATTTTGCTTTAGCAGACCAGTACTGCAGCCAGTATCTTGTGGGTAAATTTTTGAATACATATTCTTGATTATTTCACAGGGATGAATTTCATGGGTTGGTTTTACCAGTCTGAAGGAATGTACGATTTAAAGCTTTAATGTATGTCCCCAAAAGGCCTTTTAGCCTTTTTCTTTTACATCAAAATTTATAAATATTCATGTGACTGCATAGTGAAAGTTCATAAGTTAAAGTATATTTTATATATTAAGTGTTCTCGCCCATCAATATGAAAACACTAATTCCTAACTTAATGGGCAAGGGTTATGAACAGAGATCACAAAAGAAAAAGTGTAAATGTTCGATTAATGTAGAAAACCATGTTCAACATCATTAGTAATCAAATAATGCAAATTGAAATAAAGTTAATTTATTACCTCAGATTTCTAAAATACATTTTTAATTGTGCTCATTTTTATAAAAGTACAGTGAGATGAATAATCACATAATGGTACAATGTATGAATTGCTCTACCATTTCTGAAAAGCAATTTGAAAGAGTTCAAATAATTCAATCCAGTAAATGTATTCTAGAACTTGAGCCTAAGGAAATAGTGAGAGTTTTAAGTATGAGAACATTTACTCCTACATTGGTTACAATAATGAAACATTGGAAATAATTTTAATAAAAATAAAAGTGAATTCTTAAATACATTTTTGTTTTTGGATCTCAGTTGGTAGGAATAAAGGTGATTTTTTTTTTCTTTGTTTTCTCATGTTTTTCTACAGTGAACATAAATTATTTTTCTTATGTTTATTTTTAAAAGCATAAAAACCTTTTTAAAATATAAATAGTCTGCATATCCATTTCAAAGAAGATCCCCATCTCATACTATATAAATATAAATTCCAAATATATTAAAGATACAAATGTAAAATAGTAAACATGAGACTATTTTTAAATCTTTGAGTTAGAAAAGGCTTTTCAAACGTATCCTGTCTTGGAAAAGTGTCCATATTATTTTAAATGAAAAGGAAAAACATGTTAGTAAACAGTATATATAACATGGTGTTTTTGTTTGCCTTAACACTTAAAAATGCTCATGCACACAGGTCTGTGTTTTAGTAATCATAGCAACAAGTCTGGAAAGATAATAAAATTATTTCTAGTGATGGATAGAACTAGAGATGTAGAAAGTACTTTCCCAAAAGGTTATTTCTAGACAGCTGAACCATCACCTTTTTAGTACTGTTATTATTGCTGTCAGAGATTTGCATTGTTACGGTTTTAACTGTCACTTCTGTTTTAATGAAAAGTCTCCAGATGAATCTTCCTCTTTGCTCCCCAATATTTATCCTCTTTTTTACCTCTAACCAGTTCATCTCAGAACGTTTTTACGTTATATAAAATTATATTATTCTCTTATTTAGTTTCAAAATCTTAGGATTGTCCTTATTCTTCATAACTGCAAACCACCTCAGTCCTCCTTCCGGAGAGGTAAAGTGAAACAACCAAGCAGCTGTGCCCGTACAGTTCCAGGGTTTCTTTCTTTGTCTTGTTTTTTACTCTCTCCCTTTTTCTTGTCACCAACACCCTAATTCAGGATTTCATCTTGCATGTGTGAACCTCTTCATTTTTTATGCACCATCTGCCAGATTCATCAGTTTTAAAGCCTTGTTTTAATATACCTCATCGTTACTGTTCTAAAAAAAAAAACACACTTTAGTGACCCAATATTTTATACAAGAATCAACCCTTCAGTAGTAACCTAAATGTCAATAGAAATCTGTTTAAGTAAATTATGGCACATTAACACAGTGAAGAACGGGCAACCTATACAAAACAATTCAGTTCTATGTGAAATGGAAAAATCTCCAAGATACATTGTTAAGTAGAATTAAGATAAGTGAGAAAAGCGAAGTACACAACAGTGTATTATGGTGCTAGGTGTGTGTGTGTGTGTGTGTGTGTGTGTGTGTGTGTGTGTGTGTGTCTGTGCGTCTGTGCGTGCGTGCAGCAATCCTTATCCACGGTTTCACTTTTTGTAGTTTCAATTACCCTTTGTCATCTATGGTCTGAGAATATTACATGGAAAATTACAGAAATAAACAATTCACAAGTTTTAAATTGCGTCCTGTGTTCTGAGTAGCATGGTGAAATCTCATGCCTGGGACGTGAATCCTCCCTTTGCCCAGTATATTCACACTATATATACTACCCACCCGTTAGTCACTTAGTAGCCATCTCACATAGCAGATCCACTGTCATGGTATAGCTGGTGTTCAAGTGACCCTTATTTTACTTAATAATGACCCCAAAGCACAAGAGTAGCGATTCTTTTACAATTCAGATATGCCAAAGAGAAGCGGTAAAGTGCTTCAAGTGAAAAGGTGAAAGTTCTTGGCTTATGAGGAAAGACAAAAAAATCGTATACAGAGATCGCTAAGATCTGTGGTAGGAACAAATCTTCTATCCATGAAAATGGGAAGAAGGAAAAGGAAGGCTAGTTTTGCTGTCACACCTACTGCGAAAGTTACAGTCGAGGGCACATTCAGTGCTTAGTTCAGGTGGAAAAGCATTAGACTTCGTCGTTGGTATGTGTGTGAGAGCAGGTTCAGTCTGCCCAGGGTTTCCGGCATCCAGCAGGGAGGAGGTACCAGCTGTGAATGGATCCAGACGGGGATATCCCAGAGGGAGTAAGAGGAAACCACTTTCCTCTCTGGGTTATAACTCCTGAATTTAGTGCCACGTACATACATTACCTATTAAAATTATAACGTTTGTAGTAGATGTTTATAAGTAGCACATTTTTACACATTGCTTGCAGGTTATTTTTCTGTTCCAGAGTATAAAGAATTGTTTGAAATTAACTAAAAGAAATTGCTTTAACAGAATGGTATTAAAACGGGTGTTTAAACTTCAGGTACCTGGGCTGTATAAATCTAGTTCTATGGACAGTCTTTCTACAACCAAGATCAAACCTCTAGCACCTGCCAGAGTCAGTGGACTAAGCAAGAAGCCAGCAAGTGTGCCGAAGAGAAAGCATCATAACGCTGAGAACGAGCCAGGATTACAGATAAAAATCAATGAGCTCTGGAAAAATTTTGGATTTAAAAAGTGAGTTCCCTTGTTACTTATTCTAAAGTAAGATACATTATTTCTGTAATTTCAGTTTTTCTCCCAGCTATTTCTATTTCCATACGAATTATTTTCTTTTTGAGAACTATATTCCTCTTTCTCCATTAGCCGACTCGTAAGTATATTTAACTCCAGTTTCTATACCCTCTGTTAGCGAAAAGATGGCAAACCGAAAAAGCTTGGGTCTGTCTGGCTCTCGGGGTCTGTGTTGTTTAGCAAATTAATTTTTCTGGACTTAAATGTCTCAGCTTTTTTATCTCAGGGTTATAATGAGAATAAAGTCATTTTAGATATGGGGGTTTGGAAGTAATGCTGTCTCGTACTGCTGGATTTAAAGCAGTTTGTTTCCCTGAATTATCATATCCAAAATAGCGAAAAGTATTAAGATGATGAATTTGCAAGATTTCTAATCTTTGTGGCAAACATTGTTTTAAATGGATTGATCAACCCTCTATGTCTACATTTTTTTGAACTACAATACTTCCTTCTGTTAAACTGTAAAATTAACTACAGAGTAGCATCAATTTATGATTAAATTATTTTCCTATTCTTAATAAAGCGAATATGCTAAGAATAAAAGTAAAAAACAGAAAAATTATCTTTAGAAATGTCACAATCAAATGAAATGATGAGTGGGAACCCTTTGTAAATAAGTAAGTGCTGGGCAATTATTTTTTTATTTTACATTGTGTAAAGTATAGAATTAAACCATATAGCAGCAGTTCTCAAACTTTTTGCCTTCAGGAACTCTTTATACTCTTAAAAATTATTGAGGGCCCAAAATATTTTGGTTTCTGTGTGTTGGACAACCTTTAACCTTGTAACATTGTGATTGGTCATTTGGAAAACGGGCCTATCTTTCAAATAGTGACGCATTTCATTATACAGTATTTAAAAAAGCACCAAAGTCTGAGCAGTAGGAAGCTGTCCAGTGACAGATATGTTTTCCGAAATTCTCATTTTCACTTGAAAGTTTGAATTTTATCATTGGCAACAAATACTGTTAATTGTTTTCTTTATTTATTTTTGTTTTTTTTTTAATTAAATTTAATTAATTAACTTTTTTTAATTGAAGAAAGGATTAAAATTTTTTTCTTTGTTCATTTTAGAGAAGCCCTTTGCCAAACCCCTAAATTGAATAGCCATAGTGTTACATGTGCTCTTACTCTAGATAATTATGCTTCAGCGTGCGACCAAAGTCAGTGTCCAACAGAAGTGCATTGTGTGTGGCTCTTTTTTGTCACAGAATATTAAGAAATTGAGAGAGTTAAGATTTAGCAAAATTAATGATTTTTACTACTTCATCAAGAATGTTCTTAAGTGAGACTAGCTTTTTATTTTTAAGTCTAAGTATGTGGAAGTGGAGAATACAAGTACCCCCTTCCAACAAAACAAAGAAACAAACAAAACCCACAGGAGGAGTAAAAGGGCTTCAAACATTTGTTCGTGCTTCACTTAGGTTGGTTCTTAGCCAGACTGGAGAAGGACGCTGAGGAGAAAAGGACCAAAATTTCTTCATTAGCATGTTCTACCTTAGCCAGTATATATGCAGTAGTAACCTGGCACCTACTCTGAAAGATAATTTAGAAAGCAGGAAGAGACACTTCAAAGCAAAACTCAAATTTTACTGGGCATCTTCAGAGGAGAACCTGAATGTGCATTTAATGAATCGAGGCAAATTATACAATAAAGGGCCTTATCTTCTTTATATACCTCTATTTTACCCAGGTAGCTTGTTCTCTAACAATCACTACCCTAAAAGCGCCAAGTTCATATTATTCTATTCTGTTTCGCAGAGATTCTGAAAAGCTTTCTTCCTGTAAGAAGCCAGATCCCCTGTCTCCAGTCAAAGATAATATCCAGCTCACTCCAGAAACAGAAGAAGACATATTTAACAAACCTGGATGCATGCATGTTCAGAGAGCAGTATTCCAGTAAACATGGTCAGCTGTGGGGTGCTCACCTGCGGGAGACTTCTGTCCGCTTGAAGTCTGGTTTGGCCGTGAGACAGTTACCAGTCTGAAAGATTTGTTCTTGGATTTATGCTGTTTTTTAAACAGTACATTTTGTATATTACAACTGTGTAATCATTTCTTATGTTTAGCTTTTTATATTTTCATAAGGAGCTAACTAGAGAAATTTTATTTTTAACAATTTGAGAAATTTTAATGTTAATTGGGCAAGTTTCCCGGAATTTATAAAACTTTACTCAAAAGATTTCTGTAACATTGTCAAATATAAGGATGGTAAATGGAAAACCACAATCTGTAATCCTTTTATCCTAGGGGAAATCATTGTATTTCTTTACATTTTTCCACCTGCCTTTCCTGTCTTTCAGGCTTGAATTGAAAAGAAAGTTGCTGGGACAGGTGGGGGAGTTGGGAGCCTCAGAGACTGTCGCACAACCGGGACAGAGCTCTGCTACCTCTAAAGATGGGGTGCAGACCGACAGTGAAAGGAAGTTGCTTTTAGCCTTGTGTGAAAGGAAGTACTTCTTATATCATTAACATCCGTAAACTTCAAAAGAGCCTTTTGGAAATAAGTCTTTATTGACGCATGGGCGAAAAGGTCCTTAACATATGTTTAAAACGAGTGACCTGGGTGTGATGTAAGATGCTAAAGTGGCAACGTCTGTAATATGTACACGGTACAGAGAACTAGGCAGACGCCTGGGGGGAACCCGCTGTGCACGTGACGCTCGGGAGGGAGGCCGCTCGGGAGGGAGGCCGCGAAGACCCCACCTGCAGTACAGAATGGTTACAGAAGACGAAGGGACCCAGAGTGCTTTAACTTTAAATGAGACTTAATAGAGGAGTCTTGGATAAAGACATCAGAATGGAACAAAAGAACATTGTAAGAAACAACATAGAAATTTAAAAAGGAAAAAAATAAAAAGCAATCTGGAAAAGACCAAATCCAAAGCAAACAAGAATTTTCTGTGAATGTTTCCTGCTAGGGAACAAATTAAGAATGAATCAAACATTGTCTACAAATGTTTATCTTCTTACCCATTTAAAATGACAGAAAAGGAATAAAACATACTGTAAATCCATAAAGGTTAACAGAAGAGGCATCAGGCAAGGAGACAGGTGTTAAGTGCCAAGTGATACCGCATAGGCCACTTCTGCAGTGGCAGGAGCCACAGGAGGTAGAAGTTCAAGCGGGTTCATTACCTGGAGATGTCATGCGTGTTCCTCCGGAAGCAAGGCTGAAACGGGGTTGGCCGAAAGTATTTAACATTAGTGTGGAAGAAGGAGACGATGGCAGCAGCACTGGCATTTTTGAATCGATTCCTCATAACTGGATAGCAAATCAATAACCTATGAACATTAATACAAGTGTAGGTTACAGGATGTCCTTAGATCCCAAAACATGCGGAGGCGAAGGCAAGCCACCAACAGCCGCAAGAGCACAGGATGGCACCGGCATCCCTTCAGGGGCAGAGCGAAGGAGCAGGACATCTGGTGGAGCCGAGAGGGAACTCGAGAACAGCCACCGAGGCACACGGCCGGCCACGTCGGAACCGGCGCTCGAAACAGGCTCTGCCCGCTCCGCTGGTGCGCGAGCGCCGCGGCCTGCGGGAACGTCCGGAGGGCTGAAGGGTCGAGAATGAACTGCTGAAACCGGTTACCGAGGCTCGCTCCTAGGACGGGTCCCCCACAAAAGAGAAACTGCTGGGAGTTAACCAAAATCAAGCCCGAGAGAGACAATAGAGCCGAAGGAACAGCGTTAAAACAGAAGCGGGGGGAGGAACAGCCGCCGAGTAAGCTCAGCGAATACCGTTTTGAACACTCAAAAAACTTAAATTCCAGAATCTCCCATAGACCCTGCTTCCTTCTTTAAGAAAATTAATTTTACTTCAAAGGAAACCACAGAAAAAAATTTAGGTTAATCTCTTACACAATTACAGAATATTAAAAAAAAAAAAACAGAATAACATCTTTTTGGATCACAAAAATCTACCAGAAATTTCCAAATTTCTGTTGGGTCAAAACTAGTTTGTTTGAAAATGTGCTAAAAGTGCTACATTTCCTTTACCTGTATTATTAAAATGATACAGGTAAAGGAAATGTAGAATTGGAAAACCTCAGAAAAAAGGTAAACTCAAGGAAGCATTAAAAATAAGTATTTCAGAAATGAAGGCTGAACTACAAATAATTCCTTAAACGAAATAGGTAAAAATAAAAAAAATGGGACAAAAAGATTAGGAGGTGACAAATATTGAAGATCAGAATGGAATGTCCAATATACAGATAATCAGAGTCTGAGGAAAAAGACAACTATAATTTTAGAAATAGAAGATTTAAGGCTAAGATGTAAGACTATCTCTAAAGTGTACTCTCATACCTAAGATTATTGATCCAAGCAAGACAGCCAACAGCAAGACAAAATAGCCAGAGGACTAGACCGATGGTAGGCATTAAACTTATAGTTGCTTCTACAATTAAAAATTCGAGTTAAGAGAGAGGGAGTATGGTATGCACTGGCTATATGTCCATGTGACAGGTAGTACAACAAAAAAAGCGTATCAGGAACTTTCTGTTAGCTGGTGGTAGTCTGATAGTTTCGTTATTTTAGGACTTGTGTGTATAAGGTGGATTAGAATAAATGAATACAGAATATCTTAACATCCCCAGTTGAGGACCAGGATTCTTGATGTGGGAAAAAGGAGATACAGAATACAAAACAGGTTAATTATAAGTTCCTGTAGTTGCGAATTTGAATCGGAAATGCTAATAGAAACAATATGTAGACTATGTGAATGCGTGCACTGTATGTGTGTACATGTGTGCACTACATGTATATATGCACAGTAGAGACCTAGAAAAAAAGTGACTAATCCAGTACTAAGGAGCATTCCTACTCAGTTTATAATCTTAAAACACCATTTTTTTTTTTTTTTTTTACTAAATAAAACTAGAGCTTCTTGAAAAAATAGCCTGGCAGGAAGTGTAAAAGATAAGCCTGCAATATCTTTTAAAACAGTACGTGTCACAGGCTAGTATATGATTTCAAAGTGATTTAGGGGCTTACTTGAAGAGCCTCCTGCAAACTGGAAAATTCGATCTTGAAAAAGGATAATTGCAATTTAAGGAAACCCATTATAAAGGTATTAGAGATAATCAGCTGCCTTCAGGGTGATATGAGTACCAACTCATTCAGAAAACAAAGGAGAAATACCAAGCATCTTCCTGTCTTTCCTCTGAACTGTACCACTGGGTAACCAAACAACAGATGAAGAAGAAAAACATCTTTTTAGTGTTCTAATAATGAAAAAGAAAACTGATAATCTCGTTGTTTTACAACTCCAGTGGATTAATGGATTTCAACTTTCAGGATCAGCCGCTGCTAATACCACAACAGTAGACAGACGCCCAGACTTGCTACGCCTGGAGGAAGAAGCCAGCGCCCTCTACCGTCCGGCCGGTGGGCGAGCTGCGTGTGATCCTGGGCGTCTGCTGGCAAAGTGCAGGAGACAGGGCAGGAGCTCGTGGGCAGGTAGCACCAGGCTGTGCGCTGCTCAGTCCACACTGAGAAGCTACACGCTAAATGCCCGAGGATTTTCAACGGGTCATTTGTAAGGACGGGCGGAGGGAAAGTCCATGTTAAAAAATGACAAAACTAAACTGGATCACGTAGGAACGCACGCTTGGTGATAAAATAATAGAGATATACAAAAAAGTGATAAGTAAAATTTAGGATAGTGATTACTCTAGAGGAGGGGAGAGCACCGATTAGGACAAAGCACATGTCCTTCGGGGTATTCCGGAGTGGCTGGCGAAGGCTTGTTTGGTGACCTGGGTAGTGTGTGCTATGACAGGGTTTGTCTTAATAGCGCATCAAGCTACCCATGGCATGAGGTAAGCTATTAGCCTTATAATAATTTAAGCCATTTAGCTGTTTTGTGTGTTTTTTTCTATTTTCTGTTATACAATAATTTTTTTATAATTTATCAAATTGAAGATGTAATTGATTGTGAGAAGCTCTGTTATTTTATGTACCATTGAAAGGAAAAAATCCATTATATCAACACTCCATCAACTTTAAGACACATTTTTTCAGAATGTCACAATGTGTACCTTAGGATGAAATGCAGCAGTTAGACACCACAAACCCTGCACCTCATGCTCAAAATCAAGTATCCTCGCTTCCCAAAGCCTGGGAGTTTACTCTCTGGGCAGCCGGCACCGACAGCCTCTGATCTCAAAGGACACGAAGCTCAGCTGCGGAGAAGAAGGGGCAACGCGAAGATGCTGGGGGGGGTGGTGCCCAGGCCCGTTTTCTCCCGTAGCTCCCGACTGCCTCTCCCCGGGGAGTCCAGTGCACCGCGCCGGGAGCTCAAACTGCCCACAGCTCTAAGTGCTGTTCGCTTTCCGTTCCGTTTTTCAGTTCGGGTAATTTCTCTTGACCCGTTTTCACGTTTACCAGTCTGTCATTGGTTCTTCCTCTCTGCTATTATTGTTTTTTTTTTTCATTTCTAGTATTTCTATTTTGCTCTTACAGTTTCCATTCCTCTACTGAC
Organism: Rousettus aegyptiacus; assembly: GCF_014176215.1. Taxonomy (NCBI): domain Eukaryota; kingdom Metazoa; phylum Chordata; class Mammalia; order Chiroptera; family Pteropodidae; genus Rousettus; species Rousettus aegyptiacus. The sequence continues at coordinate 20,735,701 of NW_023416293.1, read as the reverse complement.
ATTCTCCCATCTGCTCACGCGTGTTATCCGCCTCTTCCACTAGAACATGTTAACCATGACTGCTTTAAATTCCTTTTCTGGTATTTCCAGCACCTGAGTTCGGTTCTGTATCTTCTGTCTTCGGCAGTGCTTTTCCCTGTTTTCGCCTCATAGTTTCTGATTCAGTGCCATCTCCATTGACACAGCACAGGAGCCACAAGTGGCCGGTCTTCAGGCCTGGAAGCGGGCCTGCCGCTCCTGCTCGCTGGTCAGCGGCGGGCGCAGCAGAGCCCGCTCCGGAGTCTAACTGCATTGGGTTTGTTGCTGCGGTCCCTTCAGACTCCTCTGGCGTCGCCCTGTGGTTGGGGGGGGGCTGTTGTTTTCCTCAGGGTCGCTGCTCTAACCCCGCTTCCAGCCCTCCTCCGTCCTGTGGTTGGGAGTGCTCTCCCCCCTGCCCGTGCCCCGCTCCAGCAGCTGGCCCTGTTGCTGATAACTTGGTGTTAGTTTAATGACTAGATGTGGCCTGAGGGCAATGCTGTTACTAAACGTGTCAATTATAATAAATTTTACAATCCACTACACAACGGAAGTGTTTTTCACCTTTGTTCCTCAGCCCCCAGCAAGGTCCAGCCGCACGCTCGGCGTTCCTCATTCTCATTAAATGACTTGCAGCTGTCGGGCACTGTAGGTCGTGTAGCACCCGAAGTCTTTCTAAACACGGTTTGGTGTTTAACACCTGCTGACCCGTGGTTTAGGGGAGGCAGAAGGATAATTGGAAGAATTCCCTTAGGATTCGGAAGACTCGATCTGTAATTCTGACTCACCTTAAACTTTAGGCGACTTTGGGTAACCCACTGAACCTTTGTGGTCTTTTTTTCTCACAGGACACATGAGGAGTTGACCTGTATGTAACTCAGAAACTGCAACTCCAAAATTCTGTGAACCAAACAATAAATTCTTTGATTTATGAATAACCATTTAAAGACTATTCCAAAAGCTCCACAAGAGGGCAGCTTTTCCACATTGCTTAATGTCTGAAGAGCCATTCCAAGCACCTTTAAGTCTACAATAAAAAACAAAAATAAAAAACCTCTTAGGCATTATATTTTTTATTTTAATTACAGAAGTAGGGCACAAATACATTCCCACTTAAAAAATTCTAAAGTTATGGACCAACTTCAGAATTCTTTGGATTATTACTGTCCCCTTATTCCCTTCCTATATCAGGTTGGTAGGTATTTTATTTTTTATGAAGTTTTGTTTTCTGCATTTTTTAAAAATAGGACTTCCGCAACTAAATTTTTTAATCCACCTGATTTGAACATCTTTTTCTGGTAAAAGTTAACTTTACTCTCTGTAATTAAAGTTAAAATTTATGAATGTATGTCATGATTTACTAAATTATTTCCTGCATGTCATGATTTATTAATTCCTTAATGACTTTTAGAATATTTTTTCAGTGTTCAAACAATGTTTCATTGAACATTGTGTTTTGAAAAAAGTGAAGAACCTCACATTTCATGGTAAGATTTTGAAGCTAATATGTTAAACCATAGTAGGAATTTTAATAATTTGCTAGCCACAAAAATATATAAAAAGTCAATTCACAGAAAAGGGGCTAAAAGAGGGGAAAACAACTTGACAACCTTCTTTGGAAGCTTTAAGGTTTACTCCATTCTGTGATGTAAATCATTTGGGATACCATTCCTTATAGGGCATTTGACAGGTACGTTTTTGTCTTAGACTGGATTAGATCTAACACCAAATGTCCCGACTAATGCAGAAAACAGGAACGAAAAAAACGATCAAGTGTGGCCACTACAGTGAGGGTGGGTGCTGTCTTAGTGACCTCTGTGCCCTCTACAATGTCAAGGAATGTGACAGCCATTCGTATTTATGCACATACACAAAAAAATATAAACGTGTGATGATATTGCTATAAAATGAGTTGTACCTGTAGCAAATATTCCTGGAGAAAAGGAATGACCCCTCTTTGAGACATTTTTAGGATTTGGAACCCGACTGAGTTTGAATGGGAAGTGTGACATGGGATAAGAGGTGGGGACTTTATGTGATCGAAGCTTAGAGAAGGGGTGCACAGAATACGTTTGCAGAAAAGTGAGACTCACTGAGCCAGATCAAAGGGCTGCTTTGGGGGAGTGACACAAAGGCTGGAATTTCAGGCCGTGAAAGGTCTTAAATGGAGAGTCGTGAATGTTTTTCGAATGGCCCGTTTCTCTTTCTATATCCATTCCTAGTTCTGAAGTCCAGTGGGCAGTCATTATGTGTGATTGGATAGGGAGAGGGGTTTAGGCCAAGAATTAGTAGCTAGAATATAGTTCCAGTGAGGATACCAACTTCCAAGCCCTAATTCACTATCTTCATTACATATCACACTTGTGATCTTACTTTTTACTTGCATATTTATCATCGTCCGTCTTGTCAGTTCCATGAAGACAAACAACTATGTAACTACAACAACTGGTATTTGCTCTTCATTGCATCCTCAGCACCTACCACAGTGGCTGTTATAGGGTAGGTATCTAATAAAAAAATTTTGAGTGGGCGAATGAATCAATGAGTATATTGCTGTGAAGTCAAAATAATTATCTCCGTTTTTACAGAAGAGGAAACAGAAGCTCAAGAAAATAACTCTTGTGGTAGCCAGTTTTCAGGATGGCCTTGATGCCCCCTGCCTCCTGGATTCTTGCCCTGAATTCTTTCCCAAATGGAATAGGGATCACTTGTATAAACAATACGATTGTGTGGAAATGGCAGTGTGACTTCTGAGGCTGGGTCATAAAATACTGTATGATCTCGCTTACATGTGGAATCTCAAACAAGCAAACTCATAGAAACAGAGACTGGTGGCTGCCGAGAGTGGCAGAGTGGAGGATGTGGGTAGAGGCGATTAAAGGGTTCAAAGTTCCAGTTGTGGGTGAATAAGTTCTGGGTATCTCATGTATAGCATGGCGACTGTAGTTATCAGCATGACACTGTGTACTTGGAAGGTGCCAAGAGAATAGATCTTAAAAGTCCTCACCACACACACCAAAACATGGTAACTGTGTGATGGCTGTTAACTCATTGTAGTAATCATTTTGCAATATACATGTATATCAAATCATCACATTGTATACCTTAAACTTACACAATGTTATATGTCAATTATATCTCAATAAAACTGGGGGTGTGGGCAATAGAGAATGAGACTCTTACCTTACTCTCTTTCTAGATCAGTTGTTTGTAGGGGAGCCAGCTGCCATGTTGTGAGGACATTCAAATAGCATTTACGAAGAGGTCCATATGGCAAAGAACTGAGGGCACCTGTCAACAGCCAGTACCGACTTTCCAGCCATGTGAGCGAGCCATCTTGACTGCAGCCTTATGAAAGACCCCAAGCTAGAACCACCCAGCTCTTGAATTCTTGACCTACATAAAGTATGTGATATAACAAATGTTTTAAGATAATAAATATTTTAATGAATATTGTTGTTTTAAGCCACTAAGTTTTGGGATAATTTGGCTGGGGCTGGGCTGGGAAAATCCCCAAGGTACCAGATTATTAGGTCATGGTGATTGACTGGTGCTGTATTCTCCTTTCAGCCTCAAGGACTCTAAAAATGGAGATGTCTTAGAAGGCCCCCAGGCCTATGGTCAGGTATCTTCAGGAGTACATCACAATTCATACAAGAGGTGCAGAAAGCAAGAATTTGCTCAGGATCCGAGTAAAATGGGCTTGGAACTCCCTCTTTGGCTGAGCTCATCAAGACCTACTGCTTCCTCCAACCCAGTTTCCATATTGTTCTCCAGGCCTATATTAGGCTTATTTTTCCTTGCTACTTTCTGGTGTCTAAGGTATACTTAGTAGAAGAACATCCTTTTTCATACTTACGGTTAAGGCACAAACTCCTGCAATGTTGACGCATGAAAAGGGATTATGACAGCGTATCGTGGGAGCTGTGAGGCAGGACCTTAAATAATTTACCCCGACATCCCAAAGGACCTGGAGGCAGCCTGCTCACACTCACTCTGGGTTGCCATGGTTTATTTATAAAGAGGTCATCCATGATGGTGTTTGGGGAGTAGGGAAGAAATATTCTGCACATTCGGAGGAACAGAGGGTGTGTTCTCCATTTTGGTGTGAACTTTCCAGAGCTACACGGCGGTGGGGCAGGCGGGTGCAGAGTCTGGCCGTTTAAGAACCACAGCGAAGAGACTGCTAGAGGGATGTTTCAGAAAATGTTTGCCCTGAGACAAGATTTCCCACCTGACATTTTTTATTTAAAATTCAAGAATGGCACACATTCTGTTACAATGGAATGAGCATGGGATTTTTGTTGTTGTATAAACAGAGGTCCAAATCCCACCAGCTACGCAGTCCAGGGCATATTATTTGTTTCTCTGAACTTTCGTTCTCTTTTTCAGAAGAAATCATTGAGAAAGTATAAGTCGTGATTAGCACAGTGTCAAGTACACTTCCTAAGTGTGTCTCCTCCCTGTTCCAACGAAAGGTATGAGCAATGAGAAAGAGGTTTGCGACTGACGAGCCACGTCCATTGTCCAGCGTGACCTTGTTTTTTCACAGACTCTGTTTCCTTCCTGATCCTCATGCTCTTCATCTACGAAATGTGGAAACAGCGTCTTACACTCACTGAGCAGTGTGTGCGAGCCGCCGTCCTGTCTTTTTACACATGTTAACTAATTCATTTGATGCTCACAGTCCCATAAGATAGATATGTTTATTTTAACATGAGGTGACTGAGACAGGGAGAAAGATGTATTCATTGGCAAAAGGTCACACAGCTAGTAGGTGGCAGATCCAGAGTTCAGACCCAAGTGGTACATCGCCCAGAACCTACACTCCTTTTTTGTGTGTGGAATATTAAAATGAAAAACCAATAAAGAATATACTGATTGCTTGGAAAATTATAATCATTGTGGTCAAGAAAACTGGTGCTTACTAATGACAGGCGACTCTCTATAAGTCAGGTCATTTGATGGATGCTCATCAATGGAAGAAGAAGAGATGTTCAGCAGGTGTTGGTTTAAGTATTTTACGTCTAAGAACCTTAAGAGCAAGTGTGCCTTTTCCACCTGTTTTCTCATTTGAACTTGTGGAAACATGATTTTGAGATGGCAGTTCTAAGCGTAAAGTAACACGTGTCCTGGATTTCTTCTGGAGTAGAGCCAAACAGGGCCTCCCAACGTGCAATGGATGGTGATGTGGGTGAAAACCAAGCATTTTTTTTTTTTAATGTTTCATCATTGAATGTTAGGGTATATTTCTTACTACAGCAAAGCATGAGCTATTCTAACTACAGAATCAAGAAATGGTAGTAATGATTATTTTTTCTGGAATAAAATGTGGATAACCACCGAAGAAAAATATCACAAAATTGGTGTGAAGTATATATATAATTCTTTCTTCTTGAGCAATAAGAAAGACATTTTGAAAGCCCAGAGCTTGAGGGAGTGTTTAATATATGGGGAGTCGAGAAAGGAAAGGAAAAGAAAGGGGTCCCAAGGCAACTGTGTCTTCGTGGAAGCTCTTCCAGGCCCCTAACTGCACGCCAACACCTGAAGTCACTGCCCCACTGGTCCTAGGCAGAGTCAGGGAAGGACATTTCCATGGAGGAGTGACCCTAGGGTCTAAAAAGCTACTAAGAAATCCCTTTCTAACTACTGAAGCCAAGTTGCCTCACTTTCCTGTGGATTCGAAGCCTCAAAGTGAGCTCAGGAACCATTGTCCCTGCTTCCTAGGCAACAGGAAAGGCAAATTTTTTAAAAATGGAGAGGATTTTTAATAGGTATATAAAAAGCAAGACTAGACAACTATTTGTTTTTCTGTCCCTCAATAAACCTGGAGAACTTTGGTCACTTTCCTTTACATCATTACCATTTGACTAAAGATTCTTCAAATGTCAAATGTCTCTGCATGGAAGGGTACCAGGGATGACCCCTGAAAGTCATGGTACCTCCACTAACAATGAAGAGGATGCAAATTGTCCTACTTATTCTCAGGACAGGGATGGGTCTGAATAAGACGGAGGGACCACTGTGCTCCTGGAGGTGCGGTGAGGAGAAGGCCGACGTCGATAGCAGTGTTGTTTGCTATGTGGGGACGATGGTCGCTAAAACCATCACTGGTGCATGACAGAAACATGATGGGGCGAAGCACCTTTGGGAAGAAGAAAAACTGGGTCCCTCTCTGGTTGGTTTTGGGCCTGTTAAGTAATTTCTGGGGCCCTCAGTTTTATTACCTTTTAAATAAAGATCTTGAGCATGATAATTATTGCCCGACCCACATTTCTGGAACTATAGAAATATGACAAACTATATTGGAAAACTGCAGAGTAAAATACTCTTTGAGAACTGCCCGGATTTTAACACCAGTTCCATCTCTTTATTTGGACAAAGTATTCAATCTTTATCGAATACCTATTTGTTACTGAGAAAAACAGCAGCATGTTTCAGGGTAAGGTGAATCGATATTTAATTTACTTCATTCCCATGGTATTATAATATCCTCACATGAGGCTATTTCTGCCCAGAGCTCCACAGGACCACGCCGTTGCGAGCACCAACCAGCACACTGCATTGTAAATCTTAATTTAGCAAAGGCAAATTCTTAACTGTCACGAGCAAGGGACAGCGACTTTCTCTGACCAGCAAGCAGGTGGCCATCCCATTTCCATCCATATGGAAATGACCTCCTCCTGACTAGGGAGGGCTGTGGGGGAGGGGAGGGTTGGAGAGGCCTGGTATCACGTGGCCCTGCATAAGGGTCCTCTTCAAGCTCTTGCAGGCGGATTGAAAGCAGCTGGAGGCGGACTGGAAGCAGCTGGAGGAATGAGTTAGGTCCTGGCTATGGGATTTTTTTTTTTTTAAGTTGGACACAGACACAGCTGTTGAGCAAAATGCAGCCCGCATAGAAAAGCCCACGCTTCAGCACCTTCAACAGAGGAGGAGCTTAGGCGAAGTTCTCGGTGGCTGTCTGGGTCCTGGCCCTTGACCCAGGGAGAAAACTTCTATCACATGTTGATGTGTTTGTTTGACCTGAAATGTTCGCAGCGACCAGAACGGAGGAAGGTACTGGGATCTGGGCGAGGTTCTCCAGCAAGTTTCCGGTAAGATTCCTTAGGCGTACTGGATATTTAGTTTTTTGAAAAAACAAAACCCAAACAATGACTACCTCTTTGTTCCAAGTTTCTAAGACACAGAAAATGGAGAGGCGCGTTGTTAGGTGCCTGTCTCAGAAGAGCTTCACGCTGGAACTCTCGATAGGCGGTAGTGGAGTGCCACCCAAGGAGAAGTTCCTGCCCCCGCTGGACGCGACCAAGTTCCTGGTCCAGCAGGAGCTAGCTGGCCACGACCCAGTTCCTTGGCGTCATCTGGTAGGTGACGAGGTACACACTAGTGGGGACAGGGGGGACCGTGTGGACCTGAGATTTTAGGAACAATGGGATCTGGCAGAGTGAGAGGGAGAAGAATTTATGCTTCACTTTTTCCCCTCAATTATGCCTTAAAAAGAATTACCTCTTGAAGAGCCAGTTTTCAAAAGGTGGCAAGCACCTCGCTAGCCTAAAGAAAGAGAGAGTGCCCAACGTGGATATAACAGTTGCTTTCTCTTTAATTTCAACATCTTACTGGTACTGTGTTTTAATTTCTGGTTTCAAATTTCTCTAAAAATTTCCAAATGAACTTTTGGAAACTAGTCCAAAGGCCCCTCTGGTTGCAGGTTTTTCAAAAGCCCAAGGACGGCATCTTGCCTGTGAGTATTCGCCCTCTCATGGCAGGAGAGAATTTAACAGGAAATGTTCTCTGTCCACATGCTGGGGTCACTGGGCGGAGGAAGCAGGCCTTCCCCACGCCTGGCTTCCTCTCACTCAAACAAAGAAAGGTGAAGTAAAGCAAATGCTGCTGCCTTCAAATACCACACTTAAAGGATTAATTTGTCACATGCCAGATGGACTCAATAAAAAATGGTATGAATTAAAAGCAGCTGGCCGAGGGCTCAGAAAATGTGGCTAGTGTGCGAGTCTACTGGTCCTGGGAACAACCTCTCAAAGTTTTGGGTTGATGCAGACAGTTTCTTCAGAACATTTATTACGATTTTTAAAATAAGCTCTTTACAACTCTCTTCGTTCTCCTCTGAGCTGCTGACGGTTGGGTCAATCCAGTGAAAACTTAGGGCAACTAAAGGAAAACCAAAGTCAGGCTTAGATCCCAACTCCTGCCAGACCACAGGATGCCAGGGGCATCTGTGGCTTCACCAAGAGTTTTGACATCGTTTCCCCCTTTTGTCCATTGTACCTGCACCTGCAATTTTCATACGCTCCCCTTTCTCCTTCCCAGTAATTTTGAATCTCTGTATTAATGCATTCGAATGTATTGGCATTGAACACCTATCATGTATCAGGCACTGTGCTGGGCTCTGCACAAAGAACAATGAACAAAACAGATGAAAATTCCCGCCCTAAACACCTTTCAAACCACAGAGTTCTCACTCGTAGGGACTTCTCGGACTTGATGAAATGAGAGCCTGGTAGCGGAACAAAGGAACCGAAGACACGATTTCCGGACACGAGAGCCGATAGCGACGGCCCAGCTTTATCTCCACCGTCTCCCGTGCAGAACTGGCACTTGCTCACCGTGGGAGAGCGGGGCTCAGTCTCTGGATCCTCCAGTGTTAGCCGGGTTCTGAAACTGCTTCCTCCCCCCACCTCCTCGCACGAACCTAGCCCCTCGTAGCTGGGGATGTCTGTGCCCCTAAGGTTTGGAGAGGGTGGTAAGATGGGCTTAACCATTACCGTCAGACTCGATTTGCTGTGCTATCAAAAACAGCTCAAGAATGAGGACCAGGCAAAATGGTGGAGATGATTGAGGCTTTGTACATTCCCTCTCGCGACCACATCAAAGTCGAGATGGAAACACAGAGCAAACAGTAAGCAGAGTCGCCTGAGGTCTAGATTAACAGACGCCCTCTAACTAGGGTCAGAACTAAGAAATCACCCTGCAGAGGTAGAAGGTAGGAAGGGGCAGAGATGCGAGGCTGCCCCGTCCCTGTGACTGAGTGGGACAGAGGCTGCGGCAGCTGCAGGTATCTCTTAAAGGGGTCGTGCCCATGAACAGATTTTCTTGGTGACGGCCCTGCTCACACTGAGCACCAGCGCCGGGTCGGCTGCGCAGGGGGCACTGCGGACCCAGGGGGACGCTGAGTTGTAGTGTAAGGGCCAGGGTTAGACTCGCCCTGTACCGAAGTCCTGGTGGCGTCCATTGTTTCTCCGTTGAGCGCTCCCCCTCCCAGTGTGTGGACACAGCACCGCCATAGCTGAGACATCATCATCAGATTAGATAGCAGAGGTCGCTCTGCCCGGAGGATCCTCTGAAACTCCGCCTCCCCCGACTCATGGCCCTGTCCGAGCCACATCCAGTGGTGTCCTTGGCGTGTCCTATGCCCACCAGCTGGCGTGCCGTATGGTGACAGCTGGCCTCGGTTTCTGGCGTGGCTTATCGAAGCAACTATAAGCACGATGTTTGTGGATTGTTTGCTGATTCTTAACAGGTGCCCCCAGAGAGGCACAGGCTGGGGCTAAACTTGGCCTGCAACTGAACCCCTCTCAGGACGGTGCCGCTGGACACCTACTACACAAAGCCACACTAATAAGACCAGAGACTTAGGAGCTTTGCTTAGTCCATAGAGACAGACACAGAAAGTCAGCGAAAACGAGGAGACAAAGAAGCAGAACAGAGATCCAGGAATAATGGAGTCAGGCAATCTACCAGATACAGTTCAAAACACTGATTATAAAGATGCTCAATGTACTCGGGGGAAGAGTAGATGAGCTCAGTGAGAACTTTAGCAAAGCGATAAAAAAACACACACAAAAAGATGGAGATGGAAATTATAAAGGGAACCAGAAATGAAGATCACATTATTTGAGGTGAAGAGTATATTAGAGGGAATCAGCAGAGTGGATGGAGTGAAAGATCGAATCGCCAATATAGAGGATGGGGAAGCCAAGGTCGCTCAGTCAGACGGCAAGGAAAAGGAATCCAAATGGGACAAAATTAAACGTAACAACGTCCACGTCACAAGGGTACCTGAAAAAGAAGAAGGAGAACAAGTAGTTGAAAACCTATTTGAAGAAATAATGATGGAAATCTTCCCTAACTTGGTTGAAGGAAATAGATGTATGTCCCCCGGAAGCTCAGAGAGTCCCGAGAAAGAGGAATCCAGAGAGGCCACACCAAGATACATGATAATTAAAATGCCAAAGGCTAAATGCAAAGAGAGAATGTTAAAAGCAACAAGAGAATGGTAATTAGTTACCCATAAGGGAGCACCCATAAGGCTGGCAGCTGATTTCTCCAAAGAAACTTTGCAGGCCAGAAAGGCTTGGCACAAAATATTTAAAGTGATGAAAACTCAGGATCTACAACCAAGAATACTTCATTCAGCAAAGCTATCATTTAGAGTTAAAGGACAGATAAAGAGCTTCCCAGACCAAAAAAAAAAAAAAAAAAAAAAAAAAAAAGCTAAAGGAATTCATTAACACCAGGCCAGTATTATAAGAAATGTTGGAGGAACTTCTTTAAAAAGATGAAAAAACATACATCAAAAACATGAATAAAGAATGATAATAACTACATATCTATCAAGAAGTACCTCAAATGGAAAAGAATTAAGTGCTCCAACCAAAAGATAGGGGGGCAAGGAGATGGAAAAAGATATTGCTTTGTTGGACCTAGAGAGTATTGTGCTGAATGAAGTAAGTCAGACAGAAAAAGACAAATGCCATATGATTTCACGTACATGTGGAATCTAAAGAACAAAATAAACAAAATAACAAAAAATGGAAATAAACTCATAGATACAGAGCCACTAGTTGGGAGGGGGGTTGGGAGGTGGCAAAGGGATTGAGAAGTACAAATGGATAGTCACAAAACAGTCATGGAGATATAAAGTGTAGCAATAAAAAAGTCAACGATGTTTTAATAAATGTGTGAGGGAGAAGAAGGGTGCTAGATTTACTGGGGTGATCACTTTGTGAGCTGTGTAGACCTCCAATCGCTATGCTGTACAACCGAAACTAATATATTATTGTATGCCAACATAACTAAAAAAAAATCATTGAATTGTATAATATAAATATGAACAAGTAATTATTATATTTCAATAAAGCTGGTGGGGGGAAATTGGCTAATAACAAACCACCAAAAAAGAAAAAAACCTGCCAATTCAGAACTCCTATGAAGTGCAGCCAAACGTGGCTGGTCCTTTGCATCTTTAACCCAAGAGGAGAAATTTTAGGCTTTTGCACAGCAATTCCTTTCCAAACGTCACACCAATGCTGCTTAATTGACATTAGAACATGCAGCATTTTGCATTCTCTTTGCTCCACACAGAAAATTCTTAACTTTAAATTTATATCAAACAGTATAAACCAAAATCAATTTTAGAATGTAATAAAAAATTTAAAGAGCACTTGAGTGAAAAAGTTGCAACCTAAATTGTGCTCAGCCAAGACAAAGCAGAAGTCACTTTCTGTAGAGAATGGTAAAAACTACACATCTATCAAAAAGTGCCTCAAATGCCCACAGTTTCCATTTGATCTGTTTCGTGTAAATGAGGTTTCCGAATTGTACAGTTCTGATTGGTCGGTGTAGCTGCAAATGATACAATTTGCGTAGTTCTGATTGGAAAGGGCAGGTCTCACCCCACTCAGACAGAACCAGGGCTTTCCTGCCTGGGTGACCCGCCAGTGTAAGCAAACGGGCAGGTCACAGGCAGGTCACGGAGAGTACAGCGTGAGGTTCTCCCTGGCAGACAGAGGACTGAGGAGCCTCTGTTAGGAGACGGTTACTAGGCTCTTATTATTTATGAAACGTAGGCCCACAGGTGACCACAGGGCACCCACCTCGGCAGATAAATTCCTTCTCAGGGTTCACATCAAGTGAACCTTTCTCCTCAGGGTCCGCAAGAGGCATTATTTGCTTAGCATTTTCCAGTTATACATAGTTTTTCTATTTGATGGAATGGCAGTGCACTTTGAGCCCATCTGAGTGAGAGTCCCAGGGCATTTTAAATCTCCAGGAGAGTGGACAGCGTCGGCAGCCAGTTTCTCAGGGGTATCTTATTGCTCTAGGGATACTGGCGAGGGCTGGGGAGTCGGGGGTGGAAGGGGAGAGAAAAGTAAGGGAAGGGGAGGGAGGGAGAGGGAGACGCTTTGGTCCTTTCATTTCCTTTATTATTATTTTACTTTTGTGATGAAATAACATCTTAACCATTTTTAAGTGTACAGTTCAGTGGCATTAGGTGCATTCACACTGTTGTGCCACCATCGCCAGCAGAACTTTTTCATCTTCCCAAACTGAAACTCAGCGCCCACTACCCCTAACTCCCGCCCCGCCCCGCCCCGCCCCTCCCCGCCCCTGAAGCTGCTACTCCATTGTCTGTATGCCGCGTTTCGTTTATCCGTCGATGGGGATTTGGATTACCTCTGCCAGATCCTTTGACTTCTGTGTCTTGGTTTCTTTATGCTATTAGGGAATCAAGTAGAACGAGGGCTGTGGTTTTGCATAAAGAGTAAAGAAATGACCGGACATCAATGACCCGCGTGGCTGGTCACGGGCAGCAAAGACCCAGCCGCTGCGGGGGCCCCTCGGTGCCCCGACAGCGCCGCGTCCCAGAGTGAGGTCTGCGCGCCTCGCAGTCCTGCGGATTCCGGGGCTGCACCCCAGATCTGCTAAACCAAAATCAGTGGGGGAGCTTGGAACCCGCATTTTCAACAGGCCTCTGCTGGGTGATTCTCAAGCCCGCGGAGACGCGCGGGGTGCGAGGCGGGCGCCTTGCCAGGCAGAGCTGCCCTGGCGACAGGGCCAAGGCCGGGCTCCGGCCTGTCCCGCCAGCTCCCTTCTCCCTGCCCGGCGCCACCCCTGCCCCGCACAAGGCACCGCAAGGTGCTCGGGCCGCCGACGCCTTTTCGTTGCAGGTGAACGACCAGAGCGCGGTATAGGAGCGTGATCGCGGCAGAGACCGACAGGGACCACAGGGACGAGCGCGGCTGCGCGCGTGTGACTCCGCCTCCCGGGAGACGTTCCCGGCCGCACCCCGCCACCCTCCGGCGCCGGCGCAGGACCCGTCCTCGCACCGGGGCAGCGACGGCGACGGGACGGAGCGGCTTCCCGGGGCGCGGCGCACAGAGCGGAGCAGGGCGGCCCCGCGCGGCAGCGCCCCGCGGACCGGGAGGCCGCGCCCCCGGGCCCTTTAGTGCGCATGCTCCGTGGCTCAGGGAACTTGGGGACACAGCGAGTGTTCCCTGGGTGACAGGTGGGGACGCGCGCGGCGGTTTCGTGTGTGGCCGCGTCTGCCGTGCTGGAGGCCGCGGGCCCGGAGTTTGGTGTCGCCCGGTGTGGCCACGGTTCCCTGTCGCCTCCATTATGTGGCCCGAACCCAGGAGCCTTGTGAGCACGGGGCGGGCAGGCTAATGCGAGTCACTGGGGGTTTGTGTTGCAGCCACAGCACTCACCCCGCCGACTTGGCTGTTTGCTGTTATGCCGTCTTTGTCTGTGCCTCGCAGGGCTATTCATGCCCAAGATGTAACTTCTGAAGTTACATATGAAGTGATCGCACCCATTCCAGCCTTCGTTGTGTGCCAGGCATTACTCTAAGCACTAGGCAGGTCTTAAAGGCACGTGCGACTCTCTGTGGTTAATTATCGTCCTCATCATTTTACAGATGAGGAGACTGAGGCCCAGAAAGGTCATAAACATTTGTCTGATTCACATAATGTGTACTGGGTTTTGCGATCAGGGTGTCTGGCATCAGAGGCTTCGAGCCCTCTGCAACGCTCCCTGTCTTAGATAAAGTTACTCTCCTGAGTATCCACCGGGTGCTTGAGTACAGAGCCCAGTTTAACCAGTGGAGCCCACAGGGGAGACAGGTGGACACTAGAGGTGGCGGGTGTCTGGTTAGGAGCGGGGCCGACAGGACCGGGCATGCGCCTGACTGCGGGTGCCCAGCGCCCATCCTCCTCCTCTCCGCCTCCACCTCCTTGTCTTGGATCCCAGTCGCTAAGACTGTGGTCACACTGCAGGTGCAGAGGTTCTGCCCTGGGTCGTAGCCGTGTGAGCTGATGTAGCTTTTCTCCTACAGCAGCCTCTGGCTAGAGACAGGTAGCTTCGCTGCCTTGTTTGTGGTGGAAAGTGTCCACTTTCCTACTCTGTAACCAACCAACTAAAGTTCAGTCTATAAAACCATCATGACTTTATTATGCTCGTGGAGTCTGGAAGTAAGGACTTTAGAGCGCGCTCGCACACACACACACACACACACAGTGTCTGCAATGCCTGGGACTCAGCCTGGAAGAACTGAAAGGCTGCAAGTGACTTGAATAGCTGGGAGCTGGAGTCATCCAGAGGCTTCTTCCTTCTCTCCTCTGACCCCTGGGTTGGGATGACTCAAGGGCTGTCAGGGCTGGGACTGTGGACTGGAGTGGTTCCATGTGGCACCTCTCAGCATGGGTTCCAGGAGGGAGCATCCTCGGAAGGAGCAGCTGGGGAGCATGGGATCCAAGAAGCCAAGACTGAAGCTACCCCTCACGACAGTAATGCATTTTAATTCATTTTGGTCTGGATTGCTTCCCCTTTATTTTCTTAGCCTCTACTCAGATACTTAAAATTAACTGGCAATTTGTACTTTTGTAAATTATGACCACTTTTCTTTTAGATGAGTCATCATTTTCTATTGATTTTTTTTCAAGTTCACAAGATAAAACTCTTTGTGTGCTATGTGTATTAACAATAATTACCCAGTTCCTTTTAATCTCGTTTATGGCAGACTTTTCCTCCTATGGGAACTTTTTATTCATATGTGATCTTTTCTTTTGTGGCTTTTGAGGTTCATGGTCACATGAGAAAGACTGCCAACTCCAAAGTTATAAGAAATGTTTCTCCCTTCTAGTACTATGAATTCATTTTGTTTACACTTAAGTCTTTGAACCAACTGAAATTTATTTTGGTAACAGAAGGAAGTACCCAGGTTCCGCTTTTTTCCAAACGTCACATGTGCCTCTAATTGATAATCTATCCATGGCATTGAATTTGCTGTGACTGTGTCTATGTCTTGTCACCACAATAAGCCCCAAACTCCTTAGGAACATGGACCATGGCTTTTTGGATTCTCTGTGGCTTACAGTACTGCCTAGCACATCTTAGGTTCTTAATTAATGCTTGGGGATAAATTAGAAACCTTTGGTGTCAACCTCAGAGGGAGATAATAAAATGATTGGATCGTGATTGGATCAGGCAGGAAAATCATTCTTTTTTGTGCCTACTGCAATGTATTAGTCACCCTCTTCCCACCCTTATAAAACCAAAGGTGGCCAGATGTAAAAAAAAAAATAATAAAAATGATGCTCCTTATGTCATAGGTCGTATGGGATTTACAGCTGACCCCAAATTTACTTGAATACCTAGACCAGACGACAGGAAACTGCCTCCATGGTCCATCTGACCTGAGGCCCATTTCTGTGAAGTATTATAGGTCCCGTGGCCTGGCCTCATGGCCATTGGGGTTGTTCTGCCTCGATGGGCCTGGGGCTGAAACACTTCTAAAGCTCAGATGTGATCCGTAGTCTAAGGTCTAACGGAAGCATATTGTCCTCATAATTATAGATAGACCTGAGGCTCCATTAATTTTCTGTGCTAAGGCTTAATGATTAAAGGAGCAGACAGACAGAGGATAAGGGCAGAGAAAAGCACATGAATCACAATGCCATTATCTGGGCAAAACCAGCTTGATTCAGAGGTGGGGAAAACTATATTAAAGAAATGAAGTTTGTGTGAAGTTATACTCAGCTGAAAAGTCTCTGATTTGCACTTCAGAATATATGAAGACCTTCTGAGCAGGTTGTTGCTGTTGAAAGATCAGCACACTTTCAGTTTCCAGGTTTTCCAATCATTTATTTTATATGTTTCCACGCATTGATGAGATCACAAAGGCATCAAGATTCCACCTAACGGGACTCTACGTTGAATCGCTTTCTCTGCCCATGAAACACTCGTTCAGAACCCGGGTGCTGTCCGCTGACACCGAAGGCAGAGCTGACAAACACCACCAGGTGCCGCCACTCCCATTTCGTCAGAGAGAGTCAAGCAGTTTGCTGCCAATAAACACCAATTCCCCCAAATTTAAAAGTTTCTAGTGGGTGCATCTGATACTTCTAAAAAGGCTCTCTTAGCCAAAAGGGAGATCAGATATAAATGCTGGGGGGAAGAGTCGATAGAACAGTAAATGAGTTCCACTGCATGAATTTTCACCAGTCCACACTAAAGAACTGCTGAGACCTTGAGGGCAATAAAACATCACAAAGGAAAGCACAGTCCTCCCAACTCCTGGTGCTGCCATGGCAACTGGAGCCTTTGCACAGGCTCAAGTGGCCCAGGTGGACCCCGGGCGGGCGCATGGTTGGGGGCTGAGCACCACAGACCACCATGTGGGAAAAGAAGTCAGGGGAGGGGTGAAAGTTGAGAATCTCCAGTAGCAAGTCCCAGGCATTATTGTTTTATGTTTTTATGATGCCTTTCACCGGAAGGTAAACACTGCATGACTGTTACTCATCTCTAAGCTCCTAGTTCGGGAAGCTCAGCCGTGCCTTGCACACAGTAGGCTGTGGCGTTACAGTGGCTTTTCAGTTACCCAGATCGAATGAACACTTAAACATTAACAGCTAGACTCCTGGGTCAACAGGAGACAGGAGTGTGTGAGGGTGGAAGTCAGGAGGCAAGGCTCTCCCATGAGCTGCTTCTCAGTTTTTAAAGTAATTTTATATTAAGACGGGGGCCCTGGCTGGGGGCCAGGAGATTTTTCATTACTGAAAGCGACCAGCCCTAATTATAAAAGAAAACGGACAGTACTTTGTGAATGTGGGTATTATGGTTCCCTCTA
Organism: Rousettus aegyptiacus; assembly: GCF_014176215.1. Classification (NCBI taxonomy): domain Eukaryota; kingdom Metazoa; phylum Chordata; class Mammalia; order Chiroptera; family Pteropodidae; genus Rousettus; species Rousettus aegyptiacus. The sequence goes on along the minus strand of NW_023416293.1, from coordinate 20,718,768 downwards.
AGTACTAAACCCTTCTGGGAACGACCCTGTCTTTGGCCCCAAAGACGTTGCCTTTTCCCCTCATTCCATGTCTTTGTCACTTCCTGTCAGATACTCACGCACTGGCTCATCCCTTCTTGTTTGTTCTCTGTTGTTCTAATGTTATTATGTTGCCATTTCAGCGTCATTGCTCATTGTTCAGGCTGGAGCTCCACGTCCAGGGAGAAGCTCTGCCTCCTCGTCTGAGACGCCAGACCACAGCTTGAGGGCTGGACAGCGGGACAGGTCTGTGCTGCTCCCGCTCTAATCAGTGACACTCGTTTATTTGGGATCTACAGTGATCTCAGACTTTTTAATTAATACTTGCCAAGGCCTTGAACGATATTTATTATTGTTGTTGTTTTAAATTATCATTCCTATTTTAAGGATAAAGAAACCAAGATTTAAAACAAAATCAAATAAGGGAGTGCATGTCTAGTTGCTAGATGCTGCCTGATTTATGAATCACTTAAAAAAGCCAATTAGATCTTCCAAAAAGAAATCAAATAATATTCTTAAAGGCAATGAACAGAGCCAATAAACCTGCAGGCCAAACTCAGATTTATATTATCCTGGGTCCCAAATATTAATGGAACATACTTACAATAAAATATATGCGTATGTTATCTATCTGAAATTTAATTAAACTGTGTATCTGTATTTTTATTTTCTAAATCTGGCAACCCCTTGTGTGGCTCAAGCATGGACTGTAGATGGCTTTACCCTCTAGGACTCTATTCTTTGTATAGGACATTTTAAAACAATGGAACTACACGCAGCTATTGTGTCCCAAACTTTCTTTAGGCAGCTCACCACTTTGATTCACTGAAAAATACCAACTATATTTTCAAAACCAGGGTTGGCTGGCTTCTACCACTCCAGGCATAGATGCCTATCACCCCATCTTTCCTGCACATGTACCTTATTCATACCTTTATTACTGCATACTCTACATCTTATTTATTGTGGTTAGTACCTTGCCTAGAAAAATCAATATGAATTAAAATTTCACATGTGAATTAGACAAATAAATGAACCATTATGAAGACTGTTAGATTAAGTAAACAAGACCATCAGACTGAGGCGGCTCTAACATCCAAGTGGCCTATGCGAGCAATCCAAGACTCTAAGTTTATAATTGCCTCATGATTACAAAATCAAAATGTTAAGGCTTTAAGCTATAGCCCATCAATAATTTCCTTGCTTTGCTTCCACTTTTTTTCTGTAAAACTCTCTCCTTGACCTCTGTCACTGGAGTGTCCCTAACCACATCCGGTTTGACGCTGCCCCATTTGAGTTGATTTTTGTTCAAATAAACTCTGAAAAATTTGAACATGTCTCAGTTTAACTTTTAACAGGAATTTGAACATATTTGTCTTTGTGTCTACTTTTTCAAATAGATTCCTGTTTGGGGATAACAGAGAGGTTCCTGAAATGCAAAAACGTAAGTGAAGACAGTGGAAAACAATGATGTCATGATTAATAGACCAGGACCTCAGTGTCCAAAACACCTTCAGATAAATGACTAACAAAAACCAGATATTTAGATCATGAAAGCAGATCAAATAAAGGGGAAAAGTAATGAATCACTACAATGTCTTGCTGATCGTATATGCTCAGATTTTCTGAGACAGTTCTAAAGACCTCTCAAAAAAAGTGATTTTCAGGTTGAAACCTGAAGGAATTACCAGGTGTTGGAAGGGAAGAGGGTGAGGGTCTGCGTGCAAGAGGAGGGGGTGTGGGTATGTGTGTGGGTGGAAAAGATACTAGAGCTGTGCCCCCCTTTATTCTTCAGGATTAATTACAATAGAATTGGGTTTCGGAATAGACTTGAAAACTTCAAATCCCTTCTTTAAGAGAAAACAAGTCTTTGAGTATGGTACTTGTACACAATTTTAAAGAAATTTTCAGAGTTTACTCTGAGACAAAAGCCTGATAGTGACTTTATTCTCATATTTTGGGGGACGATTTCCTGACTATTTATACCCTGACTTCAACGTGTAGGATAGATATTTGCCTTTAACCTCAGAGTCACTGCGATTGGTGTGTAAAATAGAAAGTTGTCTTCAGCTACAGGTCTCGGGGGCTCTTTAAAGTCCTGATTCAAGATGGCCTATCATTTCTTAAATGACCTTGAGATTAAAATCGATGGCTTTATTCTGAACCTCTACAAAACAACTCTCCCCAGATCAGCTGTGGCCAGCTCTCAATTAGGATGGCTGCCACCCAGCTGAGTCACTGAGATCCTTGTACCACCGCAATCTGAAGACCCACAGAGAAGCCCCAAGTGTCCAGAGCTGGGACCTCCCTCAGGAGTGGTGAAAACCTTGAGTGGGTCGTTTGCTACAGTCAGAAGAGAACAAAGGGACTTGGTAATCTAGAATGTAATTTGGAAGCGTGTTCCAGGACTCAGGACCATTTAAAATATTTTTTGTCATCTTACTTGACTCATAGACAAATTGATTTAATTTAACTTAGTTTCAGCCATTTTGGCATCTTTTTGGTTTGTTTGTTTACGTAACCAGTAAGTGTTGGTAAAGAGCTAAAACTTGCCCAGGTAGCTTTGAGCTAAGTCCTCCTTAGATTATACACGGCGCTTTTATTACAAGAACTAGGAAATCTCGGACTTGCTGAGCTGGCCACTGCCAGGACTGTGAGTCAGCCTGGGCTTGAATTTGAGTTGGATCAATGGATACCAGTCTCACAAGCAACAGAAGGAGCCAGTTCTGGGACAACTGAGGATGTCGGTAAACCTCCAGGAGTCAGCCCAGAAACTGCCCCCAGCCTTGGGCAGGGGATGCTTTTGTCCTGCCACGCCCATCAGAGGAGCAGGGGAAGGGCCCATAGACCAGAGTCTGTCTGGGTGGACGTGAACGGGAAGTCTAGGAGGGGACATAAGGACCCCCATGAGAGGTGACTTACTGCACTCTCGAGAAGTTTTTTTCTAGTTTGTTGGAGAAGGATCCTAAACTTGGAATTGGAGAATGGTGGTTTTAGGTCTATGATTAGATACTTCTGTGTAGACTTTTAAGTGCCTTTTCTGAAAAATAAGGGCAGTAATAGTATTTAACTCATGCAATGACATGAGACTTTTTGTGTATAATTACATAACTACAAATAGACTTGGTATACAGTAGGTGATTGATAAATGCAGTGGAAACTGAATTCTAAGAATAAAGCTACGCTTTTACTCTTTCCATAACTCAGGCCATTGTGTAAGCTTGTGTATTGTCAGAGATAAGTATCATGAGATTCTTCATTTTGTCCTTCATTAAACCTCAATATTTGGACATTCAGTATATATTGATCAAGACATAATCATCAACTAGTGTTTGTTTGTTTGTTAACATTTTAGCCTTTCTTACCCAATCCCCGCCTCTAGGCTGAGAGGAACTAAGAAGAATTCTTTCTGTTTTATGATTATTAAAACATGTTTTTGAGACCACATATATCTTTATTCTCTAGAAGTATGGCCCCTCCTGCTGGCAAAGAATAGGCCGTGCTAATTTTCTGTATCTGGCATTTTCTTAATTGTGTCACATGTTTTTGTCCAGAGTGCATTTAATGGAAACATTCCCAAGACGTGTAAAAGTGAGTGCCAACATCTTTTTCAAGCACAAATTGCATTTGATCATGTTTATTTTAAATGCATGCAATTTAGTTATATCTTTTTATGCATTCTCTCTATTCATGCTGAGAAAACCTCCAGAACATTGTCATTCATTATAGCTTTTCTCAATCAATTCAGAAATATTTATTGATTTGCTACTATGTGCAGGACATAGCATTAAGCATCTAAGGAATACAAATGAGTATCATGCACCATCTTGTTTTCTAAGTTGGCAATTAATTATTGTGAAGGATGAGCTTTGTAAGAAAGGAAAATTATCCTAGAAACTTAATGCTGGTTTGAACTTTAGGATGCTGTCACTCCGCTTCCTGCTTAATGCACCTGCCCCTTCCACAGCTCCCCACATTGGAGTCATCTCCCTCAATTGTCCCTGTTAGTGAGAGAGCTCACCAGCTCCCTAGGTTTCTTGTTGGAATTTTGTACACATTCGATCTTTATAATTAGGTTTTGATATTGTATAGAGATGTCCTCTGTGGATTGCTCCTAATCTTTGTGTCACATGGCCAGCCTACAAAACTTTGAAGATCTCTATAAAGGGTCGTATGTTTTATTTTTCATTTATTTATTTTTTAAAAAAATTAAGTTCATTGGGGTAACACTAATTAATAAAATTATATAATATCAAGTGTTAATTATAGTTTGATATCTGTATATTCTATTGTATGTTTAGCACCCAAAGTCCAGTTTCTTTCATCCTTTCCAACATTTGTTATCATTTGTCCTATTGATTTTAGCTATTCTAATAGGTGTGAGATGGTACCACATTGTGGTTTTCATTTGCATTTCTCTAATAGGTAAAGATGTTAAGCATCTTTTCTAATATCTGATTATCTTGAGGTCCATCCATGTTGTCACCAATGGCAGTATTTCATCTCTTCTTATGGCCGAGTAATATTTCATTGTATATATGTACCCCAGCTTCTTTATTCAGTCATCTATCGTAGGACACTTCAGTTGCTTTCATGTCCTGGCCACTGTGACAATGCTGCTGTGAGCATCAGTGTGCAAATATCATTTTGCATATGGGTTCTCAAGACTTTATTGTAAGTACCCAGTAGAAGGATTGCAGGATCATATGGTAGATCAAGTCTTAGTTTTCTTAGGAGCCTCCATACTGTTTTCCAGTGTGGCTGTGCCAATTTGTGAGTGTTCCTTTTTCTCTGCATCCTTTCCAACATTTGTTATTATTTGTCCTCTTGATTTTAGCTAATCTATCAGGTGTGAGATGGTACCTCATTGTGGTTTTGATCTGAATTTCCCTGATAGCTAACAATGTTGAGCATCATTTCCAATATTTATTGGCCATTTATATGTCTTCTAGGGAGAAGTTTCTGTTGAGTTTCTCTGCCCATTTTTTGATTGGACCATTTGACTTTTGTGGTTATTTAGTTATATGGGTTCTTTGTATATTTTGGATATTAGGCTCTTATCAGAAGTGTTGTTTGCAAGTATATTTTCCTGTTCAGATGGTTGTCTCTTTACTTGGTTGATGATTTCTTTTGCTGAGCAGAACCTTTTTAGTTTGATGTAGTCCCATTCATTCATTTTATCTTTTACTTCCCTTGCTTTTCAGGTCCAATTCATAAAATCTTCTTTAAGTTCTATGTACTTGAAATTAGTTCCTATGTTTTCTTCTATGCACTTTATTGTTTCAGGCCTTCTATCAGGTCCTTAGTCCATTTGGAGTTAATCTCAGCATGTGTTAATAGAGAACAGTCTAGTTTCATTCTTTTGCAGGTGGCTTTCCAGTTTTCCCAGCACCATTTATTGAAGAGGCTTTCCTTTCTCCTTTGCGTATTTTTGGCCTTTTTGTTGAAAAGTATTTGCTCATAAAAATATGAGATTACTTCTGCCTTGACTCTTGATTCATTTCCAGAGCTCCGTGTGTCTATTTTCCTGTCAATACCATGACATTTTTTTTTATTTTTGTCACTTTGTAGTATAATTCGAAATCAGGCAGAGTGATTCCTTAAGCCTATTTCTTTTTCTCAGGATGACTTAGATATTTTTGTTGTTGTTTTTCTTTTGTGTGTGTGTGTGTGTGTGTGTGTCTGCTTCTATACAAATCTGATGATTTTTTTTATCCTATTTCTTTAAAGAATACCAGTGGAATTTAATGGGGATTGCATTAAATCTGTATAATGCTTTAGGTAATGTAGTCATTTTAACGATGTTGATTCTTCCAAAGAAAGAACACAGAAAAACTTTCACTTTCTTTGTATCTTCTTCAATTTCTTTTACTAGGGTCTTGCCATTTTAATTATATAGCTCCTTCACATGTTACCTTAAATTCGTTCCTAAGAGTTTTATTCTTTTTTGTTGAAATTGCAAAAGGAATTATTTTTTTCCACTTCATTTACTGACACATCATTATTTGAGTATAGGAATACTGTGGATTTTTGAACATCGATTTTGTATCCAGAAACTTTACTGTATTTGCTTATTGCTTCTAGTATGTGCTTCTGGAATCTTTAGTGTTTTCTATGTAGAGAATCATGCCATCTGGAAATAATGACAGTTTGACATCTTCATTTCCTATTTCAATGTGTTTTATATCTTTCTATTCTCTGATTGCACTTTGAGAGGATACCCAATGTTATATTAAATAACAGTGGCAATAGTGAACAGCCTTTTCTTATTCCTGAGTTTAGAAGGAAGGTTTGTAGTTTTTCTCTATTAAGTATAATGTTGGCTAAGAATTTGTCATGTATGGCCTTTATTAAGTTACTTTTCTTCCATACTGATTTTGTTAAGTGTTTTGAACATACATGGCTGCTGTATCTTTTGAAGGCTCTTTCTGCTTCTATTGATATGATTATATGAATCTTATTTTTTAATTTGTTTGTGTGGTGTATCACATTAATCGATTTGCCTATGTTGAACCATCCCTGTGCCTCTGGAACGAAGCCCATTTCACCATGGTATATAATCCTTTATATATGTTGCTCTATTCTGTTTGCCAGTATGTTATTAAGCATTTTTGCATCTGTGTTCATGAGAGATATTGGTCTGCAGTTTTCTTTTTCTTATGTTATCTTTATCAGGTCTTTTATCAGAGTTATATAGGCCTCATGAAATGAATTGGGAAGTATTGACTCCTTTTCAATTTCTTGGAAGAGTTTGAGGAGAATAGGTATTAAATCATCTTTGAATGTTTGGTAGAATTCACTGGTGAAGCCATCTGGTCCTGGACTTTGACTTTTTGGTAAGATTTGGATGATTGTTTCAATTTCCGTACTGCTGATCAGTCTATTCAGATTTTCGAGATCTTCTTGATTCAGTTAAGTAAGATTGTATTTTTCTGAGTAGTGGTCCATTACTTCTAGGTTATTAAATTTGGTGTTGTATACTTTTCCATAGTATTCTTATATGATCCTTTGTATTTCCGCTATGTCAGTCATAATCCCCCTCTTTCATCCCTCATTTTGTCTATTTGTGCCCTTTTTATTTCCTTTCTTATTGTGTGTGTGTGTGTGTGTGTGTGTGTGTGTGTGTGTGTGTGTAGCCAGGAGCTTGTCAATTTTACTAACATTCTCTAAAACCAGCTCTTTGTTGTATTTATTTATTTATTTATTTATTTATTGTTTATTTGTTTACAATATCATTTCTTTCTGCTGCAATTTTGATTATTTCTTTTCTTAAGATGAAGTGTTAAGTTGTTCATTTGGGCTCCATCTTGTTTTTGGAGATAGGCCTGTAATGATGCAAACTTTCCTCTTATGACCGCTTTTGCCATATCCCAAAAGTTTTGATACGTTGTACTATCATTGTCATTCATTTCTATGTATCTCTCGATCTCCGTTTTTATTTCTTCTGTGACCCAATCATTCTTCAGTAGCATGTTGTTTGATCTCCATGTATTTTTGTTTCTTCCTGATATCTTTGTGCAGTTGATCTCTGGTTTCAAAGCATTATGATTAGAGAATATGGTTGGTATGACTTTATCCCTGTTATATTGTTGGGTCTAATTCTATGTTCCGGTACATGGTTAATTCTTGGGAATGTCCCCTGTGCACTAGAGAAGAATATATAAACAACTGTTTGGGGATAGGAGGTTCTGTAAATGTCAGTAATGTCCAGTTGGTCTAATGTGTCATTTAAGGATGTGATTTCCTTATAGATTTTCTGTTTGGATGATATGTCTATATTCGACAGTGGGGTTCTTAGGTCCCCTACTATGATAGTGTGTTGGTCTGTTTCTCCCTTTAGTTCTGTTAGTAATTGCTTTACATATTTGGGGACTCCCTGATGTGGAGCATAGATATATTAATAAGTGTTATGTCTTCTTGGGGCATGATTTCCTTTATCATTATGAAGTGTCCCTCAGTATGTTTCTTCACCTTATTTTTATTTTGAAGTCTTTTTTGTCTGCTATTAGTACTGCTACTGCCACTTTTCTCTGAATGCCATTTGCTTGAAATGTCATTTTCCACCCTTTTGCTTTGAGTCTATATTTGTCTTTGGAGCTGAGATGCGTCTCCTTGAGGCAGCATATGGTTGGGTTTCGTTTTTTGATCCATTCTGCAACTCTGTGGCTTTTTATTGGTGAGTTCAGTCCATTTACATTTAAGGTGATTATGGAAATATAAGGTCTTTTTCTTCTTGCCATTTCTTTTGCTTTCTGTTAGCTCAGTATTTCCGTTGCTTCCTTGTCCTTGTGTGTCTGTCTCCTTTATTTCGATTGGCTTTTGTTGGTTTTGACTCTGGTTCTTTTTGATTTATTTTATATACTTTAGTTCTGAATTATCTGTGTATGGTTACCATTATGAACCTTTAAAGGATACACACACACACACACACATATAAAACTATATATATATAAAACTTTATTTGTTCTGAAGAAAATAAATGACTATATATAACTATATATAGCTCTATATATACATATAAATATAAATATATACACACACACATATATATATTTATATATATAGTCATTTATTTTCTTCTTTACGTGCCTTGTTTATTTCCCTTGTAGAAATTCGATCTTCAAATCCTCCCCTTTTCAGTCATCCTTATTTCTATTTGTCACTATGTATACCGAACGTATTTTACCATGTTGCTAGAGTAATTCTCTTCTTATTATTCAAGCTTATAATGTCCTGTTCTTAGTAAGGGTTGCACTCCTCTGCTTCTACTTGCCTGATACTCACTTTACTCCTAGTTGTGTATTGTGTGTGTGTGTGTGTGTGTTTTGTTTTAGCAGAACAGACCCCTTTATTGTATTTCCTGTAGCGCAGGCCTCATAGTGGAGAAACCATCAATTATTGTATGTCTGGAAAGGTCTTCAGTTCTCCCTCATATCTAAAGGAGACTTTAGCTGGATACATTATTCTAGGCTGCTAGTTACATTCATTAATTATTTAACTATTTGATCCCATTCCTTTCTGGTCCATAAGGCTTGTGCTGAGAATTCTCAGGATAATGTAGTAGGTTTTCCTTTATAATTTACTGTTTTCTTCTCACTGCAACTCCGAGAAATCTGTCTTGTCATTGATTTTTGATAATTTTAATACAATGCGTCTTGGTGAAGACCTTTTTGGTAGATAAAATTGGTTGTTCTGCTGACTTTTTGAATTCGAAGCTCCACTCATTCCTTAATTTGAGAAATTCTAAGTCCCTGCTTTCTAGTCCCTGCTGCTTTTCCTTGACTTAGATAATGCCCATTGTTCTTGAGTTTCCTCTCCTGATGGTATCAGCTAGTTCTTGAATTTCTCTTTCATTATTTTTCATTCTTTGACTTCTCTCCTCTTTCTGATTTATTTCTAGATTTCTGTCTTCAGTGTCATTGACCTTTTCCTCCATTTGGTCGACTCTTTTATTTTTCAACTCTTGCAGTCTGCTTTTTATCTTGAGACGATCTAATCTTCTATTTTTGAGGGTTTCAAACTCCTCGATATACTGATCTAGGTGCTTTTTCAATTATTGAAATTGTTAATATGAGTCATTTTGTAATTCACTGAGTTTTTTCAGAAGTGCCAGGTTGAAATCTCTGTCCTTAAAGTTGTATTTTTCCATGTCTATGAGCCTATTTTCTGGAGATTTTTCTCTTTCTTTCTGAGCTACCTTGTCACGTTGGTTGTTCATGGTGTTTAATGGACTATTTCTCCACCTAAGCAGTAATGGACATGTATTTTGCTTTTTATCCAGAAAGATTTATTCTATAAAGGTCCCTCTTTAGCTGCTGCAAAAAGGTTGCTTTTCTTTTGGTTTCCACTAGGTCGGATCTAGCCTCTTGGTCCCCTGCATTATATAAAGCCTTAAATGCCTTTTTATTTTCTGATAGATATTTAATCAAACTTGCTACCCACAATTTTATTCACTGTCAGTGTTAGCATCTGTTTCGATAGTGTTTGCTCAAATTCCCCTGGGGCTCCGTGATGTACAATCTCGGAGGTTATAGTGGGATGGCCGCTTGGGTTGGAGAATGGGGGCTATGTCTACGACTCGGTTTTGTATTCGGGGCAGGTAAAAATCAATTGTTCTTTTTCTGCCATCCGTTTTCTCTGATTTCTGCCATGGTGACTTGGCCCTGCCACTGGCTGCATTGAACTCATAACAAACCCAAACAAAGCTGTTTAGGGAAGTTGCCAAAGTTTCACTCCTCTCCCTCATCCTACAGGTGGCCCCTGCAGCTGGGAGAGGCAGCTTCTTTATTTCTCCTAGTCCACTGACTGACACGTGGGTTTATGACCTGTGGTAGCTCTTATGTGCAGATCCCACGCTAAGAGGTGCTGATGCGCAGTTTGGATGTTTCTTGTTGAGTTGTAGATGTGCAGCTTATTGTTGTTCAAGGGGAGAGATCTGGGGATGTCTCTCACTCCACCATATTCCCGAAAAATCTTCAGGTCTTACATTTTAATAACCTGCATTTGTGCAACGTTCAAAGTTTGGAGAGGGCTTTCTCACATTTCCTCCTTCCAGTCATCATGAGAGAGCCAGGCAGCATGCTCCCATAGTACAGATGAGCAAAGTGGATCTTAGAGTTGAGCGACTAAGCTCAAGATCACACAGCTAGTATAACAAAAATTTAAAACTTGCAGTTGAAAGTTCTTTCCACTAAACAGAGGCAGCTATGGTTGTAATATAAAGGAATTCGAGAAAACACCTAGCAATTGGTGACCAAACAAATTCTGTGAAAATAATATGGGACAGGATAATGCTCTATGCTGGAGGCAACTGAAAGATTTGTGGAGGAGAATCAGCACTTCTCTGTTGCCGTGGGCTGAGTGATGTCAATGGAGTGTTTTCAACAGGATCCCAGTGTTATCAGCAAAAAATCTTGTTCCTGCTGTGAACACTTTGTCATTTTTGGTTGAGCAACACGAAGCTTTTCTATAGAAACACAGCCCTTAGTATAGTGCTTATGAGCTGTATTAAGTTTGTGGAATGAAATTGTAATTGTGTCCCTTGGTCTGTATATGACAATCTGTTGCTGGGTGTCACATGTAAGTGCTATATGGCGGGGCCCTCTTCACACCTGTGTGTAAGTGCTTAGCACGTTTTCCGTGGCTCTTTAGCCACTCACATCTAACTTGGACTTTTTAAATATGGCCTTCATACACCCGCCATTACTTTGAATCTACGCACCGTTAGATTTCTGCAATTAAAAGGGAATTCCTATATTTGGAATACAATTCCTAATGTTTTCTCCAGAAAGGTACTTGAGTTTAAATATGTCTAGTAAAGAGACCTTTTTTCCCCATGTTTCTATTTTAGTACTTCAAGTCATTGTCAAGCATTTAGAAAGACTTGAAGGGATCATCTGAAGCACTGATCAACTCAATTCTTAATGTGCTTATTCTCTTTTAGTCAATATTTGCATACATTTCAATTCTGGGAATTCTGCAAGATGTAGGAGATGCGAGGAAAAGGTGTCAGAAAGTTCAAGTATTCATACAATAGATAATATTGGAATGGCCCTAAGGAACTAGGTGGGGAATGTAGTTATGGAAATTCTTTCTTTCTCCTAAGCCTTGGCCTTGTCTTTCAGTAGGATCTCTACTCTTCTCCTAACCCTATTGAAATAGAGCATGTATAATGGAGGGATTGTTCATCTTGGCACTTATTTTCCTTCATTTTGTAATCTGTTAGGCAAGTCCCACAGCTTGATGTTTTAAGATTCTTCTTTAATAATGACTGGGACCCGAGTGATCCTGATGGAGATAGTGAAAAGTGTTTGGGATTTGGATGTATTTTGAAGTTAGAAGGTTAGAACAGACAGGACTTAATCAGATTGATGCGAGAGAGACAGAGAGAGAGAGAGTTAGAGAGACAGAGACAGAAGGAGGGAAAGGATGGAAGGAAATAGAAAGTTAGAGTCAAGGACTGTTCACGAATGGTAGAATTGAGTTTTCTTCAATCTACACCTGTGAGAAGAGCAGACATGTTAAATTTGCTGTATCTGTTAGGTGTCCACTTGGCAATTTGCGCCTAGCATTGGTTTGGAAGGGTCCAGCTAGGTTCAGGTAGAGATACAAATGTGAAAGTCATCATGGTGCGTTGGCATTTAAAGCAATGAAATTGGAGGAGACCATGAGGGGAATCAGTAAAAAGGAGAGGTCAAAAGACTGATTCTTCGGGAGCACTCTAACGTTTAGAAATGTGAAACGAGTAGGAAATAATAAAAGACTAAAAAGGAGGGAGCAGACAATCAGGAAGGAAATCAGGAGTTTTGTCCTCCAAGTGAAATCAAATTTCCGTGGAGGGGAAGTGATGCTGGTGGCACGTCAGCTAAGTTGTGGACTGATTGTTGGTTTATGAACATGGGTCTTGTCGATAACCTTGAGAAAGGAAATTCCTATGGAGGGATAGGAACTCTGAACAGTGAATACACAGGCAAGTTTTGAAGTGGCGTCTTTGACAGGAAAAAAAGTAATTAGATTATAGATTTTCAAATTATAAATGAAAAGATCACTGAAGCATCCTACAGACTTTACTCTCTAATAAGTAAATATCAATATTTCTCACATAAACAAAAGGCTCTTTGGGTCATTTTTCATTTTATTGTATTATTATATTTTTAAGTGTAAAGGATTCTTGAGACCAGGAAGTGAGAAAAGCACTGTGATTTCCCCCTAGCTGTGATAGGTCCCTGTCTTGCTCTGAACCACTAAGACACCATTGGGATGGAATTAGAAAAGTCTCCTATAAAAGGCCCTGATTGGCCTGAGTTTTTTTTCCACAGAGCCAGGAAGTTGATTTGTGGTGAGCAGTTGGACTGGACTAGTTAGCTTATGTTCTTTTTTTTTTTTTTTTTGATTGTTGTTTTTCCTATATTTCTTTTGTCTTTATACCTTCTTTTCTCATTTTTTCATTATTCTTATTTGTCTTAGTATATTTTCTCATTCATTTTTCTTTTCTCCCACTTTTATCTTTTTCTTTTCCCATTTATTTTGTTCTTTCCTCAATTTTTTTAGTTTTTGCTTTTTTTTCCTTTAAACCATTTATATTTAGTGTTGTTAGCATCGTTAGTACATTTAGCAGAATTAGTATTGGTATTGTTAATATAGTTATTGTTTATATGTAATATTTATTAGCACAGTTATTAAGCACAGTTATCATTGTATCAGTATCAGTTAGCATAGTATAGTTAGTATTGTTCCTTAGCATCGTTAGTAAGCATAGTTAGCATTGTTTGTATTCATATCAGTTAGCATAGCAGAGTTAGTGTTGCTTTTAGCGTAGTGAGCATAGTCAGCAGTTAGTATCAGCATAGTCAGTAGAGTCAGTATATTCGCTAGCAGTTTGCATCGGTAGTTGGTATTGTGAGTGAGTGTAGATAGGGCGTCACCATGCTCCATGACCTTGCAGCCACCCCTAGTGAGGAGCAGCCCCGCGTTGTGTGCTACGAGCTCCTGCACACCGTTGGCAAGGGAACCTTCACCAAGGTCAAGTAGGCCCGGCACGTTCCAACCGGGATAGAGGTGGCTGTCAAAGCCATTGATCAGCACGGGTCCTATAGACCTTTCCAAGAAGTGCACACCATGATAACCCTGAACCACCCCAATATCGTAAAACTTTTTGAAGTGATTGACACCGAGAACACTCTCTTCCTTGTCATGGAGCACGTGGTTGGAGGGAACCTGCCTGACTATCTTGAGGACTGTGGCAACATGACAGAGCACGAGGCCCGAGGCATCTTCCGACAGCTGATGTCAGCGGTCCACTATTGGCCACAGGGACCTGAGGCCACGCAACATTCTCCTGGATGCCAACCGGAACATCAAACTGGCAGACTTTGGACTCAGTAATGAGTACATTGGCCAGAAGCTGACCACTTTCTGTGGCAGCCTCCATTACGTCGCCCCAGAGATTCTCCTGGGACTAAGCTATGCCGGTCCCGGAGTGGACATGTGGAGCCTGGGAGTCATCCTGTTCAAATGGTCTGTGGAAGACTGCCGTTCATGTCAGACGACATTAGGGATCTATGGGGCAAGATTATCAGAGGGCAGTACCGTCTGCCCCACTTCATTTCTTCAAAAGTAGCGGACCTGATCGGGAAGTGTCTCACCATCAACCTCTGCCAACGTGGAACACTTGAAGAACTCATGAGCCATTCCTGGACGAACATGGGGCAGCAGGATCTGAGGCCATATCAAAAGCTGCCACGTGAGGCATTAAACTCCCAGGTGAACCCAGGAAATGAAAAATATGGAATTTCAGCAAGAAACAATTGAGGAGGCTATCAGAGACGAAAAACGTGATAGCGCAATGACCACATACTGTATACTGAGCCACAAAACACCCAAGGGGAATGGCCGCACCCTCACCATAAGTCCCTTCCCCAATGCGAGGCCCTCCATGGCCGGCTCCAGTTATTACCTGAGCCATAGTGTCCGGACATCAGGCCGGAGATCAAAGAGGTGGCCAGTCCACCAGCCAGCCTGGACCGGAGCTCCGCCATTTCTGCACCCACACCTGAGTTGGGACGAGTACTCCCTTAGTAGGACCAGAGTCAGGGTCCCCAGTCCTGCCCCCAAACCAGAATCAGGGACCACCAATCCTGCAGCTAAACTAGAGCTGGGGACTGCCACCCCCAGCCCTGTCCCCCAGCTTGGCTCATGGGGCTCTGTCTCCATTCACAGTACCAGTGGCAACATAGGTAGCGGAGCCCCAGAAAGGCAGCCTGGACATGAGACCCCCACCCCTCCCTCAGGCCAGAGCCAGGGCAGTCAGGGGCTGGTAGAAGGTGCTGGCACTTTTGCATAAAGCACCTGTGCTGTGAGTCCTCCATTCGAAAGGAAGAAGTGCAAAGTGCAGCCCTTATAACACACTCCCGACAGCAAGGCAGGGTTGCAGACAAAGACTTTGGGGGGCCCAAGCCCAGCTCCCTGCATTTTAAAGTCTGAACTCAAAATGGTGAGCTCCAATGAGCCTCGTGCTAAGGTGTGGAGAGCAGCACTATCTCAGCTGGACTGGAGTCGGGGACCTCCAGCCCTTCCCTCCAGCCTGGCCCTTAGGGCACCGTCTCCATCGATAGCACCAGCAGCAAGAGTGGAGCCCCAGAGAGGCAGCCTGAAGGTGAGACCCCAACCTCTTCCTTGGCCCAGAGCAAGGCAGTCGAGGGGGAGCTAGAAGGTTCTGCCACTTTCTTTTGAAGCCCCTCTGTTGTGGGTCCTCCATCAAAAGGAGGAAGAAAAGTACAGCCTTCAAAAATCAAGGCAGGGCTGCAGCCAAAGATTTGCGGGTAGCTGTGGCGGGGCGGCACGCCGGTCTCCCTGCATTTTAGAGGCTGAATTCAAAAAAGCTGAGCTCCAAAGGCGCTGGTGATAAGGTGCGGGAATCAGCCAGAGGCTGGACGCAAAGAGCTGCAGGTGGGAGCCGTGCAAGGAGGACACGCTGCGTGTGAAGGACTTGGTCCACTGGACGATGCGGTGTGCAGACTGGCCCTGAGTTCTCTGCACAGGATTCACATCAGGATGGTGGCGGGCATCTCTGTGGCCTTCAGAAGCACTGGACTGTGCAGCTCGGAGCATGCCCAGAGCCCTCTGGAGGACAAGAGAAGATGTCACCCTCGCTGCAGATCCACTCCTTAGCCCCTACCTGGGTGCAACGTGAGACTGGACTCTTTTTCCTGGGGCCCTTCTCCCCATCCCTGCTCCTCTCTTCCTCCATGTTTGTGGAGGAGGGGTGGTTCTTGCTAAACTTCTCGGTTTTCCCTTGACCTTGTAATAAAGTGGATTGTTCCACAAAGATGTATTGGAGACTGTTTTGCGTTTTCCCTGCAGAGAATTGGAGTGATGCATCCCCCGGTTTGAGAAGCGTGTAGCGATGTAGTGTGGGGACTTAATTAGAACTAATGGAAATATGACTGAAGAGAATGATGCTGTCAGTTGCCAGTAGGAATGAATGTGGTTCCAAGGGGAGGAGGCCTGTGAGCCATCCTGCAAGGCAGAAAGGCAGAGATTGTGTTACCTTCCTACACCCATTACTTTACGTTTTTAGAAGGACGGAAGGGAACTTTTAGTCCTGTGGCCTGTGTTAATTCAGGCTACAAGGTCCATAATAGGATAGCAAAGTCCCATGAACCAGTCCCATGAGGGGCATCAGGGAAGTGGCGCGGTTGTGGGCCAAAGCGGCTTGGCGGTCACTTACCTGTGCAGTTGAGTGTCCTCATGATGAGGCAGGAGCTGGGCCTTCCCCTTGGCACCTCGGCAAGGGGCCCTGATGTGTCAGTTTGACCTGGAAATGAAGAAGAAGCATGGGGGCAGGCGTGAGCTGGAGTGTGAGGTGCATATGGTATTGAGGTGGGGGGTGAGGCAGGGGAGGGGTGTTGGACCGGCACCCCAATCACAGACCGACAGCAAAAGACAGCTGAGTCACAGAAGAAAGAGCAGAAAGCCTGTAGCTGAATACGGATTGTTCAGTGATGTCACACAGCACTGAGCTTTTGCAAGGTCTTATGAGATGTGTTGGCAGATGGTGTGGTTTACTACCCAGACCCCTTTGGGACTGAAGCGCTCTCTCCCAGCTGCTGGGAAAGTTGTCTGTGATAATTCAGTCAGGTCCTTTGCCTGGAATTGCCTCCTTCAGAAGAGTGCGGCGTCGCCCAAGTTTATCCTCCCTCCCTAGAAGAAGCCAGAGTAAGGAGGATACCCGGCCCATGTGGGGATGTAAACGCTCTCCCCCTTGCTCAAAGCACAGCTCTCTGCAGGACACTCAGCTCAAGGAAACTCACGGGGATCAGCTGACATCCTAGCTGAAACCACATGACAGTCCAACTCCTTCTGCCTGATCCCGTTTCCTTCCCTCCCTCACGGCTGTTGTTCTGAGAGAGTTCCCTAGTACAATTTCATCTCAGAGTTTGTTTCCCAGAAATCTGACCCAAGTCTGATGTAGAGTTTATTTCTAGAGATTAAACTGCAAAAATCATTCATGTTTGAGGCTGCGTTTGCCTAGGCTCGCTCTGGAACTGACGTCTCACTTCTCCACCTCAATCACCCTCTCTTTGGATTCCTGCTTCTGAGATTGTACTAGT